>NC_135236.1:374041461-374786461 GCF_051348905.1 Ranitomeya variabilis
CTCCTTCCCTTCCGAGCCCTGTCGTGCGCCCAAACAGTGGTTCCCCCCCACATATGGGGTATCAGCGTGCTCAGGACAAATTGTACAATAACTTTTGGCATCCAGTTTCTCTTTTTACCCTTGGGAAAATAAAAAAAATGTTGTTAAAAGATCATTTTTGTGACTAAAAAGTTAAATGTTCATTTTTTCCTTCCATGTTGCTTCTGCTGCTGTGAAGCACCTGAAGGGTTAATAAACTTCTTGAATGTGGTTTTGAGTACCTTGAGGGGTGCAGTTTTTAGAATGGTGTCACTTTTGGGTATTTTCAGCCATATAGACCCCTCAAACTGACTTTAAATATGAGTTGGTCCCTAAAAAAAATGGTTTTGTAAATTTCGTTGTAAAAATGAGAAATCGCTGGTCAAATTTTAACCCTTATAACTTCCTAGCAAAAAAAATTTTTGTTTCCAAAACTGTGCTGATGTAAAGTAGACATGTGGGTAATGTTATTTATTAACTACTTTGTGTCACATAACTCTCTTGTTTAACAGAATAAAAATTAAAAATTTGAAAATTGTGAAATTTTCAAAATTTTAGCCAAATTTCCATTTTATTCACAAATAAACGTAAAAATTATCGACCTAAATATACCACTAACATGAAGCGCAATATGTCACGAAAAAACATTCTCAGAACCGCTAGGATCCGTTGAAGCGTTCCTGAGTTATTACCTCATAAAGGGACACTGGTCAGAATTGCAAAAAACGGCCAGGTCATTAAGGTCAAAATAGGCTGGGTCATGAAGGGGTTAAGAGAAGTTGCATTGAACCTGTGATTGTCAGGACTTGTTGAATTCTTCTCTCTGATTATCTACACGAGCACCATCGAAACAGCGTAGTGATATATTCACTTATTGCTACCTGACTACGTATTTGATTTCAACAATGTTTATCACTATTATAAGTGTATGTTATGCTGAGGAAAAAGGACTGTTCGGACCGCAAAAAAATTAAATTGTGTTTTAATGTTTCTACAGTAAAAAGGTGTAACTAGTTAACCATTGATCCAGTGCCTCAGAGCGGAAGAGATTATCCTATTTTCACTTGGAATACTTTGCATTTAAAGAGACTCTTATCAGCAGGATGAACCCTCTTAAGCCGTGTATATGGGTATGCAGATCATAGAAAGGTGAATAAAATTATACTTTGATATTTGCGATCTGGTGTCTTATTCCAGAGAAACCTACGTTTTTCTTTAATGTAAATGTGCTGTTCAGGACTCTGGACCTGACATAGATCTCCCCAAGGATCTGCCTCCAGAGCTTATTTTAAATTAAAGGGGTTGTTTACATTGTTTAAACGTGTACATCAGCACAGGAGACTGTCAGTCACCACATGTCTCACTCTGGTAACACCCCCTTTAATTTAAAATAATCTCTGAAAACAGATTCTCAGGGAGATCCATGCCCGCCCATAAATCTGAACAGCTCATTTACATATAAGAAAAACTGATTTCTCTCGAATAAGACATCGGCTCTCCGATGTCAGCATATCATTTTATTAGCTTAGGATGGTTGATCCTATTGATAGATTCCCTTTAAAAGATGTGAGCACCTTTTTTTGTTTTTAATATTACATTTTGCTTAGAATAAGGCATTTACAGCCTTTGGGTATCACAGTACATAGCAGAATGAGTTCACAGTCAAAGCCATCAGTGGAACGTTCTGATGACAGTTTGCGCCTATACTTTCAGAAAATAAAATAGACTAGAATAAACCGCGTTTAATTAAATCAAGGGAACTCCTAGATCCTGGGAGCCACAGTGGTTGGACAGTAGTGATGGCATATTCTAGTGATTTGGCAGTACTTTATAAAATGGAAATATACCTTGAAGTTTCAATTTAGGTGATCATGTTACAATTGAAGTTGTTTTCTAACACACATGCTATACAGATATAAAGAAAGTTTTGCTCGTTATAGTTTACAAACACTGAACCATTTTCTGCTTTTCTTTTGAAGCTTAATAGGCAGCAGCTACAAACAATACGAGAGAGATTCCAAGCTTTCCTTAAAGGTGACACGCAAATAGTGGCTGATGAAGCTTTTATCAATGCTGTTCGGAGTTACTATGAGGTAAGCATTCCAATGTCTAATATAGTCATCATACTGAACACTGATATTTCTGCTTAAAGGGGTTTTTCCAAGTTGAGTAAAAATTAGACATGGCATAAAATAAAAGAGCTTTTACTCAGCTGTTAAAGAGAATCTCAGCTGTTTTTTTTTTTTCTATTTAATCTGAAACCAGTACAATATAGGTCAAGAAAGCCTGATTCCAGGGATGTGACACTTATTAGGTTGTGTGTACTTTAAATACAATTAGTGTTTTATCAGCAGGACTGGCTTGTGCGAGAGGACTATGTCTCACGTGCAAGCCAGTCCAGCTAATATGTGTAACCCCACCCCCACCACTGGTTGGCAGCTTTCTGCCAATACACAGTGGACACTGGAAGATGCCAGTCGGGTGTGAGTGGGGTTATACACTATATCTATAACCGAGAAAACAAGGATTCAAACAAAACTACACCAAGCAGTCCAGTAAGTGACACATTGGTGGAATCGGACTCTCTGCCATTACATCATGCTGCACTCAGATTACGAAGCAAAAACTGCTGTCAAATTCCTTTTAAATATCCTGTGTTTTAGCACGACATGTCCAAACCTATATACACTGAGCTGCAATGATGACGCCCTCAACTATATACTTGCTAAATTCTGCCCTCAGTGGTGTAGTCATTTTGAAAATTTTAGGACATCATTGCTTCTCTGTTGTGAATACAATGGTTTATTTGTTTTATGGTATTATTCATAGCTTTCAACTATACATACATTCTCATCTAGGCAATACTGTACAAAAAGAAGAAGCTCCAAAACTTCTGTATCACTTCATTATATTTTAAGCACCTCATGTTGCTTTTTTTTGCTTTTAACTTCTCATCTGGCATAAGTCTGTATATATTACAATTGTGAAGAACGTGCAGAAAAGTGAAATGTATGTGTTTAGGAGGCCCTCAATGTGGAACACTCCAGCGCATTGTGAAAGCATTGTAGAAAGCAGACATACACACACAATTTATTCAGCGTTGAGCTTTTCATTCCATTTTGAAGTTGGTTGAAATGAAGTATTCAGCGTCAGCCTCATTTGCACAATGTGCATGCACCCAATTCATCTGGAAGAGAAGCCCGGACATAACTTCAGCACTAGAATATAACTGCGTAACTACATGCTGGTGGTACAATGGGCTAAAATGTTGTCACGGCCGGGTTCACTTTCACTAGGACAAGTTTTAAAAGCAGCCAGAGTTTTATTTTAACTAAAAAGTGTCAGCATGTGTGTCTCCACTAAAGGCTCCTTCACTCTGAAGTGATTTTTCTTATACCCTAATAGTCAGACTGTTATCAGAGTTTGGCTTGTGTTCCAATTTTCAAATTCTGATGGTAAAAAGTATCTGCAAACGGCATCTTTTTCAGGCATATTTTGCAAAAGCATCCCATAAAACGAACATAGTGAGCAGCAATGTCAGAAAGACATTGCTGTGTACATGTTATGCCTTGGGTCACTTCTTTGAACTTCTTATGGGTTCAGAAACCTTAAAAGTAACATCAATCTGCGGGCAACCACCCATAAGGAGCCGCCTGCTCTCTATAAGTGACAGTATAGAGTGGGAACTGACACAAGGCTGCCGGAGAAGTGACCTCTGGAAAATGACCGCTGGCTTCTCTTGGGAAAGCTCGATGTCTTAATTGACGTATGTGCACGTACACTTCCAGAAGCTTGAAAAACCTTTTTTTATTTGAGAAAAACTAATGAAACGGTGACCAGGCAGTCCATGAAAAATGGACAGCCCAAAGTTGGCATCTAAGTGCTGCCTGATTTTTATCACAGATCCATAGACCCAACATTGGCAAGTTTGATGCGTGGACCACCCCATAAAAACACAGAGAGCGCTCGTAGGAGAAAAAAATGACATCTGAAGGAGCCTTAACTGTGGGGATATTCCGACTTCAGGAGATTGTTCTGATAAGCACAACACCGAAAGGTGGGGACAGCTGTTGACCCTTAGACTGCCAATATCTGCACTCCAAATGAGTACGTTCTGATAACCATGCAGCCAAAATCAAGCAAATAAACTGGGGAAAAAAACAAGGATTTGGAAGCCACTTAAATGTAACTTTTTTTTTTCACAGGAAACATGACAAATTCTGTAATAAAGTGATTGACTTCCTTGATTTCAAAGTTTTGACGCTGGCCAAAGTTTGTTACAAAAAAAGTTTATTAAAGAGGTTTATAAAAAAAAAAAAGTGTATTACTGTCATAGGTGTGAGTAATGGTGCCTCCAAGCTGTGAGATGTTGCAAACCATTACAATATGGAACACACATAATATACATCCAGTAAGCTGTAAAACCTAGCCAAATGGCTCTGTAATCACGTTTACTCCTAAAGTGAAATATGGCAGCCAAGCAATGTGACCACCGTTCAAAATCTAGTTCTAGATCTAATGTGTTCACTATTGTGTCACAGGTTTTCTTGAAAAGTGATCGAGTGGCCAGAATGGTGCACAGCGGAGGATGCTCTTCAAATGACTTCAGGGACATTTTCAAAAAGAACATTGAAAAACGAGTAAGAAGTTTACCGGAGATTGATGGTTTAAGCAAAGAAACTGTTTTAAGTTCATGGATTGCCAAGTATGATGCCATTTATAGAGGGGAGGAAGATCTACGCAAACAGCCAAACAGGATGGCTCTCAGTGCCGTGTCAGAACTTATACTTAGCAAAGAACAACTTTATGAAATGTTTCAACAGATACTGGGAATAAAAAAATTGGAGCATCAGTTACTGTACAACGCTTGCCAGGTAGGTTTATGCTGCTTTTTTATACTTGTCGTTACCCTTCCTGTCTACAATCTGCAAATGTATGCACAAACGCTGATATCAGCATGACATGGCCATAGAGAAAAATAGTAACTGGTACCAAAAAGTGGAAAACAATTCTCTATAAGGCCTGTCAATATAAGGCCTGTCAATCATCTTAGTTTTGTGCAATGCAGTGCTTATCACATCCTATACCAGATGCATTATGAAATCTGTGCTGTTCTGAATGAGGAGTCTGACTTCAGACGACACTTTGGATAATTGGAAGTTAATTAAAAAAAAAAAAGATCCTTTCTGTAAACCACAAATCTGCATTATGTTAACAACCAAACACGTCATAGCTAAATCATCTATAGTGATATTTCACAGTCGAGTTTTAAATTGTGATACTGAGAAACATCCTTTTCATTTAATCATTTTTAAAATTGTTAGTATTTGTATGTGCTACATAGCTAGCCATGCTGCAAAAAATATTATTTTTACAGATGCTCTTACTGAAAAGTAAGTAGTATCATTTAATGATGCACAAGAAAAGAAAAAAAAGAAAAAATGAATGGCACTAGGTGCTATACTCACAGCTGGAATGTATCGGACTCTCAGTGGTGATCGCTGGAGATACAGTCATATGAGACTCTGTTGAAGTCCACTGCGGCATGCAATAAATAATAGCTTTGGGGTGGTGCTCAACTTCATAAGCAATATGGATCCAGAGGAATAAAGAAAAAATAAGTGGCACTCACCCAGTAATGCTGTACAAAAGGTGTCCTTTATTCAGAGCATTTGCTCATAGACATGCGATGGAGAGGCGGCTTGGCAAGGCCTTTTGTACAGCATTACTGGGTGAGTGCCACTTATTTTTTCTTTTTTTATTTTTTCTTTATTCCTCAGTATCATTTAATGATTGACTATAAAAATGTAAAAATATATGATCATTGACAGCAGCATTTAACAAGTTATCAATCGTACACGGAGTACTACTCCATCCGCCATAGTTAGGGGCAGGTCCCGGCTGTAATGCACAGCCATCAACTGCAGGGCATGGGGTGGGCTCCATACACCCGCTTCTGACATGCACCGTACATACACGGTGGATGTGGTGAAAGGGTTAATTTACACTGTTATACAAGCTGTACATGGACTAGTTAACATTGTAACAAAGTGTTGTATCTTCAGTGGGTGCTAATAATGGCACTCTTCCTCCTCCCTTGTAACACACACAGCAAATGCTGCCGTCAGATTGACATCCACATTTAACAGGTTAACACCATCACTTAGAAATCAGCTCCAATCATATCTGTTAGGGGCAGATGTTGGCTGAATAGTACAACAATTATCTGCCAACAATAAAGCAGGCTCAATTTCTAAGACTGCTTTAAAGAAGGCTACTTGGCATAATAGTATGTCATATGTAAGGAAAAGGTGAAAAGGGTTTGCCTGGCTGAGAAAAAAAGTCTCCATTCATTCTTTACTGAAGGTTGCCAAATCGTGACAGTGTGCGACATACACACTGTCGGGATTCCCCCGAATTCCTCATGAGGGATTGCGAGTATGTAATTTGCATAGCTGTTGTGTTCTTGTGCCAACTAGACTCTCCTGAGCTTCTTTCAGTATTGAGAATGAAAGTAGTGGTTCAATCTTATTTTTTCTTCCTTGCATCTTGACTTTTTGCTTTTATCCTGCCTGTTTTTTTCTATCCTCCATGTATTCCATAGTGCATTTGTCACTAGATGGACATACTGTCCACGTTCTCCCTAAAGATTTCATCCATTATAAGTTCATGCTAAAAACATACAACTCTTCCCTTCACCTCTCCACTGTGGATCATCAGCTCCTCCTCACTATGCTCCGCTCCATCGGCCTCAAGGACACCGTTCTCTCCTGATTCTCCTCCTATGTCTCTGACTGCTCCTTCATAGTATCTTTTGCTGGTTCCTCCTCCTCTCACCTTCCCCTTACTGTTGGGGTTCCTCAAGGATCAGTCCTAGGCCCCCTCCTCTTCTCTTTGTATACTGCCCCTATTGGACAAACAATCAGTAGATTTGGTTTCCAGTACCATCTCTATGCTGACGACACCCAATTATACACTTCTTCTCCTGTTATCACGCCGACCTTTTTAGAAAACACTAGTGATTGTCTTACTGCTGTTTCTAACATCATGTCCTCCCTCTATCTGAAACTGAACCTGTCAAAAACTGAACTCCTCGTGTTCTCTCCCTCTACTAACCTACCTTTGCCTGACATTGCCATCTCCGTGTGCGGTTCCACCATTACTCCAAAGCAACATGCCCGCTGCCTTGGGGTCATACTTGATTCGGAGCTTTCATTCACCCCCCACATCCGATCACTGGCTTACTCTTCTTATCTGCATCTCAAAAACGTTTCTAGAATTCGCCCTTTTCTTACTTTCGACTCTGCAAAAACTCTTACTGTCTCACTTATTCATTCTTGTCTGGACTATTGTAACTCTCTACTAATCGGCCTCCCTCTTACCAAACTCTCCCCGCTCCAATCTGTCCTGAATGCTGCTGCCAGGATTATATTCCTCACCAACCGTTACACCGATGCCTCTACCTTGTGCCAGTCATTACACTGGCTACCCATCCACTCCAGAATCCAGTACGAAACTACTACCCTCATCCACAAAGCACTCCATGGCTCAGCAGCACCCTACATTTCCTCTCTGGTCTCAGTCTACCAACCTACCCGTGCCCTCCGCTCCGCAAATGACCTCAGGTTAGAATCCTCAATAATCAGAACCTCCCACTCCCGTCTCCAAGACTTTACACGTGCTGCGCCGACTCTTTGGAATGCACTACCTAGGTTAATACGATTAATCCCCAATCCCCACAGTTTTAAGCGCGCCCTAAAAACTCATTTGTTCAGATTGGCCTACCGCCTCAACGCATTAACCTAACTATCCCTGTGTGGCCCATTAAAAAAAAAACAACAAAGAAAAAACAAAACATAATCAGGTTCCTCGAATCATGTTCTCATACACTTCATGCAGTTAATAGCCTCTGTGTCTGTACTGCTACATACTTAGGCAGTTAACTGGTTCATGCAGCTTTACATGAACACCCGAGCCTTACACTATGGCTGGTCTGAATAACTAAAGCAATTGTTACCATCCACCTCTCGTGTCTCCCCTTTTCCTCATAGTTTGTAAGCTTGCGAGCAGGGCCCTCATTCCTCTAGGTATCTATTTTGAACTGTGATTTCTTTTTTTTTGAAATTCTTTATTTAAGTTTTCAATAAACATAAGAGAAACATGTTATAACAAACATAAGCTCTCGTGACAGAAATACAGATGGTTTGTTGCTGTATAATAAGTTCATAAGACAATCAAGAGAGACTGTATTAACAATATATACTCGTTAGATAATAATAACAGTTGAGCATACAAAACAGAAAAAACAAACATTTCAGGATCATAGAAACTAGCCTTAGGTATCAATATGAACTATATAAGAGAATTTGTAAGGCTAGTAGGTGGGACAGGAAGGACTAAAATATCGCAAGTAAAGTTGTTATCAAATTGAAGAGGAGGAATGTAGGCAATGTGCAAAAAATTGTTGCGAACGTGGAGGCAGGTCGGTCATTGCGTCTTGACACTAAAATTCGAGTTAGGGGGAATAGAAGGAACTATTGGTAGGGAATTTGAAGGAACAGACTTCAATTTAGATTTCTTATCCTAGAACTAGGAGTGGGGGATGAAAAAGAAACCCAAGGCAGCCAAGAGGCACTAAACTTCTCGTGGGTTCGTGTCTCCCAACTGGATAATTCCTCCAAACGATAAAGGTCTTGAACTTTAAGGGTCCATTCGTTGAACGATGGGGGGGTTGTTTTTCTCCAGTGCATTGAAATCAAATGTTTTGCAGCTGCTAATAGGATGGGTAGTAAGCCGTGTTTCTTTGGGTTAAAGGAGGAGGAAGGGAGGGAAAGCAAAACATCTTGAGGAGCTAGATCTCGATCCATTAGGCCCATACTATGGAGAGATTTGTTTATGTCTGTCCAGAATTGCTTTAGTTCCAAACAGAACCAGAAAATGTGAGCTAAGGAACCCACGGATCGAGAGCATCTCCAACACAGCGGGGAATCCACCAGTCCCCAATTTGAACTGTGATTTCTGTTATGCTGTAATGTCTATTGTCTGTACAAGTCCCCTCTATAATTTGTAAAGCGCTGAGGAATATATTGGCGCTATATAAATAAAATTATTATTATTATTATTAAAGACATTCTAATTGTTTTAATGAGTATTTTGACATTTGTTATTTGTGACGGCGTTGTAGTTTGAACACTAGGGAGAGGTAGGTTGGAACTAGCCCAGAGTGGGAAGGGTCAAAGTGAAGGGACAGAAACCTTTTCCTGTCAGAACATCAGCTAGATAGGGCCCAGCTTGCAGTTTAAACCTAAGGCCTGAGTAGTCAGCAGAGCCATGTGACGTGGGTGTCCATGACATGAGTGGAGACGGAGACATTGGATTGTGAGATCCGGAGTAGAGATGAGGAAGAGTGACAGAAAGAGAGTGGTGCATAGGAGATGGATCCTGGCACAGGACGCCCAGCAGCACGACCCCCGTAGTAACGTACCAGGGTGCAACAGGAAATGTGAGATGGAGTCCCCCTGTGCGGTAGTTCCAAGGCGTTAGCAAGCAAAGAAGTTAAGTAACAGCCATAGTGGCCAAGTAGCTCCCTTGAAGGGAAAAAGATGCTGCACCGTGGGTTGAAGCACAGGACTCTCACTTACAGGACTGTAGTACCATTATTGGGGACTGGAGAGACTCCTGAAGTACTGTGCTAGGTGGCGGTGAAGTTAGAGATGCTAGCTGAGGCCGAGGCTTGTGAGCTGAGAGAAGGAAAAGAGAAAATGCGTGTGAAGATGCTCCATGTTCTAAAAGAAACATTTTGTAAAGTGATGCACCTGCTATCTAATGTACATTGTTTCCGCCAAGTTACTGTTAAGTAAAAGCTGTTTGTTGGCTGGTGGTCTCCCTCACTGAACCTTTCAACATCTGGTCCTGGCCAGCCTAAATCACTGGCATCATGCGGTCTGAAAGGTCTTGATGCACCCATAGACTAACTCCACACACTGGACAAGTGGAGTCCATATACACCATAGTGGACGTGGTGTATATGGACTTTTCAAAAGCTTTTGATAGGGTGCCACACAAAAGGTTAATACATAAAATGAGAACAATGGGGATTGGGGAAAATATGTGTAAGTGAGTTAAGAGCTGTCTCAGGGATAGGAAACAAAGGGTGGTTATTAATGGAAAACACTTGGACTGGGTCGTGCTTAGCAGTGGGGTACCACAGGGGTCAGTATTGGGCCCTCTTCTTTTTAAAATATTTATTAATGTCCTTGTAGGTGGCATACAGAGTAGTGTTTCAATATTGGCAGATGACACTAAACTCTGCAGGGTAATCAATACAGAGGAGGACAATTTTATATTACGGGCTGATTTATGTAAACTAGAAGCTTGGGCTGATAAATGGCAAATGAGCTTTAATGGGGATAAATGTAAGGTCTTGCACTTGGGCAGAAGAAATACGATGTATAATTATGTGCTTATTTGTAAAACTCTGGGCAAAACTGTCACTGAAAAACACCTGGGTGTAAGGGTGGACGACAAACTCACATTTAGTGGCCAGTGTCAGGCAGCTGCTACAAAGGCAAATAAAATAATGGGATTCATTAAAAGAGGCATAGATGCTCATGAGGAGAACATAATTTTACCTCTATACAAGTCACTAGTGCGACCACACTTAGAATACTGTGTACAGTTCTGGTTTCCGGTGTATAAGAAAGACATAGCTGAACTAGAGCGGGGGCAGAGAAGAGCGACCAAGGTTATTAGAGGACTGGGGGGGTCTGCAATACCAAAATAGATTATTACACTTGGGGCTATTTAGTTTGGAAAAACGAAGACTAAGGGGTGATCTTATTACAATGTATAAATATATATGAGGGGACAATACAAAGACCTTTCTGATGATCTTTGTACTCTTAGACCTGAGACAGGGACAAGGGGGAATCCTCTGTCTGGAGGAAAGAAGGTTAAAGCATAATAACAGACACGGATTCTTTACTGTAAGAGCAGTGAGACTATAGAACTCTCTGCCGTATGATGTTGTAATGAGTGATTCACTACTAAAATTTAAGAGGGGACTGGATGCCTTTCTTGAAAAGGTATAATGTTACAGGGTATATACATTAGATTCCTTGATAGAGCGTTGATCCAGGGAGCTAGTTTGATTGCCGTATGTGGAGTTGGGAAGGAATTTTTTTCTCCAATGTGGAGCTTAGTGTTTGCTGCATGGGTTTTTTTTTTTGCCTTCCTCTGGATCAACATGTTAGGGCATGTTAGGTTAGTCTATGGGTTGAACTAGATGGACTTAGTCTTCCTTCAACCTTAAATACTATGTTACTATGTTACTAAGCCAGGGCTCCCATCTTCATCTATTGTGCCGGGACGTGAAAGATGAGTACCTCAGGCACGGCTACCGCTGTGCGCCACTTAACACAATAACAACGCATAAAATTACCAACTAGAGCTTTTATCCCGTCTGCCTGCTGTGGTAACAATGAGAATATCCTTCCCTCTATATTCTCCTAAATACACTAATACATAAGTGCATCGTCAAATACTGAACCGTGATTTCATGTATTACTAGTTGGCCAGTGCAAAATTTTCGCACATTGGTTGTCGGGGGCGCAGGCAATTTCAGGAAAATCAAGCTGGTCAAATGTAAATGTATTTAGTGAGATGATGAACACAGAGAGGTATGTGTCTCACTGATTTTATATATATATATATATATATATATATATATATATATATATATATATATATATATATATATATATATATATATATATATATATATATATATATATATACATACACTAGACTGTGGCCCGATTCTAAAGCATCGGGTATTCTAGAATATGTATGTCCCCGTAGTATGTGATTCGCGGCAGACTGTGCCCGTCGCTGATTGGTCGAGGCAACCTTTATGACATCATTGTCGCCATGGCAACCATTACGACATCTACGTTGATACTGTGCCCGTCGCTGATTGGTCGAGGCCTGGCGGCCTCGACCAATCAGAGACGCGGGATTTCCATTATGACATCATCGTCGCCATGCTGTGCCCGTCGCTGATTGGTCGAGGCCTGGCAGCCTCGACCAATCAGAGACGCGGGATTTCCAGGACAGACAGACAGACAGACGGAAAAACCCCCTAGACAATTAGATATATATATATATATATATATATATATATATATATATATATATATATATACATATATATACAGTACAGACCAAACGTTTGGACACACCTTCTCATTTAAAGATCTTTCTGTATTTTCAAGACTATTAAAATTGTACATTCACACTGAAGGCATCAAAACTATGAATTAACACATGTAGAATTATATACTTAACAAAAAAGTGTGAAACAACTGAAATTATGCCTTATATTCTAGGTTCTTCAAAGTAGCCACCTTTGCTTTGATGACTGCTTTGTACGCTCTTGGCATTCTCTTGATGAGCTTCAAGAGGTAGTCACCGGGAATGGTTTTCACTTCACAGGTGTGCCCTGTCGGGTTTTAATAAGTGGGATTTCTTGCCTTATAAATGGGGTTGGGACCATCAGTTGTTGTGCAGAAGTCTGGTGGATACACAGCTGATAGTCCTACTGAATATACTTTTGAATTTGTATTATGGCAAGAAAAAAGCAGCTAAGTAAAGAAAAACGAGTGGCCATCTTTACTTTAACCCCTTAGGCTACGTTCACATTTGCGTTGTTGGGCGCAGCATCGTCGACGCATACGTCATGCGCCCCTATCTTTAAAGAAGTTGTCCACTACTATAACCTTTTTTTTTTTTTTTCATAAATCTTGCTATTATGTGCCACTGAAAACATCTACTGTGTTTATTTTAGCAATATTACCTTTTATCATGCTGTAGCAGCACATCTTTAGTGCTGGATTCAGCTCTTATGGGGTTAATCGACAACTTCCTTTCTCCTGAGTTATTGTGCTCTAATACTACAAGTTCCATGATGCATTGCACTGCTACTAAGCACGAACCTACCACACCCAGATTTGTGATGTCATTTCTGTCCAACCTCCTCTTTTACATTTGTCCAACCCACACTCCATTACACACAGATAGATAGAGGGATAGATAGATAGATAGATAGACAGACAGATAGATAGATAGATACAGATATATCTATATATCTATGTCTATTTCCATAGGTGTGTCCATATCCATGTTTCTAAACCCCTTCACCCCTGGAGCTTTTTTGTTTTCGTTTATCGCTCCCCTTCTTTCCAGAGCCATAATTTTTCCGTCAATATGGCCATGTGAGAGCTTATCTTTTGCGGGACAAGTTCTACTTTTGAACGACACCATTGGTTTTACCATGTCGTGTAACAGAAAATGTGAAAAAATTCAAAGTGCAATGAAATGGCAAAAAAGTGCAATCCAACACTTGTTTTTTGCTTGGCTTTTTGGCTAGGTTCACTAAATGCTAAGGCTGTGTGCAACCGTTGCGGATCTGATTGCAGATCCGCAGCGTTTTTTGATGCACTGAATTGCATCAAATCCGCAGTGTAGTGTACAACCAATGTAAGTCTATGGGAGCCGCAGACTTGTTGTGCACATGCTGCGGAAAAAGCCGCACCAAAACCACACCAAGAACTGCATCAAAACCGCACCAAAAACTGCATCAAAACCGCACCAAAACTGCAAAACTGCACCAAAAACTGTATAAAAACCGCACCAAAACTGCACCAGGTTTTGATGCAGTTTTTGGTGCAGTTTTGATGCAGTTTTAATGCCGTTTTTGGAAATAAGTAAATAAACGGAAAATGTGCATGATTTGAATGGAAACATGCATGAAAAAACGGATTCCAAGGCCGGATTCATCATTTCACAGCTCAGTTTCATACGTTTTTTGCCGGATCCGTCGCTGTGCGTTTTTTCGCCGGACAGAAAAAAACGTTCCTCTGTATGTGTTTTCCATCCGGCGGAAACAGCTTTTTTAGTTTCAATAATTTTTATTTTCAATAACATAGTAATTGAACAACAGTTTCCCTTACAAGGGAGTTCAATAAGCATTAAATCTGAACAAAGTGGAAAAACCATACATATATTAAACTCAAGTTCAAAGATACAAATATGACAAGACAAGAACATGGGGAGACATAAAAGAGGGAAAATGGGGAAGGAAATGAGATACTGCACTTTATTTCATGGTAAGCTGTAGTATATTTACCAGACAAGGTTATACTATGTTCCATTTTATGAGTTCCGCCTCCTACCTCCCCGCACCCCACCCAACGCCGGCTCAACCCCAGTGTTATCAGAATCTCTCACAGGGTAATAGAGTCTCAAATAGATAAAGTCAAGGTTTGTTCAAGATTTAAGTTCGGGTCAAGATCTATCCACGGTCTCCAAATCTGGTAGAAGGCCTCCCACAAATCCTCCCTAGTCGCATGTATACGTTCATATAAGAGGATTGAATTCATTTTATCCCTAACTGTCTGGACAGAGAGAAACGGCGACCTCCAGCTGGTAGCTATATGTAGCTTAGCGGCCATAAGCAGTTGGCCTATCAGTCTGTGGAATTTATTAGTAAATCCCGGATATTTGGCTCCCAGGAGGAATGTGGCCGGGTCAGGCTGTATTGCCCCGCCATACATTTTTCCAATTATTAATCCTACTTCCTGCCACATAGCCGAGACAATCGGGCATTCCCACCAAATATGCTTCATATCTCCCACTGCGCCACATCCTCTAAAGCATTTATCTGAAATGTTGGGGTATATAGCGTGAAGTTTACTTGGAACTTGGTATGTTCTGTGTAAGACCTTAATGGATGTCTCTGCCAGGGAGGCTTGATGACTACCCCTGGAAACTGTATCACAGCATCGTCTCCAATTTTCCAAAGTTAATTGGATACCCAGATCTTCCTCCCACTGCTTCATGTAATGTAGTTTGTCAGCTCCATGTGCAGTATTGAGGGATCCGTATAGCAGAGAGATAGTTCCCCTTCCCAGTGGGTCATCCATGCATCTCTGCTCAAAGCAAGTCGCGCGAAAAGGGATTTTCCGTTGTAGAGACTGTTCTGCAAAGTGGAAAACCTGATAGATACGAAAGGTTTCGCTAATGGGTGGATTGTATTTATGGAGGAATTCTTGTCTAGATAAAAGTATATTAAAAGGTGAGCAGAGGTGCTTTAGAGTAGTAATTCCGTTAACTTTCCACCAAGTAAAAGAACGTGGGTCAAGTCCTGGTGGAAACATGGGGTTGCAGAAGAGGGTGGTCAGGGGGGCGGACTCAGATTGGAGTTTAAATTTAAATCTTTCCTTCCTCCAAAGGATCAGGGAGTGTGCTGTGAAAGGTGTTGTAATGTGTAGACCTTTTGGTAGTTTTTGTGTGGACCACATAAGGCCCGGCAAGGAAAACGGAAGTAAGAGGGACGATTCCAGGTCAACCCATCTCGGAGCACGGTTGGCAGCGCAGGCATTAGCCAACTGGGCCAACTGAGCCGATTTGTAATACAGTGTGAAGTTAGGCATGGAAAGTCCCCCCAGTCTTCTATGTACGAACATAGTTTTTTGACGGATTCTGGGTTTTTTCCCCTGCCAAATAAATTTTGAAATCATAGAGTGAACCTCGTGTAGGGTCTCATGGGGCAACGGTATGGGGAGAGAGCGGAATAAGTACAGAAATCTAGGCAAAGAGACCATTTTAATTGCATGCAATCTGCCCAACCAGGTCAGCTTCATGGCAGACCATCTGGTTAAGTCAGATCGGAGGTTTTTTATTAGCGGGAGATAGTTCCACTTAAATAAGGTTGACTTATGAGAGGTGAGGTTGATTCCAAGATAAGTTATATAGTGTTAATTTTTTGTAAATTTGAACTGGGAGATAATATTCGTTTGCATGTCTTTAGTGGTGTTAAGGAATAGAGCTTCGGATTTGTCAACATTAATTTTGAGTCCTGAGATCGACTCAAATCTACGTAGAACTGAAAATAAATTTGTGAGAGTGGTAAGTGGGCTGGATAGAGTCAGTAGTAAATCATCCGCAAATAAGCTTGCCTTATATTGTGCGCCAAGTCCCACAGGTCCAAGTATGTTCGGGTTGAGCCTTATTGCCTCAGCCAGCGGTTCCATGGCCATGGCAAACAGGGCTGGAGAAAGTGGACAGCCCTGTCTCGTCCCCCTTTGTATGTTGATAGGAGTAGGTTTAGTTGACGGGAGTTTCAGATAGGCTGTTGGACTGTCGTACAATAGTTGAATGCATGAAATAAGGGTGCGAGGGATGCCAAATCTGGATAGAACTTCAAATAGGTAGGACCATGAGATCGAGTCGAAAGCTTTTTCTATGTCTAAAGCTAATACTAGTAGGGGTTGTCTATGATAGTTTGCTGAATGTATAATATTTAAATTCCTTCTAATATTGTCGGGACCTTGTCTATTAGGTACGAATCCCACTTGGTCACGGTGAATAAGGGTAGGTAAAAATTTGTTGAGCCTAGTGGTAATGATGGATGTAAAGAGTTTGAGGTCAACATTTAGTAACGATATAGGTCTATAAGTCTTGGGAAGGAGATGGTCTTTCTTTGGTTTTGGGATTACCGCCACATGGGCGATATAGAATTCAGGGGGCATCTGGGTGCCATTTAGTAGAGCATTACAGTAATTTTTAATGTACGGTGTGAGGATGGTTGTAAGTTTCTTGTAGTATTGTGCCGTGAGGCCGTCAGGTCCGGGGGCTTTGTTTTTTTTAAGGTTTTTAATTACTGCAGAAATTTCATCCTCTGATATTGGTGTATGTAGTTGGTTTATCGAGGAGTTGGGGATTTTAGGTAATTTCAATTCATCTAGGAAGGAGGATTGCGGTGATGATATCTGTGGGGAGGTATATAGTTTCTGGTAGTATTCTCGAAATGTTTCGTATACTATATCCGGGTGTGCGGAAATTCTGCCTTTGGAGTCTTTGATAGAGGTGACATTATTTAAAGATTCTTTGCATCTAAGTCTACGTGCCAACATACCAGAAGGTTTATTTGCATATTTATAAAAAGTTGACTTAGTCCACGTTAATGCTCTTTCTGTTTTGTTAGTAAGAATAGTATCTAACTGTAGCTTAGTGTCCCTGATTTGTTTAATCAGAAAGAGGGAAGTGGTGGTCTGGTTGGCAAGTTCAAGTTTCATAAGTTTAGTCTCTAAGCGTGTTTGTAATTCAGATCTTTGTTTCTTTTTAATGGATGCAATTTTGATTAGTGAGCCAGTAATAAATTTTTTATGTGCCATCCACACTAGTCCAGGAGAAGTGTCATCAGTGGAATTGGTCTGAAAGTACAATCCCAACTCCTCTTTGATTTTAGAGAGTGTAGCAGGATCAGTAAGTAAGGATTCGTTAAGTCTCCATTTGAATAATTTAGAAGTGGTGACATTGAATTTAAATGTTGATAGGACAACATCATGGTCAGACCATGATGATGGAATATGACGGGAGAATAGGACCGATGGGATCGTTCTTGCAGTAGTTAGGTGTAGGTCTATTCGAGAATAGGACTGGTGTGCAGGTGAGAAGTATGTGTAACCCTTTATAGGACCATTTAGCTCCCTCCATACATCGACCAGGCAGTTGTCTTTCATTAGGTGTTGGATTTTCTTTTTGTCAGCTTTTGTTAAATCCGAACGCTTCTGGGCGCTGCTATCTAATTTAGGATTAATGATAAAATTGAAGTCGCCGCACCAGATAAGGTGGTCATACGTAAGAGTGGATAGTTTTGATATAATTAGCTGAAAGACCGATCTCTGGGAAGATGCGGGTAAATAACTATTAACAATGCAAATTGTCAGGCTTCGTGATGTTCCAAGAGTAATGAGGAATCTGCCCTCTGAGTCCGAATGTGTGCTAATGAGCTGAAATGGGAAGTTATTCCTAATGAAAGTGGCGACACCTCTCGTTTTTTTATCCCAGTTTGACATAGTGTTGTGAATACTTGGCATCGAAGTACTTAGGGTGGGAGGAGGCGGAAAAATGGGTTTCCTGGAGACAAATAATGTCTGGTGCGTGTTTTGAGTAGTCAAGGAAGGCTTTCTTACGTTTAATGGGCGAGTTGAATCCTCGAACATTATGAGAAATAACATTACACATTTTTTAGTGAATATTTACCGCTGAAGAATGAGGAGGCTCGAGCGGGAACCAGAACCGCGTTTCCGATTAGCAGGTGTTGAATTAATTGATAAGTGCAGTGGTGATCTCTGTGGGGAAACAATGGGAAGGAAACAGACTGGGGGAAGACATAGACAAACATAACAGTTAATAATAACAAACGGATATTATATCCGGAAAATATGGCGATCTGGTTTACCATATTAAGTGGGGTACCAGGTGTCGCCAAGTTTAGGCAGCATGTTCTATACCCGACATTTAGGCCCTTAGTAGAGAGATTGATATAAAGGGGAGAAAGAGGGAGAAAAGAAAAAAAAAAAGGGGGAAGGGGGGGGGGAGATGGTAGAGAAAAGGAAGGGACTGCAGTACGGGAATTATTGGAAAGGAAAGGGAGGTAGGGGGGAATTAGAATGAGGGTAAGGTAGGGGAGGAATAGCGTAACTTAGAGATGTAGTAATCTGATGGACCACTTGCATTTAAAGTCAGAATAGAATATCTATACAAATATTCAGTATACAATTACTAATTCTGGAGGGCTGAGAGGAGAGGTAGCAAAGAGCCATCAACCTCTTCCCCCCCACCCCCAGGAGCAATCAGGATGAACAATACCAGCCCGCTCCGCCCCACGGAAATCGAGGTGGGTGATCTTGAAATTTGGACATATCAGACGACTCGTGCGTTTTGGCTCCTTGTTCTGGGAATGTTTTGCCATTCTCTTTGTGGTCTTGGTTTTCTCTGCGGCATGGCTGAAGTCTCTATTGAGATCGGGATCCCAGCTTTAAGCATGGCTTGTTTCCCTTCTTCTAGCGTACGGCAGGTGTACAATTGAGAGTTGAACGTAAAGATGAGGGCGAAGGGGAAGCTCCATCTGTATTTGATCTGTGCTGTCTGCAAGGCTGATGTTACTGGTTTGAGGGATCTCCTCCTGGCGAGGGTGGTTGACGCAATATCCGCGTAGATATGTACCGAAGATGGCAGTCCCGATAGGTCTGGATTATCACGTGTAGCATTCAAGATTAGATCTCGTGCCTCCTCATAATGTAGTTTTAGGATCACATCTCTGGGCATATCGCTATTGCGTGGCCTGCCCAGGGCTCTATGAATTCTAGTGATATGCAGGATAGACTGATCTGTGTCAGGCAGTAGTGCGGTGAAAAGGGCAGTAGCAGTGTCTTTGAGAGCTACAATATTTTCGGGGAGTCCCCTGATCCGCAGGTTACCCCGACGTGATCTGTTCTCATAGTCTTCGCATCGAAGTTCTAGTTCTGCGACACGTTCTGCATGTAGTTTGAGGGTTTCGCGATCTTCTTCTAAGGCATCTGCAGTGGCATCCATCTTTTCCTCCAGGGCCACCGTACGTTGCATAATGTCCTGTATCTGGGAGGAGATCTTCTGCATAGCTGAGGAAAGCTCAGATCGGAAAGTCTCTTGCAAGGATTTGGTAAGAGCTGCCGTGGAGATCGTTGTCTCGATGTGGGGACCGGTCTCATCTTGGTCCATTATAGTTCCCGTGTCCCCCGTAGAGGCCGAGGAGAGAGAAGTCGTAGTAGTCGTCTTGGAAATGCTGCTACTCTGAAAAAGATCTGCGATATTACGGCCCGGTGTTTGTGCCGCGCCTCCCTTCCTAGGCATTGCCAGAAGGAGGGTCTCCTGAGAGTGTAGTGAGTCCAGTTGTGGTGCGTCTGGCGTACTTCAGGTGCTGGTTATGGCCTAAATAGTTAGATCGGGTAGCGGAGATCAGCAAGACATGACTGTCACCGCTGAAAACCGCACATGCGCCTCTGAGAAAAGGATTTTTTAGATAATCCTCATAATGTGCACAGAATTAGGGCTCAGCATGGACACTAGGTGTCGCTATTGTATCAGTGGGGACGTTCTGTGGCCAGCTGAGTCTTTTTTGTGTATTATAAAATATATCCCCAGTTCTGAGATTGGGCACTAGATGTCACTAGATATCTGTCTTTCAGAGGACCTCCTTTGTATATATGAGTCCCAGGAGGACACCAGTGACACAGAGAGACTAAAGTCTAAAAATTATACTAGTATTTGCTGCGCCTTAAGTTGTTTGAAATACAGTTGTTCTTCTGTAGGCATAGTTCAGAAGCTGGTGTGAGAGAAACAGCAATGATGAAAATGAAGCGCTGAGTTATGAAGTATAATTATAGACTATAAGTGAGGAGAGGTCTCAGCACCAGATATAATTCATTATTTTAGTGCACACCAATTGCTCTGGCCACAAATAGTTCCTCCAGTCTCTTAGTCCTCAATTAGATGGGTGTGGGGGATCAAGAGACAGCGTGCAGGGTGCAGCTATAAGCTGTAGGTGGGGAGCGATTCCAGACCGGCACAGCCCCTCAGCCAGGCGTGCAGAGGTTCTCCCTGCACCGTGTGACAGGCCCAAGATGGCGCCGGGACTGGCGGGAAAATCTCAGCCCTCCACACACCGCCGTTAGGGAATTGCCCGGGATGTCCACCAGATCGCTGGGGAAAGGAGCGCCGCCACGGAGGGTAAGTCTGTCCAGCTATGTTTCTAACCGCTATGCTCGTAAGGCACAGAGGCCGGATGATTGTAACGGCAGTGCGGTATAGTGTGGGGCTCCTCCAGAGGTGTCAGGTCGGAGGGGCCGTCTCCACTGTTAGGCAGGGAGACGTGTGAGCGGCTAGTCCCAGCAGAAGAGGGTGCGGAGGAAGGGGGGAAGTTCGTACCTCCCTGTGTCTTCTTCAGTCCGGTGCAATTCAGCTCGTTGTTCTGCTGAAGATGGCGGTACCTTCACTCTCATTCACTCCCTCTCCTCAGGGCCTGGGTTCCGCGCCGAGATGGGACCCCCCAATCTTCCATAAACTGCTCCAGGGTCAGGTACACCCTTTTGTCCGCTAAGAGGGGTTATTTTCACGGTTTTTAGGGGGTAAAATTCGGTGAGTAAACAGCGCTGGGCAGGAGCTCCACAAAGATGTGACTATTCTCCTTCACAGTTAGGCCACGCCCCCGGAAACAGCTTTTTTGACGGATCCGGCAAAAAACGGATGAAACTCTGAGAAAAAAACGGATCCGACGGAAAAAAATGGATCCGTTTTTTTCAAAACTCGACGGATTGTGCCTCACGGCAAAAACCTGATGTGTGAAAGCACCCAAATATATGGATAGATACATCTATGTATCTATAGATATATCTATAGATAAATATATCTATAGATATATAATAGAAAGGCCGATGTTTCTATAAGGCTACTTTCACACTTGCGTTTTTCGCAATCCGTCTTTTTGGGAAAAAAACGGATCCTGCAAATGTGCTCGCAGGATACGTTTTTTACCCATAGACGTGTATTAGTGAAAGATCACGACGGATGGCCACTAGTGTTGAGCATTCCGATACCGCAAGTATCGGGTATCGGCCGATACTTGCGGGTATCGGAATTCCGATACCGAGATCCGATACTTTTGTGGTATCGGGTATCGGTATCGAAACAACATTAATGTAAAAATGTGTAAAAGAGAGAATTAAAATAAAAAATATTGCTATACTCACCTCTCCGACGCAGCCTGCACCTTACCGAGGGAAGCGGCAGCGTTCTTTGTTTAAAATTCGCGCTTTTCTTTCCTTTACGTGAAGTCCCGGCTTGTGATTGGTTGCGTCGCAGTCACATGGGCGACGCAACCAATCACAGCAAGCCGTGACGTAATTTCAGGTCCTTAAGGATTTAAAAATTACGTCCCAGCTTTGTGATTGGTTGCGTCGCAGTCACATGGGCGACGCAACCAATCACAGCAAGCCGTGACGTAATTTCAGGCCCTTAAGGATTTTAAAATTACGTCCCGGCTTTGTGATTGGTTGCGTCGCAGTCACATGGGCGACGCAACCAATCACAAGCCGTGACGTCACGGGAGGCTGGACACGCGCGCATTTTAAAATGCGCGCTTGTCCAGCCTCCCGTGACGTCCCGGCTTGTGATTGGTTGACCGCGATGCAACCAATCACAAGCCGGGACGTCACGGGAGGCTGGACAAGCGTGCATTTTAAAATGCGCGCGTGTCCAGCCTCCCGGCTTGTGATTGGTTGACCGCGATGCAACCAATCACAAGCCGGGACGTCACGGGAGGCTGGACAAGCACGCATTTTAAAATGCGCGCGTGTCCAGCCTCCCGGCTTGTGATTGGTTGACCGCGATGCAACCAATCACAAGCCGGGACGTCACGGGAGGCTGGACAAGCGCGCATTTTAAAATGCGCGCGTGTCCAGCCTCCCGGCTTGTGATTGGTTGACCGCGATGCAACCAATCACAAGCCGGGACGTCACGGGAGGCTGGACAAGCGCGCATTTTAAAATGCGCGCGTGTCCAGCCTCCCGTGACGTCACGGCTTGTGATTGGTTGCGTCGCCCATGTGACTGCGACGCAACCAATCACAAAGCCGGGACGTAATTTTAAAATCCTTAAGGGCCTGAAATTACGTCACGGCTTGCTGTGATTGGTTGCGTCGCCCATGTGACTGCGACGCAACCAATCACAAAGCCGGGACGTAATTTTAAAATCCTTAAGGACCTGAAATTACGTCACGGCTTGCTGTGATTGGTTGCGTCGCCCATGTGACTGCGACGCAACCAATCACAAAGCCGGGACTTCACGTAAGGAAAGAAAAGCGCGAATTTTAAGCAAACATCGCTGCCGGTTCCCTCGGAGAGGTGAGTATAGCAATATTTTTTATTTTAATTCTTTCTTTTACACATTAATATGGTTCCCAGGGCCTGAAGGAGAGTTTCCTCTCCTTCAGACCCTGGGAACCATCAGGAATACCGTCCGATACTTGAGTCCCATTGACTTGTATTGGTATCGGGTATCGGTATCGGATTGGATCCGATACTTTGCCGGTATCGGCCGATACTTTCCGATACCGATACTTTCAAGTATCGGACGGTATCGCTCAACACTAATGGCCACACGTCGCGTCCATCGTGCAACGGATGCGTCGTGTTTTGGCGGACCGTTGGCACGTCCGTCGTGTCTGCCATTTTCTACCGCGCATGCGCGGCCAAAACTCCGCCCCCTCCTCCCCGGACTTCAGAATGGGCAGCGGATGCGTTGAAAAACTGCATCCGCTGCCCACGACGTGCACAAATTTCACAACGTGCGTCGGTACGTCGGCCCAACGCATAGCGATGGACCCGTGCCGACGCAAGTGTGAAACAGGCCTTAATGAGCGTTTAATTTAATAAAAAACTGAAAAAACGGCGTGGGCTCCCGCACAATTTTCTGCGCAAGAGGGGGAAAGCCGACGGCCGGGGGCCAATATTTGTAGCCTGCTATGAATATCAGCCCGCAGCTGTCTGCGTAGCCTTTACTGGCTATTAAAATAGGGGGACCCCCCCAAAAAAAAAATGACGTGGGGTCCCCCTATATTTTATAGCCAGAAAGGCTACGCAGACAGCTGCGGGCTGATATTCATAGCCTAGAGAGGGGCCATGGATATTGGTCCCCCCCGGCTACAAATACCAGTCCGCAGCCACCCCAGAAATGGCGCATCTGTAAGATGCGCCAATTCCGGCACTGAGGCTGGTTTCACACTTGCGTTTTTGGACGCTGCGTTTTAGCGCTAAAAAACGCATGCGTTTTTTTCCTATACTTAACATTAAAAACGCATGCTTTTTTCGCATGCGTTTTGACGCGTTTTCGGCAACGCATGCGTTTTTAAACGCGCGCGTTCATTTGCAGAAATGCAACCTGAAGTAATTTTTAGCGGCGTTTTTTTGCCGCAAAAAAACGCATGCGTTTATTTGCGGCAAAAAAATGCATTGCTGTCTATGTAAACGCATGCGTTTTTAAGCACATTCGTTTGTTTGCGTTAAAAACCACCACCATCAGGGTGATAAAGGGATCCAAACCCTAACCCTAACCCTACCCCTAACCTCACCCCTAACCGTTTAATGAACATTTTCTAACAGTCATAGTGCCACGATATTTCAGTGGCACGTATATAAGTGCCACGTATATAAGTGCCACGTATGTAAGTGCCACGTGCCACGTATGTAAGTGCCACATATGTAAGTGCCACGTGCCACGTATGTAAGTGCCACGTATGTAAGTGCCACGTATGTAAGTGCCACGTATGTAAGTGCCACGCGACACGTATTTCAGTGCCACGGATTTAAGTGCCACGTATTTCAGTGCCACGTGCCACGTATTTCAGTGCCACGTGCCACGTATTTCAGTGCCACGTATTTAAGCGCCACAGATTTAAGTGCCACGTATGTAAGTGCCACGTGCCACGTATTTCAGTGTCACGTATTAAAGTGCCACGTATTTCTGTCACGTTTAGGGTTAGGCCCTAACCCTACCCCTAACCCCAGCTATTTCTATTTATAGTGGGTTTTCTTGTGGATTTTGATGATTGGCAGCTGTCACACACTTCTCAGCATGCGTTTTAAAAACGCAAACGCATGAAAAAAACGCCGCGTTTTTTTTCTACATGCAAAAACGCATGCGTCTAAAAAACGCAGCGTTTTACCGCGTTTACATGTGTTTTTTCACACATGCGTTTTTTTTAAAAACGCATGCAGATAAAAACGCAAGTGTGAAACCAGCCTTAGCCCCTCTCTTCCCACTCCCATGTAGCGGTGGGATATGGGATAATAAGGGGTTAATGTCACCTTGCTATTGTAAGGTGACATTAAGCCAGGTTAATAACGGAGAGGTGTCAATAAGACGCCTATCCATTATTAATCCAATACTAATAAAGGGTTAATAAAACACGCAAACATTAGGAAAAAGTATTTTAATATTCTTCATTTAACCATACTTACCATACTTCAGCGCCTGCAAAAAACGTAAAATAATAAACCGTATACTACCTGTCCGCTGTAGTCCAATTAATAACGAGTGTCCCACGACGATCTCCCCTATAGAACAGTGACATCGGGTGATGTCACTGCTCTATAGGACCCTCAGTGACACACTGACAGGAGACACTGGCTCCTGTAGTGCATCACTGAGGTTACTAAAGTTCACTGGTCTCACTTTATGGCAAAAAGCTGCGTGGGAACTTTCTCATACAGCATGCCATAAAGTGAGACTAGGGACTATTTTCTCACAGGGGCGTAGGAATACATTGTGGGGAATACATTGTGGAAGGATACCTTCCTCCCCTCATTGTGTTCCTGGAGCCCCTGGAGAGTGGTTGCGTCAGCTGATGCTCCTGCTCTCCACGGGAGATCGTCGTGGGACACTCGTTTTAATTGGATTTCTGCGGATCAGGGAGTATAGTGTTTGTTTATTATTTTAATATTTTTTTACAGATGACAATGGCTTCGGGGATCAAAGTGACAAGTGATGGTGAGTATGTACTCTATGTTTTATGTACTGTATGTCTTTATGTATGTACTGTATGTATGCGCATGTCGTCGCATGGCGCATGTCGTCGCATGCAGCATGTCGTCGCATGTCGTCGCATGCCGCATGTCCTGTATGTGTTCTATGTATGTATGTACTGTATATGTGTTGTTTTTTTTCTTTTTTTTACATTCAACACATTAGCCGGATGATGGGACTACTACTGTCCCATCATTGGCTAATGTGTCACTCACTGTCACTGTAGCAGGCAGAGCCCGATGGGACTTGTAGTCCCATCGGACATGCCTGCACACAGAGAGAGACACACACACACACACCAAAGACCAGCCCACCCCCCGCAGCAGACCCAGCACATACCGGAACCGGCAGCAGAGCCCCGGCCCCCACCCCCACATACCGGCGCCGAGCCCCGGCGCCGTACCCACATACCGGCGCTGGCACGCAGAGCACCGGCGCTGACACGTACATACAGACCCCAGCGCCCCCACCTTCATCATCCCTGCCTAGCCCCGCCCGCCCCCAGCACAGCCCCGCAGTCAGCCACCAGCCCCGCCCACAGCCCAGTCACTCTTGATGAGTGACTGCTCTGACTGTGCGGCTGGGACACACCTGCTGCTGACGTCACGTCAATTTCCAGAGTCTGGAAATTGACGTGACGTCGGCGGAAATAAGCGGTGGCTGCAGCCTGGGGGTCACGTGACCCGGACTCAGCCGCCGCTACAGCGCCGCTCACAGGCAAAAACGGCAACAAAAGGTATTTGCACAATTCATCAGGGGCCCCTGGGGGATACATTGGGGGGTTAATTGAAAGTAGTGGACAACCCCTTTAACATGGGGGGCGCATGGACATGTGCCGGTATGCGTTGTACTGCGTTTTACGACGCATGCGTCATATAGACGCACAAGACAGGGCGCAGGGGACGCTACTTGTAGCGTATTCCCTGCGCCGAAAGACCCGATCTGTAGGATCTTATGACAATGCATGCTTCGCAAAACGCTGCGTTGTGTACATGCGTTGTTGGTTGCGTCGTGTCGCCGACGCTGCGCCCGACAACGCAAATGTGAACGTAGCCTTAACGACCGCCGATACACCTTTTAGCGGCGTTAGTTAATGGTACTTAAACCACAGTGCCGTTAATTACCGGCGCTCTGGAAAAAGTGAATAGCGCCCCCCAGAGTTGGATTTTCTCTGTGGTCTCGGTTGCCGAGGGTAGCCGAGACCCCAGAGAACATGATTCGGAGGGTTTTTACCGACCCCCGGGTTGCGATTGCCGGTGATTAACCGCAAAAAAAACAAAAAACAAAACGCGATTTCCCATTTAATTTCTCTGTCCTCTGATGTGATTGCACATCAGAGGACAGAGAAATTCGGTCCCCTATCGCCCCCCGATACTCACCCGTCTCCCGGGTGCTCCTTGTGGCTCCCGATGGGCACCGCCATCTTGTTCCGGCAAAAAAATGGCGGACGCATGCGCAGTGCGCCGGCCGGCACCTGGAAGATCTTTGGGGTCTCGGCAGCCGAGACCTCAAAGAACATGATAGCCGGTAATTAACTGTTTACCGGCAGCTGCAAAAAAAAAAAAAGCGATGTGTCATTCTCTGTCCTCTGATGTGATCGCACATCAGAGGACAGAGAAATAGGGGGGGATCGGGGACCGTCATACTTACCGGTGTCCCTGGGTCCTCCTGTGTCCCCTCCTGGCCGCCGGCTTCTTCCTCCGGTAAGAAAATGTCGGGCGCATGCGCAGTGCGCCCACCATGATCTGCCGGCCGGCAAGACTAGAGTAGGGTTAGAGCTAGGGTTAGGGTTGGGGCTAAAGTTAGGGTTAGGGTTGAGGCTAAATTTAGGGTTAGGGTTGGGGCTGAAGTTAGGGCTAGGGTTAGGGCTATTGCTAGGGTTGGGTCTAAAGTTAGGGTTAGGGGTAAAGTTAGGGTTAGGGTTGGGGCTAAAGTTAGGGTTAGGGTTAGGGTTGGGGCTAAAGTTAGGATTAGAGTTGGGATTAGGGTTAGGGTTGGGATTAGGGTTTGGGTTAGGGTTGGTATTAGGATTAGGGTTGGCATTAGACTTACGTTTGGGATTAAGGTTAAGGTTGGGATTAGGGTTAGGTTTGAGGTTAGGGTAGAGATTAGGATTAAGGGTGTGTTGGGCTTAGGGTTTTGTTTAGGGTTAGGGGCGGTTTGGGGTTAGGGTTGTGGTTAGGGTTGTGATTAGGATCATGGATCGGGTTGGGATTAGGGTTAGGGGTGTGAGTTAGAATTGGGGGGTTTCCACTGTTTAGGTACATCAGGGGGTCTCCAAACGCGACAGACAATTTTGCGCTCAAAAAGTCAAATGGTGCTCCCTCCCTTCTGAGCTCTGCCATGAGCCCAAACAGTGGTTTACTCCCACATATGGGGTATCAGAGTACTCAGGAAAAATTGGAAAACAACTTTTGGGGTCCAATTTCTCCTGTTACCCTTTTGAAAATAAAAACTTGGAGGCTAAAAAAATCTTTGTAGAAAAAAAATAATTTTTATTTTCACGACTCTTTATTATAAACTTCTGTGAAGCACTTAGGCATTCAAAGTTCTCATCACACATCTATATAAGTTCCTTGGGGGGTCTAGTTTCGAAAATGGGGTCACTTGTGGGGGGTTTCTACTGTTTAGGTACATCAGGGGCTCTGCAAGCGCAACATAATGCCCGCAGACCATTCGATCAAAGTCTGCATTCCAAAACAGCGCTCCATCCCTTCCAAACTCTGCTATGCGCGTAAACAGTGGTCCCCCCACATATGGGATATCAGCGTACTAAGGATAAATTGCACAATAAATTTTAGGGTCCAATTTCTCCTGTTACCCTTGTGAAAATAAAAATTTGGGGGTGAAAAGATAATTTTTGTGGAAAAAATATGATTTTTTTTTATTTTCATGGCTCTACATTATAAACTTCTGTGAAGCACTTGGGTGTTCAAAATGCTCACCATTGGGTGTTCAAAATGCTCACCACATATCTAGATAAGTTCCTTGGGGGGTCTAGTTTCCAAAATGGGGTGACTTGTCAGGGGTTTCTACTGTTTAAGTACATCAGGAGCTCTGCAAATGCAACATGACGCCCGCAGACCATCCCATCAAAGTCTGCATTCCAAACGGCGCTCCTTCCCTTCCGTGCCCCGATGTGTGCCCAAACAGTGGCCCCCCCCACATATGGGGTATCAGCGTACTCAGGACAAACTTGTCAACAAGTTTTGGGGTCCAATTTCTCCTGTTACCCTTGAGAAAATAAAAAATTTCAGGCTAAAAAATCATTTTTGAGGAAAAAAAAGGATTTTTTATTTTCACGGCTCTACTTTATAAATTTCTGTGAAGCACTTGGGGGTTCAAAGTGCTCACCACACATCTAGACAAGTTCCATAGGGGGTCCAGTTTCCAAAATGGTGTCACTTGTGGGAGGTTTCCACTGTTTAGGCACATCAGGGGCTCTCCAAACGCGACATTGGGTCCGATCTCAATTCCAGCCAATTCTGCATTGAAAAAGTCAAACGGAACTCCTTCTCTTCCAAGCTCTGCCATGCGCCCAAACTGTGGTTTACCCCCACATGTGGGGTATTGGCATACTCAGGACAAATTTCTCAACAACTTTCGTGGTCTAATTTCTTCTGTTACCCTTGTGAAAATAAAAGTTTGAGGGCAAAAGCATCATTTTTGTAGAAAAAATGCGTTTTTTTTTTATTTTCCCGGCTCTACATTATAAACTTATGTGAAGCACCTGGAGGTTTAAAGTGCTCACCACACATATAGATAAGTTCCTTAAGGGGTCTAGTTTCCAAAATGGTGTCACTTGTGGGGGGTTTCAACTGTTTAGGCACATCAGGGGCTCTCCAAACGCGACATGGCATCCGATCTTAATTCCAGCCAATTCTACAATGAAAAAGTCAAATGGGACTCCTTCTCTTCCAAGCCCTGCTGTGCCCAAACAGTGGTTTACCCCCACATATGAGGTATCTGCGTATTCAGGAGAAATTGCGGTTCATTTTCTCTTTTTACACTTGTGAAAATAAAAAAAATTGGTTCTGAAGTAAAATGTTTGCAAAAACAGTTAAATGTTCATTTTTTTTCCTTCCACATTGTTTCAGTTCCTGTGAAGCACGTAAAGGGTTAATAAACTTCTTGAATGTGGTTTTGAGCACCTTGAGGGGTGTCGTTTTTAGAATGGTGTCAAGTTTGGGTATTTCCTGTCATGTACACCCCTCAAAGTGACATTAAATGTGAGATGGTCCCTAAAATAAATGGTTTTGTCAATTTTGTTGGAAAAATGAGAAATCGCTGGTCAACTTTTAACCCTTATAACTTCCTAACAAAAAAAAAAAAATTTGTTTCCAAAATTGTGCTGATGTAAAGTAGACACGTGGAAATTGTTATTTATTAACTATTTTCTGTAACATATCTCTCTGATTTAAGGGCATAAAGTTACAAAGTTTGAAAATTGCAAAATTTTAAAATTTTTCGCCATAATTCTGTTTTTTTCCATAAATAATCGCAAGTAATATCGAAGAAATGTTATCACTAACATGAAGTACAATATGTCACAAAAAAACAGTCTCAGAATCAGCAGGATCCGTTAAAGCGTTCCAGAGTTATAACCTCATAAAGTGACAGTGGTCAGAATTGTAAAAATTGGCTCATCATTAAGTACCAAATTGGCTCTGTCACTAAGGGGTGAAGAAATGAAGGTCAGTCAGTCCGAAAAATTGGGAAAACTTTGAAAGTGTCCCCAAGTTCAGTGGCAAAAACCATCAAGTGCTACAAAGAAACTGGCTCACATGAGGACCGCCCCAGGAAAGGAAGACCAAAAGTCACCTCTGCTTCTGAGGATAAGTTTATTCGAGTCACCAGCCTCCGAAATCGCAGGTTAACAGCAGCTCAGATTAGAGACCAGGTCAATGGCACACAGAGTTCTAGCAGCAGACACATCTCTACAACAACTGTTGAGAGGATACTTTGTGCAACAGGCCTTCATGGTAAAATAGCTGCTAGGAAAGCACTGCTAAGGACAGGCAACAAGCAGAAGAGACTTGTTTGAGCTAAAAAGCACAAGGAATGGACATCAGACCAGTGGAAATCTGTGCATTGGTCTGATGAGTCCAAATTTGAGATCTTTTGGTTCCAACCACCTTGTCTTTGTGCGACACAGAAAAGGTGAACGGATGGACTCTACATGCCTGGTTCCCACCGTAAAGCATGGAGGAGGAGGTGTGATGGTGGGGGTGCTTTGCTGGTGACACTGTTGGGGATTTATTCAAATTGAAGGCATGCTGAACCAGCATGGCTACCACAGCATCTTGCAGCGGCATGCTATTCCATCCGGTTTGTGTTTAGTTGGACCATCATTTATTTTTCAACAGGACAATGACCCCAAACACACCTCCAGGCTGTGTTAGGGCTATTTGACCAAGAAGGAGAGTGATGGGATGCTACGCCAGATGACCTGGCCTTCACTGTCACCAGACCTAAACCCAATCGAGATGGTTTGGGGTGAGCTGGACCGCAGAGTGAAGGCAAAAGGGCCAACAAGTGCTAAGCATCTCTGGGAACTCCTTCAAGATTGTTGGAAGACCATTCCCGGTGACTACCTCTTGAAGCTCATCAAGAGAATGCCAAGAGTGTTCAAAGCAGTCATCAAAGCAAAAGGTGGCTACTTTGAAGAACCTAGAATATAAGACATATTTTCAAATGTTTCACACACTTTTTTGTTAAGTATATAATTCCACATGTGTTAATTCATAGTTTTGATGCCTTCAGTGTGAATGTACAATTTTCATAGTCGTGAAAATACAGAAAAATCCTTAAATGAGAAGGTGTATCCAAACTTTTGGTCTGTACTGTGTGTGTGTGTGTGTGTGTGTGTGTGTGTGTGTGCATATATATATATATATATATATATATATATATATATATATATATATATATATATATATATATATATATATATATATATATATATATATATATATACATACTGTATATATGTTTTCATGACTATTTGAGCCCATGGATCCATTATACGTCCATTTTGCAAGCCGGAGAAAATCTCTCCATACGGATGTCACACGGATGCTTGCATGCGAGAAAATCGCATCCTCGCACTGCGCACGGATGACATACCGATCACTGTTTAGGAAACATTTCTGCAATTGTTGTCTGTTTAAAATGGTCTGATTTTTTTTTTTTTATACGTTGTGTGTGACTCCTGCCTCAAGGAGGTCCCCCCAACATTAAACATATTGGTATTTTACTTACTGATCAGAAGGGGTCTGATTATCAGTACCTTGCAAAAGAACAGGGGCAGCAGCATTTTTTACACTCCACAGCAGCACTGCCATCTATCTGCAGTGTAGGGAAGTGCAACACAGCCCTATTGTATGTGAACGGAGCATCTCCCTGTACAGCAGTGCCACTTTGACAGTAAAAATGATGGAGAATTGACCCCATAACTGAGCGTATTTACACCATTGTATAATAATTTGGAATATCCCTTTAAAAGGAAAAAAGTAATATCTGCAGATTATTTTACCTTTTTTCCCCCTACTGTTGGATTTCTTTTTTTTCTTCAATTCTTGCAAGGTTGTTTCCACCAAACTCTCCCATCGGCAAACAATGTACAGTGTGAGTTATGTTAACGCTGCAGTTTTTTACTTGAAACCAGAGGTGACTCGAGGTCACCAATAAGCTGCAAACTTAGAAGAAAGATAGACTTTTCAATGACTGTCCAATAATACAGAAAATAATACAGAAAATCTGATGGTTCAGAACCTGTCCGGTCTCTTTTAGGCTGCATTCATTTATATCTTCAGTTTTAAAGCTGAAGTCTTAAACAGGTAAAGTTTGGCAAGGAGTTTGGCAAGCTGGAAAGCCCCCAAGACAAATGTTAGGATTTGTTTCAGCTTTGCATTAGTATGCTTTGGGATAGTGTGGTGCCACATGCAGGTCATTGTTCCTTACTACAGGTTTATGAAAATTAATGTTTAAAGTGTATTTTGTGATCACATTGTGGATGTGTCGTTTCTTTGGCTATTTTCTTGCTGAAGGGGGCAAGTTTACCTTTCAAATGGTGTATCCTTTGTGTGTGTGGGTGCAGTATGAACGGAGATACAAAAGAATCACCGAAAAAGAGTGTTTTGAAATAATATGGAAGGATAACTGACTGCCAGTGTGCAGTTATCATTATCTTCCATATGAACTTTTTCCCTCCTCTTGGAGAACTTCAGTATTACAGTCCATGGAATAGCATAATTCAGGAACTTCTTCTGACCTCCATCAGCATTTGATTCTAACAAGGTCACCATGTGATCACATGCGCTAACTGGAGAGAAGTATAATTTTCAGATGTAAGGGAATGAAGGAAATGGCTGAATATAGTGAGGACTAGTGCCAGAAAAAAAAATGTAGTTCTACTTTAAAGGGAACCTGTCAGGTAATACATGCTGCCCAAACCGTAGGCAGCATGTATCAGGCACTGGCTGTACGATCTCAGCCATGTACCATATTTTTCGGAATATAAGACGCACTTTTTCCCAAAAAGATTTGGGAGGAAAATGGGGGGTGCGTTTTATAGTCCGAATGCAGGATTATCAGAGGCAGCTGTGGTGTAGCAGCGGAACCAGCTGCGGCAGAGGCGTGGTGACACTGAGTGTCAGTGGTTGGCGGTGCCGAGTGCACCTGAGCAGGGTCCCTTCCTCAGGATGCTGGCGGCAGAAATGTGGCGATGCCAGGCCCAGTTTCCACGGCGAGCAGAGCCGAGTGTATCACCGGTTTCCCTGCGGTCATCTTCCTGAAGCTGAGGCAGCGTGTGCGCAGATTGAGATTTCTGCGGCCCCAAGCTTTAGAAAAATGGCCGCCGGAGGCCACGCGTGCACAGATTGAAATCTCGGTGGCCATTTTCCTGAAGCCGAGGGCCGCCGAGATCTCAATCTTCGCACGTGCGGCCTCAGGAAGATAAAACAGTCGATGCACTCTTCTCTGCTCGCCATGGACACCGGGCCACGGCGTTGTCACATTTCTACCACTGGCATCCTGAGGAAGTGACCCTGCTCCATGCTCTGCCTCACTGCCGACACCAGACCTGCAGCATTGCCCCACTTATGCTGCCGCCGGCTTCCTGAGAAAGAGACCATGCCTCCTGTGACCCCACTCTACAACCACCGGCCCTCAGGTAAGATACCTTAAATTCGGACATTAAGGCGGACCCCCATCTTGTAAAAATCTTTTTTCTGCTATTTTCCACCCAAAATTTGAGGTGCGTTTTATGGTCTTGTGCGTCTTATAGTCCGAAAAATACGGTATGTTTGTCTCTGAAATTCTGCCGCTTTTCAGAGAATAACATACTAAAAGTACCGTATGTTTATCTCTGAAGAGCTGCAGTGTTTCAGAGACAAACATACGATATTTTGTCTCTGATCATACAGCCAGTGCCTTTGCAGTGGTTTGGGCAGCATGTATTACCTGAAAGGTTCCCTTTTAATTTAATTACAGTTTGGCTAATCAGTGGAAAATACACAAAACATTTGTCTATTGAAACATTATTCAAATGATTTTCAGACATTGAATAAATTTCGTAGTCTATGCTTTGGAAATATTTTGACTAAGCGAATTGTTCCACCTGTCTTTGTTGCATAAGAAAGATGATTTTTTTTTTTTAATCTGTTACAGGGAAAACATTGTCTCTGTTGTCATGGGGATTCTCATTGCCAAACTGCTAAAGATTTAAATATTTCAGTGTGTATGCATGTGGGTTTTTTGTTTTTATTTAGTGGACAGTTAAACTTTCAGTCAATCCATTTTTATTTTTCTATATGAGGGTTTATTTTTTTGCAGGATAGGTTGCTTTTTGTATTTGCCACCAATTGCACACACACGCCTTGACATTGAAATTGCAACACCAAGACGGAAAAGTTGTGAGATTATGGAAATCATAGAAAACATATGTTAATATTATGCAAATGATTAAATATAGATCCCGCCTATTCTGAGATTGTTTTCTTGTGACATAATGTACTTCATGATAGTGATAAAATTTGTTCCAGATGACTTGCATTTATTTGTGAAAATAGCTGAAATTTTGCAAAAATTTGAAAAAGTTGGCAATTTTCAAACTTTTAATTTTTATGCCCTTAAATCAGAGAGTTATGTCACAGAAAATAGTTAATAAATAACATTTCCCACATGTCTACTTTACACTTTACATCAGCACAATTTTTGAAACATTTTTTTTAGTTGGGAAGTTATAGAAGGGTTAAAGGTTGACCAGTATTTTCTAATTTTTCTAACAAAATTTACAAAACAATTTTTTTAAGGACCACATCACATTTGAAATGACTTTGAGGGGTCCAGAAAATACCCAAAAGTGACACCATTCTAAAAACTGCACCCCCCCTCAAGGTGTTCAAGACCACTTTCAAGACATTTAAATATTCACAGGTGCTTCACAAGAATTAATCAAAAGTGAACATTTAGCTTTTTTTTTCACAAAATTTTCACGTTGGACCCAAAATTATTTTCACAAGCCGAACAGGAAAAAATGGACCCCAGAATCTGTTGTGCAATTTCTACTGAGCATGCAGATATCCCGTATGTGGTGAAAACCACTGTTTGGGCACACGGCAGGGCTCGGAATTGAAAGAGCGCCATTTGACATTGAGTACTAAATTTGCTGGAATCATTAGCGGATGCAATGTCGCGTTTAGAGAGCCCCTGATATGCCTAAATTGTGGAAACCCCCACAAGTGACCCCATTTTGGAAACTAGACCCCTCAGAAAAATTATCTAGATGTGTATGGAGCATCTTGAACCCCAAGTCCTTCACAGAAGTTAATAACGTTGGGCCATGAAAAGAAAATCACATTTTCCTCACAAAAACGTTTTTAGCCCTACATTTTTCTTTATTTTCACAAGGGTAAGAGAAGAAAATGGACCCCAAAAATTGCTGTGCAATTTTTCATGAATACACCAATATACCATATGTGGTCGAAACCTACTTTTGAGGCACAGTGCAAAGCTCAGAAGTGAAGAAGCACCATATTGGAATTCAGATTTTGCTCGACTGGTTTTAGGGTGCCACGTCACATTGGTAGAGCCCCTGAGGTGCCAGAACAGCAGTACCCCCATAAGTGATCCCATTTTACAAACCACACCTCTTAGTTAATTCATCTAGGAGTGCAGTGATTATATAGACACCACAGGTGTGTCACAGAATTTTATACGACTGAGTAAGTTAAACCTTAATGGCACCAGTCCTATGTGGGATTCAATCAAACAGTCCTGAACTATTGCCCGTCCGAAGCCTCTATCGGTGATGCTTCATGCAATCATTTATGTGATGTAAATCAACGAAAGTTGGCACTGACCACAAGAATGTGATCCTTTATTCAAAACAGGGTCATTGTACAAAGTGCTGGTCAGGAGTTGTGTGGGAGAGTGCTGAGCTGGACGATGGCCATTTCCCGCTGCAAAATGTGCTTCTACGGTGCCATTGATGCACCTGCGTGTTGCTCCTTCTTTTAATCAAGGTGAGCAACATCTGCCTGTGCACAGGTTTAGTGCTAGTGCTTACCATATTAAAAAGCGGGAACAATACTGCATTTAACACGTTTAAAAAATCAATCAAATACTGTCATTAAAGAAACACGGACATGTCTAGTTTATTGTTCAATTCTATTGGACCTTGGGCATGAACTTGGCTTCCTTAATAATATCTGATTATAATTTATTCATAATTTATTCGGATTCACATTACAGCACCACGAGAGAGAGGGGATCCGCCCTTCAGGAACATGAAACCTACAGATACAAAAAGGGCGGCACCTCTCCCATGCATCAGTTGGTTTCCTGTTCCTGTAGGGACAGGATCCTACAGATGAATTTTAAGGATCCCTGGCCGGCCGAATCAGGTAGCAGGGGGGTCTCCTACCTTGGCCGGTGCAGGAGTTCCTGGAGACGCCACGGTGGTCCTGGCTGGGCTGCACGTCGGTGGCATTTTTCAGCAGGGAGCAGAGTCCGGAGGACTCCTGTCTCCACCAGCGCCGGTAAGTATTCCCCATCCCCTTCCGGTCCGTGCGGTATGCGGTGCAGCAGGGTCGCGGAGTACCAGCGTCAGGAGGTGGGTGCCGTCCAGAGCGCTGCTGGCCGCGTCCGGCGTCCTGCGCCGCTCTGTGTGAGCTGGAGCGTTTCCGGGCCAAGGTGACGCTGGAGCCGGCGAGCGCTTACGGGTCGCTGGGTTTCTGCGCATGCGCAGTCGATCCAAGATGGCGGCGCCCACCGGATCCTGAACGCCTGGTTCAACGCGGGCCTTCTGACCTTCCAGCTGCATCCTGGATTGCGTGGACCAATGGGGACAGCGCGAGGCAGTCTGCTGACCGGAATCAAGGGGGATTTTTAAACAGGTGTCAGATTCAGAACCCTGTTTTGGCCTCATTTCATCATGGAGAGTGATGGTGATCGTCAGCCTCAGCTGCTGGATGAAGTGCGACAAAAGCCCAAGGAAAAGGAGCATGTCAGGAGTGACCAGTCCAGTCGTAAGAGCTCATCCAGGCAGGGATCGAGAGCATCGACTGGGAAAGAACCCCCTCGCATTCCGGTACCTTTTTTCGGTGGGCACTGGTAAGAGATCTACATGAATGTTCACTCAGTGACGCCGGCCCCCTTATACTTTGTCATTTTAGGGAAAAAAAAGTATGGGCAAGATGAAACATAAGGAATGCGCCCTCTGTGGAGTCCCCTTACCAGATTGTTGTCCCCAAAAATTATGCACCCCCTGTATACAGCAGACTGTGAGTTCTACAGGAGGGGTGGGGGTGGAGTGACATTAGGTCGGATAGAAGATATCACCTTTATTGTCCTCCCCCAGGTAGCGGAAGAATCTATGAATGCGGCTAACTTAAAGGAAATGATCCGTGTGGAAGTAAGGGAATCCCTGCGGTCCCTATCCCAGGCGGAAGGTTCAAAGTATAAGGCCCCCTTGAACTCTTGATTCTTCGGAGGAAGAAAGAGAAGAGGATTCCTATGGCTAAGAGATGATGTTCAGCGGATTAGATCAAAGAAAACGTTGGTCTTCTCCGTTGAACGACAAGATTCAGGAACTAATTCTCCGGGAGTGGAAAAAGCCTGAAAAGAAAGGCTCTTTACCACCAGCATTGAAGCGCAGATACCCCTTTGACGATCCAGCTGTTGATTCTTTGGACAAGGCCCCTAAATTAGATGCTGCAGTGGTGAAAGCATCAAAGAAAGCCTCACTACCATTTGAGGACATGGGGACCCTTAAGGATCCTCTTGATAGGAAGGCAGACACCTTCCTTAAGGGTACCTGGGAAATGGCGGCCGGATCTCTGAGACCGGCAGTAACTGCAACCTGAACGGCTAGATCCTTAATGGTCTGGCTAGATCAGTTGGAGTCCCAGCTTAAAGAGGGCGCTTCCAGAGATATAATTCTGAATGCTCTACCAGTAATTCAGGAGGCCGCTGCCTTCCTGTCGGACGCTTCAGTTGATTCGGTTAAAATGGCGGCCAGGGCAGCGGGACTCTCCAATGTGGCTCGTAGAGCCTTATGGTTGAAGTGCTGGTCAGGAGACATTCAATCAAGATCGAAACTCTGCTCTATCCCATGCAAAGGGGAATATCTCTTCAGCCCAACTTTGGATGAGTTGCTAGAAAAAGCAAGGGATGACAAGAAAAAATTCCCTAATTTATCATCAGCATCCTACCGTCGTCCTTTCAACAGAAGGAGATTTGGTTGGGGAAGGAAGTGGTTATCATCACCCTCCTGAGACAATTTTAGATGGGAGGATAGACGCAGAAGAGGTATGGGCTATACACTCACCGGCCACTTTATTAGGTACACCTGTCCAACTTCTTGTTAACTTAATTTCTAATCAGCCAATCACATGGCGGCAACTCAGTGCATTTAGGCATGTAGACATGGTCAAGACAATCTCCTGCAGTTCAAACCGAGCATCAGTATGAGGAAGAAAGGTGATTTGAGTGCCTTTGAACGTGGCATGGTTGTTGGTGCCAGAAGGGCTGGTCTGAGTATTTCAGAAACTGCTGATCTACTGGGATTTTCACTCACAACCATCTCTAGGGTTTACAGAGAATGGTCCGAAAAAGAAAAAAATCCAGTGAGCGGCAGTTCTGTGGGCGGAAATGCCTTGTTGATGCCAGAGGTCAGAGGAGAATGGGCAGACTGGTTCGAGCTGATAGAAAGGCAACAGTGACTCAAATCGCCACCCGTTACAACCAAGGTAGGCCTAAGAGCATCTCTGAACGCACAGTGCGTCGAACTTTGAGGCAGATGGGCTACAGCAGCAGAAGACCACACCGGGTACCACTCCTTTCAGCTAAGAACAGGAAACTGAGGCTACAATTTGTACAAGCTCATCGAAATTGGACAGTAGAAGATTGGAAAAACGTTGCTTGGTCTGATGAGTCTCGATTTCTGCTGCGACATTCGGATGGTAGGGTCAGAATTTGGCGTAAACAACATGAAAGCATGGATCCATCCTGCCTTGTATGGAGCATCTTTGGGATGTGCAGCCGACAAATCTGCGGCAACTGTGTGATGCCATCATGTCAATATGGACCAAAATCTCTGAGGAATGCTTCCAGCACCTTGTTGAATCTATGCCACGAAGAATTGAGGCAGTTCTGAAGGCAAAAGGGGGTCCAACCCGTTACTAGCATGGTGTACCTAATAAAGTGGCCGGTGAGTGTATGTTCCGCCGTTCCTCAAAAGAATGTAAGAAACCGGACCAATGACTAGCAATCCCTGTGGGAGGGGTGATTGGGTGCGAGGCATAATATCGGATGGACTGAGACTTGAGTTTAGTCACCTGCCTCGAGATAAGTTTAAATTAACTCCCTTGCATTCTTCCCCTCTTGAACAAAGAGCTTTGGAAGCGGAGGTCGTAAGCTTATGCCTTAAAAAAGTTCTGATTGAAGTTCCGGAATCAGAGAGAGGAAGAGGGTTCTACTCTAATCTATTTCTAATTCAAAAACCAGACAAATCGTTTTGAACCATTATAAACCTTAAGTCCCTTAATGAGTTTCTGGTTAATAAAACCTTTAAGATGGAATCAATGAGTTCAACAATAAAGATGCTGTTCAAACACTGTTTCATGATAGTTGTAGATTTAAAAGATGCATACTATCATGTACCTATCCATGAAGACTTCCAAAGATTCCTAAGGGTAGCGGTTCTTAAGGGAATAGTTCGCCATTTTCAGTTCAGAGCACTTCCCTTCCCAGAGGTCTATCAGCAGCGCCTAGGGTGTTTACAAAAATGTTTGCTGAGGTCATGGCGCACTTACGAGAATCTAATATTCTCGTTATTCCTTATCTAGATGATTTCCTTATAGTGGGGAACTCAGCAGACCATTGCCTTTCACAAGAACGGCTACGACCAGATTAGAACACCTAGGCTGGATTATAAATTATGAGAAATCCTGGTTACAGCCCCTAAAAATTCAGAGATTCCTAGGGCTACTATTAGACTTGGAGGCCCAACAATGTCATTTTCCGCCGGATAAGTTATTGCATATTCAACAACAGGTGCCAAAGTCGATTGATAAACCCTCAATGACCCTTAGACAAGCTATGTCGCTGTTAGGATCCCTGACTTCATGTATTCCCGCTGTCCGTTGGGCTCAAATTCACACCAGACCTTTACAGTCAGAGGTACTGGTCAATGATAGGGCCTTACAAGGGTCCTTGCATGGTCAGGTGACATTAAGTCCAGCAACCCGTACATCTCTTAGATGGTGGCTAAATGAGGATAAATTATCGGCAGGTGTTCCCTGGGTGGTGACACATGTGACTCGTGTAATAACCACAGACGCTAGCCCCTAGGAGTGGGGGGCACACATGAGTGACATTGTAGTTCAGGGTCTGTGGGACTCCCAAACATCAGTTTCTTCCAATCAAAGAGAGTTAATGGCAATTGAACTTTCAGTTAAGAAACTCCTCGTATATCTACAGGGTCTCCATGTCAAGATCCTCTCGGACAACCAGGTGGCGGTGGCCTACGTAAATCACCAAGGTGGAATGCATTCTGAATCTCTGATGCAAGTGGCGGATCGCCTATTCCAAACAGAAGAAAGACATTTTCTGTCTTTAACTGCGCTGCATATCAGAGGGAAGGAAAACGTAAAGGCCGACTTTCTAAGCCACAATACGTTAAAGGGAACCTGTCACCTGAATTTGGCGGGACCAGTTTTGGGTCATATGGGCGGGGTTTTCGGGTGTTTGATTCACCCTTTCCTTACCCGCTGGCTGCATGCAGGCCGCAATATTGGATTGAAGTTCATTCTCTGTCCTCCGGAGTACACGCCAGCGCAAGGCGTGTACTCCGGAGGACAGAGAATGAACTTCAATCCAATATTGCGGCCAGCATGCAGCCAGCGGGTAAGGAAAGGGGGAATAAAACACCCGAAAACACCGCCCATATGACCCAAAACTGGTCCCGTCATATTCAGGTGACAGGTTCCCTTTAAGACAAGGGGAATGGTCTCTGAACAGAGACATCTTCGGTCACATTGTCTGCAAGTGGGGTCAACCAGAGGTGGACCTCTTTGCCACCAGGGACAACAGAAAAACAAGAAAATTCTGTTCCCTAAATCCAACGGAGAATCCTCTGCCAGTGGACGCCTTCCTGATAGAATGGGATTTTCTGTTGGCTTACGCATTTCCCCCATTGGCCCTGTTGCCCCTAGTGGTCAGAAAGATCAGGGAGGATCAGGCAAGAGTCATACTGATTGCCCCATTCTGGCCCAGAAGGGCCTGGTTCGCTTGGCTCAGGACCATGTCGGTAGACGACCCCTGGGTGTTTTCAGACATTCTGGACTTACTCTACCAGGGTCCGATCAGCCATCCAACAGTGAAGGAACTCCATTTAACGGCATGGAGTTTGAGAGGTCATTGCTAAAAGACAGAGGTTTCTCCCCAAATTTAGTAGATATCCTTCTGAAGAGTAGAAAACAAATAACAACAAAGATCTACTCTAGAACCTGGAAAAAGTTTGTGATTTTAATATTGATGAAGGAATACCCATAAATCAGATCTTAGAATTTCTGCAGAAGGGTTTGGAGCTAAATCTATCCACAAGTAAGCTAAAAGTACAAGTCTCAGCCTTAGGGGCACTGTTTTCTTGTAACATTGCTAATAACTATTGGGTTTCAAGGTTTATTAAGGCATCTAGTAGAGCTAGACCCATACACAAGAATAGGTCGGTACCTTGGGATCTCAACCTAGTCCTTTCAGCCTTGACTAAGGAACCATTTGAACCCTTACATTCAGCCTCAATTAAGATGTTATCCCTTAAAACAGCGTTTTTGGTAGCAATAACATCTGCTCGTAGGGTAGGGGACATCCAGGTGCTTTCTAGACTTTCCCCTTATACAGAGTTTTTACAGGATAGAGTAGTCCTCAAGCCGGATCCGTCTTATTTGCCAAAAGTAGCATCACATTTTCACAGATCACAGTAGATAGTTCTACCATAATTTCTCCCTAATCCTTCTAACTCTAAGGAAGAGATACTCCATACATTGGATGTTAGAAGATGCCTGTTAGAATATATCTCAGTCACTGAAGCTTGGAAGAAAGATAATGCGTTATTTTTGTCCTTACAAGGTCCTAGAAAATGGCTCAGAGTATCGAAATACACACTAGCAAAGTGGATTAGGGAGGCTATCTCTCCGCAGAATCTGAGGGCACATTCCACCCGGGGCCATAGCATCATCCTGGGCGGAAAGATCTGGAGTGTCAATCAACCAGATATGTAAGGCAGCCACGTGGTCATCCCCTTCCACCTTTTTTAAGCACTATTGGTTGGACTTGGGGTTCTCCTCTAATCTCACCTTCGGGTTAAGGGTGCTACAAGCTATAGTCCCTCCCTAAGGTAGCTTACATCTCTGTAAATCTCTCGTGGTGCTGTCATGGGAATCCGAATAAAGCATTAAGCTACTTACCGGTAGCGGCATTTTTCTGAGGCCCATGACAGCACCCTTAGTTCCCTCCCTTTTTCATATGGGGGTTGCACTTCCTAAAGAATGTATATATGTATATATATAATGAGATATATAGATCTCTCGTGTGGTATCTAGTTACAATGCAACAGCATATTTTTGTATATAAACTGTATATATTGTATATTTGTGTGCCACTAACCGCGGTAGTCCTCTCAGGCTCTGAAATACAACTGATGCATGGGAGAGGTACCGCCCTTTTTGTATCTGTAAGTTTCCTGTTCCTGAAGGGCGGATCCCCTCTCTCTCGTGGTGCTGTCATAGACCTCCGAAAAATGCTGCTACCGGTAAGTTGCTTAATGCTTTCCACCCCTAGGCGGATATTTGACTTTCAGTGCCTACAAGTCGGAGTACACTCGGGTCTGTATTCTGAAAATCCCTCATGTTTGATCAATCTAGGTGCCCCTTTTCCTGACATAATTGATCTGCAGTGTTCTCTTAACCTCACATTTAAAGGCCAAGCAGCAGTGGATGTTGCTGAGTGAAAATTGCAAACTGCCATTGCAGTACCCTGTACTTTGTGGTGCCCAGCTCATACTTCTGGAGACATGCATCTGTAAATTAGGCGGGCTGTCATAGCTACAAAAATGCCAAAGATGTGGAAACTAAATGAGGTTTAGGCACACTGTGGGGCTCAGAAGGGAGGGGCCATTCGGATTTGGGAGGGCAGAATTTGCTAAATTTCTTTTGGGGACGAGAAGCTATAGTGCTTTTTAAGAGCCTTTGTACCACCACTAGCGTGGAAGCTACCCATATCTCTGTTAACAAATAATGGAGCGGAGTGGCTACTTGTTTTTTTTTTTGTGGACTGAGTTAAAGCTTTTAGTGGGAATATTTTACATTACATTTGGGATCACGTTTATCCAGCGCTCTACGCTGAGTACTTACTAAATCTCCGAGCCACGGGATTCAGATGAAACCTCTGAGAGAGCCATTCACTATAATGAGGCAGCAGAGTTACTCTGAACTCTGTCTGGCCTTTGTTAAGTGGTGTTTTTCTTTTCAGAAATGCAGAAAACTGTGGTAGATTGAGCTTTTGTAAATCATTAGAAGGAAGAAGTGGCAGCACTCACCGATCTTCAAAGCAGATGAATCTTTATTGCATTAAAATCTTCACGGCTCAGGGGTGCATATACAAAGGAGTGTGCAAGCTCAAACGACGGCCGTTTCATGCTGCTTGAGCGCTTCAACGGGTTTGTGAATCAGATTGAGCTTTTATGCATGCCTAAAAAGATGGTCACCGCTGGATCACAAGTCAAACGTTGTCCACATTATAAGGAAACGTCCGCCAAGGCTTCTGTCTGAATCACGTACACTACCGTTCAAAAGTTTTGGGTCACCCAGACAATTTTGTGTTTTCCATGAAAACTCATACTTTTATTAATCTAGTTGCCAAATGAATTGAAAATCTAGTCCAGACATTGACAAGGTTCGAAAAAAATATTTTTATTTGAAATAATAATTTTTTCCTTAAAACTTTGCTTTCGTCAAAGAATGCTCCCTTTGCAGCAATTCCAGCATTGCAGACCTTTGGCATTCTAGCAGTTAATTTGCTGAGGTAATCTGGAGAAATTTCACTCCATGCTCCCGAAGCCCCTCCCACAAGTTGGTTTGGCTTGATGGGCACTTTTTGCGTACCATACGGTCAAGCTGCTCCCACAACAGCTCAATGGAGTTGAGATCTTGTGACTGTGCTGGCCACTCCATTACAGATAGAATACCAGCTGCCTGCTTCTTCCCTAAATAGTTCTTGCATAATTTGGAGGTGTGCTTTGGGTCATTGTCCTGTTGTAGGATGAAATTGGCTCCAATCAAGCACTGTCCACAGGGTAAGACATGGCATTGCAAAATGGAGTGATAGCCTTCCTTATTCAAAATACCATTTACCTTGTACAAATCTCCCACTTTACCAGCACCAAAGCAACTCCAGACCATTACATTACCTTCACCATGCTTGACAGATTGCGTCAGACACTCTTTCAGCATCTTTTCAGCTGTTCTGTATCTCACAAATGTTCTTCTTTGTGAGCCAAACACCTCAAACTTGGATTCGTCTGTCCATAACACTTTTTTCCAATCTTCCACTGTCCAATGTCTGTATTTTTTTGCCCATATTAATCTTTTCCTTTTATTAGCCAGTCTCAGATACGGCTTTTTCTTTGCCACTCTGCCCTGAAGGCCAGCATCCCGGAGTCGCCTCTTCACTGTATATGTTGATACTGGAGTTTTGCGTGTACTATTTAATGAAGCTGCCAGTTGAGGACCTGTGAGGCATCGATTTTTAAAACTACAGACTCTAATGTACTTGCTCAACTGTGCAGCGGGGCCTCCCACTTCTCTTTCTACTATGGTACACACCGTTGTAGGAAATCTTCAGTTTCTTGGCAATTTATCACATGGAATAGCTTTAATTTCTAAGAACAAGAATAGACTGTCGAGTTTCACATGAAGTTCTTTTTTTCTGGCCATTTTGAGAGAGTAATGGAACCAACAATTTAATGCTCCAGATTCTCAACTAGCTCAAAGGAAGGACAGGTTTGTAGATTCTCTAATCAGCCAAACTGTTTTTGTGCTAACTTGCACAAGGGTTTTCAAGGCTATTCTAACCATCCATTAGCCTTCTTACACAGCAAACACAAAGTACCATAAGAACACTGGAGTGATTTTTGTTGGAAATGGGCCTCTATACACCTATGAAGATATTGCATTACAAGCCAAACATTTGCAGCTAGAATAGTCATTTACCACAGTAACAACATATAGAGTGTATTTCTGAATCATTTAATGTTAGCTTCATTAGAAAAAAAACTGTGCTTTTCTTTCAAAAATAAGGACATTTCTAAGTGACCCTAAACTCCTGAATGGTAGTGTGTTTCAGAGATTTACAAGGAAACCCTGGTGTAAGCGCTCAGCGTAGAGTGCAAGCTAAATGTGAGCCCTGCTGGCCCAACCCCTTTCAGTTTTGGCCATGGCGGAGCCATTTTTTTTTTGGGACTAGACTTTAGACAAGATTATCGCTGATGCTACAAGAGATAGAAGCACTCTTCTCTCTCAGACCTGGGTGATCCACCCATTTCACAGATTACAGTTTTGCCTCTTTTGCCAATTTCTGGCACCAAGTGAGGTCAGTCATAAGGTTAGACCAAAAGCCCCCTAGGATAGAAGATCAGCCTTCAGGTCCCTACTCTCTGGGCGGCCTCAGAGAGTGAGGAAGGTAACTGAGGAAGCAATGCATGACAGGTCACCCCCACTCAGTAATTCTTCTTGAGTTGGAGGCAGCCTCCTCTCCTTGCCAGGACTATTGTTGGAGGCAATCAGCAACATCTGTGTAAGAAAGGTAGTCTCTTCAGGGTACAGGAAAGATTTCTCTGCTCTTCCACCAGATTGATTTCAGTTCCTGTCCCCCCAGATCCCCTATGATAAGACACAGTTTCGAGCAAGTCATATCTTCTTTGATTAGGGCAGGAGTAGTCACAAAGGTTCCTCCTTCAGAATGTTTCAAAGGGTTTTACTCAAATCTTTTTGTGATGCCAAAAAAGAATGGTTCGGTGTGACCCGTCTTATACCTGAGGCATCTGAACAAGTGGAATCGTGTGCGTCATTTCAAGATGAAGTCTCCACATTCCCTCATTGATTCCATGGCACCTGGAGAAATTCTGTCCTTAGAAGATATTCAGGATGCCTATCTTCATATACTTATTTTTCAGACTCATCAGAGGTATCTTTGCATTGCGATCAACCAGATTACTTTCAGTTTGTGGCCCTCTTGTTAGTCATAGCCACTGGTCCCAGAGTATTTACGAAGGTCCTTACCTGGACGACATCCTATCAAAGCACCCTCTTTCTCTTCAAATCATCCTAGACTCATTAGCTCATTTTGGATGAATTATCAACAGGGCAAGTCCTCGTTGATTCTGTGGTATATTCGACATGTCCCAAGAATGTCTTTCTCCAGAAGAAAAGTGATTACGGTATTTCTCCAGTCCGCCTTTCAGATTTTGAGGTGACCAGGGACGCAGCCTCTCCTGTTCTGCATGAGGGTCCTAAGCAAGATGGTGGCAGCATTTCAGACAGTCCCGTTAGTACAATTTCTATCAAGGGCTCTGCAGAATGCTCTCTTGGCCAGTTGTTACAGATTGATACTCTTTGGACTCTCTAAGATGGTGGTTAATATCACATATGTTATCTCAAACTTGCTCTTTTCACCCCATCCATTGGCAGGTGCTGACTAATTAACATTAATATCCTAATCTTCAAGGATGAGGAGCAATCTTCTGCTATTTATCCATTCGGGGATCCTGGGGAGATCAGGAGAGTCTTCTCCCAATCAATATTTAATATTGCAGTCATGAAGCACCAATATACTTTGTATAAATGAGTGGTAAATACCAGCTCTCTCTAGGCACTCCTCAGGTGCCCTTCTGGGACTACTCCAAACCAATACATAAACAAGAACACGGAGGAACAAAGTCCACTTAAACATATTTAGAAAACAATATTCAGTAGGTTTATTAAGTAATAACAATCATATACAAATACAAATATGTAAGATACAAAACATGGGTGTATTGTCAATACAGCCATATAGCAGAAGACACATAAAGGAGAAAATGCGGCAATGACCAAGTCAGGGGGGGAGCTCACAAATAAACCTTTCGGGTGGTAGCATCAATTCGAAGTATAGAGAAAACGTATGACCAAATGCAGTCACTATGTCCAACTCACGTGGCTAAATTGCCCCAAGTACATGATCACATATTCATATATACATATAGTCGCTGCTTACCCATTGTGAATCAGGTATGGCCTCCCCACCTCACTCGGTCCCCCCGGACGCGCGTTTCGCGTAGCTTTTTCACACACACACCCTGTTGAAAAAGCTACGCGAAACGCGCGTCCGGGGGGACCGAGTGAGGTGGGGAGGCCATACCTGATTCACAATGGGTAAGCAGCGACTATATGTATATTATTATTATTTATTATTATTATTATTATTATTATTATTTATTGTTATAGCGCCATTTATTCCATGGCGCTTTACAAGTGAGGGGTATACATAATAAAAACAAGTACAATAATCTTGAACAATACAAGTCATAACTGGTACAGGAGGAGTGAGGACCCTGCCCGCGAGGGCTCACAATCTACAAGGGATGGGTGAGAATACAGTAGGTGAGGATAGAGCTGATCGTGCAGCGGTTGGTTGATCGGTGGTTACTGCAGGTTGTAGGCTTGTCGGAAGAGGTGGGTCTTCAGATTCTTTTTGAAGGTTTCGATGGTGGGCGAGAGTCTGATGTGTTGTGGTAGAGGGTTCCAGAGTAGGGGTGATACGCGAGAGAAATATATGAATATGTGATCATGTACTTGGGGCAATTTAGCCACGTGAGTTGGACATAGTGACTGCATTTGGTCATACGTTTTCTCTATACTTCGAATTGATGCTACCACCCGAAAGGTTTATTTGTGTGCTCCCCCCCGACTTGGTCATTGCCGCATTTTCTCCTTTATGTGTCTTCTGCTATATGGCTGTATTGACAATACACCCATGTTTTGTATCTTACATATTTTTATTTGTATATGATTGTTATTACTTAATAAGCCTACTGAATATTGTTTTCTAAATATGTTTAAGTGGACTTTGTTCCTCCGTGTTCTTGTTTATGTTCTCCCAATCAATGTACTGAAACTCTGAGCTATTCATCTGGCTCTTCTGCATTGGCAACAGAGAAAATAAAAAAAAATTGGAGTCCAGCTCAACAGAACTGGATTTTCCTTTTCTTTTTATTTTTCAAAAGAAAATATAATGCATACAAAAGAAAAATTTACATGGTCGACATGACCCAGTCGACACGTTTCAACTGCACTAGGCAGTCTTACTCATGACTAGTGCAGTCAAAACGTGTCGACTGGGTCATGTCGACCATGTTAATTTTTCTTTTGTATGCACTATATTTTCTTTTGAAAAATAAAAAGAAAAGGAAAATCCAGTCCTTTTGAGCCAGACTCCAATTTTTTATATTTTCCTTGATGTGTCTGGGCCCCTGGTGAATGAGCATAGAGCAACTGGGTGAGCTGGAATCAAGTTTCTATATCTGTTCTCAGAGTTACCAGTTCAAATTCAGCAGGACAATGCCACGGCTATGGCATTCATCAATCGACAGGGTGGAACGCCGATTCGGTCCAACATGTCAGAAGTCGCAAGGATTCTGGAGTGGGCAGAAAATGCTGTATCACTGATCTCGGCAGTTCACATATGCGGGGTGGAAAACTGTGCAGCAGATTTCTTAAGCTGCCAGCAGACATTTGCAGGGGAATGGTTTCTACATCTGAACGTATTCAGCGAGATTTGCCAATGGTGGGTTACTCTGGATGTCGGTCTAATGGCATCCAGGCTAAACCACAAGATGCTCCGGTTTGTCGCCAGGTCTCAAGATCCTCTGGCAGTTGCAGTAGGTGCATATGCATTGCCGGTCCTGTGGTCCCAGTTCGCTCTGCCCTATATCGTTCCTCCTCTAAACCTTCTACACAGTCTTCTCAAGAAGATAAGGGCTGAGGGCACAAGTAATTCTTGTTGCGCCGGACTGGGCCTCTTAAGGTCTGGTATTCCAACGTGATCAACCTGCCGGTAGATGTTTCTTGGGTTCTTCCAGATGGCTCTGATCTTCTGTGTCATGGACCGTTCCTCCACCGGAATTCACAGACTCTCAATTTGTCGACATGGCTGTTAATTCTGCGATTTTTAAGGACAACAGATTTATCGGAGCCAATGATCCAGACCGTGATCAGGACACAAAAACCTTCTTCATTGCGTGTCTATCATCACACCTCGAAGGCCTTATTTTTGGTTCTGTGAGTCTGAGTTTACCCCAATATCATTCTCCTTGCCTGTACTTCTCTCCTTTCTCCAGTCAGCATAAGAGGCTGGGCTGGTGCTTATTTCTCTCAAGGGTCAGGTTTCCACTCTGGATATTTTATTTCAGAAAGATCTGGCATCTAAGCCAAAGGTCAAGACTTTCTTACAAAGCCACCATACAGGCATCCCCATGATTCTTGGGGTCTAAATCTTGTCTTGGAGGCACTCCAGTCTCCACCTTTTGAACCTATTAAGGAGATCTCCACTCTGTGTCTCTCCTATAAGGTAGTGTTTCGGGTAACCATCACTTCTATCAGAAAATATCAGAGTTGGCGGCTCTGTCTTGTCTCACTCCTTATCTAATTCTTCACCAGAACAAGGTACATTTGCGGCCAATTCCATCCTTCTCTCCCTAATGTGGTCTCTGCTTTTAATTTTAACAAATTGTCTTCGCATCTTTCTTCCATTCGTCGTCTCATCCAACTGAGAGCACTTTACACAAGTTGGATGTCATCGGGTGGTGCTGACCTATCAGTTCATTACTGATCCATTCAGATGGTCAGGCTTCTTGTTTGTGATTCCTGAGGGGCCTTGAAGGGCACTTGCTGCTTCTAAGGTGACCATTGCTCGCTGGATCAGGACATCCATTATTCAGGCTTATGTCAAAGTGCAGTGTTCCTCCTTTTAGGGTCAAGGCCCACTCTACTTGAGCGGTAGGACTTCCTGGGCAATTCGTCACCAGGCATAAGTTCTGCAGCTCTGCAAAGCAGCCACGTGTTTATCTCTGCATACCTTTACTAAGTTTTACAGGGCCTACACTTTTGCTTTGGCAGATGCAAATCTGGGCAGGAAGATACTACAGGTAATGGTTGCTCAATCGGCAGATTGAGCTACAGTGGAAAAATGTATGTGGTAACAGTAAAATTATGTTTATTTCCCACCTCAGGGACAGCATTAAGAGATCGCAGTTTGTTCCCCCAAATGAGATGACTGAGAAATAAAGATTTTTTTCCTCTTCTTAAAATCTCGTTCTCGTAGCTTCTATTGGAGGATACAGCACCCATATGTTTTTCTTCGGATGGAGTGTAATTGAATTACTTTTCTGTTCTTAATACTTTCTTTACTTCTCCTACTTCTTTCTCACTAATCTGAGTAGGCCTAATGCCAACAGGTAAAGTTCATTCTGCTTGGGAGGAACCAATTTTAATTTGTGATGTAATAATAAGTGTCAGCCTCCAGGTGCCAGCAGAGTATTCCTGTTTTTGGTGTCCCTCAATAGAGGCTGCCAGAAATTTTTATTTTTACAGTGAGTAAAAATTCTTTATTGGCAAAAATTGAATTGTGGCAATAGTGAAGACATTTTAAGTTCTAATGATCGTATTCCCATTCAATATTTCAGTTGGATAACGCAGATGAGCAAGCAGCGCAGATCCGTCGTGAACTTGATGGGCGTCTACAAGTAGCAGATCAAATGGCAAAGGTGAAAGTAAAAAGTCTTAAGTAATCTTTCTGTCTGTCAAAAAGCAAAATACTGTAGTTAACACGGTGTTTTACAATTTTCCATAGTAATGCAAGTATATATAAAATTGAAACCGTTCAGGTTCAAGTGAATACAGTGTAAAGTATTGAACTTATGATACCATTCACATATTGTCTTGTTAGATTTTTTTTATTAAGTGGCATTATTTGGTTCAAGAACAGTGAATTTTATGTTACACTTTTCTTTGTAATCAACACTTATGTTCTTAAAATATACTTACAAATGAATTCATATTACAGAATATAAAAATAAAATGAGCTGTCTAGAGGCAATTACAGACACTGAAAAGTCTGGATTCTATTTTTGGAGTTAATGTTTCCATAGTTTTCTAGGTGATGGTAAAATACAATTTTACAGTGCATTTCTCATGTCAATCACCCACTTAATTGTTTTTTAATTATTTCATAGGAGAAAATATTTCCAAGGTTCTTAACTAAGGAAATGGAGGGAATGTTTATTGAAGAGCTGCGAGCGTCAGTCAATCTCCTAATGGCCAACCTAGAAAGTCTTCCAGTATCTAAAGGTGGTCCTGAGTTTAAACTGCAAAAGTTAAAACGTTCCACAAATTCTGGTTTTCTGGATATTGGAGATGAAAGTGAAGTTCAATTATCAAAATCTGATGTTGTCCTATCCTTCACTTTAGAGGTATGTCTGTTTTAAAAAGCTGCAGTAATTATTGCTCAGCGTGATTATTTTTATCCATGTGGCCTATTGCATTTATAGAGAACAGTGCCAGCCATATTTTTCCATGGTTATGTGGTACATCCATGGACTAGCTGAAAAGGACTCCTATAACAGTTATGCAATAATGGCCAAAATATTTGAAACTTTAGAAAACAAAGTTTTGCCGTTTCAGTGTTTTAGATCTTTAAGACAGATGTTTCTATGGTTACAGAGGTACTATAAGAATTTCATACTTTTTTAAAACTTTTATTGACATATATCAAGGTTATGCAAAGACTCAATATTTACAGTGTTGATCTTTATTGTTCGGGACTTATGCTCTTAGATCTAGCAGTTGGATATCTGCTTCTGGGCCAATTTCTGACTGATGGTAACTTATTTTTGCTTAAAAAATGTTTTTTCTTTTTTGTCCAACCGCGTTTTGAGTATTGACCACAGGTTTTCAATGGAATTGAGATATGGGTAGTTTCCTGGCCATGGTCCCAAATTTTCAATGTTTTGGCCACTGGTTATCACTTTTGCATGGTGCTCCATCATGCTGGAAAAGAACATTGTTCATCACTAAATTGCAACCTGCTTTGTGAATAAATCAGAAGACACTGCGGGACGGGATCCCGGGTAGCGCGGCCGCACAGGCGCAGTCAGCAAGACATCAAGTGATGTCAGAAGACGGGCAGCGCTAACTGCGCATGCCCAAGGCATGAGATAACAGTGCAGGCACCGGGACAGTTAAAAACAACGCTGAGGATGCGGCGCCAGGCGCTAAGAGGGCATGAGTGACGGCGGTGCTGCGTCTGCTTTAGGGGGAAAGACCTGCCCCCAGGACTGTTTCAAGGTATTTTGGACAAATTGCAAAATTGATTATTTCTGCAGTTACAGCACCAAGAACTAAAAGAGCCAACTTGTCAGAATGCAGCATTAGTGCTGCACAAGGTGGCTCTTTTAGTTACAAACGCCTGGGGGCGTGACAGGTTCCCTTTAAAACAGGTATACTCCAAAATACAGCTATATACAAAAAAACTCAAGGAGTACAAAAATACCCATATAAAATATATGAATATTTTATTATTTATTTATTAATAATCAAATTCAAAAAAGTACTATAAAAATTGAAAAAATGGACAATAGTAATTGCAGTGAATGTATCCATATAGCAGGACTATCACAATACTAGGAAAGTAAGATAGATATAATACTATGGGTTTAATTAGGATAAAAAACGTATTGCTATCACAGCTGTGACACCATAAATACCAAAAATATATATAATATAAATCTAGCACTGAAAAGACGATCTCACCCAAATCAGTCCTTAGAAGTAGTCAGACCAAGCAGCCCCAACGCGCTTTTCGCATGGGCTTTCTCAAGGAGCTGTGCACAAATCTATATGCTGGTCCTCCTATATAACCTAATTAATTAAACCCATAGTATTATATCTATCTTCTTTTCCTAGTATTGTGATAGTGCTGCTATATGAATACATCTACAGTCATGGCCAAAAGTATTCACACCCCTGCAATTCTGTCAGATAATGCTCAGTTTCTTCCTGAAAATGATTGCAAACACAAATTCTTTGGTATTATTATCTACATTTAATTTGTCTTAAATGAAAAGACACAAAAGAGAATGAAGAAAAAAGCAAAACATTGATCATTTCACACAAAACTCCAAAAATGGGCCAGACAAAAGTATTGGCACCCTCAGCCTAATACTTGGTTGCACAACCTTTAGCCAAAATAACTGCGACCGACCGCTTCCGGTAACCATCAATGAGTTTCTTACAATGCTCTACTGGAATTTTAGACCATTCTTCTTTGGCAAACTTCTCCAGGTCCCTGATATTTGAAGGGTGCCTTCTCCAAACTGCCATTTTTAGATCTCTCCACAGGTGTTCTATGGGATTCAGGTCTGGACTCATTGCTGGCCACCTTAGAAGTCTCCAGTGCTTTCTCTCAAACCATTTTCTAGTGTGTTTTTTGGGTCATTGTCCTGCTGGAAGACCCATGACCTCTGAGGGAGACCCAGCTTTCTCACACTGGGCCCTACATTATGCTGCAAAATTTGTTGGTAGTCTTCAGACTTCTTAATGCCATGCACACGGTCAAGCAGTCCAGTGCCAGAGGCAGCAAAGCAACTCCAAAACATCAGGGAACCTCCACCACGTTTGACTTTAGGGACCGTGTTCTTTTCTTTGAATGCCTCTTTTTTTCTCCTGTAAATTCTATGTTGATGCCTTTGCACAAAAAGCTCTTCTTTTGTCTCATCTGACCAGAGAACATTCTTCCAAAACGTTTTAGGCTTTTTCAGGTAAGTTTTGGCAAACTCCAGCCTGTCTTTTTTATGTCTTGGGGTAAGAAGTGGGGTCTTCCTGGGTCTCCTACCATACAGTCCCTTTTCATTCAGACGCCGATGGTTTAGTAAGGGTTGACACTGTTGTACCCTCGGACTGCAGGGCAGCTTGAACTTGTTTGGATGTTAGTCGAGGTTCTTTATCCAACATCCGCACAATCTTGCGTTGAAATCTCTTGTCAATTTTTCTTTTCCGTCCACATCTAGGGAGGTTAGCCACAGTGCCATGGGCTTTAAACTTCTTGATGACACTGCGCACGGTAGACACAGGAACATTCAGGTCTTTGGAGATGAACTTGTAGCCTTGAGATTGCTCATGCTTCCTCACAATTTGGTTTCTCAAGTCCTCAGACAGTTCTTTGGTCTTCTTTCTTTTCTCCATGCTCAATGTGGTACACACAAGGACACAGGACAGAGGATGAGTCAACTTTAATGCATGTTAACTGGCTGAAAGTGTGATTTAGTTATTGCCAACACCTGTTAGGTGCCACAGGGAAGTTACAGGTGCTGCTAATTACACAATTTAGAGAAGCATCACATGATTTTTTGAACAGTGCCAATACTTTTGTCCACCTCCTTTTTTATGTTTGGTGTGGAGTTATATCCAATTTGGCTTTAGAACAATTCTTTTTGTGTTTTTTTCATTTAAGACAAATTAAATGAAGATGATAATACCAGAGAATTTGTGTTTGCAATCATTTTCAGGAAGAAACTGAGTATTATCTGACAGAATTGCAGGGGTGTGAATGCTTTTGGCCATGACTGTATTGTATAATATTGCGTCATGGAGTGTATTATGGTCTCTGTATTCCAGGTCTGTATACATTTGTATTAGTGTCAGACTTTTGTCTTTGCTCTTCACTGCAATTACTATTGTACATTTTTTCAATTTTTATAGTATTTTTTTGAATTTAATTATTTACAAATAATTAATAAAATATGACTAAGGGCTTGTAGTTCTCCACTTTCTTCTCCGGACAATCATTTTGCCTGTTTGAAGGGGGCTTTATCAGAAAAAATAACTTTTACCCCAGACCTCTGCAGTCTAATCACTGTATTTAATGTAAAATGTCCATCTCTACTTTATGTTTTTCTTGGAGAGAAGTGGTTTCTTTTACTGCCCTTCTTGACATAAGGCCAGCCTCTGCAAGCATTTGCTTCTTTATTCATGTAAGTACACTGACACTGCATGCTACCATTCCTGAGAAAGCTCTTCACTGGTGTTGAACTGATTCCGTAGCGAAGTCGTCTTTAAAAGATGGTCCTGACACTTGCTTGGACTTTCTTGGGCACAGTGAAGCAATCTTCCTAGCAATTGAACCTGTATCTTTTGAAGTTCTTGATAATTTGATTAGTATTTTATTTGAGATCAATATTACAAGCAGCAGTGTTTTTGACTGTAAATCCCTTATGGAAAGCAATGATGACTGGATGTGTTTTCTAGGAGCTTACATGGTTATTAGAAGATAATGGGCTAATACATCAAAGTGTTTACACCAGAAAACACATGTTTTATTTATTTATTAACAGCCTTCAGCTTTATCTCGAGTCATAGCGACTTGATGGATGAGCACTGTAGGAAGATCGATCTTGTGCAGTCCTAGATAGGTCCACCATTTTCTTGATTGTATCAAGCTATCAAGTTGCTTCTGAAGCGATTGCTTGTTTCGTGTGATATGTCTAAAGCAGCCAAGTTGTAGCTTGTTGATCCTTGCTTCTAGTGACATGTCTGGCTTGATTTGTTTGAAAATTGATTTGTTTGTTCTTCTTGCCATTCATGCTATTAATAGCATCTTTCTCCAACAACATGTTTCGAAGTTGTTGATTTTTATGTAGATATGTCAGTACTGCCTTCTTCTTTGGATTTTAATATCTTGGCATATTTAGTCCGTTTCCTTGGGGGAATCCTGCACTCATGTAGGCAGTGCTGCTGATAAGTAATAATCGCTTCAAAAGATCAAAACACCACCTGTGGACTTATTGTAACACTTAGCTGGCGGCGAAACGTGCGTCGAGGTGAGGGGATGCTGCGCAGCACACTTTCGTCTGGAAACCTGAAACACTGGCTATAAGGTAGTTTTGGCACTATAAATTAAATATTGGCTGCTCTATTTATACTCCTTTACAACCTAAAGGTTCTGAGGCCACACCTTTTACGGCACATGACAGCCAATCTAATCAGCTGTTTATTTGGTTGCCGCAACATCGCAATAACATGCCATAATTGGCAATCAGAACATATCTACCCCAAAATGGTATCCATAAAAACGTTAGCTCGGTGTGCAAAAAATAAGCCCTCACTCGGCCCAGATAACAAAAAATGTAGACGTTACAGGTCTCAGAAAATAGCGACTTTTTTTCTTTTAGGCTGTGTGCACACGTAGCAGATTTTTCACGTTTTTTTCGCGGTTTTTCGCTATAAAAATGCTATAAAACTGCGAAAAAAACCGCTCACATTAAGCATCCTATTTAATAGAATGCAATCCGCATTTTCTGTGCACATGCTGCATTTTTTTCCTGAGCGGAATCGCATTCCGGAAAAAAATGCAGCATGTTCATTAAATTTGCGTAATCGCGGGGATTCCGCACACCTAGGAATGCATTGATCTGCTTACTTCCCGCAGGGGGCTATGCCCACCATGCGCTAAGTAAATAGATCATGTGTGGTTGGTACCCAGGGTGGAGGAGACGAGACTCTCCTCCACGGACTGGGCACCATATAATTGTTAAAAAAAAAATAATTAAAATAAAAAATCATGATATGCTCACCTTCGATGGCCCCCGGAGTCTTCCCGCCTCTCAGCGGTGCACGTGGCCGCTTCCGTTCCTATAGATGGTGTGTGTGAAGGACCTGCGATGACGTCGCGGTCACATGACTGCGATGACGTCGCGATCACGTGACCGCGACGTCATCGAAGGTCCTGCACACACACCATCTATAGGAACAGAAGCCGCTGAGGATATCGGCTGTTTGCGGAAGGTGAGTATAACCATTTTTTATTTTTTTTAATTATTTTTAGCATTCTTTCTTTTACTATTGATGTGGTATAGGCTGCATCAATAGTACAAAGTTGGTCACACTTGTCAAACACTATGTTTGACAAGTGTGACCAACCTGTCAATCAATTTTCCAAGCGATGCTACAGATCGCTTGGAAAACGCTAGCATTCTGCAAGCTAATTATGCTTGCAAAACGCTAGTTTTCTGCGGGAATATGCATGCCAATTCCGCATGCGATATACCCGCGGCAGGAGTTGCAGAATTCTGCAACGTGTGCACTTAGCCTTACAAACTTTGCAATTTTTTTTACCACTTGCATAAAAATTAACCTGTACATGTTTGGTATCTGCAAACTTGTCGAACGTTTCCAGATCATAGCGGGAACTCAAAAAAACAGTAGTGAACATAAATCCCCTTAAAAGACAAAATTTATTATATAATCATCTAAAATTACACCACCCCAGTGTTCTCCCAGCAGAAAAAACTCTGCCAAAAATAGCTACAAGGTGACCACTCCTAGCACATACCCTACAATAACCTAACTGTTGCCTGCCTTGCTGTGGAGGTTGGCACCCTAGATGATGCTTTTTTGGCGCCCCCACTCAACGTGGACTAACCCTCACTGCACTTCCTCACCCTGATAGAAAGGTGGGAAAACAATAATAATAGAACAGAGATGAAAAAAGCAAAAAAAATGGTCACACAAAAAAACATAAAAACCAAATATAATCAAAAATAGCAAAAAGGTCAAGGCAGGACAAAGTGCAGTCATATATGATTATGATCCTTACATCAACGTGACTGCCAAATGCTATCTCGTAACATCGGGTATATTGCCAGATTTGCCATATCAATACGGCAATAAACCAGTACCAAAAAACAAAGGAAACAGGATAGCGCCCATGCAATACTACATAATCCAAACTGCAACCTAGAGGATAATCTAGCAGTCTAGACAATGCCCATAGATGAGGGCATATAGAATCAATAGTCCATGCAAAATATGCTGTTAATATACACAATAGTAAAGATGGCGATCACTTATCCTGATATTGTACGCCTCTGTACGCCTCAACGCGTTTCCCCGTGGTGCGGTTCATCAGGAGGCCCATCGTACGTGTCAGATACCAGATGCCATGGATAAAAAAGCTTTACGATATGTTACGAGATAGCATTTGGCAGTCATGTTGATGTAAGGATCATAATCATATATGACTGCACTTTGTCCTGCCTTGGCCTTTTTGCTATTTTTGATTATATTTGTTTTTTATGTTTTTTTGTGTGACCATTTTTTTTTGCTTTTTTCATCTCTGTTCTATTATTATTGTTTTCCCACCTTTCTATCAGGGTGAGGAAGGGCAGTGAGGGATAGTCCACGTTGAGTGGGGGCGCCAAAAAAGCGTCATCTAGGGTGCCAACCTCCACAGCAAGGCAGGCAACAGTTAGGTTATTGTAGGGTATGTGCTAGGAGTGGTCACCTTGTAGCTATTTTTGGCAGAGTTTTTTCTGCTGGGAGAACACTGGGGTGGTGTAATATTAGATGATTATATAATAAATGTTGTCTTTTAAGGGGATTTATGTTCACTATTTACAAACTTGTAATGACCTGGAGAATCATAAAGGCAGGTCAGTCCTTAGCATTTAGTGAACATATTAAAAACAAAACGCAAAAAAATAATTGTGGAATTGCGCTTCTTTTGCAATTTCAACTCCCAATGGTGTTGTTCAAAAATACAACTCATTCCGAAAAAAACAAGCCCTAACACAACCATATTGCTGAAAAAATAAAAAGTTATTGCTCTGGGAAGAAGGTGAGCAAAAAGCAAAAATAAAAAAACAGAAATACCCAAGCTGGTAAAGGGGTTATTGAGTTGGTTAATTAACTATTTATACCTTTTGACATTGGTGAATTTTCACAATGTATTGCACTTTCTTTTGTATCCATATGATAAGCTGTTGTTTTTTTTTTTTTGTTTCACATTTACCGTATATACTCGAGTATAAGCCGAGATTTTCAGCCCATTTTTTTGGGCTGAAAGTCCCCCTCTCGGCTTATACTCAAGTCATACCCGGGGGTCGGCAGGTGAGGGGGGCGGGGGCTGTGTAATTATACTTACCTGCTCCCGGCACGGTCCCTGGACGTCCTTGCTTCTTCCTGTACTGAGCGGTCACATGGTCCCGCTCATTACAGAAATGAATATGCGGCTCCACCTCCCATAGAGGTGGAGCCGCATATTCATTAATGTATGAGCGGTAACGGTGACCGCTCAATACAGGAAGAAGATGCAGCGCAGGGGATGAAGCAGGGACACAGCGCCAGGAGCAGGTAAGTATACGGGGAGGGGGAGCGCAGCGCTGCGCGATATTTACCCCTCCTCGTTCCAGTGCGGCTCCTTCTTCATCGTCCTCTGGCAGTGACGCTGAGGTCAGAGGGCGCGGTGACGTAGTCAGTGCGCACCCTCTGCTGAACGTCAGTGCCGAAGACGGAGCCGCACAAGGAGCAGGTAAAAGTGCCGGGGTCCTGAGCGACGGAGAGGTGAGTATGTATGTGATTTTTTTTTATGGCAGCAAAAGCAAATGGGGCAAGTGGCTGTGCGGAGCATCTGTATGGGGCCATAACACTTGTGCAGCACTATAAGGGGCAAGTGTCTGTGCGGAGCGTCTTATGGGGCCATAACACTTGTGCAGCACTATAAGGGGCAAGTAGCTGTGCAGAGCATCTGTATGGGGCCATAACACTTGTGCAGCACTATATGGGGCAAGTGGCTGTGCGGAGCATCTGTATGGGGCCATAACACTTGTGCAGCACTATATGGGGCAAGTAGCTGTGCGGAGCATCTGTATGGGGCCATAACACTTGTGCAGCACTATATGGGGCAAGTGGCTGTGCGGAGCATCTGTATGGGGCCATAACACTTGTGCAGCACTATATGGGGCAAGTAGCTGTGCAGAGCATCTGTATGGGGCCATAACAATTGTGCAGCACTATAAGGGGCAAGTGGCTGTGCGGAGCATCTGTATGGGGACATAACGCTTGTGCAGCACTATATGGGGCAAGTGGCTGTGCGGAGCATCTGTATGGGGCCATAACACTTGTGCAGCACTATATGGGGCAAGTGGCTGTGCGGAGCATCTGTATGGGGCCATAACGCTTGTGCAACACTATGAGGAGCAAGTGGCTGTGCGGAGCATCTGTATGGGGACATAACGCTTGTGCAACACTATCAGGCGCAAGTGGCTGTGCGGAGCATCTTATGGGGCCATAATGCTTGTGCAGCACTATAAGGGGCAAGTGGCTGTACGGAGCATCTGTATGGGGCCATAACGCTTGTGCAGCACCATATAGGGCAAATATCTCTATGGAGCATCTTATGGGGCCCTTATTACCCTTTATGCAGGATTATATGGGGCATATTTTAATATGGAGCATCTAATGCGGCCCATCAAACTGTATGGAGCATTATATGGGGCTCTTGATTCAATATGGATATTCAAAAACACTTAAACTACTGATGTCTCAATTAATTTTACTTTTATTGGTATCTATTTTTACTTTTGACATTTACCGGTAGCTGCTGCATTTTTCACCCTAGGCTTATACTCGAGTCATTAAGTTTTCCCAGTTTTTTGTGGCAAAATTAGGGGGGTCGGCTTATACTCGGGTCGGCTTATACTCGAGTATATACGGTAATTATAATTATTTTCAATTGGTCTATTAGATTAAGCAAAATACATAATGAGTGTGTATGTATTTATCCCCCATGTTTTTTAATATGTGTTAATGCTTTAGAAAAGCAGCATAGAGCGAGCTGAAACTTAGCTGTGTTGGTGATTAAAGGATGCTCATTTTCTTCACTATTTTGGACTTGCTGCCTCCTTGGATTATTTATACATATTCTGTGCCCATAAAGCAGAGGTCCACAACCATAGACATGTGTGGCTTCTGGGCCAGTGATGTGTGGCTCTCTCAGCTCTCTGCCAGCTTGGTATATTAGCACCAGGTTTAACAAACAGCTATGAGGAGAAGATCTCCAGATGCTGACTTTTGTGAGTGGCTCCACACTTAAGAGCAGATCTGGCTGGGGTGGTTTTGGAAATATATGTAGTAAGGTAAAGATGGTATAATGCTGCCTGTTAGAGGTTAGAATGATGCTTCATGCTGGATGTAATAGTGATGATTGAGCCTGATGCGAGAATACACAATTAAATTTAGAGCCTATAAAGAAAGGGGTCCTCAAGGTCGCGTTATGCTTTCTGCAGGGAAGCTTTGGCTGTCATCATACCAGTAATGGGGGGGCTCTCAAATTTCACTACTGTTCTGGAGGTTGGTACTGAATGTATGTCTCAAAGTAAGAAAAGTTGGGGACCAATGGTTTAGATGGACCATTTTTATATTGCATTACCCTGTAGCAGATCAGAAAACTTATTTCTGGGAGTCCTAGTGTAGCGATCACCAAATGTCAATGTTTGGTTGTTTTTCCTAAAGTGTCAGGCCAGGTTCACATTGCGTTAAAGCAGCCCGTTCAACGCATAGTGTTGACGGGCTGCGTTAACGCTATAGCATACACACCATCGCGTTATGCTGTACCGCTAGTGCAGGTGATTCATCTGTGCTAGCGGTGACGGAGCCTCAGACGCTGCAGCCCGCGTCCGAGGCTCCGTCACTGAATGATGGCACATCGCTAGCGCCCGATAATACAGGTTAATGGCAGCCTTAACGGACTGCGTTACACCGCATTATGCCTCGGGGTAAAGCAGTCCGTCTAACGGACTACCATAACACAATGTGAGCCCAGCCTTACCAAGATGGAAAACAGACAAGAAAGGGCTTAAGTAGAAATTGGTGAACATCCATAACTATTGATTTCAAGTGTGGGGATCCTGTAGCTTTTAGTGCCAAACTCTTCACTGAATATAACTCTTATCTTTGAGTCGCAGACAGTTATTCATAGCACAGAATTTCTTTTTCCATAACGGGGTCATCCCACAAATTGAAAAGGAAACACACTTTTGGAGTAATGAGCATCATTACCCTTCCCATATTGGTGTTATAAAACACCACTCTCCAGCGCTTTCTCCCATTTTGAACCCTTGTGATTTTATTCTCTCCTCGTTCGACAAGGAAGCAACAGAATTTCCCGGTGGTACATTGCAGGCTGTTTCTACTAAATCATCCTCTGTCTTCCAGCAGAATAAATAGTCCATTATCGGTCTACCTTTCCTGTATTTCACTTCTTTCACTCTCATTCCCACTTGCTACATTTACTTCACATGTGGCAATTTTCCTCTGACTACCACAGAGAACCTTTTTTTTGTAGTGTCCGATCACTACTTGGCATGAACAGGAAAGCTACCGAGCATGTGAGCCAACTTTTTAGCCATGTGGGCACTACCAAAAACTCTTTTTCACACACTCTATTGAGTTTTGTGTGGCATCCTCTTTAACAAAACAGATCTTCAAAGGGCACTTCATAACTGTTAACCTGGAAGAGTCTTGACTTTTTTTTAGTTGTACCACTAGTCGGACTACCTTTGCATTTGTCCTGAACATTTTTCTCAACTGAATTAAATACTGTATAAACTTTAAAGCATTTTTATTTGTGAATATTTGTTTGCCTGTCTCTTAAATTCAAATGTTTAGGTCAATTGATTTGAGAGGCAAAGATCACCAGATACACTAAATGAACTAGTTCAAAATCAATCTGAATCCATGTTTGCGATTAATGTGAAGATAGATTTGTCTCCTCAATTAGTCAAAACTGTTACTCTACATATTTTTCATTAGATTTATTTTTAGATTGTTACTTTTTTATACTGTTATGTTTATTAAGATCATGCTTTTTGTGCAGATTGTTATCATGGAAGTCCACGGCTTGAAATCAGTGGCTCCAAACAGAATTGTATACTGTACAATGGAAGTAGAGGGTGGTGAAAAACTCCAGACCGATCAAGCCGAAGCCTCAAGACCTCAGTAAGTAACTACTATAACCCTGCTTGTCGTGTACACTACTTTTTTTTTTTTTTTTTTACTTTTTTTTGTTGTTTTTGCGCTTTACTGCAAAGCTGAAAATTGAATATTGAATTGTTAAGATAATGCTAAAACATTTTCTACACTACTAAGACGTATTGAAGGTTCAAAAGCATTTGCATTTAATTGACTGCATAGGTTGGAATACCAAGTCAATTTAAGAGTTGTGGAAATATATTAAATGTAAAGTGAATACTTGTACAGCTTTTTAATATACTTTAATCATTTTTTTCTTTGATTCGTCTTGTTCAAAAAAACAAAGTTGAAATTGAATAAAATAACTTGGTTTATATTTGCTAATTAAAATGTTTTACTTAAATGTATTCTATTTAAAACAGTGTTTATTTTTTGGGACATAGGAAAAAGTCAGAAATTGACTAGTTGAATTTAATGACCAATTTGGACGATCTCACAATATCGGGCTGCTCTGCTGTAATTGCAATTGTTTTTTTTTTCACTTGAAAAAGATGCTAGTCCAGCGTTCAAATGCATTGTGGAAATAAAAACAGTTCAACTCATCTTGGTTCTAAGGATTCTTTATTATAGCAGTGTAGACCGATATTGTGTTATCGTCCAAATTGGTCATCTATCCTGGAGGAGATTATCCCCAGCCAAAAGGCAGCAGCAGCTGGTATCTTCAGGTGTTTTCATAGGATTTGTGCCTTCACACGACCTGCTCAGGTGAGCACCTTCGTTTTACTTTCCTTAGCAGCTAAAAGGGTATCAACCGATGTGTGCCCTTGTGCCCATGTGTCTTGTGCCCTTTTGTTCCACTACAGCTTTTGTACTAGTTGAATTTAATGGTAGTGTATTTTAGGCATCCCCTGTTGATTAGTGGTTAGAGAGGGTAGAGGAATAGTGATGAGCGAATATACTCAATACTCGAGATTTCCCGAGCATGCTCGGGTGTCCTCTGACTATTTTTTTTAGTGCTCCGAGATTTAGTTTTTCTTGCCGCAGCTGTAGATGAGGGGGGTACCAGTACAGGGGTAGCACTGCTGCAGCCAGGCATGTCTTCTGAAAGCCGGAGGAGTGACTGCTCAGGTAAGGAGGGAAATAGGAGGGCAGGGCAGGCCAGACAGGTGCTGGTAGTGGGGGACTCAATTATTAGGGGAACAGATAGGGCAATCTGTCACAAAGACAGGGATCGTCGAACGGTGTGCTGCCTACCTGGCGCTCGAGTCCGACACATCGCTGATCGGGTGGACAGATTACTGGGAGGGGCTGGTGAGGACCCAGCGGTCATTGTGCACATTGGCACAAATGACAAAGTTAGAGGTAGGTGGAAGGACCTTAAAGATGATTTCAGGGAATTAGACTGCAAGCTGAAAGCAAGGACCTCCAACGTGGTATTTTCCGAAATACTGCCTGTACCACGTGCCCCGCCAGAGAGGCAACGGGAGATTAGGGAGGTTAATAAGTGGCTCAAGAATTGGTGTAGGAAGGAGGGGTTTGGGTTCCTGCAGAACTGGGCCGACTTCTCAGTTGGCTACAGGCTCTACGCTAGGGACGGGCTGCACCTCAATGGGGAAGGTGCAGCTGTGCTGGGGGAGAAAATGGCTAGATGGTTGGAGGAGTGTTTAAACTAGGGATTGGGGGGAGGGTATTCATTTTATAGGAGGGGAAGATAGTGCAGATAGAGACCTGGGCACAAATAAGGAAGTTGGGGGTGGCGGTGGCATGGGGGGTGGGGTTAGAACAGTTAGTAATTTAAGAAAGAATAGAGGTACAGAGAGGAACATCAAGTGCATGTATACTAATGCCAGGAGCCTCGCCAACAAAATGGACGAATTAGAACTAATGTTGTTGGAACATAATTATGACATGGTGGGGATATCTGAAACATGGCTGGATGAGAGCCATGACTGGGCTGTTAACTTGCAGGGCTATAGCCTTTTCAGAAATGACCGTACAGATAAGCGAGGGGGTGGGGTGTGTCTGTATGTAAAATCGACCTTAAAACCCATCCTGCGTGATAATATAGGTGAATCTAATGAAAATGTAGAGTCCCTGTGGGTGGAGATAAGGGGAGGGGGAAAAAATAATAAATTACTGATAGGGGTTTGTTATAAATCTCCAAAAATATTGGAAGCAATGAAGAATATCCTCGTAAAGCAAATAGATGAAGCTGCGACTCAAGGAGAAGTCATTATTATGGGGGACTTCAACTACCCTGAAATAGATTGGGGAACAGAAACCTGCAGTTCCAGTAAAGGTAATCGGATTTTGACAACTATGAGAGACAATTACCTTTCACAACAGGTTCATGACCCAACAAGGAGGGGGGCACTGCTAGACCTAATACTAGCCAACAGGCCAGACCGCATATCAAATATAAGGGTTGGGGGTCACTTGGGGAATAGTGATCACAAAATAATAAGTTTTCATGTCTCCTTTAATAAGATGTGTAGTAGAGGGGTGACAAGGACACTAAACTTCAGGAGGGCAAATTTCCAACGGATGAGAGAGGATCTTGGTGCAATTAACTGGGACGATATCCTGAGACAAAAAAGTACACAAAGAAAATGGGAGACGTTTATTAGCATCCTGGATAGGACCTGTGCACAGTATATACCGTATGGGAATAAACATAGTAGAAATAGGAGGAAACCAATATGGCTAAATAGAGCTGTAAGGGGCGTAATAAGGGACAAAAAGAAAGCATTTAGAGAATTAAAGGAAGTAGGTAGTGAGGAGGCATTAAATAAATACAAAAAATTAAATAAATTCTGTAAAAAGCAAATCAAGGCAGCAAAGATTGAGACAGAGAGACACATTGCCAGAGAGAGCAAAAATAACCCCAAAATATTCTTTAACTACATAAATAGTAAGAAACTGAAAAATGATAGTGTTTGCCCCCTTAAAAATAGTCTGGGTGAAATGGTGGATGAGGATGAGGAAAAAGCCAATATGCTAAATTACTTTTTTTCATCAGTATTTACAAAAGAAAATCCCATGGCAGCCAATATGACTAGTGATAAAATTTCCCAATTAAATGTTACCTGCTTAACCCAGCAGGAAGTACGGCGGCGTCTAAAAATCACAAAAATTGACAAATCTCTGGGCCCGGATGGGATACACCCCCGAGTACTGCAGGAATTAAGTACAGTCATTGATAGACCATTACTTTTAATCTTTAAAGGGTCCATAATAACAGGGTCTGTACCACAGGACTGGCGTATAGCAAATGTGGTGCCAATATTCAAAAAGGGGACAAAAACTGAACTCGGAAATTATAGGCCAGTAAGCTTAACCTCTACTGTGGCTAAAATCCTGGAGGGCATTCTAAGGGATGCTATACTGGTGTATCTGAAGAGGAATAACCTCATGACCCAGTATCAGCACGGGTTTACTAGGGACCGTTCATGTCAGACTAATTTGATCAGCTTCTATGAAGAGGTAAGTTCCGGACTGGACCAAGGGAACCCAGTAGATGTAGTGTATATGGACTTTTCAAAAGCTTTTGATACGGTGCCACACAAAAGGTTGATACATAAAATGAGAATAATGGGGATAGGGGAAAATACGTGCAAGTGGGTTGAGAGCTGGCTCAGGGATAGGAAACAAAGGGTGGTTATTAATGGAGCACACTCGGACTGGGTCGCGGTTAGCAGTGGGGTACCACAGGGGTCAGTATTGGGCCCTCTTCTTTTTAACATATTTATTAATGACCTTGTAGGGGGCATTCAGAGTAGAATTTCAGTATTTGCATATGACACTAAACTCTGCAGGGTAATCAATACAGAGGAGGACAATTTTATATTACAGGATGATTTATGTAAACTAGAAGCTTGGGCTGATAAATGGCAAATGAGCTTTAATGGGGATAAATGTAAGGTCATGCACTTGGGTAGAAGTAATAAGATGTATAACTATGTGCTTAATTCTAAAACTCTGGGCAAAACCGTCAATGAAAAAGACCTGGGTGTATGGGTGGATGACAAACTCATATTCAGTGGCCAGTGTCAGGCAGCTGCTACAAAGGCAAATAAAATAATGGGATGCATTAAAAGAGGCATAGATGCTCATGAGGAGAACATAATTTTACCTCTACACAAGTCACTAGTGCGACCACACTTAGAATACTGTGCACAGTTCTGGTCTCCGGTGTATAAGAAAGACATAGCTGAACTAGAGCGGGTGCAGAGAAGAGCGACCAAGGTTATTAGAGGACTGGGGGGTCTGCAATACCAAGATAGGTTATTACACTTGGGGCTATTTAGTTTGGAAAAACGAAGGCTAAGGGGTGATCTTATGTTAATGTATAAATATATGAGGGGACTGTACAAAGACCTTTCTGATGATCTTTTTAATCATAGACCGGTGACAGGGACAAGGGGGCATCCTCTACGTCTGGAGGAAAAAAGGTTTAAGCATAACAACAGATGCGGATTCTTTACTGTAAGTGCAGTGAGACTATGGAACTCTCTGCCGTATGATGTTGTAATGTGTGATTCATTACTTAAATTTAAGAGGGGACTGGATACCTTTCTGGAAAAGTATAATGTTACAGGGTATATATATTAGATTCCTTGATAAGGCGTTGATCCAGGGAACTAGTCTGATTGCCGTATGTGGGGTCGGGAAGGAATTTTTTTCCCCATGGTGGAGCTTACTCTTACCACATGGGTTTTTTTTGCCTTCCCCTGGATCAACATGTTAGGGCATGTTAGGCTATGGGTTGAACTAGATGGACTTAGTCTTCCTTCAACCTTAATAACTATGTATGATTTACATCTGTTAGCCAGCATAAGTACATGTGGGGGTTGCCTGGTTGCTAGGGAATCCCCACATGTACTTATGCTGGCTAACAGATGTTAATCATTAAGCTGCGGCAATAAAAACGAAATCTCCGAGCACTAAAAAAATACTTGGAGGACACCCAAGCGTGCTCGGGAAATCTCGAGTAACAAGTATATTCGCTCATCACTATAGAGGATGAATGTGTCTATCACCTCCTGTTAATGGTATACCAGCGGCCACCTCGTGCTAGATCCTAATGTTATGTGCATAACTAGCTTAACGCACACAGACGAGCAATCACTACACAAATGGATATGCACTTTCACAGGCAGGCAACACAAGTATGGACATGTATAAGGGAGCCAGAGCCTTAGTCTTGGTTGAGCACTCTTGTGTATCTGTGCCCTGGCCTCCTCTCACATGAAAACAGCATTCATTAACCAGCATACCTGTGTCGTCTTCCACTGCGCCATCAGGGATACCACTGTGGTGCTGAGGCCTTTCTACAATTGGCTTCACAAGAATTGAGACACAGTCCGGTTCAAATGCAACAAGTGAAACTTTACTTGAATAATTTGACAGCACATTCTTGTCAGTAACAACATCAACAGCAAGTCCCATGCAGTTCCCACTCTGCTCTTTCTCTGCACTCTGTTCCACGTCCTCCAGTACATTACGGGGTAACAGTGCCTCAGGCGGTACCGCAGCATTCTCTCTGTTCATACTCACTGTGCTTGGGGATTCTCTAGTCCGTTTCGCACTGGTTCTGAGAGCATCGGCCCATGCAATAATCTGCCACGTGTTGAACAATCTGCGCCCTGTACTATTCCGGACCGCTTCCTTTCTCCAGCTATGAACTGCTGCAATCATGCTGCTCGATACCATACTTCTGTCTTCTTTAACGTGCGTGTCTGCTGTAGAGTCCTGGGCCTAGAGCCCATGTGGACTATTCGGGCTCCCAGGCCTTTCTGCCTATGCCTGGAAACGTTCCTAACCTTATCACACAGCTGCCCCTCCTATGTTTAACTATTTCTTACACTACACACTAGATGAAAACCCTGTACACTATAATGCCCCCATCTAGTGGCCAGTATAATAACTGCACGTAAAGAGAAAGGCAAAGGCATAACCGTAATATAGCATTCCGCCTGCAGACACATACATACTTTGACAGTTACTGGAGACATGTGCAACTGTAGATCTACACATTTCATGTATTTATTAAAGGAGTATTCACATCTTGTACATTTATGGCGCATCTGTAGGATGTGCTACAAATGTATATTAGATTGTGCTGGTGTCAGAGAGGTGGTCAAGATTCCTCTTATTTTGTGTGAGAATTACAACCACCCCTCTATTGATTTCAGCATGTAACCATGCTGTATTCTTGAGATTGATGTGGGTCCCAATGACAAGATTCACATTTACTATCAATTTATGGCATATTCTGTGACTATGCCATACATTATTAAGCAGAGAATACCTCTTAAATTTATAATTAAATATATAACATTTTATATTTTTATTTATTCTTTTCAGTAGATTTTTTAGAATTTTATTTTTGTAAATGTATCCTATCTAATGCATCTATTGCATTATCACCTATGGAATATCCATGCTGTCCTATGTATTTTTAGATGGAAAGTTTATGTGAAGCATGGATCATGGGAGGGAGAAAATAAATTTTCTGATCCACTAGATCCTCATACACATTAGACTAACATCACTTACACTCGCTGATTTCGGTGGGATCGGCTGAACCTCTAGTATATGAGAGCCTCCCAACTCTCCACCTATAAGATGTTTGTGGAGAGAAGGATTCAGTCTGTTCAATTTTCAAAGTTGAATGGTGCAGGGAAACATAGAGCCAAACTAAGTAAAAATTCTTTTACAGGACTCAATTGACAGTGTTTTTTACCCCCAGTTAAAGAGAACTGGTCAGCAAAATTTCCCCTTCAGCTCTCCCCAAACTATTTTTGTTCATACAGCTCTTTTAAAGACATGTCTAGAAATCCCTTTACATGGCCAGTCTGTTCCTCTGTTCCTGACAAATCCGTTTTTCAATTGATATGCAATTGAAGCTGAAGAACCATTTGTAGATCTGAAGTTTTTGTCACTCCAGCTCTATTCTCCACTAGCACCGTCTCCTGCTTAAGGCTGGTTTCACACTTGCGTTCCTGTGCGCTGTGGATGGCAGCGTACTTCCTCCTTGATCCCTCCATGTATCTCCGCCCAGGCTCCGCCTACTGTCGGCTGCGTCCAACAGTTCCCTGCGTACCTATCTTTAACATTGGGTACGCAGAGACATGCGTTGTATGCGGATGTGTCCGCATGTGGCGACTTGAGGTGTGCGGCGCCCACATGGACACGCAACATTTTGCTGGTGTGTGTGCTGCACACCTCAAATCGCCACATGTGGACACATCCGCATACAACGCATGTCCCTGCGTACCCAATGTTAAAGATAGGTACGCAGGGAAACGCGGAACGCAGCAGGCAGTAGGCGGAGCTTGGGCAGAGCTTCACCGAGGAAGCAAGGAGGAAGTACGCTGCCATCCGCAGTGCACAGGGACGCAAGTCTGAAACCAGCCTAACTGATGGTTCTTTTACCTGACGCCACAGAGCATGGAGGCTCTGAATCAAGCATGAGGAAGCAGCCCTGGGTGAGGAATAGAGCTGGAGTGACAGAGGCTTCAAATCTGATTTCTCATTAATGGAGAGTATTTGAGCATAAGCATTAAAGGGACTCTGTCAACAGGATTTTCTATCTCATCTGAGAGCAGCATGATGTAGATGAAGAGAAGCTGAATCCAGCGATGTAAACATCACTGGGTGCAGCCTTTCTCACACAATTAGCGTTTTTACACTTAGCAATTAAACAGAGCTGAGGGGACTTCACCTGCCCACACAAGGCTCTGTATATACAATGTCCATACACAGTAAGGTGCCTATCGCAGGAGTGGGCATGTCGAGTCTTTGACTTTTGTGACAAAGCAGTGATAATCTCCTGGTCCTAAAACAATCATTGCAAGCAAGCAGGACGGAGCTTGAAAAGAGACACATCATTGAAATCTGTGTTTTAAACTCTACAGCATGCTGTCTTTAGATTACATAGCAAAAACCTGCTGACAGATTCCCTTTTAACTATTTTGATGATAATCAGCAAATCCTTTGATGGCAAACTTTTCTATCTCCCAGATAATTGCTTGAACTCGGAATGATTGTGTGGATTAGTGAAGTATTTTAATTTAGTTCTCTATTTTGCAGAGACGATGGGGTTGGATTGTTTAATATTTAAAAGTGTGTTTTTGCCATCTAAAGCATACTATCCCCCTATCTAAGGTTTCACAGCAAGAACAGACGTGGATCTACATTAGTGGAGCAATGATAATAACAAAGACAACATTGCACTTTGTATTGCTCCAAAGCAAAAAGCTTGTGATGCGCATGAAAATATATTGTTTTTAGCTTGTTTCTTAGAAAAGACCACTAGCTGAGTTATTGACCTTTCATTTGCAAAAGTTGTCATAAATAACCTTTTAAGACAAGCTAGTTGTAAGCCTTATTAAACAGCTGAGCCATCCTTATGACTGCTCCTGAAATGGTGATTCTTCTTCTATTGACCATCAGACAAATAAAACATTTTATAGTTCTGGCCTAGAAAAAGAATGGTAATATTATACGAAGACAGCATATAGACGAATGACTGCAAATGTAATTTCCTTAGAACATTCTTGAAGTCTTAATTTGGGGATTTGTGTAACACAAATTAATTAGCCAAGTGTCTGCTCTTCTACTCCCTAGAGAAGAGTGTACCGTCCAAAATCCACATACAGTAATGATTTTTCTCTTCTAAGCCCTAGGGACTGGTATTAGATGGGATCTGGATATCGGACATTGGAAAACCCTGTGCATTAGCCTGCATACTCGCATTCACACTCTGCAGCCTCTGAGGCTGTAGGGTTCAGGTCAGGAGACCCAAGCTGGTCCGTGCACGGATTGCAAAACGTGTAAATCCAGACCAAGTCTGTACACTTGGTATGCTGAGAGACCATTTACAATACACTTGTGACCTTAAACGGAGCATTAAACCAAATAATCAGAAATGCTGTAAAAAAGAACAAATGGTTACCATATCATAGTAATAGCTTTTCTTAAGGTTCTAAAATGATTCATCCACTTGGCCAGAACTTTTCTGAATAGTGTTCGGAACTGTGAATTTCCAATACAGCGATTACTAGTATATTGAGTTCAGCAGGGAACAGTATATGGCATGTGCTCCCTCTAGTGGCTGCCAGAGGAATCCAGTACTTTATCTTTAGCTCTGAATAAAGCAGAGAAAGAAAACAGAGCTCCAACCACTATTACAAAAATCCACTGGCACATAATTTTGGACCTATTTAGATTAACAAAAGATAATTATATTCTATTGTCTTCTGGCAATGGAAATCAATAATGGTTTAGTATTTTAACCCCTTCAAGACCTTATGGTTTTCGTTTTTTGCTCCCCATCTTCCCAGAGCCATAACTTTTTTTTTTGTGGTCAGTATGGCTGGGTTAGGCTTGTTATTTGTGGGATGAGTTGTACTTTTGGATGACACCATTGGTTTTACCATATAGTGTACTGGAAAACGGGAAAAAATTCCACATTCCTATTTTTTTTTTTTTATATATATATATATATATACCTTGTTCACTAAATGCTAAAACTGACCTGCCATTTTGATTCTCCAGGTCATTATGAGTTTGCAGACACCAAACAGGTATAGGGTCTTTTTATTTAAGTAGTGAAAAAAATCCAAAGTTTGTTAAAAAACAAAATAATAATAATAAAAAAAAATAGATAACTAAATAAAAGTAGCCATTTACCAAGACCTGTAGAGTCTCCATTTTTCGGGATCTGGGGACAGGTAATGGCTTTTTTTTGTGTGGCCCAGCTGATGTTTTTATTGATTCAATTTTGGGGTAGATATGATCTGTTGATCACCTGTTATTGCATTTTAATGACATGTTGCGGCCACCTATAAAAGTAATTTTTTTCCTGCATGTTCTTGTTATGCTGTTTACTGATTGGATTAATTATTTTTATATTTTCATAGATCTGGCGATTCTGAATGCGGCTGTGCCAAATATGTGTATTTTTTATTTTTTTTAATTTTATTTTGAATGGGGCAAAAGAGGAGTGATTTGAGCATTTATATGTTTTTAATATTTTTAAAAACATTTTTTTTATTTTTTACTTGTTTCAATAGTCTCCTTAGGAGACTTTGAATCTGCAATCCTCTGATTGCCTGTGCTACACATAGCAGGGCTCCAGTCCTGCTATGTGTAGCAGAAATGATCATCTGCTATTAGTCCTGGCCACAGGGCGTCGATCATAGCCGGTCAGCAATGACAACCACAGGGGTCTCTTGCAGAGGAGCCCAGGTTGTCATGTCAATCCATCGTCGCCCCACGATCATGTGACGGGGTGCCGAGTAAGCGAGAGTTAAATTCTGCTGTCAGAGATTGACAGCGGCATTTAACTAGTTAACAACCGTGGGTGGATCACTGTTCCATCCGCGGCTGTTAGGGGCACATGACAGCTGATAAAATCAGCTGTCATGTGCCAGAAAAGATGAGGGTTCGGCGCTGGAGCCCACATGGACGGCAGGGACGCAACCTATGACTTACCTCTACATCATAGGTTGTGAAGGGGTTAACAATGTAATCCTACTGTATATAGGATTACCGTATGTTCAGTAGATCAGCATGTTCATGTTATGATTTGACGTATGTGCTGGGAAAACTTGACACAAATGCAGAGAATAGATCCATGCTAATTAATTCATATTGGTCTTACTTTATTGTATGGAACACGTTTATGGAACATATCGCTCTATACCCAGGAAAATACATAAAATCAACTATACCATGCAGTATGTTTTTTTTTATTTTGCACAACGTATACCATGGTATGCATAAGCCTATAGCTGAAACATAATGTAAACAGAGGTTTATGTACATTACATATTTGTATTTAATAATGTGTCTTTTAAATTAAAAAGTTGTTGTGCCACGAACAAAAGTATATTTTAATCAATAGATATTGGAATAATAATAATTTCTACAATTGGATGTTTTAGAAAAATGTTCCTGTGCTGAGATAATTACACCGTACACAGCAGGAGCACATTTATAAGATTATCTCAGCACAGGAACATTTTTTATAAAAAAAACCACATCCAATCTCAGAGTTTATTTTTATTCCAAGATCTGTTGATTATAATATACATTTGTTTGTGGCACAACCCCTTTAAGGATATAAGGACATAATACATTTAGGCCTTTAGGGCATATAGCTTTTAAGGTAACTAATATGCATGGTTAAAGGGCTTCTGACTTTAACAAATTGTTTTTGTTTTATAGATGGGGAACTCAAGGGGATTTTACAACCACACACCCTCGGCCAATTGTTAAAGTTAAACTCTTTACAGAAAGCACTGGTGTTTTGGCTTTGGAAGATAAGGAACTTGGTAAAGTAAGTTTCACCCTTTGTCTTGTGGCATTATGTTACAGCAGTCTCACAACATTCATTGGTCACGTTTGGTTTACTTAGTACTATTTTACGGACATGTGTGGGTTCATGTCCCTGGGAGGATTTACCTCTTCTCCATACATAAATTGTAAACTGGACAAAACTCTTTACAGCTAAATTGCTTCAAGTAAAACCAATCCGACACATTAGATGACTGTCAGCTGAAAGCTTTTGGCTGTAAGATCATCCGAAGCATCTACAGTTGTGGCCAAAAGTATTGACACCCCTGCAATTCTGTCAGATAATACTCAGTTTCTTCCTGAAAATGATTGCAATCACAAATTCTTTGGTATTATTATCTTCATTTAATTTGTCTTAAATGAAAAAACACAAAAGAGAATGAAGTAAAAATCAAAACATTGATCATTTCACACAAAACTCCCAAAATGGGCCAGACAAAAGTATTGGCACCCTCAGCCTAATACTTGGGTGCACAACCTTTAGCCAAAATAACTGCGACCAACCGCTTCCGGTAACCATCAATGAGTTTCTTACAATGCTCTGCTGGAATTTTAGACCATTCTTCTTTGGCAAACTGCTCCAGGTCCCAGATATTTGAAGGGTGCCTTCTCCAAACTGCCATTTTAAGATCTCTCCACAGGTGTTCTATGGGATTCAGGTCTGGACTCATTGCTGGCCACCTTAGAAGTCTCCAGTGCTTTCTCTCAAACCATTTTCTAGTGCTTTTTGAAGTGTGTTTTGGGTCATTGTCCTGCTGGAAGACCCATGACCTCTGAGGGAGACCCAGCTTTCTCACACTGGGCCCTACATTATGCTGCAAAATTTGTTGGTAGTCTTCAGACTTCATAATGCCATGCACACGGTCAAGCAGTCCAGTGCCAGAGGCAGCAAAGCAACCCCAAAACATCAGGGAACCTCCGCCATGTTTGACTGTAGGGACCGTGTTCTTTTCTTTGAATGCCTCTTTTTTTTTCTCCTGTAAACTCTATGTTGATGCCTTTGCGCTAAAAGCTCTACTTTTGTCTCATCTGACCAGAGAACATTCTTCCAAAACGTTTTAGGCTTTTTTAGGTAAGTTTTGGCAAACTCGAGCCTGGCTTTTTTATGTCTCGGGGTAAGAAGTGGGGTCTTCCTGGGTCTCCTACCATACAGTCCCTTTTCATTCAGACGCCGACGGATAGTACGGGTTGACACTGTTGTACCCTCGGACTGCAGGGCAGCTTGAACTTGTTTGGATGTTAGTTGAGGTTCTTTATCCAACATCCGCACAATCTTGCGTTGAAATCTCTTGTCAATTTTTCTTTTCCGTCCACATCTAGGGAGGTTAGCCACAGTGCCATGGGCTTTAAACTTCTTGATGACACTGCGCACGGTAGACACAGGAACATTCAGGTCTTTGGAGATGGACTTGTAGCCTTGAGATTGCTCATGCTTCCTCACAATTTGTCCTCAGACAGTTCTTTGGTCTTCTTTCTTTTCTCCATGCTCAATGTGGTACACACAAGGACACAGGACAGAGGTTGAGCCAACTTTAATCCATGTCAACTGGCTGCAAGTGTGATTTAGTTATTGCCAACACCTGTTAGGTGCCACAGGTAAGTTACAGGTGCTGTTAATTACACAAATTAGAGAAGCATCACATGATTTTTCGAACAGTGCCAATACTTTTGTCCACCCCCTTTTTTATGTTTGGTGTGGAGTTATATCCGATTTGGCTTTAGGATAATTCTTTTTGTGTTTTTCATTTAAGACAAATTAAATGAAGATAATAATAACAAAGAATTTGTGTTTGCAATCATTTTCAGGAAGAAACTGAGTATTATCTGACAGAATTGCAGGGGTGTCAATACTTTTGGCCACAACTGTATCTCAGCCAACTCTTTGATAAACTGAAGTTCTCCTGTGTTCTCTATGATAAAGCCATCAGCTGACATATCTTCAAGAGAACAATGTGATCATCAGTTCGAAATCGGACATGCCCGATTGACATCTTCCCCGGTGATCTGTTGGCCATCACCCAATACACATTAGACTACTGAACTCATCGATATCAGTGGATTCAGCCAACATTAGTCTGTTTACTCAGGCCTTAATTCTTTGTCACAAAAGCTGCTATTGCTTTAAGCCTGACTCGCACATCCATGATTTACAATCCAAGCATAGGCTTTAAAGCATGGACTGACTGCGGGTCACCTAACCCGAACTTGACAACTTAATAGGCATTTACAAAGCTATGAGTTCAGGGCAGGAGATCTGTACTCAACTGCAAAACATGTGAACCCGGCTCCTGAGAAATATTTTAAGTAAAAAACCCTATTTGACTTGTCCAACAAGGATTCAGAAATCGCTTGAAGCATTTCATTACACTGGAGTGTTGTCCCATTTCTTTACCTATATGACATACAGTGGGAAAAATAAGTATTTGATGCAGTGCCGATTTTGCAATTTTTCCCACCTACAAAGAATGAAGAGGTCTGTCATTTTTAACGTAGCTACACTTCAACTGTGAGAGACAGAATCTAGAAATAAAAAAAACAGAAAATCAAATTGCATGATTTTTAAATAATTAAATTACATTTTATTGAATTAAATAAGTATTTGATCACCTACCAACCAGCCAGAGTTCTGGCTCTTACAGACGTGTTAGTTTTTCTTTAGGTAGCCCTCCTACTCTAAACTCATTACTTGTATTAATTGCACCTGTTTGAACTCGTTACCTGTCTAAAAGACAACTGTCCACAAAATCAATCACACACCAACCTCTCCACCATGGCCAAGACCAAAGAGCAGTGTAAGGGCACCAGGGACAACTTTATAGACCTGCACAAGGCTGGGATAGGCTACAGGACAGTAGGCAAGCAGCTTGGTGAGAAGGCAACAACTGTTGGCACAATTATTAGAAAATTGAAGAAACTCAAAATGACTGTCACTCTTCCTCCGCCTGGAGCTCCATGCAAACTGTTAGGGTAAGGTTGATTCTGAGAGAGGTCAGGAATCAGCCCAGAACTACATTGGAAGATCTGGTCAATGACCTAAAGTGAGCAGGGACCACAGTCTCAAACATTACCGTTAGTTACACACTACAACGTCATGGATTAAAATCCTGACAGGCACACAAGGGCCCCCTGCTCATGCCAGCACATGTCCAGGCCCATTAGAAGTTCGCCAGTGACATCTGGATGATCTAGAGGTGGTAAGGTCATGTGGTCAGATGAGATCAAAATATAATGTTTTGGTATCAACTCCATTCGCCATATTTGGAGGAAGAAGAAGGCTGAGTTCAACCCCAAGAACATCGTCCCAGCTGTGAAGCTTGGTGAGAGAAATATCATACTGTGGGAATGCTTTTCTGCAAAGGGGACAGGACGACTGCACCATATTGAAGGGAAGATGGATGGGGTCATGTATTTAGAGATATTGGCCAACAACCTCCTTCCCTCAGTAAGAGCATTGAAGATGGATTGTGGCTGTGTTCCAGCATGATAATGACCTGAAACACACAATCAGGGCAACTAAGGAGTGGCTCCGTAAAAAGAATTTCAAGGTCCTGGTGTGGCCTAGCCAGTCTCCAGACTTGAATCCAATAGAAAAACTTTGGAGGGAGCTGAAACTCAGTGTTTACGAGCGACAGCCCCGAAACCTGAAAGATCTGGAGGAATGGGCCAAAATCCCTGCTGCAGTGTGTGCAAACTTGGTCAAGAACTACAGGAAACATCTGACCTCTGTAATAGCAAACAACGGTTTTTGTGCCAAATATAAAGTTCTGTTTTTCTCTTGTATCAAATACTTACTTAATGCAATAAAATGCAAATTAATTACTGTATATACTCATGTATAAGCCGAGTTTTTCAGAACATTTTTTGTGCTGAAAATGGCCCCCTTAGATTATACACGAGTTATTGTCCCAGAAAGACGCAGGGGATCGGCGGGTCACAGAGGCAGAAATGAATATTCATTGTGCTGGCAATGAATATTCATTTCTCATATAGCGCGCACAGTTACAGCCGCTGGCTTCCAGCACACAATCCTGCTTACCCACCTGCGCGCCCTCGCTGCATCTCTTTCCGGCGCCAGGTGCCTGCCGTGACATACAATTGCCTTGGTATGCTGAATCATTAAGATTTCCCTATATTGGAACCAAGAAGGCTGGGACAACCCCTGAAGAATCACCCCATAATATTATACCTTATCTACAAACTTTGCAATGATCAAAATGCAGTCAGGCAGGTACTGTCCCCCTGGCATTTGTCAGACTCATCGATCAAACTGCTAGACAGAGACCTATGATACATACCTCCATAAAGCACGTATCGACTGCTCTGAAGGCCAGTTGGGGCAATCTTAACACCACCCTGTCCAATGCTTGGTATTGAACATGATAACCCATGCCATGAATCTCTATGGCAGTTTTTGTGCTGATGTTAATACCAGAGGAGGGTTAGAGCTATGCATTTCTTGAGTCAGAGTGATGGCGACATTTTTGCTTTGTCACTTAGCACTCAGTGTAATTTTCCTTTCTCTGCTACTTTGTGAATGAGTTGCTGTGGTTTCTGGTTCTACTTCTCTATAATACTACTCAGCGCTGATCGTGCAATACTTAGGATGGAACAAATTTCACGAACTGATTTGTTACAATGGTGGCATCCGATTGTAGGATCTTACTCTATGGCCGGATTCACACTATCATAAGCATCCAATGCGATATGCTAATGACCCTCGGCTCCTGCTCTTCTGCGAGAGTGAGACGAGTGTCCTGCTACGGTGGTCCGATCCTCTCACATGACAGGATCAAAGCACAGCTGCGGAGGAGCCTGAGAAAGTAATGTATCCATCTCCTGTGCTGCCCGTGTAGATGGGAATCGCACTGCACTCGGGTGATATCAGAATGCAGTGCGATGTGTCGCTGGCACCCATAGACTTATATGGGTGTGAGTGAGCCGAGTATCGCTGCCAGTCGCAGCATGCCGTGTTTGTTCTTTCATGCCGAATCGGCATGAGAAAATAATCGCAGATCTGAGGTGCCCCATAGTAAAACACTGGGACGAGTTGTATGCGATGTTTTATCCCATAGCTCTCGGCCATGTTATACGGTAGTGTAACTCCAGCCTAATAAGTACTCTACAAGCATTTGTGAAAGGCGGACTGCATGGCTAGGTGCTGGATTTTATACATCTGTGGTAATGTGCCCCAGTACTCCTGCTCATATAGTAGAATTCTTCAGCATTTTATGTAAGTTTAATTTTAAATTTAATTGATTTTTCTTTCTCTTGATGGCTAACAATTTCTGACTAGGTGAATATGAAATAAAAAGCAATTTATTATAGTTTATTTTACATGCCTTAAGGGAAATAATGCACGAAATAAGTACATTTTAATCAATAGATCTTCGAATAATTTACTTAATTAGATGTGTTGATATAAAATGTTCCTCAGAAGGTCTTTTGTCACTGACTTAATTTATGATTAGCTCAAAAGGTTAGACTGAGCAGAAACACTTGCTCCTGTGATAAAACAGAAAGGGAAATGTTACCTGAGAAAGTAGCAGTTATGAGCCCTTGTTGTTCTTCCTCCTCTGGCCACGAGCTGTGGTACTGTATGTGGCAATCATGAACTGGAGCAATTCTGCATGGTGTGACACAGCACATAACAGTACATAGCAGGGGAACACATATAAGATTATATCAGCACATTATTATTCTAAGATCTGTTGATTAAAACATACTGTGGTCATGGAACCCCTTTAATAAAATGTTCGATGTGTTGCTTTTATAATTTAAAAAAATATTACCACAAATTGGTCTGCTTTTTATCAGTCACCTGGATGGGGGCATCAGAGGGCAGGGCATTTTCTATCCTTAACTGGGTTCTCATAGCGTTTACATCGTGTCCTATGTAAACCTAGCCTAAAGAAAACTTTGTTTGTCTTTGGCAAGGATACTAGAATTCATCCACATATTTCCATTATTTCAGTTTAAGGCTTTTTAAAATTATTTTATTCAGCACAACAGAAAAGTCACCATTAGCTTTTCTAGCTACCGTATTTTTTGGTCTATAAGATGCACTTTTTTCCCAAAAATGTTTGGGGAAAATGGGGGTGCTTCTTATAATAAGAATATACTTACAAATACTGTGGCGGTAGCAGGAGTCAGGCAATTCTGCGGCTGTCCCGGTCGGACGCTGCAGGGCGATGATCACACTCCCTTCCCAGGCTGATGCGGCAGGTTCGGCGGTGGTGCTCTGTGGTGCAGAGGGCTCCGCCGGCTTTTTGTGAAAGCCTGGAGGCCCCCACACATCCATTGCTGCGATGCGGTGGCCTCTGGGAAAATGGGCGCTGGGCGCGGCGCATGCTCAGATTGCGATCTTGACAACAAAATCTTGTCTCCCAAGATCTCGGGAAGAGATCTCGTTGCTGAGATCTCAATATGCTGCGATGAGGTGGCCTCCGAGAAAATGGCCACCGGGGGTGGCGCATGCTCAGATTGAGATCTCTGGACGAGATCTCGTTGCCAAGCTGTCCATCTGAGCATGCGCCGCCCCCGGCAGCCATTTTCCCGGAGGCCACCGCATCGCAGCAATGGATGTGCGCTGGCTCCGATCTTTCACAAAGTGCCGGCAGAGCACCCCACACCACAGCCGCACTAGCCGCACCAGGCTGGGATGGGATTTCCCAGAGGCTGCCGCACCAGCCTGGTATGGGAGTCATATCGCCGGACCACCGAACACCCCCTGTGACCACGCTCCACCAATGCTGCCGTTTCCCCCCCCCCCCCCCCCGTAAGCTGAATTCAGACCGTAAAACAGACCCCCATGTGACACATACATTTTTTCCTTATTTTCCATCTGAAAATTTGGGGTGCGTCTTATAGTCCGAAAAATGCGGTACATCCACAACTGCGGTACAACTTTAAAAACAAAACCTACATATTTCACTTGTTAGTGAGATAGCCTTTTCAGCGTCATTCTCTGTATAACTACATTGCTTTATGTAATGTAACGCTTTCAGTCCTGGGTGTTTTTTTTCCTGTTTCCAAAAAACAGCAAGCCAAGCCCGCATCTTTCCTTGTGAAAGCCAGCCTGTGACTGGAATTCATAAGAGTTCGTGACTTCTGCTGTACCTAGCACGAGCAATTGGATGATTGCAGCTTCAAGTCTCCTAAGGGAACTATTAAATCCAGTAAAAAGTGGGGAAAAAACGAGTTCAAATCACCTCAATTTTGCCCTATTAAAATAAAACAATAAAAAACATACACATATTTGGTATTGCTGCATTCAGAATTATCAAAATATAAAATATACCTGATTAGTAAATGGCGTAATGGAAAAAAAAATCAAAAACACCAGAATTAGAGTTTTGGCTGCCTCAACATTGTAATAAAAAGCTATAAGAGGCGATGAAAACCTCATATCTACCCCAAAATAGTGTCATTAAAATTACCAGCTAAAAATAAGCCCTCACCCAGCCCCATATCAAGAAAAATTAAAACATTACAGGTCTCGGAAAATGACAACAAAAGCAAATTTGTTTTTTGTTGTTACATGTTTCCAAATCTCTTTAAAACTCTTAAAGGGAACCTGTCACCCCATTTTTTCAGTATGAGATAAAAATACCGTTAAATAGGGCCTGAGCTGTGCTTTACAATAGTATATTTTTTGTCCCCTGATTCCCCACCTATGCTGCCGAAATACCTTACCAGTGTCGCCGTTTTCGCCTGTCAATCACGCTGGTCTGGTCAAAAGGGCATGGTGAAATGGCTTTTTCTCCCCCACCTCTTGCTTATCTTCCCGGCATTGGCGTAGAGTTTTGCGCATGCGCAACTGCCGAATGCACTGCGCAGCGGCAGACAAAGAGCGCGATCTACGCTATTCACCAGCTTTTCCGTGGCGGCGGCCATCTTCCCGAGGCCGCGCGTGCGCAGATGGAGTGCTCTGCTGCCCGGGGCTTCAGGAAAATGGCCGCCGCGATCTCCATCTGCGCACGCGCGGCATCCCGCGGCCATTTTCCTGAAGCCCCGGGCAGCAGAGCACTCCATCTGCGCACGTACGACCTCAGGAAGATGGCCGCCGCCACGGAAAAGCCGGTGAATAGCGCAGATCGCGCTCTTTGTCTGCCGCTGCGCAGTGCATTCGGCAGTTGCGCATGCGCAAAACACTACGCCAACGCCGGGAAGATAAGCAAGAGGTGGGGGAGAAAATGCCATTTCACCATGCCCTTTTGACCAGACCAGCGTGATTGACAGGCGAAAACGGCGACTTTGGTAAGGTATTTCGGCAGCATAGGTGGGGAATCAGGGGACAAAAAATATACTATTGTAAATCACAGCTCAGGCCCTATTTAACGGTATTTTTTTCTCATACTGAAAAAACGGGGTGACAGGTTCCCTTTAAATAAGAAATAATTATAGTGAACATAGTAAATGAAAAAAACAATAATGGAATTTCACTTTTTTTTGCCATTTCAAAACACTTGAAACTTTTTCACAGTTTTCCATTAAACTATGTGGTAGAATAAATGGTGTAGTTCAAAAGTTCATCTCGTCTTGCAAAAATCAAGCCCTCATACGGCTATATTGATGGAAAAACAAAAAAAGTTATGGCTCTTGGAAGGAGGGGAGCAAAAATGAGATTTTTTAAAAAGTGGTATGAAGTGGTATGAAGGGGTTAAGGGAATTACTATACACCCAAGTAATGCTTCGTTCCTTATTTTGTAGAGTGTTATGTATAGATTTTTTTTTTACTTTCTGTAATATTTATTAGACAGTAGTGTTTTTTTTGAGAACTAATGCAAATACATTATGTCGCTAATACAGTAATAGCTGTTATTCTCTATTTTTTCTTAGGTAACACTTACGCCAACCCCCAATAGTTCAAAGATGCCAGAACTGCACAAAATGACTGTACCTAAGAACAGCCAAGATACTGACCTGAACATTAAACTGGCAGTAAGGATGGACAAACCGCCACACATGAAACATAGTGGGTAAGCCTGAGTACAGTTATTTTTTTAGAATCTTTCTTATAGAGCTAGTGAGGGAGATTTAATTGTGTAGAGGCTCATCATTAAAATTTAATCCGCAACCAAATAAGTTACCACAGGCAATTTAATTTTTTCTTTGCAGTTTCTGAAATCTTCCACATATGTTTTATAGGACGCTGTGTTAAATGTAAAGAAAACAAGAATGCAATCATCTAATGCTAGTTTCACATTAGCGTTTAATCCGCATACGCAAGTGGTGCAAAAAACGCATATAAACGCGTACAAACGTGGTGTTTTTTAGACGAATGCGTTACCGCATGCGGTTAAAAAAAACGCCGCGTTTGTACGCGTTAATATGCGTTTTTTCATGCGTTTGCGTTTTTGGTGCGCATGATGAGAAATTTCACAAGACAAAAATCAAGATAACCAGACACCGCCAATGGGACTACAGAGGGCGTGTATTATGGGATTTCTTTATATAGACCCCTGAACAGCTGGAATCTTCAGATTTTGCTCCTGTATCCTGTGTCATGATGGATCTTCGCATGGAGAGCTTTTATTTCAACCTGGATTTAAGCATCAAGCTGTTTCTTGCCTGTGCTTTAGCTTAGGAGCAAGACAGAAATCGCAAAAGATGGAGAAGGAGACAATGTTGGCGTTTTTGGAGGCACCCCACTATCGAACTACGTGAGAGCCGTGGAGCCTATCACACGCTGTATGGCGAGCTTAATGCCAACCCGGAGAAATTCCATGAATATACAAGGATGTCGCAAGACTCGTTCCGGGATTTGCTTGCTCGTGTCCAAGGAGCCATACGGAGACAGGACACCCAGCTCCGTAGAGCGATTCCACCGGAGGAACGTCTGCTGGTTACATTAAGGTACGTTCCAAATCTAAAACAATGACAGTCCAAATTTAGTGTTTTCTGACATGTATGTTTTGGGTATTTTCCTTTCTTTCTTTAGCGTAACCACACCATAAATAGTTTGTAATTTTTTGGGGGGTTTCTTTATCTTACAGATTTCTAGCAACCGGAGAGAGTTTATCATCCCTCCACTTCCAATACCGGCTTGGAATATCCACCCTGCTGGAATAGTTGCGGACACCTGCCGGGCTTTGTGGAATGTACTCCGGGATCAGTTTATACCCCTACCCACCGTCGACATGTGGCTTGAAATTTCGGAAAAATTCTGGAGTGTGTGTGATTTCCCCAACTGTTTAGGAGCGGTGGATGGAAAGCACATCCGCATTATCAAACCTGCCAGAACAGGATCGGAGTATTTCAACTATAAAAAATATTTTTCTGTTGTGCTCATGGCAATAGCTGATGCGAACTGTCGCTTCATCGCCGTGGATATTGGAGCTTTTGGCCGTGGCAACGATTCCCAGACTTTCAAGAACTCGGATATGGGCCGCCGTGTGTATGGCAAAAATTTCAATTTTCCCCCGCCACAACCTCTCCCCAACACTCAAGATCCACCGATGCCATTTGTTATGGTTGGGGATGAGGCCTTTCAGATGTGTGAAAACCTACTGAAGCCCTATTCCAGTCGGGACTTGAATCACACTAGAAGGATCTTTAACTACAGACTGACCAGGGCCCGAAGAACAGTAGAGTGTACCTTTGGCATTCTGGTCGCTAAATGGCGCATTCTTGCATCAGCCATAAATCTAAAAGTGGAAACAGTCGACGAGGTGGTCAAAGCCTGTGTGGTTCTGCACAATTATATAATGGCTAAGGAGCAACCCAACATTGAACTGGATGAACCAGTTGCACACCCATTGCCCGATTTCCAGCATCACCCGTTGCGGTCAACTGCAGCAGTTGGTCACATGCGGGACCAATTTGCTGCCTTTTTTGATTCAGATATTGAACGTGTGTCATGGCAGGACAATGTTGTGTAAATGCCCTGTTGTAATTCGATCTGTACCAGTAATTTTCTGAAATGATAATATTTCTCATTAATAAACTTTAGTTTTGGTTGTGTTGACCATGTCTCCTATGTTTTTCCTCTACAAACCAAGGCTGTCCTAAAACTAGCAGTATTTGGTCTGTATTTAATATCCGTATTTGTAATCGAAAACCAGGAGTGGGTAATAAAGGCAGAGGTGCTACTTATGTTAATATCATAATTTACTTATTGTTCCACTCCTTGTTTAGGCTTACAAATAGTGATATAAAACACTGGCCACATACTGCTAGTAATGGCAGCCATGTTGCTTTATTGGTAAGCTTGTTGACGTCATTGCGTTCTGATTCTGTTCTGCTGTATCCATTGGACAGAGACTGAAGAGTCAATGACTGTCACATTAAAGAGATCTATACTCATCAAGTCAGGTGTCAGAAATAATGAATTCATGATGGACATACAGCTTCATGAATTCACTACTTCTGACACCTGTACAGGTGAGCATAGATATGCCGTGTGTGATCACCATCGTCCCTTCAGTTTGTGTGTAATAGATTATGTACACAGAAGGGAAAATGGGGGATATACAAGGCAGTTCTCTACTCACCAGGTCAGGTGTCCTAACTAATGAGTTTTTTGACACCTGACCTGTTCAGTAGAGTTCTGCACTGTATGTCCGCCATTTTCTGTTTTGACTGCAACACTAGTCACAGACAAAGTAGAAAGAAGAGATTTTGGAGATAATACAAGTATACATTTTTTGGCCAACCTCATATCTCTATACTAAAGACACACAAAACTGCAGTCTCTTTTTTTTTTAATAACTACTGGAGATATGATGTGGCCAAAAAATAAAGTGTGTGGCGAAGTTTCTTATTTGGCGCACGGTGTGTGTTGCCGGCGGCGGAAGACACAATAAACCAAACATAATTGGGACAAATCAATTTTTTTTTATTTTTTAACAACCATAAAATTTATTTAACTGCGCCGGCTTGGGGTAGAGTGATGTAAGCGGGGGGTGTGAAGCACTGATGCCTGGCTAACCGTGGACGACGCAGAGGTGGCAGGAGAAGGGGCAATGCAACTAGTAGAGTCTGGAAGTTCGGGGATGGGGCTTGACACATGAGAGGCTTGAGACGCACTGGAAGGGTGAGACAAACCTGACATTACAGACACATTGGGAGGTGAAGGGGGAGGAATACTAAGAGTCCTCTGTTTTTTTTTGTTTGTTTTTTTGGGGTTTGCCGGGTTCTGGGAAGCCTTGGTGGGCTCATATGGCGTGGCGTAGTAGTGGGTGACCTGTCAGGGTCCGGCTGCACCATGCCAGAGTCCATAGTGCTCGTAGAGCGTGTAGCCATGCCAGAGTCCATAGTGCTCGTAGAGCGTGCAGCCATGCCAGAGTCCATAGTGCTCATAGAGCGTGCAGCCATGCCAGAGTCCATAGTGCTCGTAGAGCGTGCAGCCATGCCAGAGTCCATAGTGCTCGTAGAGCGTGCAGCCATGCCAGAGTCCATAGTGCTCTTAGAGCGTGCAGCCATGCCAGAGTCCATAGTGCTCGTAGAGCGTAAGGCCATGCCAGAGTCCATAGTGCTCGTAGAGCGTAAGGCCATGCCAGAGTCCATAGTGCTCGTAGAGCGTAAGGCCATGCCAGAGTCCATAGTGCTCGTAGAGCGTAAGGCCATGCCAGAGTCCATAGTGCTCGTAGAGCGTAAGGCCATGCCAGAGTCCATAGTGCTCGTAGAGCGTAAGGCCATGCCAGAGTCCATAGTGCTCATAGAACTTGCAGCCATGCCAGAGTCCATAGCGCTTGTAGAGCGTAAGGCCATGCCAGGGTCCTGCTGCATCGTGGTGGTGGGGGTACGGAAGGCCATGCCAGGGTCCTGCTGCATTGTGGTGGTGGTGGTGGCGGTACAGAAGGCCATGCCAGGGTCCTGCTGCATCGTGGTGGTGGCGGTACGGAAGGCCATGCCAGGGTCCTGCTGCATCGTGGTGGTGGCGGTACGGAAGGCCATGCCAGGGTCCTGCTGCATCGTGGTGGTGGCGGTACGGAAGGCCATGCCAAGGTCCTGCTGCATCGTGGTTTCAGTGGAGGAGGTCCAAGCAGGAGCAGCGGTTGTCATGGTGGTGGCGGTGGCATGGTGGTGGTGCTGTAGTGGTGTCCGGCAGTGCTAGGAATTGAGGTGGCCGTGCACCGGTATGCAGCAGAGGTCGGCATTGAGGTTAATCGTGACCGTGAAGGCACAGCTGGATATGCCGACACTGTCTGCTGGAAATATCGACTCTGCTGCATAGCCTGCACGTAAGCAGCATTGCAGGCCTGCATGACACTCAGCTGGAGATCAGGAGTAAGGTGTTCCTACATGCCCTGCTCAATTTGGTTAAAATAATGATGTGCTGGCCTCTGGAGGTCGGCTTTCACTTGGTCAAGGCTTTTGGTGACCTCCTGGATACGTGCATTCAAGAGGTTATGTGAAATATCCATTCGGTCACTCAAAGCCTTGATTGTGTCTCGTGTAAAACCGAGCTCAAGTGCAAAAACTCAGGCATGAGTGACCTGTCCGATGCCCTCTGCCGCTGCCGGGAGGAGCCCCAAAAAAAAGGGGCAGTGGAAGAGGACTGCAAAAGGAGAAGAACTGATGGAGCAGCTCCCTGGTCTCCAGTTAGTGTGGAAGGCCCACTTTCTGCAGCACTGCTGGATGGCTGGGACGGATCCGTGGCTGTCGGATGAAGGACCGCTCCAGAACCTGGGCCAACAGTTGTGCTCCATGTGCTGTGAAAAAAGGAAAAAGAAAATTAATACCAAAAATTAACCAGACGCAAAATCCTGTGGAATAGAAATATACAGATTATGGCAATACAATACAACCTAATGCAAGGGAAAAATACTTACGTTCTTTGGGCAAGGACCGGTCTTAAAAATGCCAGAACGCGATGGTATTTGTATCTTCTGATCCTTGCTCCTGAACCACTGGGAACACGGCTCTCTTGACGCAGGTCCTTGTTGAAGCGGTCCTTCATCGAACGCCAACGTGTTTTGACTTTGGCCACTGTTAAATAAATAAAAAATAAATAAAAAATAGTCAGAAAATGGACTTTTGGCCGTGCTCACACAACTGTGTGTGATGAGAGAAACTCCTGAGAGTTTCTTTCATCACACACAGTTGTGTGAGCACGGCCAAGGTCTCTGCTGCTTCACACTGCAGTGCAATACTTACCAAATGCATTTCGGACCCGAGTCGGGGCGTTGTCCCAGCCATCCCACATCTCTTTGGCCACCTCATTCCATAGGCGCCGGATCGTGACGTTGTTTGAGTGCAGTGGATCCCGGGTGTCCCACAACGGGACTCGCTCCTCGACCAGGGAGATGAGGAGGTCATTTTCAATTAGGTCATCCTCCCGTTATGGAACCTAAAAATTAAATAGTCATTAAAGTTTAGTGAATTAACATAAGGAAAAAAAAGAAAAAAAGATGCTGAAAAATGGCATGAATAGGAAAGTCAACATACAAAAGGATTCCAGAAGAAAAAAGTTACGAAATAGGAATGGAAAGAAAAGAAGATTCAAGAATATTAGACTGAGGATACAGTAAACAGTCAGCCTTGTATAGGTACCCGCTGCCGTCTTTCCACCCGACCTTGAGTCCGCTGCTCCTTCCCAGTTTGTGCCGCAGTTGAAGAAGAGTTCTAAAAAAATGAAAAATTCAAATTGTCACATGTGTAGATGTGACAGTGAATACTTACCAATCTGACAAGGCAAGTACTCACCTCACTGACATGCTCGACTTCCGACGGCCCAGGACGAAACTCCTCATCAGAAGAAGAAGCAGAAGACATTCTGATGCATGCAGAAAGAAAGAAATGCAAGAAATTAGGACATGTAGAGACAGAAAATAGAAAAGTAAGGCATTGGCTAGGATATACTCACATTGTTCAGGGTCTTGTTTTCCTCCAAGATGTAGCCTGTGTCTCGTCTGCTTCAGTGTCTGCTGAGTAGTGACCTGCAAATGTCCACTCCCTCCCTTTATCACCTTGTATGTGGGGGGTGGCTTATCAGTGTCTAGACATGTTTTTCTCTATTGAAACGCATGCGTTCACGAATGCAAGCAAACGCATGTGCTTGTGAACGCATGCGTTCATATAGACAGCAATGCGTTTTTGTCACAAGCCTTGCTCAATGGACCGCATGCGTTTCCAGGTGGCAAATTGACGCCTCTAAAAATTACTACATGTTGCATTTCCGCGCCAAGTCGCAAACGACGAAACGACGCATGCGTCGTCAAACGCGGCAAAACGCGAAAAATCAAAAACGCATGCGTCCCTAATGTTAAATATAGGAATACACAACGCATGCGGATATATGCGGTAGAAACGCTGCGGACACAACCGCAAATGTGAAACCAGCCTAATATAGCCATATTTTATTCACAGCATAGACCACATATCAGAAGGTTTTAGTCCGTTTTCCATTTAATGCATTTTTCCATTTATTGCTCAACTAGATCCTCTGCCTATCTGCACCCACAACAGATGTCCTTCACAAAGACCGCTCCCGGTCGAAACGTTGCACCATATCTGTTTTTGTCTTCTTGCTGGATCAAAACAAACTATTATTGTAGCAAGACCTACAGTATCATTTTCTTTTTTGGTGCTGAAGTTCCTTTCTCGACAAGTCTGGACCACAAGTCCTTTCCTCAAGCACACAATTTTTTAATAGAACAGTGTGCCGGTCTTTCTCGTTCCAATCTTCACAGTCAAATGACTGTATAAACAGAGCATGTTAGAGAGGCAGAGTCTCTCAGAAGCAATGATGGTCCGAGGTTCACTAATCTGTGAACAACTGCATCTAAAAATTGTGGAACAATTTCAGAAAATGTCCCTCAGCGTAAAATTGCAAAGGCTTTAAACGTCCATTTGTCTATACTACATATTATCAAAATATTTAGAGATTTTGGAAAAGTCCTATGTGCTCAAGGGACAAGGCTGACAGTCAATATTGGATGCTTGCACTCTACAGCCCCTAAGGGGCCATTGCATTAAAAACAGACAATCTGGTTGTACAAATCACTTTGTGGATTTAGGAAGAATTACAGAAATCATCGTGAACACCGTTTGCCATGCAATCCACAAATGCAAATTAAAGCTGTATCATGTGAAGTAGCAGCCATAAATCAACAACTTTTACAAACCTATGAAAAACTTGACTAGCAATTTGTAAGGTGTATAAAGCATGTGAGAATGGACACTACAATGATAGTAGAAGATGGCCTTGATTATTTAATTTACTATGTCCTGTCCTCTGACATAAAAGCTGCATTGAAATCCATGAAGAGGATGAGATGCACGCTAGTGGTTGAAGTGTAGATTGGCAATGTGATCCATTGGCAATGATGTTCTGGGTAAAGATAATGATATTTACTTCTGTCATTTGCTTGAATATCTTATAAAATACCTATTTCCCTCTACATGCAGATGTGATTTTTAACTGGCACAATATTTGTACCGTTAAAAGTTTAATATTTTTTTCCCCAAATTTCCACATTTATTTTTGTTCTTGGTTGCATTCTGCTTTTTACACCATTTCTTCCTTATAACTGATCCTGCAGTATAACCTAGTGGCTGCTTGATTTATAGCAGGGCTTGCTAATCTAGAATGATAATACTCAGGTTTAAGACTCATTTTAGCATATGTATTGATTTTCCTTTTTTCTTCCTTTATTTTTTCTTTTTTTTTCTATATTTTCATTCAAAACACCTGAATAGTGTATGGTCTAGTGTTACAGGTGGCAGATTACCGAACGTTGTTACAAACTGTGATGTGATCACAACTCCTCAACAACTTCCATTTGTTCAGGGCATAGTTTTGAAGCTATTTAATTTCTACTTCTCCACTGATTGTACTCAGATTTCACTCTCTGGCCCAGATGTCATCTTTCTGCTGTCCAGAATTTGTGTAACTATCGTCTGAAATCTCTTTCAACTCCTGTTTTTTTAAATTATTATATTTCCACCTTGTCAAATTCTCCATCTTGAAATTGTGTACTACAGTATATTGCAGTTGGAACTATCTGATCTTTATATTCATATGTGTCATGTTAGTTTTAATTTAAGTAATTTAAAGTGGTTGTTCTGTCACAACTAGTGTTGAGCGATACCTTCCGATATGCAAAGGTATCGGTATCGGATTGGATCGGCCGATATCCAAAAAATATCGGATATCGCCGATACCGATACCAATGCATATCAATGGGACACAAAATATCGGAATGGTTCCCAGGGTCTGAAGGAGAGGAAACTCTCCTTCAGGCCCTGGGATCCATATTCATGTATAAAATAAAGAATAAAAATAAAAAATATTGATATACTCACCCCTCCGGCGGCCCCTGGACCTTAGCGCTGTAACCGGCAGCCTCCGTTCCTAAGAATGCAGAGTCAAGGACCTTCGATGACGTCGCGGCTTGTGATTGGTCGCGTGACCGCTCATGTGACCGCTCACGCGACCAATCACAAGCCGCGACATCATCGAAGGTCCTTCACTCCCTGCATTCTTAGGAACGGAGGCTGCCGGTTACACCGCTAAGGTCCAGGGTCCGCCGGACGGGTGAGTATATCCATATTTTTTATTTTTATGATTTATTTTTTACATGAATATGGATCCCAGGGCCTGAAGGAGAGTATCCTATCCTCCAGACCCTGGGAACCGTACGCACCGCACACTTCCGATTCCGATTTCCGATATCGCAAAACTATCGGAACTCTGTATCGGAATTCCGATACAGCAAATATCGGCCGATACCCGATATTTGCAGTATCGGAATGCTCAACACTAGTCACAACACATTGATGGCCTTAAAGTAGTTAGATTACACAGGTCTACAAAAATAAAAATTTTTTTCAAGTGCCAAGGTTTTTTGAATGGATCTACAGTGGAATGTAAGCTGCTGGGCACTCCTGCTCAAAATGACTGTTATTGTGAACAGCTAAGCAAGATGACATTTAAATTATCTTTAAAAGGAGTAAAGATTACACATTTCATTTGTATTTTAGGGAAATAAAATATATTGTAAATTTTTACATTTTAAAAATTACCAAAAGGAAATTGGGCCAATGCAAAAGTTTGGGCAATCTGTATGGTTAGTACCTAGTAGTACCCCCTTTTGAAGGTACCACAGCTTGAAAATGCTTATTGTAGCCAGCTAAGGCTACTTTCACATTAGCGTCGTACGACGCACGACGCAATGTGTCGTGCCGACGTACCGACGCATGCTGTGAATAAAAAGCACAACGGGGGCAGCAGATGCAGTTTTACAATGCATCCGCTGCCCCATTGTAATGTCCAGGGAGGAGGGGGCAGAGTTCCGGCCGCGCATGCACGGTCGGAAATGGCGGATTCAACGCACAAAAAAAGTTACATGTAACTTTTTTTGTGCCGATGGTCTGCCAAAACGCGACGCATCCGTCGCACGACGGGTGCGACGTGTGGCAATGCGTTAGCAATGCGTCGCTAATGCAAGTCTATGGAGAAAAAACGCATCCTTTGGCAACTTTGCAGGATGCGTTTTTTTCTCCTAAACGACACATTTCGACGTGCGTCGTACGACGCTAGTGTGAAGGCACCCTAAGAGTCTAGGAAAATTCTTCCAGTTCTGTGAGATTTTTGGGTCGTCTTGCGTGCACTTCTATTTTGAGGTCTAGCCACAGATTTTCAGTGATATTCATATCAGGGGACTGTGAGGGCCATTGTATAACATTCAGCTTGCCACTTTTGAGGAAATCTGTTGTGGATTTTGACTTGGGTTTAGGATCACTTACCAATTGTAGAAGCTGTCCTCTTTTCAACTTCAGCTTTTTTTTTTTTTTTTTTTACAGATGGTGTTATGTTTGCATAAAGAACGTGTTGAAATTTAATTGAATCCATTCCTCCATCTACCGGTGAAATATTCCCCATGCCATTGGCTGCAACTTAACCCCAAAGCATGATTGATCCACCCCCATGCTTAATTATTGTCAAGAAGTACTTTTCTTGAAATTATGTGCCTTTTTTTCTCCACACATACATTCATTGTGGCCAAAGAGTTCTATTTTAACCTCTTCGGTCGACAGAACTTGTTTCCATGATACATCAGTCAGGCTTGTTTAGATGTTCTTTTGCATATATCTGACACTGAATTTTATGGTGAGGATGCAGGAGAGGTTTTCTTCTGATAACTATTGCACGAAGGCCATATTTGTGAACGTGTCTCTGAATGAATAGTAGAACAATGTACCACAACTCCAGAGTCTGCTAAATATTTCTGACGGTCTGTTGCAGTCAAGCGGGGGTTCTAAATTTGCTTCTCCAGCAATCCTACCAGCAGCTCTCACTGAATTTTCGCTTGGTTTTCTAGACCTTATCATGACCTCCAGTGTTCCTATCTGTCAACTGACCTTTCTTAATTAAGAAAAGGGCAACTTGAAAACACCTTGCTTTCTTTTTGGAGCCTTCTCCTGCTTTGTGGGCATCCAACATTTTCATTTTCAGAGTGCTAAGCAGATGCTTAGAAGAACCCATGTCTGCTGTTATTTGGCGCAAGGTTAAAGGAGGCTGGGTTTTTATAAAGCTGGAAAATTTCTGTCACCTGGCCTTTCCTAAATATGATAGTGAACAAGCCATAGCTCCAACAGGCAATTTAAGGTCAGAAACCTTGGTCAAAATTATCTGAGAACACAAATCTCCAGTGGTGGCCAAACTTTTGCATCTGCCCATTTTGCTTATCGTAATTTTTTAAATGTAAAAGATGAAAATATGTATTTTTTGGCCTAAATTATAAAGGAAATGTGTCCTTTTTAACTTCAGCTCCTTTTAGAGATCATTTCATCTTCAACTTGCTTAACTGCTCACAATAATAGTAATTTTGACCAGGGGTACCCACACTTTTACATGCCATTGTTAAAAGAGAAACAGTTAGGGTTTTCCAAGAATTTTTGATGCTATTTTTAAGTAAGATTTTAAGAAAGGATTCGCTTAAAAAAATAAAAAGTCTTTCAAAATCCCTTTATGAACGTAGCCTTATTAGTGAGAGAATGCGTAGAGGCCACAATGTGGCCAAAAACATAGTGAATTGTGGTTTGCAAACTGCTCTTAACCTGCAAAAACACGCAATTGTTAGTGGTAAAATTGCTTATCATCTGCTTCACCTCTACATGTGCACTTACCTCTCAGAATATGCCATAAATGCAACTTCTGGCATCCTCCACTTTGGGATGAATGGGGGTCCATCATTTCCGGACCATCCATTTCCTTCACTGGAGATGTAGCTGCATGCAAATATAACCATCACCCAATAAAGAATGCATTAGCAAGAAATTGGTGACAAGGATTCAGTTAATTCTCAAATGTAGCTGTAGATTTGGCTTTCAGAATGATTTTTTTCTGGTGGGTCCTAGTAATATCACTCTGACATTGCAGGAAGAAAGTTGTTACATAGTGCCAGCAGAGAACTCTACACAGCACACAGTAGTGCACTGCTGGATTTTTATGATGCCTGCAGCTGCCTTTCCTCAGAAACTCTCTTATTTTCTGTTATTTTCACTTGGCTGCTCATTTAGCAAATCACATCAGTACTTCTGTAGTCATCTACTATCTTCCCGTTCACATTAGTCTGCCACACCTACCTGTTCACGTGTTTTCTAGTTATCGTCTTGATTCTTATAGCACATTGGCGCTTCTACTCTCTGCTTCCCTAAACCACCCCAGCCTGGTGTGCTATGTCCCTGCCCCACCTGTATTCCACTTGCCTCTATTTTTCACAGTGCATCAGCAATAGTAAATAAAGCAGTGCATTGTGCGAACTAAGGGAAAAGGAAGTCCAAAGACACATATTGCTGGGAAGCTCAGCCAGCACAGTAGCATCGTCTGCTCTAGAGAGAGCTTTACATGTTGCTGCCAGAGCTTCAAGTAGTTGCTGAGGCATAAGAACTGGCAGAATACCACAGGTAACATGTGCTATATCGGACTAGTCATTTGGTTGGAAATATAAAGAAAAAAAACCAAAAACACAAAATACACTTTAACATTTTATTTAAATGGCTCCATAATTTACTCAATCGCCCTAGTCCAATCCCCCCCACCGCCGTCTGGATATATAGTCCCTAACTTTCACTTAACTCTGCCCTGGCTAATGCACTAACCAGCGAGGAGCACTAGCACTAGCCTCACTTCAGATATAATCACACGGGGGAAAGTGACAAACACGAAAGGGATGAAGAAATAGACACTTGGCTTTCTCTGCTGCAAAGCACCACACAGCAGAACAAAAAGGCACCAGGATAATGAACCCAGCAGAAGCACCACTACACCCGGAGAGCTCCTCATTCAGGCTTGGTCTCTGAAGATTGCTCTATCACCAACAGTCAGCTGATGCATCAGGTGACCATTTAAAGGATGGTGGGAGTGGTCACCACCACATCAGCTAACCCAGCAACACTGCAGTTACACCAGATTGTCAGATTGCTAGAGCTCCAGGTCCCAGTACCACACTTCCACCTGATGTTTTCGGTCGACACCCAGACGTACTCATTCACACACAGGTCCGGACCTGAACATTTATTTCCACGCATGCGTTTGCCACAAGATGGTGAACTCTTTGAGGAACCGACAACAGAAGCGCCCCCTGTGTCACCAAACTCATACCCCCACTACACACAGAGGGAACCACCACCTTCCCCTGACCCCTCCTCCTAAGAGGACTCCGAGACTCAGGGTTTACTTGCGGTGATGGCTAAGTCTTGCCCCTACTGCCTGGCAGCACCTCTGCTGCTCCCACCGGAGAAGAGGGGGAAGATTGGAGAAGGATAGCAGAGATCGTAGCTCCAGGGCAGCAGTCCTTACACTACTGATCCCAGCTGACTACTTCCCTGGACCGCCAATCTATGACCGGGTTGTGTTTCTTCAGCCAAGGGAGGTCTAAGATGATGGTAGTTGGAATACCCTCCAAGATGTAGCACGACAGGGACTCTTCTTGGCGAGTGCCTATGCGCAGGTTTATATTATCTACGACTTGGGTCACCTTCCCCGGCTGAGAGGGACAGAGTCAATTACCTGAACAGCTTAGGGATCTTGCCAGCATCCTACCCCTCAGACAAAGCGAGAATCCACCAAATTGATTCCAGCTCCACTATCCTATCCTTACTATATGTAAAGTAGACATGTGGGAAATGTTACTTATTAACTATTTTATGTGACATGACTCTCTGATTTAAGGGCTCAAACATTAAGTTTGAAAATTGCTAAATTTTCAAAATTTTTGCTAAATATATATATATATTTTTTTTTCATAAATAAATGCAAGTCATATTGAAGAAATTTTACCACTGTCATTAAGTACAATATGTCATGAAAAAACTCAGAATCAGTGGGATTCGTTGAAGCGTTCTAGAGTTATTACCACATAAAGTGACAGTGGTCAAAATTGTAAAATTTGGCTTGGTCATTAACCCCTTCCCAACATGCGCCATACTAGTACTGCTCTGCGGGAACTGAGTTCCCGCAAACTGCAGTACTAGTACGGCGGCACGATCGCGCGGTCTCACAGTGAGCACCGCGGCGATCGCGTGCGGGTGTCGGCTGTATGTGACAGCTGACACCCTGTAGTAGTGACAGCGACATAGAGGCGCAACGCGCAGGGACGGGAGCTCCCTGCACTCTCCCACTGGAACAACGCGATGCGATCACGTTTTTCTGGTGTTCTGGAAGGAGACCCCGGAACCAAAATGGCCGTGGGGCTCCTTCTGGGTCATTCACTGAGTGGCCTCCTGCACTGCCTGTCAGATCGCTGATCTAACACAGTGCTATGCAAAGTGTCAGATCAGCGATCTGATGAAATATAGTGATGTGCCACCCTGGGACAATGTTATAAAGTAAAAAAAAAAGAAAATGTATAAAAAAAAATATTAACCCCTTAATCCCATATGACGTACTATCCCGTCAAGGTGACCTGGGACTTAATTCCCAGTGACGGGATAGTACGTCATACACGATCGGCCGCGCTCACGGGGGGAGCGCGGCCGATCGCAGCCGGGTGTCAGCTGACTATCGCAGCTGACATCCGGTACTATGTGCCAGGAGCGGTCACGGACCGCCCCTGGCACACCACAATCAAACATGATCGCAGTGTGCCGGCGGTACATGGAAGCATCGCGCAGGGAGGGGGCTCCCTGCGGGCTTCCCTGTGACGATCGGTACAAGGGAATGTACTCACCTTGTACCAAGCGTCTTCTCCCTGCAGTCCCCAGATCCAAAATGGCTGCGGGGCTGCATCCGGGTCCTGCAGGGAGTACTTCCGGGTCAGGAGCAGGCTGCAGCTGCAGCTCTGTAAGCCTGCAGCGATGAGTGAGATCGCCGATCTCACAGAGTGCTATGCAAACTGTAAGAACGGCGATCTGTGATGTCCCCCCCTGGGACAAAGTAAAAAAGTAAAAAAAAAAATTTCCACATGTGTAAAAAAAAAAAAAATAAATAAAAAAATTCCTAAATAAAGAAAAAAAATATATTATTCCCATAAATACATTTCTTTATCTAAAAAAAAAACCAAACAAAACAATAAAAGTACACATATTTAGTATCGCCGCGTCTGTAATGACCCAACCTATAAAACTGTCCCACTAGTTAACCCCTTCAGTGAACACCGTAAGAAAAAAAAAAAAAAAAACGAGCCAAAAAACAACGCTTTATTATCATACCGCCGAACAAAAAGTGGAATAACACACGATCAAAAAGACGGATATAAATAACCATGGTACCACTGAAAATGTCATCTTGTCCCGCAAAAAACGAGCCCCCACACAGCATCATAAGCAAAAAAATAAAAAAGTTATAGTCCTCAGAATAAAGTGATGCCAAAATAATTATTTTTTCTATAAAATAGCTTTTATCGTATAAAAGCGCCAAAACATAAAAAAATGATATAAATGAGATAACGCTGTAATCGTACTGACCCGACGAATAAAACTGCTTTATCAATTTTACCAAACGCGGAACGGTATAAACGCCTCCCCCAAAAGAAATTCATGAATAGCTGGTTTTTGGTCATGCTGCCTCACAAAAATCGGAACAAAAAGTGATCTAAAACTGTCACGTGTCCGAAAATGTTACCAATAAAAACATCAACTCGTCCCGCAAAAAACAAGACCTCACATGACTCTGTGGACCAATATGTGGAAAAATTATAGGTCTCAAAATGTGGAGACGCAAAAACTTTTTTGCTATAAAAAGCGTCTTTTAGTGTGTGACAGCTGCCAATCATAAAAATCCGATATAAAAAACGCTATAAAAGTAAATCAAACCCCCCTTCATCACCCCCTTAGTTGGGGAAAAATAATAAAATTAAAAAAATGTATTTATTTCCATTTTCCCGTTAGGGTTAGGGCTAGGGATAGGGTTGGGGCTAGGGTTAGGGCTAGGGTTAGGGTTGGGGCTAGGGTTGGAGCTAAAGTTAGGGTTAGGGTTGGGGCTAAAGTTAGGGTTAGGGTTGAGGCTAAAGTTAGGGTTAGGGTTTGGATTACATTTACGGTTGGGATTAGGGTTGGGATTAGAGTTAGGGGTGTGTCAGGGTTAGGGGTGTGGTTAGGGTTACCGTTGGGATTAGGGTTAGGGGTGTTGTTGGATTAGGGTTTCAGGTAGAATTGGGGAGTTACCACTGTTCAGGCACATCAGGGGCTCTCCAAACGCGACATGGCGTCCGATCTCAATTCCAGCCAATTCTGCGTTGAAAAAGTAAAACAGTGCTCCTTCCCTTCCGAGCTCTCCCGTGTGCCCAAACAGGGGTTTACCCCAACATATGGGGTATCAGCGTACTCGGGACAAATTGGACAACAACTTTTGGCGTCCAAGTTCTCTTTTTATCCTTGGGAAAATAAAAATTTGGGGGGCTAAAAATCATTTTTGTGGGAAAAATAAGATTTTTTTATTTTCACGGCTCTGCGTTGTAAACTGTAGTGAAACACTTGGGGGTTCAAAGTTCTCAAAACACATCTAGATAAGTTCCTTGGGAGGTCTAGTTTCCAATATGGGGTCACTTGTGGGGGTTTCTACTGTTTGGGTACATCAGGGGCTCTGCAAATGCAATGTGACACCTGCAGACCAATCCATCAAAGTCTGCATTCCAAATGGCGCTCCTTCCCTTCAGAGCTCTGCCATGCGCCCAAACAGTGGTCCCCCCCCCCACATATGGGGTATCAGCGTACTCAGGACAAATTGGACAATAACTTTTGGGGTCCAATTTATCCTGTTACCCTTGTGAAAATACAAAACTGGGGGCTAAAAAATTATTTTTGTGAAAAAAAAATAATTTTTATTTTCACGGTTCTGCGTTATAAACTGTAGTGAAACACTTGGGGGTTCAAAGCTCTCAAAGCACATCTAGATAAGTTCCTTAGGGGGTCTACTTTCCAAAATGGTGTCACTTGTGGGGGTTTTTAATGTTTAGGCACATCCGGGGCTCTCCAAACGCAACATGACGTCCCATCTTAATTCCAGTCAATTTTGCATTGAAAAGTAAAATGGCACTCCTTCACTTCTGAGCTCTGCTATGCGCCCAAACAGTGGTTTACCCCCACATATGGGGTATCGTCGTACTCAGGACAAACTGCACAACAACTATTGTGGTCTAATTTCTTCTCTTACCCCTGGGAAAATAAAAAATTGGGGGCGAAAAATCATTTTTGGGAAAAAATATGATTTTTTATTTTTACGGCTCTGCACTATAAACTTCTATGAAGCACTTGGTGGGTCAAAGTGCTCACCACACATCTAGATAGTTCCTTAAGGGGTTTACTTTCCAAAATGGTGTCACTTGTGGGGGGTTTCAATGTTTAGGCACATCAGGGGCTCTCCAAACGCAACATGGCATCCCATCTCAATTCCAGTCAATTTTGCATTGAAAAGTCAAATGGCGATCCTTTCCTTCCGAGCTCTGCCATGCGCCCAAACAGTGGTTTTCCCCCACATATAGGGTATCAGCGTACTCAGGACAAATTGTACAACAATTTTGGGGGTCCAATTTCTTCTGTTATCCTTAGTAAAATAAAACAAATTGGATCTGAAGTAAAAATTCTGTTAAAAAAAGTTAAGTGTTCAATTTTTTTAAACATTCCAAAAATTCCTGTGAAGCACCTGAAGGGTTAATAAACTTTTTGAATGTGGTTTTGAGTACCTTGAGGGGTGCAGTTTTTAAAATGGTGTCACACTTGGGTATTTTCTATCATATAGACCCCTCAAAGTGACTTCAAGTGTGAGGTGACACCCTAAAAAAATGGTTTTGCACATTTTGTTGTAAAAATGAGAAATAGCTGGTCAACTTTTAACCCTTATAACTTACTAACAAAAAAATTGTTTCCAAAATTGTGCTAATGTAAAGCAGACATGTGGGTACTGTTATTTATTAACTATTTTGTTTGATATGACTCTAATTTAAGGGCATAAGAACTAAAAGTTTAAAAATTGCAAAATTTTTTAAATGTTCGCCAAATTTCCATTTTTTTCACAAATAAATGTAGTCAAATCGAAGAAATGTTACCACTATTATAAAGTACAATATGTCACGAGAAAACAGTCTCAGAATCACCAGGATCCGTTGAAGCGTTTCAGAGTTATGACCTCATAAAGTGACAGTGGTCAGAATTGAAAAAAATGGCCTGGTCAGGAAGTTGAAAACAGGCTTCGGGTGAAGGGGTTAAGGTCAAAATTGGCTCAATCACTAATGGGTTAATTTTAAGGTTCTTTTGGTGGTTGCACCAAAACATTGTTTATCTGGAATCCAGGGGAAATGTCTATACTTGTGCAACTCTGTGTGAATCATGTGCTTACTCCTAGATGCACATAGCCCTAAACTGGAGCTGTCAATCCCATTGCAACAGTTCCAGGCACTTTTTATTCTGGACCATACATTATCCACACTATAGGCCCAATTCATCAAGACTGACAGTGTTCACGCTGGTCTCAATAAGGAGGCTTGTTTCAGGTAGATGCTCCTGCATTATTAAAGGGACTCTGTCACCCCCAAAATTGTATATGAGGAAAGCCCACCGGCATCAGGGGCTTATCTACAACATTCTGTAATGCTGTAGATAATCCCCCGATGTATCCTGAAAGGTAAGAAAATGAGGTTATATTATACTCACCCAGGGGCGGTCCCGCTGCTGTCCGGTCCGATGGGTGTCGCGATCCGGGTCCAGCGACTCCCATCTTCTTACGATGATGTCCTCTTCTTGTCTTCACGCCGCAGCTCCGGCGCAGGCGTTCTTTGTCTGCCCTGATGAGGGCAGAGCAAAGTACTGCAGTGCGCAGGCATCGGGAAAGGTCAGAGAGGCCCAGTGCCTGGGCACTGTAGTACTTTGCTCTGCCCTCATCAGGGCAGACAAAGTACGCCTGCACCGGAGCCACAGCCTTAAGACAAGAAGAGGACGTCATCCTATGAAGATGGGAGGCCCCGGACCGGACCGCAACGCCAATCGGACCGGACCGCAGCGGGACCGCCCCTGGGTGAGTATAATCTAACCTCTTTTTCTCATCTTTCAGTATACATCGGGAGCTTATCTACAGCATTACAGAATGGTGTAGATAAGCCCCTGATGACGGTGGGCTTACCTCATATACGATTTTGGGGGTGACAGGTTCCCTTTAAGATGTGCACGCCTCATAATGAATTGAACACGTCTGAAAGGTGGTATGCACTTTCGTGTACCTCGTTACATTTCTTATTCCTGTGGTGGCGTACTCCACATTATGCAAAATTTTTGCAAGTTTTCAAGTCAATTTACGGCAGAATTCTGGCGTAATTGCTTTGATGAATCGGGGCCTTTAATAGCAGGCAGGTAGCCATTACAATGAATATTAAATTCCTGCATAGTTTATTTTTTTATTGTAGGAGCTCTGGTACAAAAGTTAGAATATCTGGAGACTATGATCACTTCACAGTAAAAGGGTAAAAAAATAAAATTACATGTTATAACTCGCATATTTAAATATCTGTAAAGCAGAAGGAACATTGCATGGTACATTGATAGTGTCATTATGAAATTATCAATTTATGGTTCACGCTGGGATAATTAATACTTATAATCATGTGTTTTGATTTGATAATGGAGATTCTGGCAGAAAACCTCAAAGTTGCAAGGATATAAATAATAAACTGTTTATCTTTCTAGTGTGTCTTTGGAGAGTAAATTACTATGTACTTGCTTTTAATCATTCCTCCAGTAATTGCTGTTGGGGGAGCTGGGGAAATCATAGGGGGTCTTAATAGGGTGCAAACGTTATTTTCATTGCCAAGGCTAGCACTGCTAATTATGCTGTCATGTCACATTTATACTAATCTTTCTGGGATTTGTGCATATTTTTTTTTCCTCTCCTTATACATTCCTAATTGCCTGCTTTATTCAGCTAGTCTCTGTGTTACATCCCCTTTATTGTTTACCTAGTCAGGCACATCAGGAATTAGACCTGTACGCAGTTACAGATATATTCTAATCAGCTATAGCCTGATTTGCTTCAAAATCCACATCAATACGTATCTGAAGCGGTTTTTGAAGTGAATCTATTTGAAATTCCACGTCCGAAAACACCATGTGAACACTTAGATGGGTTTTACAGGAATTATTTTTTACTTCATAGGCTCTCACTGGCTGAAAAAAAAACAGAGCTTTACTTACCATCCCCTGCTCCAGTACTACCTTTAGTCTTTCTTGACAGACACTGCAACGGTGACGTCACATCGACTGACCTGCAGCCAATACCTGGGCTCAAGAGCCCTGATGATGTAGATGGAACGAACTTTTGAGACCAGAGATTGGTGACATCGTTGTTGACCTGATGTTACCGCACTGCAGCCTATCAACAAGGACCGAAGACAGTGATGAGGAGCCAGAACTACAGAACTAGAGCAGGGGAGAGGAAGTAAAGCTCCCAGTGTTAATTTTACCCACCTGGAGCCTGTGACGTACTATTTTATATATATATATATATATATATATATATATATATATATATATATATAATTTTTTTTTTTTTAACATATATATGGTATTTATTGTTGGGTTTCAGCTCTCTGGTAGCCACTTAGATATGCACTGTCACGGGGTTTTATATCAAAACAGCATAAGCGGTTTATAGTCAATCATGCTCCAAAACAAAAACAGCCTTTTCCTGGTCATCCACCTGACAGCACCATGGAGGTTGTCTTCTTATCCACAGTGGGACAGGAAACCACGAGTATAAAAGGACCCTCCCCTTACCAATCATCAGTGTTTTTCCTGTCCCACTTTGGATAGGAACTACGAGGATTCCGGCAGCTCCGTTTGGGGAGTGTGGATCGGGGGGTTTAGGCCCTTATTACCCTTCCCGCTACAAGACCCCGTGCGCTGAAACCCGACACAGGGTCCCTCAGCTCACCCAGTGTAGCGCTGCTCCTGGGTTTGCCGGTCGTTTCCTCCCAGGGGGGGCTCTCGTCCGTGCACGCCGAAGCTTCCCCGGTCCGCCCTGTGAACAGGAGGCGACCGGGCGGCTCACCGCAGCGCCGCATTACCAGAGCGCCGCACGCTGATGTCCGGATTAGCTTCTTCCGGGTCGCGTCAGCGGTGGGCGGGGTCGGCGTCTCCGTTTCCAGCGATAGCAAAATCGGAGCACTTCCGGGGCATGCCGGCGAGCGCGAACGCTCCAACGCCAGGACTCAGGATATAAGGTACAGGGGGTAGGTAGTCCTCTATCCTGCAATATCCGAGATGGAGGATTCCGCCAGGATAGAGGGCGACAACCAGGCTCATGTAAGTCCCCCTGAAGAGGGCAATTATTAATACTCCTCCCGGGCATTCATACCTATTGCTCAAACGGGGCCACTTCTATTGTTATAGGTAGCCCCCGCCGCCGCCGCAAAGAAGGGGAGATGTAAGAAGTGCCCTATATGCTCCATTAAATTAAAGGACACATGGCAGAAACCCCTGTGTGAGCACTGCACTAATCGCATACTGGGTGAAGAGCAGGCCTCTCTCATGTCTAACATGCGGGCTATGATCAGGGAGGAGGTACAGGCATCAGTCTCAGGCTTTATGACCCCTCAACCCTCACAACCAGATAATAAGAAGAGAATGAGGGATTCGGACTCTTCATCTGAAGGAGCATTGTCCAACTCAGATCTGGATGAGGAGTTTAGAGACCCTCCCGAGAGGGGGAGAAAGTATTTATTTTCTTCTATAGACACGGACGAGCTCCTTGGGGCAGTAAGACACACCATGCAAATTGAAGAACCGCCAGCCTCTTATTCAATACAAGATGAGATGTTCGGCGGGTTACGGGCTCAGACCTCCAAAGTCTTTCCTGTTAATGCTCATATTCGCGGAATGATTCTGGAGGAGTGGGAGGAGGCGGAAAAACGCCTGATTATTCCAAAAGACTTTAAACTACGCCTCCCATTTGATCCAGCGGAGGTTAAAGACTGGGAGGATGTCCCTAAAATAGACATTCCCCTAGCCAGAGTCTCCAAAAGAACTGCAATACCCTTCGAGGACTCATCTAACTTGAAGGAGGCTATGGATAGGAAAGCGGACAGTCTCTTAAAACGAGCCTGGGAGAGCTCAGCAGCCGTAATGCGTGCGAACATAGTGGCGACTTCAGTAGCACGGTCTATGCACCTATGGGTAGATGACCTAGCAGATCATCTTTCTTCTAAAACCCCTAGAGAAACTATATTGAAATCTCTTCCCCTCCTTAAAATGGGTACAGATTTTCTAGCAGACGCATCGGCAGAAACAGTAAGATTTACTGCCAGGAATCAATCCCTATCAAATGCGGCCAGAAGAGCCATCTGGCTCAAGAACTGGTCGGGGGACGTACATTCCAAAAATAAGCTTTGCGCCATCCCATTTTCAGGAGGAAGGGTATTCGGTCCGGTACTAGACGACATCTTAGAGAAAGCGTCAGATGATAAAAAGGGTTTCCCAGAGGACAAACGCAGGAAGTTTCAGCCCTTTCGGAGGTCACGTTTCAATCAAACAACTGACTATAGGGGGAAAGGGAAACAAGGAAGATGGAGTTACCCGAAGGGTGGAGAATCTAGAACCAAAAGCAAAGAGTCCACCTTCTCAGGTTCAACATCGGGTTACCACAGAAAATGACGCCACCAGAGTGGGGGGGCGTTTAACCAGGTTTTCGGGAGGCTGGCAAAAGATCACTACAAGCCCATGGGTGTTACAACTAGTTGCTCTGGGTTACAGGATAGAATTCTCCTCTCCTCCCCCGCAAAAATTCCTGATCTCCAGCCCCCATCTCACCGCAACATCTCCCATGTGGGTAGATATTCAGGACCTGCTAAAAACAGATGCGATTGTCCCTGTACCTCCCCAAGAGATAGGACAAGGGTTTTATTCAAGCCTTTTTTCTATAATAAAACCCTCGGGGGAATCAAGAACTATCATAAATCTCAAACACCTAAATTCTTGGGTAGTTTACAAACGGTTCAAAATGGAATCAATAAAATCCACGATTCCCCTCCTGGACAGGGGAGTGGTGATGTGCACTCTAGATTTAAAGAGTGCGTATTACCACGTTCCTATCTGCCTAAATCACCAGAAATATCTGAGGTTCGCAGTAGAAAAAGGAGGAAAAGTCCTTCATTACCAGTTTCGCTGTCTTCCGTTTGGTCTAGCTTCGGCGCCAAGGGTTTTCACGAAGATTATGATAGAGGTAGTAGCCTACCTAAGAAATCAAAATATCTTAGTCATTCCGTATCTGGACGACTTCCTAGTGGTTGCAGACACGGTAGATCAACTCAGGACCGACTGTCAGTTTGTAATCTCCACACTGCAGAATTTGGGGTGGATCATAAACTGGAAAAAATCCGATCTAGTACCCAAACGGAGGATAAAATTCCTCAGAGTCATGCTAGACTCAGACGTCAGAATGTCCTTTCTGCCGGAGGAAAAACTGCGAGGCTTAATAGACAAGATTCATCTTTTCGCAAAAAGCAGGGTTTCCATCAGAGACGCCATGAAGATCCTGGGGCTGATGACGGCCTGCATACCTTGCGTAAATTGGAGTCAATTTCACTCCCGATGGCTTCAACAGGCGATTCTCTCATCCTGGGACAGAAGACAGGGATCCCTAGACAAACTGATACAGCTACCAAACCAAGTGAAGACATCGTTGCGTTGGTGGACAGATCCCAAAAACCTCAGGCAGGGAGTGCCCTGGAATCATGCTCCCGAAGTGATAATTACCACGGACGCGAGTCAACAAGGTTGGGGAGGCCACATCCAGGGAAGGTATTACCAGGGTCAGTGGACCGGGGAAAACAGCACGCGATCCTCAAACTTCAGAGAACTGCTCGCAGTCTGGAAGGTTCTGTCCTCAGCACAGACCTTGGTGAAGAACAAACACGTGAAAGTGCTCTCGGACAACACAACAGCAGTTGCGTTCCTTCGACATCAGGGTGGTCCGAGACACAGGGCTCTACAGCAGTTGGCAGAGCGAATCTTCAGGTGGGCAGAAGTAACGGTACTCTCGATCTCTGCAGTTCACTTAGAAGGTTCCAGCAACCAAGTGGCGGACTTCCTGAGCAGGAGGACAGTTCTATCAACAGAATGGGAGCTAAACAACGAAGTTTTCAAAAACTTGTGTCATCATTGGGGGAACCCGAAGATAGACCTCTTTGCAACCAGACAGAATGCAAAGGTCAACGTCTTCTATTCGCTGAACCCTCAGGAAAACCCGGCGGGAGTCGATGCCTTCTCCCAATCATGGGAAAGAGGTCTGTTGTATGCGTTCCCGCCGCTCGCTCTAATACCAAGAACTCTCAGGAAAATCACAAAAGACGGAGCCAAAGTCCTGCTTGTAGTACCGTACTGGCCGAAGAGGAGTTGGTTTGCCTTACTGAAAAAAATGTCAAAGGAGAAACCAGTTATTCTTCCACAAAGAACGGATCTCCTCTTTCAAGGTCCCATTCTCCACCGAAATCCGGAAACCCTCCGTCTATCGGCCTGGATCCTGAGCGGCAAGTCCTAAAGGCAAAGGGGTTATCGGACGAGGTGATCTCTACGTTGAAAGCAAGCAGAAAGCCAGTAACCTCTTCAATCTATTCCAAAATCTGGAAAAAATTCTGCAGCTACTGTGGAGAAACTACAGTCGATACTGACCGCCCTAATGTTCCCAAAATCCTTGACTTTTTACAGGCGGGGTTTAATGCAGGTCTCAGACCCAGTACCTTACGGGTACAAGTTACGGCCCTTAGTGTTTTTTATGACTGTACTTTATCAGCTCACCCATGGATAAGTCGATTTTCCAGGGCAGTTGCAAGACTTAAACCTTTAATAAGGAAAACTATCCCACCATGGGACTTAAATTTGGTTCTTAATGAATTATGTAAAATTCAGTTTGACTTGGGGGATAATCCAGACATAGGTAAATTGTCCCTAAAAACGGCCTTCCTTGTAGCCATTACTTCCGCAAAGAGACTGGGAGAGCTTCAGGCCCTCTCTATCCAGGACCCATATTTACAGGTTTTTCATGACAGACTGGTTCTGAGACTGGACCCAGCTTTTCTCCCGAAGGTGGTCTCCGATTCAAACATTAATCAGGAGGTCATACTTCCTTCTTTCTTTCAGTCACCCAGAAATCAAAAAGAATCTCTTTACCATAATCTGGACGTTAGAGAATCGGTTCTTAAATACCTAATAATAATAATAATAATAATAATAATTTTATTTATATAGCGCCAACATATTCCGCAGCGCTTTACAACTTATAGAGGGGACTTATACAGACAACAGACATTACAGCATAACAGAAATCACAGTTCAAAACAGATACCAGGAGGAATGAGGGCCCTGCTCGCAAGCTTACAAACTATGAGGAAAAGGGGAGACACGAGAGGTGGATGGTAACAATTGCTTTAGTTATTTGGACCAGCCATAGTGTAAGGCTCGGGTGTTCATGTAAAGCTGCATGAACCAGTTAACTGCCTAAGTATGTAACAGTACAGACACAGAGGCTATTAACTGCATAAAGTGTATGAGAACATGATGGAGGAACGTGATTATGTTGTTGTTTTTTATTAATAGGCCACACAGGGATAATTAGGTTAATGCGTTGAGGCGGTAGGCCAATCTGAACAAATGAGTTTTTAGTGCACGCTTAAAACTGTGGGGATTGGGGATTAATTGTATTAACCTAGGTAGTGCATTCCAAAGAATCGGCGCCGCACGTGTAAAGTCTTGGAGACGGGAGTGGGAGGTTCTGATTATTGAGGATGCTAACCTGAGGTCATTAGCAGAGCGGAGGGCACGGGTAGGTTGGTAGACTGAGACCAGAGAGGAGATGTAGGGTGGTACTGAGCCATGGAGTGCTTTGTGGATGAGGGTAGTAGTTTTGTACTGGATTCTGGATTGGATGGGTAGCCAGTGTAATGACTGGCACAAGGTAGAGGCATCGGTGTAACGGTTGGCGAGGAATATGATCCTGGCAGCAGCATTCAGGACAGATTGGAGCGGGGAGAGTCTGGTAAAAGGTAGGCCAATTAGAGATTACAGCACCCTGGAGGGTAGATAATAACCTTTTTGTTCAATTTAGAGGCCCGAATAAGGGTAGAAAGGTGTCTAAATCCACAATCGCGAGATGGATTAGATCTACAATAATCTCGGCCTATAAAGCCCGGGGGAGGGATCCACCGGGATATATCAGAGCACATTCGTCTAGGTCAATGGCAGCCTCATGGGCAGAAAAAGGGGGGGCTTCAGCAGATCAAATTTGTAACGCCGCTTCCTAGTCGAGTCTTAGTACATTCTCCAAACATTACAAACTAGATGTGATGTCAACACAATTAAGTTTTGGCAGGAGGGTACTCCAGGCAGTATTCCCACCCTAGGAAGTAGTCTGCTTTGGTACTTCTCCATGGTGCTGTCAGGTGGATGACCTGGAAAACGGTAATTAGTCTTACCGGTAATAGTATTTCCAGGAATCCATCCTGACAGCACTGCTAGTTTCCCTTCCCATGCTGATTTACTAAGAACTGATGTGATGTAAACATTTGTATCTTGTTTGTGTTTAAATAAAATATTCTTTTTTGGCATCCATCCAGATGTGGTACTTTGAAAATCACTGATGATTGGTAAGGGGAGGGTCCTTTTATACTCGTGGTTTCCTGTCCCACTGTGGATAAGAAGACAACCTCCATGGTGCTGTCAGGATGGATTCCTGGAAATACTATTACCGGTAAGACTAATTACCGTTTTTCCAGTGCATGTGAATAACATGAACAGTCCTTCCTTCAGGCACAATGAAAGAAGGTAAATATAACAGCCTTACCAATCTCAGTATTTCAGTTTGTAGCAGCTCCAAGAGGTTTAAAGGGATCCTGTCACCCCGTTTTTTCAGTATGAGCTAAAAATAGCGTTCAATAGGGCCTGAGCTGTGCTTTACAATAGTGCCTTTATTATCCTCTGATTCCCCACCTTTGCTGCCAAAATACCTTTGTAAACTCGCCATTTTCAGCTGTCAATCACCCTGGTCCGGTCCGATGGGCGTTGGCTAATCTCCAATTCTCACTACCTCATGGTTTTCACTAAGAAACTTCTTCCCGCCGTTGGCATTGTATTTTGCTCAATGATGTATTGTATACTTTGCCAACAGTTGGGCAATACATACTGCGCGTGCGCTAGTGCCTAATGCACTGCGCAACCACCAAAAATGAGTGCGATCTGTGCTATTCACAGATCGTGTTACGTCTGACACGCTGAGGAGCGGGGGGAGGGACAGTGATTAGCCAACGCCCATCGGACCGGACTGGGTTGATTGACAGCCAAAAACAGCGAGTTTACAAAGGTATTTTGGCAGCAAAGGTGGGGAATCAGAGGATAATAAAGGCACTATTGTAAAGCACAGCTCAGGCCCTATTGAACGCTATTTTTAGCTCATATTGAAAAAACGGGGTAGCAGGTTCCCTTTAAATGTGTTTTATCAGTTAAACACACCTCTATTCAGCTACAGCTCAAATTCCACACTACTGAGCTAATCCAGGTGCTGTTATTTAGCCCGTAAGCCATAGGCTGGATTATGGGAATGCCGTTTCCCCCAAGACTCTTTTGGTTGCTCCTAAATCCCAGACTCCAAATCCAGTCAAATTAAAACTCTCAGTTGCCTAATTTTACTAGTACAGAATTTTACATTGCTGAGGCCAGTCACCTCGGTGACACTTATCTGCCATTCAGACAAAGTGGTACCCTGGGCAAAAGTTTAAAGTGGGGCCCCAAATGCTCACATATTGCACCATCGCACAGAAAATTTTAGTTGTATTTAAATGCGCTGAGTTCAAGCCGTTGCGAGTGTGATCAACAATATTGAAATCGTTTGACGAGTTGTAGCTGTTTGCATTCAGACCCAATGTCAGATATGCCAGATCACCAGCCCACACTGTTGCCTAGGGTCATACTTTATTTCCCATGTTGTTGCTGACTATTGAAAACATATATGATAAGATGTATAGTATCCTTGAAGAGGAGATTACCAGACTGTTTTCATGACTAAACAAATTCTAAACACATTATTGCAATTAAAGGCAAAAAGGCAAATTAAAGGCAACACATTAACCCTTCTATAGCAGATGCTTGTTTCCGAGTTTCATTACCCCAGCTGAGGGAGAATGATGGGGCCAGATAGTCCTCGATACAGTATAATACAGGTCCCATATAGTATAATGCACTCCCCATGGTCCTTGATAGAGTATACTGCATTCCCCACACACAGTATAATATAGTACCCCCAGAGTACAATGCAGCCCACTCAGAGTTTACTGCAGACCCCCCATACACAGTATAATGTAGTCCCCTCATAGAGTATAATGCAGCCCCCCTCAGAGTATTACGCATCCTCCCTCTGAGTATACTGCAGCAACCCAAACAGAGTATAATGTAGCCCCTCATAGAGTATACAGCAGCCCACCCCCACACAATAGTATAAGGTAGTTCCCTCATAGAGTATAATGCAGCCCTCTCAGAGTATACTGCAGCCCCCCACACACACTATAATGTAGTCCCCTAATAGAGTATAATGAAGGTCATGTCCTGGATACGCCCGTGTGTGGTGGCTCTTGAAGCAATGACTCCAGCAGCAGTCCACTCCTTGTGAATCTCCCCAAAATTTTTGAATATCCTTTTCTTAATAATCCTTTCAAGGCTGCGGTTATCCCAGTTGTTTGTGCACCTTTTTCTACCACACTTTTTTCTTCCACTCAACTTTCCATTAATATGCTTAGATACAGCACTCTGTGAATAGCCAGCTTCTTAAGCAATAACTCTTTGTGGCTTACCTTCCTTGTGGAATGTCAGTGACTGCCTTCTGGACATCTGTGAAGTCAGCAGTCTTCCCCATGATTGTGGAGCCTACTGAAACAGACTAAAAGACCTTTTTAAACCCTTAGGAAGCCTTTGCAGGTGTTTTTTGTTAATTATTCTAATTTGCTGAGATAATGACTTTTGGGTTTTCATTGGCTGTAAGCCATAATCATCAACATTAACAGAAATTAACACTTGAAATAGATCATTCTGTTTGTAATGACTCTATAATATGAGTTTCACTTTTTATATTGAAGAACTGAAATTAACTTTTTAATGCTATTCTAATTTTTCTGAGAAGAACCTGTATGTTATTCTAAAACCTATATATAATGCTCAGTATTGCTAGTGCCTAAAGATGTGTAAGCTGCCCATGTCATAGGCACTAATGCAACCCGATACTATAAGGCTACGTTCACATTTGCGTTGTTGTGTGTTGCGTCGGCGACGCATCGGCGACGCAACGCACAACGCATGCAAAACGCATTGTTTTGTGACGCATGCGTCCTTTTTTTGCTTGATTTTGGACGCACAAAAAATGCAACTTGCTGCGTCCTCTGCGCCCTGAAGCGTGCGCCGCAGTGACGCATGCGTCACAAAACGCAAGTGCAACGCATGTCCATGCGCCCCCATGTTAAATATAGGGGCGCATGACGCATGCGTCGCCGCAGTGGTGCCCGACGCTGCGTCGCACAACGCTAATGTGAACGTAGCCTAAGAGATGCAGGGTTTTTTAAACTGATGATAAGCTGGAAGGTCAATTTCCTCTTGAGTCCGCCGGGCACAGTATCTGTGGTTTCCATAAGAAGTAAAAATTTTGATTAATGTGACCACAGAACAGTTTTTTTTTCATTTTGTCTTAATTTTAAATTCTCTTTGGCACAGAGAAGAAATCCGCATATATGGACTGTGTTGATATGACATTTTCTTTGCATGATTGCAATTGGAATTTGCACTGCGAACTGTGTTCATAGACAATGATTTCTGAAGCTATTGCTCTGCCTATGCAGTGATTTAATCTCCCGAATCATGTTTGTTTTTAATACAATGCCGCCTGACTGCGTGTAGATCATCCAATATTGACTGTCTGCCTTGTGCACATGGACTTTTAGAGCATCTTTGAATGTGCTACCATCTACTGTACATAATATCAAAGACAGAAACATAATGATTACCGTAAATACCCTGCAGTAAATAAATAAACAGCATAGTGCATGAAAATAATATACATAGTTAACATGTTTTTGATTAAAAAAAAAAAAGAAAATGTGAAAGCCATCCCAGCACTCCACTGTGACCGTAATTGGGACAGCCCTAACTCTAAGATTTAAAAACCTTACCGTTTTGTCAAGTGACATGAATGTGGATAAGGGCTGGGCCCAACTAGTGGACACACAGCCATGGGAGACCACATCAATATAATTCCCAGCTCAAAGGAAAGGCAGGCCACTAGTGTTCACTAATTGGGCCCAGTCCTTCTCAGCCCTTATCCAAATGCATGTCACTTGACAAAACGGTATGGTTTTTAAATCTTAGAGTTAGGACTGTCCCAATTACGGTCACCGTAGAGAGGTGGGATGGCTTTCACATTTTTTTAAATCAAAAAACATGTTAACAAAGTACCATGGGCGGACATACCACATGTGCAGCCGGTGCAGCTGCACAGGGGCCCAGGTAGGCAGGGGGCCCGATCAGCTGCTGAAATAACTTTCATAGAGCCAGCGGCTGCATCTACACTAAGAGGAGAGGAAGGGGGCCCATACCTGAGTCTTTTGCTGTCAGGGAGAGGCTGCATTCTGTAGGATATGTCAGAGGGGGCCTCTTCCTCTCCTCTGAGTTGATGTTGCCACTCGCTCTAGGATGGAACCCGGGATCCCTGCACATGCCCCCAGCTTCTCTACATTGTGCAGGCAGGGACAGGCCTGGTAAGTATGGCTGATCTCAACCAATCCTGTCTCCTCACTGCTGCTGGGAACAGCCTCTGAGCAGTCAGTACAGCTGACACCTCTGCTGCCTCCTGAACAGTTCTGACAACTGAACTGCCTAATGTTCACATGAGCTATCACATCAATCCCCCTTGCCCCCTGTATCTACCTCCACCCCCTGTACTGAGGGGGCTTTATTGGAAAACCACTGCACTGACCCTTTCAGAAGCAGAAGCTGCAGTGTGAATGCTGCCTGAGTGGGCCAGTGCAGCCATTCCTCAATACAAAACCCCTCAGTCCAGGGGTGGTAAGTGGCTACAGGGGGAGGGGAGGGTGATGTGTTGGCTGATGTACACATGGGTCAAACACCTGCCAGACCTTCTCAGGAGGAAGGAAGAGAAGTGTCAGCTGTACTGACTGCTGGGAGGCTGTTCTCTGCAGCTATCAGAGGTAGTGAAGAGGCAGAAGGACCGGCGACAGCTGGAGATCTGGCCAGTAAGAGCTGACCATATGACCATGTGAGGGCTTTTTTTTGCGGGACGAGTTGTACTTTCAAATTACTTCATTGGTTTTACCATGTCTTGTACTAGAAAATAAGAAAAAAATAGCTGTGAAATTGCAAAAAAAGTGCAATCCCACACTTGTTTTTTGTTTGGCTTTTTTGCTAGGTTCACTAAATGCTAAAACTAACCTGATATGATTATCCAGGTCATTAAGAGTTCATAGACACCAATTTTCTGATACCCGTAGCGTCACCATTTTTCGTGATCTGGGTCGGGTGAAGGCTTATTTTTTGGGTGCTGAGCTGACTTTTTTAATGATACCATTTTAGTGCAGATACGTTCTTTTGATTGCCCCTTATTGCATTTTAATGCAATGTCACAGCAACCAAAAAAACGTAATTCTGGTGTTTTGAATTTTTTTCTCACTACGTCGTTTAGCGATCAGGTTAATCCTTTTGTTTAATTGATAGATCAGGCGATTCTGAACGCGACGATACCAAATATGTGTAGGTTTGATTTTTTTTTTAATTATTATTTTATTTTGAATGGGGCGAAAGGGAGGTGATTTAAACTTTTATATTTTTTTATATTTTTTTCATATTTTTTTAAAACTTTTTTTTTTACATTTGCAATGCTTCAATAGCCTCCATGGGAGGCTAGAAGCTGGCACAACTCGATTGGCTCTACTACATAAGAGCGATCATCAGGTCGCTCCTATATAGCTGAATTACAGACTTGCTATGAACGCCAACCACAGGGTGGCGCTCATGGCTATCCGACATCAACAACCATAGAGGTCTCAAGGAGACCTCTGGTAGTCATGCCGACACATCGCTGACCCCTGATCACGTGACGGAGTTCAGCGATGTACGCATTTCCGGCCCGATGGCCAGAAGCGCTAGTTAAATGCCGCTGTCAACATTTGACAGCGGCATTTAACTAGCTAATAGCAGAGGGCGGATCGCGATTCCACTAACTGCTATTGCGGGCACATGTCAGCTGTGCAAAACTGATATGTCCCGGCTTTGATGTGGGCTCACCGCCGGAGCCCACATCAAAGGGGGAGACATGACATGAGCCGTACTAGTACGGCACATGTCGTGAAGGGGTTAAAATTATAGACTGTTCATGTCTTTGTCGGTGGGCAAACTTACAAAATCAGCAAGTGATCAAATACTTATTTACCCCACTGTATGTTGGGTGGTTTGTGTGTATATGCAACTGTATGTTGCCAGGTCCCCCATCCCTAGTCTGATACAGTATCCCTTATGCACGGTTATTCGTGCTCGCTTCCTGTGACTGCTTCAGCGGTTTCCGTATCCTGAAATCATGTCTGCGGTATTGGTACCCTCCCATCCCTTTTTACTTGACATCCTCTCTACTTATGTATGGTGCTGTCCTTTATTATATAGCGTCCTATTATGTGGAGCGCCATCCATTATTACACAGTATCATCTCTTGTCATCTACAGCACCATCCCTTACATTGAGTATTCTCATTATTTTTGCTATTCACAGGGCCCTCTCTTTATTCTATAGTGTCCTCTCTTGTAAAATTTAAAATGACAGCTGATGGAGCAGCATCTGACCAGAAGATCAGTCCATCAGCCGCATCCATCACAAAAGATGCTTTCCCATGCTCCATCAGCCATCATTTCAGTTGATATCGAACAAGAATAAAGAACAGGGAGGTATAAATAACAGAAATAACCAGAATCTGATAAGTAAGCGACGGTGCTGTACATAACAAGAGGGAACTATGTGATAAGGGACGGTGCTGTACATGAAGAGAGGGCACTGTGTAATAAGGGGCGCAAATATCTATAATATGTCTAGTATATCTGTAGCTTGGTCGCCATAAAGGAGGAGGGCCCAGATACATTTTTTGCACAGGGGCCCCAACCTGTCTGTGTCGCCCCTGCTATTATTTTCATTCACTATTCTGTTTATTTACTGCAAGGAATTTAAATATTATATTTGTCTTTGTTTTTTTCTTTTCAGTTGCCAGTGTGAACATGCGCTTACACTCTGCATGCACACCAGTTTATATCCCAGTTAATACCTTTTGTCATTTCTTTTGTACATAATATCAGTAACATTTGTTTGAACTTGTTTCACATTTTTTAGATGCAGTTTTTCTCAGATTGGTGAACCTCTGACCATCTTTGCTTCTGAGAGATTCTGCCTCTTTAACTTGATCTTTTTATACACAGTCATGTGGTATAGTTGAAAATTGACCTTCCATCTGTTTTTCTTTAGTACCACTTTTCCATCATTAAAAAAAAAAATGAACTGTTGCTTTTAATATGTATTCTATGTTCTGTTTCCTATTCATTGAATTCTTGTTTTTTTACATTTTCACAGCGTATCAACTTAATTAGGATTGTATAAAATGCATTGGAAAGCCGCACTGCAAACTTCAAGAAAAGGTTATTTATTTCACTAAGCTTCAATGACTTGCAGTGTTTCAGCCTTTCTATGAAGCCATTATCGAGAACTTGTTAATGGCCCCATAGAAGAGATGAAATGTTGTAGGTTTCTGAAGTTTGATCTACAGAAGCCAGTTTTTTAACTTTAAAAGATTTTCTACCAATTTGGCCAGGGTGGAGAAATTGTTGTAAAATAAAGAAAAAAGTGTTACCTCTCTGAATGTCCACCGCTTTGCTTAAGTGCTGTCAACCCAGAGCCGAGTTATATCCTATACAATCGCCTGACCATTGAGGCCTCAAATTCTGTAGGGTAAGGTGACTGATGGACGGATAATCAATACTTGTAGACTACTGAAGCAGCGGGTGTTCAGAGACGCAAGTTCATTTTTTATTTTACAATCATCCTTCTCTTCTTACAAAAAAAAGTCACAAATCCCTTTTACTTTTTGATGCCTGATATCATAGGACACCTTTTGAGGTTTTGTGGAATCCATGCTTTTGTTAGCGCTGTTTGGTGGTGTAATGCAGCATTGTTCACACCCGTGATCCTGTCACGAGCAAGAGAGGCTTAGAATGACACTCTTCCCATGCTGGCACACTCTTAAGTCCCTGTTAGAGTTTGACAGCAACATTTAACAGGTTAACAATCACTGGTGGCACAAGGCAGGTCCAGGCTGCAATCCACAGCCTTACCTGCCAAGTATTAGGCAAGCTCACCCTGTAAGTCCACTCCATATACCTGCTTCTGACATGCACCGTCTATGTATGATGGATGTCGTGAAGGGATTAATAGGTTCAGAAAGTCTGCAAAATCAAAAATCTCACCAAAAGCTCACCAAAAGCTCATCGTGGGGACATAGCCTAAGAGGCAGATAGTGAATGTGAACACTCCCTAAAAGCACGATTATAATTGGCCAAGCTAACAGTATGTAAAATTTCCTTGCTTGCTGTTGCCTTCAGCAAGAATCTGTCCTTTCCTCAACCGTCATTCTACTAAAATGCTTAAACGTGCCCTCATGAACTCCTGCCTTGACTACTGCAACATCCTTTTCTGTGGCCTCCCTGCTAACACAGTTGCACCTCTCCAGTCCATCCTTAACTCTGCTGCCCCACTAATTCATCTCTCTCCTCACTACTCCTCCGCTTCCCCCTCTGCAAATCTCTTCACTGGCTCCCATTCCCTTAGTGTATCCAGTTCAAATTACTAATACTGATCTTCAAAGCCATCCATAACCTGTCTCCTCCATATACTGTATCTCTGAACTAATCTCCCAATATCTTCCCTCACGTAAGCTCCGGTCCTCCCAAGACCACCTCCTCTCCTTCACACTTATTCGCTCCTCACCCAACTGCCCCCAAGACTTCTCCCGAATATCCCCCATCCTCTGGAATTCTTTGCCCCAACACGTCCGTCTGTCAACCACATTCGGATCAGACGGAAACTGAAAACACACCTCTTCAGGAAAGTTTACAGCCTGCGCTGACCCCTCGCCACCACTGGAGCTACCGCCTCACCAACACCGGAGCTCATGCAACCCCCAACCTACTGTCTCCTTCCCCACCATCCTGTAGAATATTTAGCCCACAAGGACAGGGTCCTCTCCCCTCTGTATACGTCTGTAATTGTTTGCTTACTGTAAGTGATATCTGTAATTTGTATGTAACCCCTTCTCATGTACAGCACCATGGAATCAATGGTGCTATATAAATAAATAATAATAATATACAGAATTTATCATTTTTTAGACAGACGTGGTCTGTAACTAGTTCCATGATCGGTCATCATGAAATACGGGCAAATAACCGAGGACACTTTTTAATGATACAACATTCAAAAAAGGAAACAAAAATATTGTTGCTCTAAATTTTCCCAGGTGCCTTAAAAAAGTGACTCCTCTGCCTTGAGATGTTCATTTCCTTCTATTAAATTGTATTAATTGGGATAACCCAGACATGTAGTCTTCCCGTCACCATCCTGTGATTTCTATAGCAGTAACATACCTTGTGAAGTGGCAGTAGACCATATGTTCTTTGCAATAAAAGTTACTTTTTTATATTCTAAAAGGCTTTTATTAAATTTCATTGAGACAATCCTTATAGATTCCTGTTGTAATGATTTGATTATACTATATGCATCGGTCAACGAAACTCGCTCAGTATGAATATTACCAAAAGCAATCTGTTTATAGTGACTGTCTATGTACAATGAAATAAAATGAATATTCAGAGTTTTCAGTTGTTTCAATCAGGGCCTGTGTGTATTCACACCTGAATTCTTGCGTACAACAATTTGAAAAATCTCAAAACTTTTGCTCAGCATGACGTTCCGTATAATAATTGTGACTTTTTCCGTTTTCATGCTTCTTTTGGGCAGCTCCACCAAAGTGGGCAGATCTGGGGAGGAGACTGCTCATGGGAACGTCCGACTGACAAATTCATCAAAAGTAGACATTACACCAGAAATGTCAGACTGCCATAACATTTCCTATAAGCCACATGTCACTCATAAGATGTGCAGAATTAAGTGGCATCTTGTTTCTGCATGCCCCTCGTTAAATTTGCGTACTAAATGCCAGTTTTAATTAATCGGAACCATACAGAAAAAAAACACCAAAACTGGCTGTTTTAATACAGTATATAACGCCTAAAAATATGAAACAACAACCAATAATTAAGGATTAATTATTATCGTCAAAGCTGAAGCGAAACACGTGTTGGGCCGTGCGGGTTTATCATCAGGGTATGTCTGATCATGGATACATTTCATATGATTATGTTTTGGTGTACTTTGTAACTATTTGAGTTTATTTTTCTTTGTTTTCCTCCTTTATTTATTGTGCACGGCACTTTACTATATCTATTTTTGGAGGCATAATATTTATTTATGTATATAGTTTACTCATGCACAGTATTACTTTCTTGATATATGCACTTTATATTAAATTTTTTCGCAATATTATGCGATTTACTTAGTGCACTTTAGAGGTAATTTACTATCTGGGCAAAATTGATTTTTTTATCACTGTATTTACTTTTTGAGTATTTATTTTTCATATTAATTCTATTATATGCACTATATGCACTTTATATTTTATTTTTCCATATGGATTATATTATGAAAAATGAACAGTGCATAATATGTAAAATTACCTAAAAAATTTACTGTCATGCCCGTGTATGATAACCTGCATTCTATTGCCACCTGGTGGTCCTTTCCTGAATTTTAAATTGTTCTTATTATGTTTTCAATAAAATTTATATTTTAATCCTTAATTATTGGTTGTTGTTTCATATTTTTAGGCGTTATATACTTATACAGTTACACGACCATATATACTGTTGTTTACTTGGTGCATTAACTGTTTTAATACAGTGTTGATAGTCTTCTGAAGTAAGATGCACCAAATATTTAATAAGTTGCATCTCTCTTGGGGTCTCCAAGAGCTCCAAACCAGATGAAGAGAAATATAAAATAATGTTTTTTTTTAAACCTTACTAGGATGCTGCTCTTTTCCCAATAATCATATGGTTAAATATAAGCAGTTTTTATCTTTATTGTCACATGGATAATGCGTTTCGGGATAAAATAGTTTTTTTTGTATATAGATCGTATATACAGTATTTAATCACTTCCACTCTTTGGAGACCGTGCTGAAGACAAAAGGAGGAATCTCCCTGATGAGCCAAGCTCTTAATAAGATTGTCAGGTGCCGACACCGTTTTGATTGTGGACTGCGCTAAATAATGCAACTGGGACATGTGCCCAATCTTCATCATGAATCTTACATCTCGAACAAAAAAAAAAAAATGTTTTAAAAATAATGTTGATGTAAAGTAAACATGTGGCAAATGTTTTTTTTTTTCTTTTTGTAGTATGACCATCTGTTTTATCCCCTTCCCAACATTTGAAGTACATGTACATCCTGATCGGGAAGGACTTCCTGACCGATGCAGTACATGTACGTCATGGCGATCATCCACGCGCAGGGGGCTGTGCGCTGGCGATCGCCACCGGGTGTCAACTGTTACAGCACCCTCCTCTCAGTTCCAGGAATGATTCTGTAACGCTCTCGGCATTTTAACCCCCTAAATGCTGCTATCAAACTCGGTTGCAGCATTTAGCGAGTGGACCGTGAGGCACAGAGGGAAGAAAGCTTCTCTGCCCTTGGATCGGAGACATCCGGGTCACCAGGCATTAAGAAGTAAGTTAGATCATGCACAGTGCATGACCTAACTAATTTGCGTCTGCAGGACTGACAGGCTATAAGGTATAGCATGTACTGTAGCAATGCTCCTGCATTGGTATACCCTATAACTTCGATCAGGCTCCCGAAAGTGAAAGTCCCATAGTGGGAATAAGTTAGAAAGTAAAAAAAAAGTGGAAAAAAGGTAGTAATGTTTATTTTTTTAAATCGCAAAATAATAAAAAAAAAATAGTACCCATACATAAATATTATGACAAAAAAAGTACACATATTTGGTATCGCCGTGTCTGTAATGACCCGACCTATAAAACTGTCCCACTAGTTAAAGGGAACCTGTCACCCCAAAAATCGAAGATGAGCTGCGGCCACCGGCATCAGGGGCTTATCTACAGCATTCTGTAATGCTGTAGATAAGACCCCAATGTATCCTGAAAGATAAGAAAAACAGGCTATATTATACTCACCCAGGGTCGGTCCCGTTGGGGTCTGGGTCCGATGGGCGTTGCGATCCGGGTCCAGCGCCTCCTATCTTCGTCCTCTTCTTGTCTTCACGCCGCAGCTCCGGCGCAGACGTACTTTGTCTGCCCTGTTGAGGGCAGGGCAAAGTACTGCAGTGCGCAGGCGCTGGGCCTCTCTGACCTTTCCCGGCACCTGCGCACTGCAGTACTTTGCTCTGTCCTCAACAGGGCAGACAAAGTACGTCTGCGCCGGAGCTGCGGCATGAAGACAAGAAGAGGACGTCATCGTAAGAATATAGGAGGCCCCGGACCGCGACGCCCATCGGACCCGGACCGCAGCAGGACCGCCCCTGGGTGAGTATAATCTAACCTCTTTTTCTTTTCTTTCAGGATACATCGGGGGCTTATCTACAGCATTACAGAATGCTGTAGATAAGCCCCTGATGCCGGTGGCTGCAGCTCATCTTCGGGGTGACAGGTTCCCTTTAACCCCTTTAGTGAAAATCATAAAAAAATGTGCCAAAAACAATGCTTTGTCATCATACCGCCGAACAAATAGTAGAATAAAAAGTGATCAAAAAGACCAATGTAAATAAAAATGGTACCTCTGAAATGCGCATCATGTCCCCAAAAAATAATGCTGCAATACAGCTTCATCAGCCAAAAAAATAAAATAAGTTGCAGCTCTCAGAATAAAGCGATGCAAAAATATTTTTTTCTATGAAAGTTTTTATTAGATAAAAGCACCAAAACACAAAAAAATATAAATGGGGGTATCGCTGTAATCATGCTGACCTGAAGAATAAAGCTACCTCTTCAATTTTACCACATGCGGAACAGCATTAAAAAAAAAAATTCCTGCTTTGTTGATTTTTGTTTATTCTGCCTCCCAAAAATCGGAATAGAAAGCGATCAAAAAATGTCATGAGCCCAAAAATGGTACCAATAAAAACGTTAGCTAATCCCGCAAAAAAAACAATCCATCACATGACTGTCGGACGAAATATGGAAAAATTATAGCTCTCAAAATATGGTGATGCTAGTTTTTGCAATAGACAAGCTGCTTTTAGTGTGAGATGTCAGCCAAACATAAAAACCCGATATTAATCTGGTATCGCTTTAATAGCACTGACCTAAAACTAGTCGTGTAATCCCTTATATTGCATGAGGAACAGCATAAAAAATAACAAAAATTCTTCACCTGCTGATTTTTTTTTTTTTCATTCTTCCTCCCAGAGATTGCAGTAAGGCTCGGCTCACATTGATCCTGCGCTGAGCGCTTACATAGGGTTTTCCATGTAAATCACTGAAATTCAGATGGAACCCCCAGCATAGGTCCCTATAATAAGGCAGAAGGAGGCACTGTGGACGCCGTCTGACCTGTGATCTGGCGGTGTCCGCCTTTTTATTAGGAATACGTAAAAGTGCCACAGTTTTCTGCACCTTTGAAAAAGAAAAAGGACCTCGCTGAACAGAGGCCAGACTGAGTCCAGAGTAAGAATGTGTGCCCACGAACAGTAATTGCTGTAGCCAGCTGTGACAGCATAGTGGATGGGATTTCAAGAATTCCCATGTCCACTATGCGTCCACAAATGCCTTTGGATCACCTGCGGAGACTGACATGCAGCTCGTATTTCCAGATATGAGCATTTCAATTTCTCTTGTGGAGATGCTAGTCTCTGCAACAGAAATTACATCAATAGAAATGTATTGAATGTGGGGCCTTGCATATGGAGTCTGCAAACTAAACTAGGAAATTCTGCCCTCCAGGATGCCTCCTGTATAACAGTGCTGCTTGGCCATATAGTGAGACTCTGGAGGCACAGTGCCTATTTTTCAATAGCGCTCTGTCTCTCCCGAGTCTCACCATATGGCTGAGCAGTACTGTACAGCCACATTTGGGGTATTTCTATATTCAGCAGAATTTGTGGGACAAATTTTGATGTCATTTTTACCCATTTCCCTGTGTGGAAATGTAAAATCTGGTGCTAAACCAAAATCTTGGTGTTAAAAATATAATTCTTTTTTTCTTCATTGGTATAAAATTCTATGATCCACATGTGGTGTCAATATGGTCTCTGCACCCCTAGAAGAATTCATTCAGAGGTGTATTTTGTAAAATGGGGTCTCTTTTTTTTTGGTGGGGTTCTGTTGTTCTGGCACCTCAGCGGCTCTGCCAATGGGACATGGCATCCTCAAACCAGTCCAGCGAAATGTGAACTCCATTATGGCGCTTCTTCCCTTCTGAGCTTTGCACTGTGCCTCAAAAGTAGTTTTCAATCACATGTGGGGTATAGGAATACTCAAGAGAAATTGCACAACAAATTTTGGGGTCCATTTTGTCCTGCTATCCTTGTGAAAAAAACTGGGTCTAAAATAACATTTTTGTGGGATTTTTTTATTTTTTTTTTATTTTTACTGCTCTACGTTATAAACTTTTGTGAAGCAGATGGGTGTTCATGGTGCTCTCACCACACATCTAGATACATTCCTTGAGGGGGTCCAAACACCAGAAATTGGAGCAAAAAAACACAAAATATGTATATCATAAAATAATAAATTTTATTTTAAATGTATCATATAAAGGTAAGTATCACAAAATAAGTAATTAGAACAGAGCAAAAGATTAGGTTAAAGGTGCACCTTAAGAAATGGCACCCCCAATGACAAAGGCATGGAACTTTTAGCTATCTCATGTAGCCCAAACAGGGGTCTAATTCAAATAAAGTGCCTAGTGCATATAATTTCATCCATAGCCTAAATGGTCACATAAGTCTCAAAAAGGTAAAATCCCATTGTATCAAACAGCCGTATGGCTAGCATAATCTAACCAGTAAAAGAGACATGAGACCACCCGCAGATCTTACCCATATCTTTGTCCATTGGGATACCCACGGGCCCCAACGCGCGTTTCACAACAGCTTCCTCAGGGGGCAGAGTGATGGAAATGATCCCCGCTGTCTTGCTTATATACACACCCAATAGTCACAATCAGCGGCGCATGTGGCAGAAGCGGGCACAGGAAAGCCGCATCACTCCGGCGCCATCATGGCGGTGCGCGTCACGGGGAAACCCCCCTATGACGTCATTGACCCGCACACGTCACTACCAGGCGCCAGGCATGATGCCGCAGCCCGAGACCACATTGGAGACATGCGCACCAGTGACACTAAAGGAATCTCACCAATTAGAGCAGAACGGGATTTGCTGTGTCCAGCACCAGTTTTAAAGGTACATATTATTTTGACCGAATAATTAAAAGAACAATACATAAAAACAAACAATATATAACTTGATCCAATATACATTAAAGTGACAGTGCATAGAATACAATAAAAAACAATAAATAAACATACATCAGCGTGACAACATATCAATTAATGACTAATAACTGGTGCAAGACATGTCATAATGAATGATGCAGAATTGCATACTCAGTAAATATCAGTGTTAAACAGGACATAATAAAACATCCAGTGAACAGTTCATATTAAATATTGCCAATCCATTCAGTGCATCCAGAACTGTGATTCAGAAATGGAGATGATGAATCACTTCTCCAATAATAATTAATTCCAGTAGGGATATTCAATGAAACGTTCAAGTGTGTAGCTAAACATAAAAAAAGACAAATAAAATTAAAAACATAATACAAACAAAGGGGAAGGATCATTAGTCCAGAGATGACGTAAATCTGCTACAAAAATGATGAAAAACTCAGCTGCTCATTTAGCCCCGCCGGTGTCATTGTATCTAAAGTCACAATCCAACGGCATTCTTTTTGTGTCAGGATGCGCACACTGTCTCCTCTGCGTATACCCATGTGGACACAGTCAATCCCCCAAATCTTCAAATCCCCAGAATTACATTTATGTTTCAGCTTGAAATGTTTGGGGATTGTTTTCAAAGAATCCACGTCATCCACATCACGAGCGGCCTCAATATCTCTCACATGTTCACGAGTACGGACCCATAATTCATGCAATGTTAAACCAATATAGACCAAATTACAGCTGCATTTAGCATAATACATCACATGTGTAGTCGTACGTGTGATATAGTCCCTGATCTCAAATGTTTTGAGGCCGTTCGGTGACATGAAGGACGTGGACCTAAGATGATTTTTACAGGCCAAACAATTTCCACAGGGAAAAAAACCCTTCCGTTTTCCTTTAGACTTAAAGAGAACTGTCTTTTTTGGAACATAGTGACTAGTTACCAGTTCATCTTTCAGGTTTCTACCTCTACGTGGTGTCATGAGAGGGGAAGTGACATAAAGTGGGATCAGTCATTAAAATTGGCCATTGTTTCTTGAGGATTCTCCTCATAGTATTTCATTGTTGATTGTATGTGGAGATGAAGCGAATAGCTCCATCACCACTTTTCTTCTTCTTACTTTGCCCAGCCAAGAGATTACTACGATTTGTCGCTTTTGCTCTCACATCCCCTTTTGATGCTCCGGTTACTGTATCCCCGTTCTCTGAATCTCTGCCCAAGGTCCATAGCCTGTCTCTCAAATAGTACATCCAAAGTACAAATTCTCCGAGCCCGGAGATACTCACCAGTAGGGATGGCATTAATTGTAGATTGAGGATGTGAGGAAGCCGCATGTAAGAGTGAATTGACGGATGTTCCCTTGCGGTATAGATCAGTATGTATAGATCCATCATCATGCACTCTCAATTCAACATCCAAAAAATAAATTTTTCTTCTGTCAAAGTTATAGGTGAGCTTGATGTTGGACCCATTGCAATTCAAACCCACCATAAAATTATCCAATTCGAGGGCAGATCCCTGCCAAATAAACAAAACATGGTCTATAAACCTAAACCATCCAAGGATCTGGGGGGCGGCATGTGCACCATCCAAAAACAGACCCCTCTCCCAAAACCCGAGAAAGAGGTTAGCATAGGAGGGCGCACATGCCGCCCCCATTGATGTACCCCGCTTCTGAAGAAAGAAGCGATCCTTGAACGTTAAAAAAAAATTGTGGGTGAGAATGAATTGCAAAAGGTGCAACACCAGCTCACGTAAATCAGCTTCCAAATTACTGGTCTCAAGATAAAAACGTGCAGCTTCCAAACAATCCTCATGGCCAATACTCGTATATAGCGATTCAACATCTGCTACAACGAGAAGTGCATCATGGTAAAAAAAAAATACCATCTAAACGCCTCAGGACGTCCGTAGTGTCCCTGAAAATTTCTAATGCTTCTTGATCTGTTATATTTCTCGTATTCTGTTCCACAGTTGATCTAGAATGAAGTTTACGTAAAACTAACTTCCAAGAGAACAGGTGGAGATCCTTTAGTGCTACAAAAAATGTTAAATTGTTAGATGGAGAGAATGAGAGTCCAAGACTTAACACCTCTTTTTGAGTTTCAGTTAATACATGAGAGGATAAGTTAATCACCTCCAATGTGCCGGTCTTGGCTTTTTTATCAACAGGTGGGGAAGCCGGTGTCTTCCGTTTTTGATTTTTCTTTCCACCCCATTTAGTTTTATTATCCCTTAAATGATCTTGTCATGTTGGACGCTGTTCATACTAGGGCGTTCGACAGACAGCGGTAATTCCGCTTTTGTCCACTATGCGCTCAGTGGCGTCGGCTAGTTTTTATCTAGCTGGTCCGGGGTTAATTTAGCTGGTGCTCGGATTGGAAGCTGGGTCACGCCCACTGCCTTTAAATAGTTCTTCTGAACATTGGGCATCGCCGATTATAGCTTCTGTCTTGTGCTTGGTTATCTCGGTCTGGAGTGGTGGTCTAGGAGGAGTATCGTATCTGGTGGTGTATTTCCCTTTGTCTTATTTTCTCCTTCCTTTATTTGTATTTGTTTTGCCCTGTGCACTTATAGTGTATTCCTGTGTGACTGTGGCGTGGTGCATATTTTCCGTTATCCTTGTCTGTGCTAACTGTGGGTATTGGTGGTATGGTCTCTTCACTGGGTGGTGGGTGGAGGTTTCAGCCTAGGGTTGAAACAGGAGACAGGATGAGGATGGAGGCCCAGACATGCACACCATCAGTGTAAACTCTGGGAGAGAGTCAGTCAGGGTTTCCCAGAGTTGAGGGAAATCGCAGGGGCCTGGGTTATTAGCTCTTGCCTACCTAGGCTTCCCGTGACAGATCTCTTCTCTTCCATAATGTCCTAAAACCATACGATTCCTGGTTCCTGTCCTCAGCCGAGGACATGGTGGAAATGAAAGTGGATCGTCCCCTTGAAGAGTATCTATTCTCAGTCCTATTTCTCTTCCATTTATAGATCTGATCATTCTGAAAATCTGACTGATCACATTGATATTTTTTGGTTTTGCCCTCCACAATCTCCTTTTCCCATCTTTGTTGTTCCACATCAATATCACTCTTCAACTTCAGAACTTTTTCATGGGTCAGTTGTTTATTAATATTGTCCTGTATAGTTTTTAATTCACTGTCAATATCACCCAAAGACATCTCATTAGACCCAATTAGTAATTCTAATAACATTTTAGAGTACTGAGAGGCTGCCCCCTCCCAGGCTCTGATGAAATCTTCATTTTTAATGGGAATAGAGGGGAAGACTTGGACTCTTAGGCCACGCTGAATAAGACCACATGCGACATACTTTTCTAGAAATGCCTTATTCCACCAGAGGTGGGTACGTTTCTTAAGCAGCTCTTTATATCTCTTAATCAATTCAACGTCATCTCTGGACTTCTGATCACTAAGGGCACTCGGACCCCCATCAAAAACTCTGTTCAACTGAGTACGCCACTTTTTCTCACGTTCATGAAAGTCCATCTGATCTGAGATAGATGCTGTGAAAACACAGAAGATTATCAGACACAATATCTCAAATACAGATATCATAGTACGATACCAAAAATTAGTCCCAGAAAAATTATGTACCAGGACCTCACTGAATGGTATCCTATGGAGCTCCCTAAAAAATTTTTTTTATTTTTACTGCTCTATGTTATAAACTTTTGTGAAGCAGATGGGTGTTCAAGGTGCTCACCACACATCTAGATACATTCCTTGAGGGGGTTTACCTTCCAAAATGATGTCACCTGTTGGAGTTTTCCACTGTTTAGGCATATCAGGGACTCTCGAAATGAGACATGACATTGGCAGACCATTCCATCAAAGTATGCATTCCAAAACATCAACCCTTCTTTTCTGAGTGCTGATAAGGATAAAATCAAACAAAATGGTTACCTTATATACTAGATTATAAGCCGAGGCACCTAATTTTGCCACAAAAAACTGGGAAAACTTATGGACTTGAGTATAAACCGGGTATGCATTGTCCCCTAATCCCTATTCTGGTATTCATGGTTCCCCATCCCTGTCCTTGTATGCATGGCTCCCCGTCCCTGTCCTTGTATGCATGGCTCCCCGTCCCTGTATTGTATGCATGGCTCCCCGTCTCTGTCCTTGTATGCATGGTTCCCTGTCCTTGTATGCATGGTTCCCTGTCCTTGTATGCATGGCTCCCTGTCTTTGTATGCATGGCTCCCTGTCTTTGTATGCATGGCTCCCTGTCCTGGTATGCATGGCTCCCCATCCCTGTCCTTGTATGCATGGCTCCACGTCCCTGTCCTTGTATGCATGGCTCCCTGTACTGGTATGCATGGCTCCCCATCCCTGTCCTTGTATGCATGGCTCCATGTCCCGGTCCTTGTATGCATGGCTCCCCGTCCCTGTCCTTGTATGCATGGCTCCCTGTCCTTGTATGCATGGCTCCCTGTCCCTGTCCTTGTAGGCATGGCTCCCTGTCCTTGTAGGCATGGCTCCCTGTCCTTGTAGGCATGGCTCCCTGTCCTTGTAGGCATGGCTCCCTGTCCTTGTAGGCATGGCTCCCTGTCCTTGTAGGCATGGCTCCACATCCCTGTCCTTGTATGCATGGCTCCCTGTCCTGGTATGCATGGCTCCCCATCCCTGTCCTTGTATGTATGGCTCCCCATCCCTGTCCTTGTATGCATGGCTCCATGTCCCTGTCCTTGTATGGCTCCCCGTCCCTGTCCTTGTATGCATGGCTCCCTGTCCTTGTAGGCATGGCTCCCCGTCCTTGTAGGCATGGCTCCCCGTCCCTGTCCTTGTAGGCATGGCTCCCCGTCCCTGTCCTTGTAGGCATGGCTCCCTGTCCTTGTAGGCATGGCTCCCTGTCCTTGTATGCATGGCTCCCCTGTCCCTGTCCTTGTATGCATGACTCCCCGTCCCTGTCCTTGCATGCATGGCTCCCCGTCCCTGTCCTTGTATGCATGGCTCCCTGTGCCTATCCTTGTATGCATGGCTCCCTGTCCTGGTATGCATGGCTCCCCATCCCTGTCCTTGTATGCATGGCTCCATGTCCCTGTCCTTGTATGGCTCCCTGTCCCTGTCCTTGTATGCATGGCTCCCTGTCCTTGTAGGCATGGCTCCCCATCCTTGTAGGCATGGCTCCCCGTCCCTGTCCTTGTAGGCATGGCTCCCTGTCCTTGTAGGCATGGCTCCCTGTCCTTGTAGGCATGGCTCCCTGTCCTTGTAGGCATGGCTCCCTGTCCTTGTAGGCATGGCTCCCTGTCCTTGTATGCATGGCTCCCCCGTCCCTGTCCTTGCATGCATGGCTCCCCGTCCCTGTCCTTGTATGCATGGCTCCCTGTCCCTATCCTTGTATGCATGGCTCCCTGTCCCTGTCCTTGTATGCATGGTTCCCCATCCCTGTCCTTGTATGCATGGCTCCCCGTCCTTGTTTGCATGGCTCCCCGTCCTTGTTTGCATGGCTCCCCGTCCTTGTTTGCATGGCTCCCCGTCCCTGTCCTTGTATGCATGGCTCCCTGACCCTGTCTTGTAATGGGTGGCTCCCCATCCCCGTCCTTGTATGCATGGCTCCTCGTCCCTGTCCTTGTATGCATGGCTCTTTATCACCTATTTTTGTATGCATGGATCCCATAAGAAAAAACAAACACATCCTACTTACCTTCCCTGCACGCCTTCGCTGCATCTCCGGTGCCAGCAACTCTTTCGGCCAAACAAACACGTGTCCCCGCTCATAAAGGTAATGAATATTCACTCCACGCCTATGGGAGTGGGGATATGTGATCACTCGGCCGGAAGAGCTGCTGGCAGCAGAACAAGATGCAGTGAGGTCGAGCAGGGAAGGTAAGTAGGATGTGTGCTGGAAGGCTGCTGCTGTAGCTGTGCATGCTATAAGAGAAATGAATATTCACTGCCAGCGCAGTAAATATTAATTTCTCTTTAGCAGCGGGCACAGTTACAGCCGCAGCTGCAGGCTCCTGCCTCTGTGACCCACTGCCCCACCACTCCCCCTCCTCCGCCGTCTCTCTGGGACAATGACTGGTGTATAAGCCGAGGGGGACATTTTAAGCACAAAAACAGTGCTGAAAAACTCAGCTTGTACACGAGTATATACGGTATATGCACAATAGAGATACCCACAACCCCACCCCAAACCACAAGCATATCATCTCAAAACTGAAAATAAAGATTTAACAACCACAAACAAATTTCATCACCCAGGTATCATTTTAATCAGTATAACCGCTCTGACCACTGTCTGTAGGTTACTGTGTACAATCCAGATGACAGGTTCCCTTTAAGGGGTTAAATGTGATTGTCTAATTCTGAACACAACAACAGCCCCAACAATATTTATACAACTCTATTATAGTTTATTTATTTTTATTGTACAGTTTGTTTTTCGATTGTACAGATTATAGGTTATAATAAAGATGGCAAAAGGTCATCTTGGTATGATTGTTAATACTGTACATAACCTGGCATTTTTACAGTGGTGTGTGGACTTTATTGTATGTAGGAGTCAACTACACTAAAGGTACCTTCACACTAAACGACTTTGCAACGATAACGATAGCGATCCGTGACGTTGCAGCGTCCTGGATAGCGATATCGTTGTGTTTGACACGCAGCAGCGATCTGGATCCTGCTGTGATATCGCTGGTCGTTGCTGAAAGTCCAGAACTTTATTTGGTCGTCAGATCGGCGTGTATCGTCGTGTTTGACAGCAAAAGCAACGATGCCAGCAATGTTTTACAATGGTAACCAGGGTAAATATCGGGTTACTAAGCGCAGGGCCGCGCTTAGTAACCCGATATTTACCATGGTTACCATTGTAAAAGTAAAAAAAAAAACACTACATACTCACCCTCTGATGTCTGTCACGTCCCCCGGCGTCCGCGCTGCTGCTCAGAGCTTCCTGCACTGAATGTGTCAGTGCCGGCCGTAAAGCAAAGCACAGCGGTGACGTCACCGCTGTGCTTGAGGGCCGGCGCTTACACAGTGCAGGGAAGCTGAAGGCAGGGGACGCGACAGACACGGCAATGTAAGTATGTAGTGTTTTTTTTTTTTTACATTTACACTGGTAACCAGGGTAAACATCGGGTTACTAAGCGCGGCCCTGCGCTTAGTAACCCTATGTTTACCCTGGTTACCCGGGGACTTCGGCATCGTTGGTCGCTGGAGAGCTTTCTGTGTGACAGCTCACCAGCGACCAAACAGCGACGCTGCAGCGATCGGCATCGTTGTCGATATCGCTGCAGCGTCGCTTAATGTGACGGTACCTTAACTCCCACTTCTGAGTGTAATGTACATCTGTGTGTAAAAATGTGTACATTTCCCATGGGTTTCACTGATTTTCCTTTTTGTATTTTTTTCCTTCATGTGGCTGTAATTATGATGAAAATGTAATAGTTATTGTACTATAGCACCAATTTTTAGTGCAGAATCACAAATTTGCTAAATGTTCAAGTCCCTAAAGAAAACCATCCTCATGTGAAAAGTGACCAGTTTTTGCTCTTATTTTATTTCCGCCACTTCCCTGTGTATTGTTTTTTTCTTTGTTTTATTTTTAAATTTGTTAAACAGTTCCATAGATATGTTTTTTTTTCATTTCGTGCCAATTGTGAGGCCATGTGCACACGTTGCGGTTTTTACCACGGATCCACGGCGTTTTTGACGCTGCGGATCTGCAGCAGTTTTCCATGCGGTCTACAGTACCAAGTAAACCTATGGAAAACCAAATCCGCTGTGCACATGCTGCGGAAAAAAATGCGCGGAAACGCAGCGTTGTTTTATCCGCAGCATGTCAATTCTTTGTGCGGATCTGCAGCGTTTCTGCACCCATTGACTTGCATTGAGTCGGGCAATTTCGCTGCAAAACCGCAGATATGAAAAAGATCTGTGGTGAAACGCTGCAGATCGGGAGGGGGGAAGAGTGTGGGCGGTGTGTGGGTGGAGACTGTGTGTCTGTGTGTGCGGGCGGGGTCTGTGCGATGCCGTCGGGGGTCTGTGCGGGCCACTCGGGGGTCTTTGTGTGTGTGTGCAGGCATCGTCCGATGGGACTACAAGTCCCATCGGGCTATGCCTGCTACAATTACAGTGATTGACAAATTAGCCAATGATGGGACAGTAGTAGTCCCATCATCCGGCTAATGTGTTGAATGTAAAAGAAAAAAAAACACAAACATACATACATACTACATACTACATACTACATACTACATACATACAACATACTACATACATGCTACATACATACATACAACATAATACATACATACTACATACAACATACTACATACATACAACATACTACATACATACATACTACATACATACAACATACTACATACAACATGCTAAATACAACATACTACATACATACTACATACAACATGCTACATACAACATACTACATACATACTACATACATACAACATACTACATGCATACAACATACCTACTATATACATACTACATACAGTACATTCATACAATACATACAATACATACAATACATATAACATACAGTACATATAACAGAGTACATACTCACCATCACTTGTCACTTTTATCCCCGAAGCCAGTGTCAACTGTAAAAAATATTAAAATAATAAACAATCAATATACTCCCTGATCTGCAGAAATCCAATAAAAACGAGTGTCCCACAAAGATCTCCCGTCACAGGGAATCCTGTGAGCAGGGCCTGTTTTAGGCAAAGTGGGGCCCTAGGCAAAGTTTAAAATGGGGCCCCAAATGCTAACATATTGCACATCATACAGAAGCATTTCTGCTGTATTTACATGCGCTGATCTCAGGCCGCTAAACGAGTGTGATCGACAATACTGAAGTCGTTGGACGCTTGTTTCCCGGCCTCTTTCCACCATCTCAGAAAGAATGAAGGGGACAGAACCATCACTAATAGATCACTAACAGATCACCATACAGTATCATGTTATCAACAGCACATCTACAGTTTATACCGGCGATGTGCTGCTGAGAACAAGGATTTTTATTCCGGCATAAACAATCCAATCACCCAATGAATATGCAGCATTTTGCTTGTTTACTATAACACACCCCATAGTCCTCCATATAATATAATGTGCCCCATAGTCCTCCATATAGTATAATACACTCCTCATAGTCCTCCATATAGTATTATACACTTCCCATAGTCCTCCATATAGTATAATACACTCCTCATAGTCTTCCATATATTAAAATATACTCCTCAGTCCTCCATATAGCATAATACACTCCTCACAGTGCTCCATATAGTATAATGTACCGCCATAGTCATCCATGTAGTACAATTCACTTCCCATAGTATAATGAACCCCATAGTTCTTCATATAGTATAATGTATTCCCCATAGTCCTCGATACAGTATAATTCAGCCCACATATAGTATAATGCAGCCACCACCCCACAGAGTATAATGCAGCCACCCCAGAGTATAATGTAACCCCCCACAGAGTATAATGTAACCTCCCCATAGAATATAATGCAGCCCCCCATATAGTATAATGTAGCCCCCTCATAGAGTATGATGCAATCACCCCTCATAGAATATAAATATAATACAGCCCCCCCATAGAATATAATGTAGCCCCGAACAGGATATAATACAGCCCACCTCCCCATAGAATATAATGTAGCCCCATCAAAGGGTATGATGCAGTCATCCCTCATAAAATCTACTAAAGCCCCACACAGAATATAATGCAGCCCCCTCCATAGAATATAATGTATAATGTACCCCCCAAATATATAACAGCCACATAGTATATAACACAGCCTCCCCCATAGAATATAATATACCCCCATAGTATATAGCACAGCCCACATAGTAGTATATAGGACAGCCACGTAGTATATAGCACAGCCCACACAGTAGTACATAGCACAGCCCACACAGTAGTATACAGCACTGCCCACACAGTAGTATACAGCACTGCCCACAGTAGTATACAGCACTGCCCACAGTAGTATACAGCACTGCCCACAGTAGTATACAGCACTGCCCACAGTAGTATACAGCACAGCCCACAGTAGTATACAGCACAGCCCACAGTAGTATACAGCACAGCCCACAGTAGTATACAGCACAGCCCACAGTAGTATACAGCACAGCCCACAGTAGTATACAGCAGAGCCCACAGTAGTATACAGCAGAGCCCACAGTAGTATACAGCAGAGCCCACAGTGGTATACAGCAGAGCCCACAGTAGTACACAGCAGAGCCCACAGTAGTATACAGCAGAGCCCACAGTAGTATACAGCAGAGCCCACAGTAGTATACAGCAGAGCCCACAGTAGTATACAGCAGAGCCCACAGTAGTATACAGCAGAGCACACAGGAGTATACAGCACAGCTCACATCCCCCCTTCCCTCCCCGCGAGAAAGGCCGCACAGTCCAGTAAAAAAAAACAAAAAAACACAAGCTCCTCACGTCTCCCCGAGCCCGCGCTGCTCCTGTGTCGGCGGCTGCCGCCGCACTGCCTAGCACACAGTGAGTGCGCGCGCACCCGCCGTGTCAGAGGCAGAGCGGGGAATGATGGGAGAGAGAGCGTCAGGTGACGCTCTCTCCTCCATCATTGCTTTGAACTGTACCGGCAGACGCCGGTATAGTTCAATGCGGCGGGGGAGTCGGCGCTGCCTCACAGGGGCCCCATAGCGGCTGTGTGACTTGCCGCTAGCTGGGGGCCCCTGGGGGAGCGGGGGCCCCAGGCAGCTGCCTGGTCTGCCTGCCCCTAACGCCGACCCTGCCTGTGAGCCATACCACCTAAGTAAAGACCATAAAAACTAGCAAAGAGAATATAATGATCCAAATCTCTGAAACCATATGGCAGATATAACAATAAAAAAATCTACTATGTGGTTTGAGATTTGGACCCTTTTGTTTTTTGCTATGTTTTACTGGTCTTTACCAAGGGAGTGTTGCTCACTGGACTCTGGTGGTGTCTCTCTAGACTGCTCTGCATTATTACCATGTGAGCCATGCTTTTTTGGAAAAGACCATATTAATTTGCACTAAAAAAGGCCCATATCTCTGCAATTGTATGGCAAATTAAAAAGAAATAAATGGACTACTCAGTAAAGTGGCAGGTATAAAAGTAAGAGCAAAAACTGGTCACTTTTAACCTGGCGACAGGTCCTCCTTAAAGGGAACCTGTCACCCCCAAAATCGCTGGTGAGGTAAGCTTACCGGCATCAGGGGCTTATCTACAACATTCTGTAATGCTGTAGATAAGCCGCCGATGTTACCTGAAAGAGGAGAAAAAGACGTTAGATTATACTCACCCAGGGGCGGTCCCGCTGCGGTCCGGTCGGATGGGTGTCTCCGGTCCGCTCCGGCGCCTCCCATCTTCGTTCCATGACGTCTTCTTCGGGTCTTTATGCCGCGGCTCCGGCGCAGGCGTACTTTGTCCTGTTGAGGGCAGAGCAAAGTACTGCAGTGCGCAGGCGCTGGGCCTCTCTGACCTTTCCGGCGCCTGCACACTGCAGTACTTTGCTCTGCCCTCAACAGGACAAAGTACGCCTGCGCCGGAGCCTCGGCGTAAAGACCCGAAGAGGACGTCATGGAACGAAGATGGGAGGCGTCGGAGCGGACCGGAGACACCCATCCGACCGGACCGCAGCGGGACCGCCCCTGGGTAAGTATAATCTAACGTCTTTTTCTCCTCTTTCAGGTAACATCGGCGGCTTATCTACAGCATTACAGAATGCTGTAGATAAGCCCCTGATGCCGGTAAGCTTACCTCACCAGCCATTTTGGGGGTGACAGGTTCCCTTTAAGGGGCAGTGTTCTCATTTACAGCTTATATGCCCAACCAGCTTTATTGCCATCATGTGTCTAGAGGCAGTAGAGACAAATATAGTCTAATATAGTAGGTATTTGTCCTACTTTCTGGGGGTCCAGAAGAAGGCAATTAGCCGAAACGTACATAGGGGCAGGCATTGGCACCCACCAGAGGTAATCTTTGTACTACTATTATACACGCTTTCTGTGGATTATGTTATACACGTCTGTGGATAGGATAATGTTGTAGCCAGTATTTAGGCTTCTTTGCTTGACGTATAATCATGTGTAGTATATTAGTGTGTTTAATGGCTGTGTCTGACCGTACAGGGACATGGTCTGATTGTACCACAACTCCTGGGCAGGGGAGGGAGCAAACCATTATACAGACATTACAGAATGGGATCACAGGTGATTATGTTCGGGAGTAAAACATTGCCTGCCTGTTTTTACTCATTGTTTTACCTCAAAGAAGAATAATTTGCTATCCACAGGAACATTTTCTTTAAACACATCCAATTGTGGAGATTATTATTATTCCAAGATCTATTGATTAAAATCAACTTTTGTTCATGGGAAAACCTCTTTAAGCCTATCCACATACTGGATCACACAAGTCTTTCATGGATTAGCCAGAGGTCACAACCTAAGGCCGGGGTCACCATTGCCTGTGTAATGCGAGAAACTCAGGACCAGAGTGGGCAACTGCATGTGTTTCTATGCAGCTGATCACTCCGGTCCGAACTGCCGGCCGCAGTGCCGGATATTGATGCGAGATACTCGCTCGAGTTTCTCGCATTACACACGCAAGTGTGACCCCGGCCCAATACTCAGCCTCGTCCTTGCTCTCATAGACTTGTATTGAGAGCGTCTGACCTTTCCTTCAAACTTCCAGACAGTGAGAAGTTATGGACACAAGATGGCGCCGAGGGACCGTAGCAGCACTGAAAAAAGGTTCAGACATCAGAGGGTGAGTAGAAAACCAACAACAGGAACCTTACATTAGCTTTAAAGGGAACCTGTCATGTTAAAAATGCTGTTAATCTGCAGATATGCGTTTACTCTGCAGGATAATAGCATTCTAAAGCCTGTTTCCTAGGTGGAAATGAACTTTACTCCTCCCAGCAGCTTCTGGCTTTCAGTCATAGAGGCAGGCTTCAGTCACTGTTTAGTACATGGTGAGTGGCAGCTGTAAACATGTCCGTGTACTGACTGACAGCCGGCTCAGCGGTGTTGTTTGATCTTTCGTATATCTATTCCATTTTGAGGAACAGACAAACAGAATTGATGTAAAACACTGATCAGTTGCATAACTGATGCAAACAAAAGCAGAGTTACTTAGATTATAGTAGTATAATAGGTTCCCTATTGTCTGATTTTAGACCAAAAAAAAAATGTGTACACGTAACGAAACCCAGACGGACCTCATAATCATTCATCATAAATGTAAGGGATCTGTTTTTGACCTTAATTTGCATTTGTTTGTTCCTAAAAGCAGAACAGACAACGAACTGGTAACTTAGACAACCTAACCTTAGCTTTGTACCGATTAGACCTAATAAAAATCCTTTTCGGTTGTTAGTCTTTCTTGCCACTTGATGGCAGCATTATGAATCCTATGAACTATCGCATATTTGAGCTGATTATTCATGTCTTTGTTCACTGTCTAATGTGAATCTTTCAGCTAATCATAACTTTTTTTTTGCATTGTGACAGCATTGTATGGGGTAAAACACAACATGAAATCCCACAAGCTTATTTTCTTATTTTGACATTTGTTCTATACTCTCGACTTTAAAGTCAGTAGATTTTAACACAATCTTATACTTCTGTAGGACAACCAGTCCACCAATCAGTGGATAGCACACAACCTAAAATAAATAGCATGAGGAAAAGGCGGTAGAATTGTATATAAAGAATTAAATCTTTATTTCTAATTAATTTAAAAATATTAAAATTCAAGCTACAGAACCAAGAAAAGGAGTGCGCCAGCACTGGGATTGTGTCATAAGTTGGTAATAACTTGTGCACAGTCTATAGTCACACACTGGTAAAAGCAAAAGCAAATATAAACGTCGTATTCCAATTGCCAAATGTGGTAACAAAGTAATTTATGGGATGCGCTTGGTCTCTGTCACAGTATATAAATGAATATTACATTAAAGTACTTAGTGCAAAAAAAGAGAAATCCCCATAATGCAGGATGTACATAAACTAAGACAGAGGCACAAAAACACCCTCGTTCAAAATAACATATCAGTAATGAGGCATTTAAAAAGCGATTATCCACAGAAAAAAGCTTATGATAGTAGGAGAGAACAGGATAAAAGTATCCTCAAAGCTCGGAGAAGACAAAGTGACAAGTGCAGGGTTCTCATGTGCCGCATGCACCTATACCGACAGCGCATATGTGCTTCTTCCAAAGGGGAACCCTGGAAGAAATCATTAACATAAAGACAATATAACATTTCTCAGCAGCAAGAGCATTAATATGAGGCATACGGGTAGGACTAGTGTAACATTTCTTACCTCTATGCCCATATTAATAGGTCATATACGGGAGTGACAGATTTCCTTTAACCCCTTAATGACCGGAGTGGTTTTTCGTTTTTCACTCCCCTTCCCAGAGCCATAACTTTTTTATTTTTCCGTCAATATGGCCATGTGAGGGCTTGTTTTTTGCGGGACGAGTTGTACTTTGAAAGATATCATTGGTTTTACCATGTCGTGTACTAGGAAACGGGAAAAAAGTTCCAAGTGCGGTGAAATTGCAAAAAAAATGCAATCCCACACTTGTTTTTTGTTTGGCTTTTTTGCTAGGTTTCCGAAATGCTAAAACTGACTGTCTTACCGATTCAATACCTTTCAGGACCTATGGTCCTCACATACGTACCGCTCACTAATATGCTAATTAGGCAAGAGACAAGAAGTCTTTTGGTCGGTAAAACAATAGTATTTTATTCTATTAAAATAGAGATATTAATGAATTAACATATGAATTTACACATGAATTTTAGCAGCACTAGTCTAACATTACATGATCAATACATCATCTATTCATAGAGAAAGTAAGCATTAATACATTACCGGATATTGTAGCATCACTCCTCTATCGGGGGACTCGATTGGCGAGGAGGAAATATCCTGTAAAACTCCATCACAGAAGATATGCGTCCATAAGTCTCCTGGAATGTCCCTCCTCGCCAGTGGAAATTCCCTCGGTTATATACAAATTGTTCCCAGATATGAATCTGGTCATGCGCACTACAGTCTCTACAAGTAATAGTTATATGAGCTGTTCACGCTTTACAGCTGCGCAGTGAACATTCCAGCTCGTGCCCTACTCGTGTTACGCAAGCGCTATAGAGTTGTTTTTCACATTCTTCTGCATGTTCTCATCATGTACTCAGGTCATTCAGCGGTCAAATCCCCAGTCTCTTACACTTTGTACTGAATACTTTGAAAAGGAATAATAAGACCCGTGATCACCTACCTACCATCTGGATACCTTTCTAATATCAAACATACATCATTCATATCACATAAGTATCACACTGACGAAACATGACCTGACCATTCTCCAGCTCTTTATGAGTTCATAGACTCCAAACATGTCTAGGTTCTTTTTTTATCTAAGTGATAAAACAGTATACACTGCTTCTAACCAAATGTTGTTTCCATGGAATGAAGCTGCAAATACATCTGGTGTAAAAGCTGCTTTTATTTTCCTGCTACTTTGTATCTACAGGTTTCAGTACCAAAATACATAACAATCTTCTCTGATTATTGCGTTTTAGCAGCTTTTTATGCCTTTTTCCCCTTTATCTGATGCTTTTTGGTGCAGATTTTAAGAAGTGATTTTAATGCATTTTTTAAGTACAGGAAAGCTTTGATTTTGCATTTAAAAATGCAACTGCATTTTTTAAACTGCATTTCAGGCCATGCATAGAAGCCCATGTAGAAAAACGCATTACACATTACCTTTAAAGGGAATCTGTCACCCCATTTTTCGCCTATAAGCTTCTGCCACCACCTTTAGAGGCTTATCTGTAACCTGAAAGATAAGAAAAATAAGTTATATTATACTCACCCAGGGGCGGTCCAGGTGCGGTCCGGTCCGCTGGGCATCGCGGTCCAGGTCCAGCGACTTCCATCTTCATATGATGATGTCCTCTTCTTTGCTTCCTGTCGCGGCTCCTGCGCAGGCGTACTGATTTGCCCTGTTGAGGGCAGAGCAAATTACTGCAGTGCACAGGCGCCGGGAAAGGTCAGAGAGGCCCGGTGCCTGTGCACTGCAGTACTTTATGCTGCCCTCAACAGGGCTAATCAGTATGCCTCCGCAGGAGCCACGACAGGAAGACAAGAAGAGGACATCATCGCATGAAGATGGGAAGCGAGGGACCCGGACTGCGACGCCCATCGGACCGGACCGCAGCGGGACCGCCCCTGAGTGAGTATAATCTAACTAGTTTTTCTTACCTTTCAGAATGCTGTAGATAAGCCCCTAAAGGCAGTGGCTGCAGCTTATAGGCAAAAAATGGGGTGTTAGATTCCCTTTAAAGGCAGTGTTTAATGCTGCCTTTTTTTCCTGCAGAAAATCTGCTGCATTTAACTGTCAAAGCAAAGTGGATGTGATTTCATAAAAACTCCTGCGCAGAGTGCATTTCAAGATGCTGCTGAACTGTGGTGGGTTTTTGTGCATTTTTTCTACATGGACTTCTATGCGTGGCCTGAAATGCAGTTTAAAAAATGCGGTTGCATTTTTAAATGCAAAATCAAAGCTTTCCTGTACTTAAAAAATGCATTAAAATCACTTCTTAAAATTTGCACCAAAAAGCATCAAATAAAGGGCAAAAAGGCAAAAAAAAGCTGCTAAAACGCAATAATCAGAAGATGGTTATGTATTTTGGTACTGAAACCTGTAGATAGAAAGTAGCAGGAACAAAAAAGCAGCTTTACACCAGATGTTTTTACAGCTTCATTCCATGGATACAACATTTGGTTAGAAGCAGTGTATACTATCATTTCTGAATATTTCTGGAGTCAATACTACCCCAATTTTTTTTTTTTTTCTGCCAGTTTACTGTAATAGTTTTTATAGATTTGTACATGCAATAAATGTATAAAAGTTTTTATATATATACAGGGTGGAGCGCGGTAATTTGCTGATTTGGGAATGAAATAAAAAAATTTTGATCATTAGAAAAATTTATTTTATATTTTAATTATACTGAACAGTAATGGAATTTTTAAATTACATGGTTTTAAATAGTGTATCTGGCAAATGTCGACCTTCGCTATCCACACACTGCTGCATACGTTTTCTGAAGTTTTCATTAACTCTAACAAGCATGTCCACTGGTATTCTGCCAATTTCAGCTTCAATATTGTTCCTTAGGTCTTCCAAGGTGTTGGGACGGTTGATATACACCTTAGACTTCAGGTAACCCCAAAGGAAAAAATCGCATGGGGCTAAATCTGGTGAGCGTGCTGGCCAGTTCACATCTCCCCTCAAAGAGATAAGCCGTCCAGGAAACATTTGCCTCAAACAATTCATGGTAACCCTCGCTGTGTGTGCAGTGGCACCATCCTGTTGGAACCATGTATCCTCTAGTTCCATTGCCTCAAGAGCCGGCTGAAAATAATCCTGTATCATAGACAAGTACCGTTCGGAGTTCACAGTTATGGCACGACCGTTATCCTGAAAAAAGTAAAGACCAATGATGCCTACTCGTGATATGGCGCACCACACAGTGACGCGGTCCGAATGCAGAGGTCTCTCGTGAACTTCTCTGGGGTTTGTTTCACTCCAGTAACGCATATTTTGTTTGTTTACACACCCACTGAGGTGAAAATGTGCCTCATCAGAAAAAAACACAATTGCGTCACGGGGTATCGTGGCTAACATGTCTTCACAAGAGGTCCGCCGTGTCAAATAGTCCCGTGCTGACAATTGTTGGACCACGCACATTTTATACGGGTGAAAATTCAGTTCATCATGAAGAATCCGGTGGAGAGAACGTCTTGAAATGCCAAGAGCAGAGGCGTAGCTAAGGGTTCAGGCTTGGGGGGGCGAAACACATCTGAGTGGGCCCCCTAACCTGAGTAACGTTTGTTTACATAATTATGGTGGTTTTAAACACTGTTGTGGGCATCTCAGTGGAATACTGTGCATTCCAACTGGGCAAGATTATATTCTGCTACATCGCTACACATGAATAGATACTACATAATGCATAACATATATTAAATATCATGGTTCTAAACCCATAAATACAGAGCAGCTACAATCACAACCACAGATATACCTAAGGAATGTAAATCTTTATTCTCTGGCAAAAAGCTGTCAAACATTTTTCTGTTAAATACCACTACATACTCACCTTCTGATGTCTGTCACGTCCCCCGGCGTCCAAGCTGCTCCTCAGAGCTTCCTGCACTGAATGTGTCAGTGCCGGCCGTAAAGCAAAGCACAGCGGTGACGTCACCGCTGTGCTTTAGGGCCGGCGCTTACACAGTGCAGGGAAGCTGAAGGCGAGGGACACGACAGACATGGCAATGTAAGTATGTAGTGTTTGGTTTTTTTTACATTTACACTGGTAACCAGGGTAAACATCGGGTTACTAAGCGCGGCCCTGCGCTTAGTAACCCAATGTTTACCCTGGTTACCCGGGGACTTCGGCATCGTTGGTCGCTGGAGAGCTGTCTGTGTGACAGCTCTCCAGCGACCACACAGCGACGCTGCAGCGATTATCACTTAATAATAATGTGACGGTACCTTTACAGGTGATGGTCTTTCTTATGGAGTCATTCACTTTTCTAGTCTTTTAAACCAGGCACAGATCGCCACCACGCGGCTGCAGAGATTACAACAAAGACACATTTGACTTCTCACATTCCAGCACCGTTCTTGTCTATTCCCAACCTGCACAACTTCCACATCTTGCTGATACCCCAATACTGAGCCGCTGCTGCCGTATGTGTCCCTATTACTGATTCTCTTAGTACTCCATATAATAATGCCACCACTGTTCCCCACATATTAATGCCCGTCACTGTGCCTCTTACTCTCATGGTGATTGCCTGTGAAGAAGACACTGAGCTTGAACTGCCGTGACCTCATCACTGGCATTTTCTCACGGTCGTGATGTCACAGCAGTTCAGCCCGGCTGCGAGCAGACTCAGTGACGTCACCGCTAGTCATTGACATCGACATTGACATCCTTCACATGGATTAGACGTAACAATAAAAATGGTAAACTGTGTTTTGTTTTATTTCAAATAAAATACTTTTTTTCTGACTGTGTCTTTATTTTACATGTAGCTATAGGATTAGTAATGGATAGGTGTTTTATAGACACCTCTCCATTACTAAGCTGTGGGCTTGATGTCACCTAACAAGCAGAGCAGGGGAGAATGATAAGAGCCACTTTCAGCCCCTGCTGCCGGGGAACAGCGCTTACTGTAGCACTACTTCCCTGGTGGCTGTCCGTGTGGTACTGATGCGGCACACGGATGGCACATGGTTGTTACATGTGTGCCGCACGTATTACACACATGGACATGGATATGTCTGGTACCGTTTTTTTTGGTACCGGAAATAAATGGATGTGTGAAAATGTTATTGAGTGAGGCTGCACAGTTAGAACATGGCCAGGAGTATGCAAATCGCATACTTGTTGATATGGGCAATAGTGAATCCTTAGTATGCGAGATGTGAAGTTTCACAATTTTGCAGCCACATAGGAGTATCTGCAAACTTGCAGCATTAGATCAGACAATCCCTTTAAATAAAGTGCAGCTAGAGCCATGGCTTGTTGTATGGGGGCTTGTTATACGAAGGCTATGTTTCCATGGTCATGAAACCTTCCGGATTTGCTGCGGATTGGACGCTGCGTATAGCCGCAGCATCCAATCTGCAGCTTCCAGATGTTACAGCATAGTGGATGGGATTTTATGAAATCCCGGCGTCTACACTATGCATACAAACACCCAGGTGGCAGACCTGCGTAACCGGACATGCGGCGCGTCATTATAGACCGCAGCATGTCTATTTATCTTGCGGAGACGCTCCGTCTCCACAAGATGAATAACCCAGTCTATGAATACGATGCGGTGATTCCGCCTGTGTTCAATGAACACAGGCGGAATCACCGCGCGTATAACAGGGAGCAGCGCTTTCGGCGGAGCGGGGTATTTGCTGGAAATCCTGAACGTGGAGACATAGCCTAACAGGCTGGGGCTTATTATAAGACCTAAGCTGTAAATATAATAAGCCCCCTACCTGCACCCACACAACTATTAGATAATAATACTCCAAGAAATGAAATACAGCAGGCCCCCTACAGCGCCACCCACCCCCACTACCCTAACTCGGCTCCCCCTCTCACCCTCACAGTCACCCCACTCCCACAGTAACATACTAATATCATGTGCAGTGTGCTTTAATTTATTTTAAAGAACGAACATTCCACTTCCACAGCAGCCCTTACATTTATGAAAATGTCCGTCCTGACTCCCGTCTCTCTCTCCTGTCCGTCAGTTTGACTTTGTCCAGGTGGCAGGTCAGGCACTATCTTGGGCTCTGTCCTCCTGGCACACTAATAATAACAATTAGAGATGCTGCTGCTGACTAGGACCTGAGAAGAGTGTGGACCAATAGGAGCAGACCTGGGGTGGAGCTATCTGCAGCGCTGCCAGCCTGTCAAGATACTATCAGGTTAGCAGCAGCGCTCCAGCTCCAGCCCGCACCGTGCGCTCACAGTGAGACTCTGCTATTGGCTGCTGTGCAGCGTGCAGAGTCTCCATCTGTGCGGTGACCAGAGAGCCGCGGCCGCAAGCGGCTGCGGCTCTGGATGGGTCGTGGGTGGGTGGGCCCCTCCTCCTCCATCATGTGTGGGTGGGTGGGCCCCTCCTCCTCCATCATGTGACAACGGCAGGCCAGGGGCGACGCTGCAGCTTGCGATCCTGTGTGTCTGGTCTGGACTCTGAAAACATCAGAGAGCCGCGGCCGCTTATTACTGCCTAAGCGGCCGCGGCTCTGAGTGGGCCCCTCCATGTGACTGGGCCCGGGGCGATGGCCCCCTCTGCCCCCCCGGTAGCTACGCTACTGGCCAAGAGCAAATGATTGCTTCCGAGCAGAGCGTTTCGGAGATTGCAGTACTGCTGCTCTAACTCTCTCGATGTTTTGTGGTGTTGTAATCCTTCTCTCAGGTCCCCTTCGTACACATGACACATTCCCTGCTGTTCTGAATGCATTCACCCAATTTACAATTGATTGCCGTCCAGGAACACGTCCGCGTGGAGGAACAGCGAATTGTAAACGAAAAGCACGCTGCACTGCAATGATCGAGTGGGCATTTGAAAAATACGCTTCAACACAAAATGACCTCTCCTCACGTGTCCACTGCATGATGGCAACTGAAAGGCGGAGGAATACAAATCTCCCATCAGCCACTGTAAGCCACACCCACTCTCCCCTCTCTTCGACCGACAGTGCCGCCACAGCATGCAGTGCAAAAAAGCAAATTACCGCGCTCCACCCTGTATGTATATATATATATATATATATATATATATATATATTGAAACACAAGTTATTCCTCAGTCTATGCACTTCTACACATTAATGTACTCATTTTTTTTTCAATAGTGTTTTAACACATCAAGTACTGTAACAAATTTATAAATTCCTAGAGTGAATAATTTAATAATAAATTATTTGTGGTTTTTTTTTGCTTTAAATCACTTCCCGACATATGACATGCTATAACGTCATATGTCGGGTCTCTTATTTGATGCAAGCTCAGGACCCGAGGGTGCATTTTTCTCTTGAAGACAAAGACTGCATTACTCAGCCATTATCTGCCTCCAACAGCAGTGTATGGAGCTGAGCTCTACACGCTGCTTTTAACCACTAAAATGCCACTAACAGTCTCTGACAGCGTGTACTGTCAAGGGGCACGGACTCCCGGGACCACTATCAGTCCATCTGTGACACAATCGCTGGGTACTGATGTGTCACTGTGATAATGGGGGGCCTGCTGAAAACCCCGTTTATGCCACTACAGTGCTCCTCTGGAGACCTGCCTGTGGCTAGCATTCATAATGAATCATGATTTTTACTACACTGCTCAAAAAAATAAAGGGAACATTTAAACAACAGAATATAACTCCAAGTAAATCAAACTTCTGTGAAATCAAACTGTCCACTTAGGAAGCAACAATGTTTGACAATCAACTTCACATGCTGCTGTGCAAATGGAATAGACAACAGATGGAAATTATTGGCAATTATCCAGACACACTTAATAAAGAAGTGGTTCTGCAGGTGGGGATCACAGACCACATCTCAGTACCAATGCTTTCTGGCTGATGTTTTGGTCACTTTTGAATGTTGGTTGTGCTTTCACACTCGTGGTAGCATGAGACGGACTCTACAACCCACACAAGTGGCTCAGGTAGTGCAGCTCATCCAGGATGGCACATCAATGCGAGCTGTGGCAAGAAGGTTTGCTGTGTCTGTCACTGTAGTGTCAGAGGCTGGGGGCTCTACCAGGAGACAGGCCAGTACACCAGGAGATGTGGAGGGGGCCATAGGAGGGCAGCAACCCAGCAGTAGGACCACTACCTCAGCCTTTTGCAAGGAGGAACAGGAGGAGCACTGCCAGAGCCCTGCAAAATGACCTCCAGCAAGCCACAAATATGCATATGTCTGCACAAACGGTTAGAAACCGACTCCATGAGGATGGTCTGAGAGCCCGACGTCCACAGATGGGGGTTGTGTTCACAGCCAAACACAGTGCAGGACGCTTGGCATTTGCCACAGAACACCAGGATTGGCAAATTCGCCACTGGCACCTTGTGCTCTTCACAGATGAAAGCAGGTTCACACTGAGCACATGTAACAGACGTGACAGATTCTGGAGACGCCATGGAGAGCGATCTGCTCCCTGCAACATCCTTCAGCATGACCGGTTTGGCAGTGGGTCAGTAATGGTCTGAGGTGGCATTTCTTTGGAGGGCCGCACAGCCATCCATGTGCTCGCCAGAGGTAGCCTGACTGCCATTGGGGTACCAAGATGAGATCCTCAGACCCCTTGTGAGACCATATGCTGGTGCGGTTGGCCCTGGGTTCCTCCTAAAGCAGGACAATGCCAGACCTCATGTGGCTGGTGTGTCAGCAGTTCCAGCAAGATGAAGGCACTGAAGCTATAGACTGGCCCGCTCATTCGCCAGACTTGAATCCGATTGAACACATCTGGGACATCATGTCTCGCACCATCCACCAACGTCACGTTGCACCACAGATTGTCCAGGAGTTTGCAGATGCTTTAGTCCAGGTCTGGGAGGAGATCCCTCAGGAGACCATCCGCCGCCTCATCAGGAGCTTGCCCAGGCATTTTAGGTAGGTCATAAAGGCATGTGGAGGCCACGCACACTACTGAGCATCATTTCCTTCTTTTGAGGCATTTCCACTGAGGTTGGATCAGCCTGTAATTTGATTTTCCACCTTGAATTTAAGTATCCAAATCCAGACCTCCATGGGATATTCATTGTGATTTACATTGATCATTTTTATGTTGTATTTTTTTCAACACATTCCACTATGTAATGAATAAAGATTTACAACTAGAATATTTCATTCAGTGATATCTAGGATTTGTTATTTTAGTGTTCCCTTTATTTTTTTTGAGCAGTGTATATACTGCAATATTGTGCTCTTGCAGTGTATGGTATAATTAGTTAGAGGATTGGTTCAAATCCCCTAAAAGGAGCATAAAATAATGTATAAAAATATATATATATTTGGTATCAGCACAGCCATAAGAGTCAGTTTTATCGAAGTATAAAATTGATTAACCTGATTGGTAAACAGCATAGCAAGAAATAATCAAAACTGCAGAAATGCAGAAGTAAGCAACTCAAAAAGAGGACTTCAGACAGCTCCATTGAAATAAAGATCAAAATGTTTCAGATCTCAGAAATTAGCGACACGAGCAAATTTTGTTTATGAACCGCTGAATTATTTTTTCACCGCTTATATTAACCCTATACCAATGTTGATACTGTCTTTGATGCTGGAATTCTTTGCCCCAACACGTCCGACTAATAACCACATTTGGATCCTTCAGACAGAACCTGAAAACCCACCTCTTCAGGAAAGCTTACAGCCTGCACTGCCCCCTCTGCCTCCTCACCACTACCGAAGCTATTGTCTCACCAACACCGGAGCTCCTGCAACCCTCAACCTATTGTCTCCTTCCCCACCATCCTGTAGAATGTAAGCCCGCAAGGGCAGGGTCCTCGCCCCTCTGTATCAGTCTGTCATTGTTAGTTTACTGTAAGTGATATCTGTATTTTGATTTAACCCCTTCTCATGTACAGCACCATGGAATCAATGGTGCTATATAAATAAATATAATAATACGGACTCAGTAGAAGCAGAGTCCAAATCTTTTTCAGCAGATGATGACTGATGTTAAGCCATCATCTGTCTCTAAAAGCCATGGGTGGAACCATGTTCTGCCCACTGTTTACCTGTTAAATGCCACTGTCAATCTTATATTTACAGTGCATGGCCCAGAAGTGTGCAATTTTAAGCACCGACTGGCCTCCCATGATGCTATCACAGGCTACTGATGGGTTGCCATGATAGCCTGGGCTCTGATGATGGACCACATGCCAGACTAACTGATTTTACTATATGGTGCAATAATGTGGCGTGGTAGTATATAGTATAAGCAGTCAGATGATTGCAGGGTTCAAGTCACCTAAGGGGACTTTACAAATGTTGTGTAGAAAATAAATATTAAAATATAAAAGTTTGAATAACCCCCTTATTTTCGCCATTAAAATATTTAAAATAAAATACACTGTGTCCAGAAAAGTCTCATCTATTAAGCTTTAAAAATTAATATTGGTAAACACCATAAAGAGAAAACATACCAAAATACCAGAATTGCGGGGTTTGGGCCACCGCAACACTGCAAATAAAATGCAATTATCTGTCAAAACGCCATATTGGCCTCAAAATGTAATCAATGAAATTGTTGCCTTGCCATGCAACAAACAAGCCCTCAGTTAGCCCCGTTGACTAAAAAAATTAAAACATTACTGATTTTGGAAAATGGCGACAAAAGCACTTTTTTTTTCTTCATACGAATTTACAATTTTTTGTCACCACTTAAAAAAAAAAAACCTAATGTTCTTGTTTGGTATTTCCTTTATCATACGGGTCTGAAGAATCATATAGTCAAATCATTTTTACCACAAAATAAACGCAGAATAGTTAATCAGTTTTGACACTCTTGGAATTTTTTTCCTGCTTTTCACTACATCGAATAGTAAAATATATGGCATCGTTCAAAAGTACAACTTGTCTCACAAAAGACAAGACCTCATATGGTTATGGCAATGGTAAATTAACGAAAGTTATCGCTCTTAGAAGTAGGAGAGGAAAAACAAATACCCGAAAAGTGTAAAATCGCTAAGTTTTGATAAAAATAGATCTTTGCTATCGCTGTAAGAGTATTGACCTAGAGAGTCGTATTGCCAGGTTATTTTTACCATAAACCTTAAAAGCAAACCAGTAAAAAAAAAAAAAAAAGCAAACCAAGGCCACGTTTTCCCATTTTCCAGAACATGGATGGAAAAATGAATGGAGTGATTTAAAACTACAACTTTTCCCACTGAAAAGAAGGCCTCATATTGATAAGGTGATGGAAAAATTAAAAAGCTGTGGCTCGTGGAAGAAAGGGAGGAAGAAACGGAAAATTGTCCATCGGGAAGGTGTTAATATCATTGTGCCTTTTAGAGTTAAATAAGTGTGGATCAATTTTTTTAATCTCAGCTTGAGTAGACCGCACAGTCTATAGTTACAGTATGTTCATTTGAGGTTAGCTCTGTGCTGTAATGTAGTCTTCTGACCAGGAGATGGCTCTGCTTTACTTATTTCAAAAGCGATTTTAATAAACTTGACACACAAGAACAACTTAGTAAATGCAACTGTAAAAATACTGCAGTTATTATACAGTTTCTATAATGATTTGGGTATTTCTTTGTATAGCATAGTAGAGATAAGTTTGGGTTTCAGTGCAATGTCTCTTTGATAAAATTTTCCTTTGGTTGTTATCCAGTAACTAGGAACTTCTGATATCCTCAATATATTTAGGATAAGTTCCCACAGGGCACATATCTGCTATGGATTTGTGTACAGGAAATAATCTGCTTTATCACAGTGACATTGTATGTACGGTTAGGTCTAGAAATATTTGGACAGGGACACAGGTTTTGGTATTTTTGCTGTTTACTAAAATATATTCAAGATACATACGGTATATATATATATATATCTATATATATATATATATATATATATATATATATATATATATATATATATATATATATATATATATATATATATATATATATAATCAGTATGGGTTTAAAGTGTAGACAGTCCTTCATGTAAGACTAGTAGCTGCCATAACCTGATCGGCTCTGCTACATACAGGCGATCAGATCGCCTGTATGTAACAGAATTGCTCACTTGCTATGAGCGCCGAACCACCGGGCTGCGCTCATAGCAATCCGGCAGTGCCAACCATAGAGGTCTACTGGAGACCTCTGGTTGTCATGCCAACCCACGCCGGAAACGCATGTTAAATGCTGCAGTCAGTTTGTCAGCGGTATTTAACTAGTTAACAGCCGCGGGTCCATCGCGATTCCACCCCCGGCTGTTAGAGGCACATGTCAGCTGTTCAAAACAGCTGACATGTGCTGGAAAAGACGTGGGCTCAGCGCCGGAGCCACATCAAAGGGAGGGAGTCTGACATCAGCGTACTTTTACGCCTGATGTTGGAGAGAAGTTTATTCATATGAAATTAATGCTAAAGTTGTTTGGACATGCAGAAGCACTTACCAAGCATCTGCCTCCCCAAATCTACTCCCTGTCAATTGTCACCTTCTGCTTTACCAGCAGCTCACGGGCTTGGCTACACAGCCTGTCAATCAATCAGAAAATGGTAGTGCTAGGTGGGAAATTGAACCAAGGAGGTAGAGGCTCAGGAATTACTTTGGCGAACCAAATTTTTAAAATTTTATGTGCAAATGAGGCTCATCATTCAGGGAGTAACATGGTGATAAACAATGCTAATGTCTGGTTGGGGGAGGCATTGTGTCGACAGAACTACTTTCAAAGTAACCGGTTTAATTTATTTTTCCAAAATTAATAGTACTTATCAAAATAAGCATGTTTGTATTTGCTTCTTCCTCCTTCTTGACTGATCTTTCACTCTTAACTTATAAGTAAAATCTGTTTTCATTGAAGACAGGTTTTCCCGTTACTTCAATGGCAGTTGGTGCTTTTAAAATTCTATGGAGAGGGGATGGGGAAAATAAGGATTGAGAATTACAGATATTCTGCTGCAAGTTCTCTTGAAAGAAGTTACTTTTCTCCATAGGAGATGACAGTTGGTGCTTATGACATTCTATCTCGGTAATGGAAAGTCTGTGTGCACTGTAGACAGATTTTACCAGAGAATTTTTGAGAATGAATGCTCAGTATTGGAGAACAGCAAAGCAGATTTCTCTACTATGTACAGTATATTACAAAGTTTTTTCTTCTTCCACAAGGACTATCGATTCATGGGGAAAAAAAATGAAAATTCAGTTACTTTTTAACTTTCAGGTTTTGAATGCACTGAAACCTAAAGTAAAATTTTATACAAATTGCTTTTTGGGAGTAGTATGTATATATATATATATATATATATATATATATATGTGTATATATATATGTGTATATATATATATATATATATATATATATATTTATATATACACTCACCGGCCACTTTATTAGGTACACCTGTCCAACTTCTTGTTAACACTTAATTTCTAATCAGCCAATCACATGGCGGCAACTCAGTGCATTTAGGCATGTAGACATGGTCAAGACAATCTCCTGCAGTTCAAACCGAGCATCAGTATGGGGAAGAAAGGTGATTTGAGTGCCTTTGAACGTGGCATGGTTGTTGGTGCCAGAAGGGCTGGTCTGAGTATTTCAGAAAATGCTGATCTACTGGGATTTTCACGCACAACCATCTCTAGGGTTTACAGAGAATGGTCCGAAAAAGAAAAAAAATCCAGTGAGCGGCAGCTCTGTGGGCGGAAATGCCTTGTTGATGCCAGAGGTCAGAGGAGAATGGGCAGACTGGTTCGAGCTGATAGAAAGGCAACAGTGGCTCAAATCGCCACCCGTTACAACCAAGGTAGGCCTAAGAGCATCTCTGAACGCACAGTGTGTCGAACTTTGAGGCAGATGGGCTACAGCAGCAGAAGACCACACCGGGTACCACTCCTTTCAGCTAAGAACAGGAAACGGAGGCTACAATTTGTACAAGCTCATCGAAATTGGACAGTAGAAGATTGGAAAAACGTTGCTTGGTCTGATGAGTCTCGATTTCTGCTGCGACATTCGGATGGTAGGGTCAGAATTTGGCGTAAACAACATGAAAGCATGGATCCATCCTGCCTTGTATGGAGCATCTTTGGGATGTGCAGCCGACAAATCTGCGGCAACTGTGTGATGCCATCATGTCAATATGGACCAAAATCTCTGAGGAATGCTTCCAGCACCTTGTTGAATCTATGCCACGAAGAATTGAGGCAGTTCTGAAGGCAAAAGGGGGTCCAACCCGTTACTAGCATGGTGTACCTAATAAAGTGGCCGGTGAGTGTATATATATATATATATATATATATATTTTTTTTTTAATTTTTTGAAAACACAATTACAAAAAAATTGATTTGAAGATACCCCTATTGTTGTTTTCTTCTTTTTCCAGTGCTTCCAATCTTCTGATTCCTTTCTTTTAGAGATAAATACAAACCTAGCCTTTGCAGCTAATTCTACAGGGGGAACTTAGGCACTTTATCTGTAAAAGAATCTTTGAGTCTGTCTTCAGAAGCCCCCACAAAGAGAAGTAAAATTAATTAGCATTGTGAGCTTAGTTAAATTTAATTTTACATAAGGAAATGTAAAATAAATTATCTTTATTTTTTGCATGTAAACTATTGATAAATTGTGTAAAACGTTTGCTCGCTAGAGTGAATCTTCTAAGTATTAGATAATTGAGCAAATAACTGCACAAGTACCGTATATTTTCATCTGAAAGCATAGCTTGTTTTTGTTATTAGCAATGTAGCACATTCTGTTTAGATACTACAGCACACATTTATGATTTTTTATTTTTTTGTACTACAGCTGCTCCCTTTTCACTTGCAGTCTTCCATAATAATTTTGTTATCAATTACACGTACTGTAGGTACATTGCTAGGCACGTCTTGCAGCTTCATTTCAGTATTTTTAGTTACGGTAACCTGTAGAAATGAAATGTGTTATTATAATCACACATTTTTCGGCAGCGTACGTTACCACTAGAATGTGGATTCCACGGCAGCGATCGTATTCTCTCCAACTGTGCTCGTTTCTGTAGGCTGCGACAATTATTGTCTGCTCTCTGTCTCCTGTATGGGGTTAATGTAGCTGCAGTTTGTAAAATGTGTTATGTATTTCAGGGCAAACAGGAGTGAAGAGGTTTGCTTCATAACTGCAGCAGGGTCAGTTATTTCAGTTATCTGCTACTTTGTACAATTTCTAGGTTACTGTGCCTGCCCATCTTGCTCATATTACAATAACAAAAGAATATAAGAATATGAATAAAAATAAACCACTGTAATGACACACACTGTAGTAAACGGGCTTGTTCTGTTTAGGGCAAAGGGTTTACTGATAGCATTTTCTGTTTTCTAGACAATCAAACTTTTTTCTTTTTAGATGCTGCACTTTATGTATACGTGTGTGTATGTATGTATATATATATATACAGTCATGGCCAAAAGTATTCACACCCCTGTAATTCTGTCAGATAATACTCAGTTTCTTCCTGAAAATGATTGCAAACACAAATTCTTTGGTATTATTATATTCATTTAATTTGTCTTAAATGAAAAACCACAAAAGAGAATGAAGCAAAAAGCGAAACATTGATCATTTCACACAAAACTCCAAAAATGGGCCAGACAAAAGTATTGGCACCCTCAGCCTAATACTTGGTTGCACAACCTTTAGCCAAAATAACTGCGACCAACCGCTTCCGGTAACCATCAATGAGTTTCTTACAATGCTCTTCTTTGGCAAACTGCTCCAGGTCCCTGATATTTGAAGGGTGCCTTCTCCAAACTGCCATTTTTAGATCTCTCCACAGGTGTTCTATGGGATTCAGGTCTGGATTAATTGCTGGCCACCTTAGAAGTCTCCAGTAGGGTTGAGCGAAACGGATTGTTCATTTTCATAAGTCGCCGACTTTTGGCAAAGTCGGCGTCTCATGAAACCCGACCCGATCCCTGTGTGGGGTCGGCCATGCGGTACGCGATCTTGGCGCCAAAGTCGCGTTTCGTATGACGCGTTTAGCGCCATTTTTTCAGCCAATGAAGGAGTGTGGGCAGAGTGATGACATAGGGGTTAGGGGCGTGCACGGCTATCATCATTTTATCGCTTGTGCGCAGTAGGGATTTGCAATGTGTAACTCGGGATTTTCTGTGCTGGGACGGAGGGGAATATGGGTCGGAGGGGAGAGAGAGAGAGAGAGAGAAAAAAAAAATATCCCCATTGACGTGCATAGGGTTTCGTGTTCTGGCCGATCCTCGACTTTTCGCAGTAATCGGCTGATTTCGCCCGACTCGACTTTTCAAAAAGTCGGGTTTCACAAAACATGACTCGACCCTAAAAAGGTCAAAGTCGCTCAACCCTAGTCTCCAGTGCTTTCTCTCAAACCATTTTCTAGTGCTTTTTGAAGTGTGTTTTGGGTCATTGTCCTGCTGGAAGACCCATGACCTCTGAGGGAGACCCAGCTTTCTCACACTGGGCCCTACATTATGCTGCAAAATTTGTTAGTGGTCTTCAGACTTCATAATACCATGCACACGGTCAAGCAGTCCACTGCCAGAGGCAGCAATGCAACCCCAAAACATCAGGGAACCTCCGCCATGTTTGACTGTAGGAACCGTGTTCTTTTCTTTGAATGCCTCTTTTTTTCTCCTGTAAACTCTATGTTGATGCCTTTGCCCAAAAAGCTCTACTTTTGTCTCATCTGACCAGAGAACATTCTTCCAAAACGTTTTAGGCTTTTTCAGGTAAGTTTTGGCAAACTCCAGCCTGGCTTTTTTATGTCTCGGGGTAAGAAGTGGGGTCTTCCTGGATCTCCTACCATACAGTCCCTTTTCATTCAGATGCCGACGGATAGTAAGGGTTGACACTGTTGTACCCTCAGACTGCAGGGCAGCTTGAACTTGTTTGGATGTTAGTCGAGGTTCTTTATCCAACATCCGTACAATCTTGCGTTGAAATCTCTTGTCAATTTTTCTTTTCTGTCCACATCTAGGGAGGTTAACCACAGTGCCATGGGCTTTAAACTTCTTGATGACACTGCGCACGGTAGACACAGGAATATTCAGGTCTTTGGAGATGGACTTGTAGCCTTGAGATTGCTCATACTTCCTCACAATTTGGTTTCTCAAGTCCTCAGACAGTTCTTTGGTCTTCTTTCTTTTCTCCATGCTCAATGTGGTACACACAAGGACACAGGACAGAGGTTGAGTCAACTTTAATCCATGTCAACTGGCTGCAAGTGTGATTAAGTTATTGCCAACACCTGTTAGGTGCCACAGGTAAGTTACAGGTGCTGTTAATTACACAAATTAGAGAAGCATCACATGATTTTTCGAACAGTGCCAATACTTTTGTCCACCCCCTTTTTTATGTTTGGTGTGGAGTTATATCCAATTTGGCTTTAGAACAATTCTTTTTGTGCTTTTTTCATTTAAGACAAATTAAATGAAGATAATAATACCAAAGAATTTGTGTTTGCAATCATTTTCAGGAAGAAACTGAGTATTATCTGACAGAATTGCAGGGGTGTGAATACATGACTGTATATATATATATATATATATATATATATATATATATATATATATATATATACATATATATATATATATATATATATATATATATACATATATATATATATAACACCTAGGCAGTTCTGAAGCAACACTGATTGCTAGCTGTTGTTTGGTCATGTTTGCATTTTGTCATTGCTCTCACCCCTAGAGGTACTGTACAGTAGCATGAGGTGGCATCTAAAAACCACAGAAGTTGCTCAGATACTGCAGCTCATCCAGGATGGCACATCAATGCGAGCTGTGGCAAGAAGGGTAGCCATGTCTGTCGGCACAGTGTCCAATGCATGGGACAGATACCAGGAGAGAGGCCAGTACAACAGGAGACACGGAGGGGGCCGCAGGAGGGCCCCAACTGAGCAGCATGACCGCTACCTCCTCCTTTGTGCAAGGAGGAGCAGTGCCAGAGCCCTTCAAATTGACCTTCAGCAGGGCACTAACATCCATGTGTCTGCTCAAACTATCAGAAATGGACTCCATAAGGGTGTGGTATGAGCGCCCGACATACACAAATGAATGTTGTGCTTACAGCCCAACACCGTGCGGGGTAATTGGCATTTGCCAGAGAACATGAAGATTGGCAGATTTGACATTGGCATCCTGTGCTCTTCACGGATGAGAGCAGGTTCACACTGACATGTTCACAGACATGACAGTCTGGAGACACCATGGAGAACGTTCTGCTGCCTGCAACATCCACTAGCTTGACTGGTTTGGCAGTGGGTAGATAATGGTGTGGGGAGGCATTTCTTTGGAGGGCCGCACATCCCTCCATGTGCTAGCCAGAGGTACCCTGACTGCCATTAGATACAGGTGCAGTGGGCCCTGGGTTTCTTCTTATGCATGACAATGCTACCCTTCAAGTGGCTAAAGTGTCAGCAGTTCCTGCATGATGAAGGCATTAGCTCTATGGATTTGTTTGCCCATTTACCAGACCTGAATCCAATCAAGAACATCATGTCTCATTCCATCCACCAATACCACATTGCACAACAACCTGTCCAGTAGTTGGATGATGCCTTAGTCCAGGTCCAGGGGGGAGATCTCTCAGGAGAACATCCTCCGCCTGATCAGGAGCATGCCCTGGTCATACAGGCACATAGAGGCCACGCACACTACTGAGCATCATTTCCTTCTTTTGAGGCATTTCCTCTGAAGTTGGATCAGCCTGTAATTTGATTTTCCACCTTGAATTAAAATATCTAAATCAAGACCTCCATGGTTTATTAATTTTGTTTTGCATTAATTATTTTTATGTTTTAGTGTTCTCATCTCATTACATTGTTATGAATAAAGATTTGCAAACTGGATGATTTAATTCAGTGATATCTAGAATATGATATTTTAGTGTTCCATTTATTTTTTTAATTAGTGTGAGTGTATATAGTATATTATTTTTAAGTAATGTGTGTGTGTGTATAACACATTCATGTTATATATGTTGTACACGTCCATACGAAGGAGAAGGGGGGATACAGTACAAAAACAGAAGTAGACTAAGGCTGCAGAATTTCAGAGGGTCTTGGAGCAATTTTCACAATTTAACCTGCTTTTGAGTATCATGCAGTGGTGACAACTGGGGATATGAGGTTTCTGCTTAACAGCATGCTGACGAGTGTCAATAGATGGTAGCTGGAGATGGCTTGCTAAGGGCAGACCATATTGTCGTTATAAATCTGCTATTCCCATGTTCATAAAGTTGAAAATTACTGCTTTACTTCCAAGGTAGGAATTTCAATTGGGCATTTCAATTGACTTTTACCCAATTTATTTTTTCTCTTCACAATCTGCAAAATTTCCTTGTCTATCATATGCAGCACCTCTTAAATGTTATTAAAACCTGAACAAAAATAAGACGTGCAGGATTTCTTTCTGAAGACGCAATTCAGGTGACACATGGTTAGTTATTCCATGAACATAAGGACGTTTATCTTCTGTCTTTCTGTCTTTTTGTAAACCAATATGTAAAAAATAGTGTGTGTATATCTGTGTGCATGTGTGTGTGTGTGTGTGTATATATATATATATATATATATGTGTGTGTGCTTCTCACAAAATTAGAATAGCATCAAAAAGTTAATTTATTTCAGTTCTTCAATACAAAAAGTGAACAGAGTGACCAATCACAAGTGTTTATTTCTGTTAATGTTGATGATTATGGCTTACAGCCAATGAAAACCCAAAAGTCATTATCTCAGTAAAGTTGAATACTTTATAGCACCAGCTTGAAAAATTATTTTAAAATCCGAAATGTTGGCCTACTGAAATGTATGTTCAGTAAATGCACTCAATACTTGGTTTGGGCTCCTTTTGCATCAATTACTGCATGAGTGCGGCGTGGCATGGAGGCGATCAGCCTGTGGCAGTGCTGAGGTGTTATGGAAGCCCAGGTTGCTTTGATAGCAGCCTTCAGCTCGTCTGCATTGTTGGGTCTGGTGTCTCTCATCTTCCTCTTGACAGTTCCCCATAGATTCTCTAGGGATTGTCTTAAATGAGACTGATATCCATTACTTGGCTTTACAAAAATGAACTGGCAAAATGATGGGGGAAGGCGATGGAAGCAAGTCACTTCATGAGATAAGTTTTTTAACCTTGTAACCTAAACAAAAGGTAAAATGTTTTAAAATGAAAGGTTTCACCAGCTAGCAATGTCACTTCTGAGTGCTCAGTGGAAGGAACTAGTTGGCTCAAAAACAATCACAATCCTGGGCTCATTATAGATTTGGTTTAAGAGCACAATGATATGTTCTATTTTGTATCGTGTGAGGGTTTGAAATAAAAGGTTCCTGCAAGTATAGTTGTAGTTAGCAGATGAATAGTGTATAAATCCTGTTTAGCAGGCTTTGTCGATCAGTGGCTACAGGGAGAAAAGGCACTTATATCTTCTATGTAGCCATTAACTTCCAGTCATCGGGGTGGTGCAGGGAGCGCTTAGTCACCGCTCACTAGACTGTGTTCTCTCTCCCCATTCTGCAGTGTGTGCGCTTTTTGTACATCACTGTTCAGTTTATCAGTGCATTAACGTTATTCAAGTTCCATATTTATTAAAAATAAACTGTGTGCTGAAAACTATTGCTTTACTTTAGCTATGAAAACGTGGAATCTCAAATTAACAAATACCAAAACTGTATAATACTTTTTTTTCTTTCCAAAAACTGCACCACAGGCTTTGTCTGTTGTTTCAGTTTTAGTCTACTGAAGTTAACACCACACAGTCTGTGGGCCGGCTTGGCACCGCTTTTAGAAGAAGCTGTCATTGTTGATTTTTTTTCCACATTAAATGAAATGTATAAGTGCAAACATGTTTCATTATCCTTGCCACATTCTTCAACCATGAAAGAGCACAGAAAAGTTTGGAAATTGATCCCTGAATTCCCTGTTTACAGTTCAAATGACTCCCATCACTCCGCTGTCTATATGTTGGTTTGAAAAGCAGGAATTATATTCCTTTTATTATTAGCATTCAACAGTTGTGAATTTGTGTCCAGTTGCAATACAACATGTGTTTATTGCTTGGTAGAAGTTTCATCCCTCTTTTTGGTTTTTGAAGCCATTGAAAATATTTAGCTGCATTGCTGTGAATGGCCTGTTCTACTTCATGTTGATTGCATTGCTTCTCTAGCCCAAGTAGAAACAAAAAATGGCCTAATCTTGCAGTGAGGAATAATAGATGGAATGTAGTCTTGGGAAGACTTCCTTTATGCCGCCAGTACAACGTGCGCTGCTGACTGAAAGTGCCTGTGGGCATTTGGTCCCTATAGCCTGTATTGTTGTCAGTTAAATGGGATCATGAGTGTTTGAAAGGTGTTTGAGAATGAACTGAAAATCATTTTCACAAGTGGATGATTACTTCTGCCACATGTTAACCCAGCTCCATCAGAATGACCCAGATTTTTGAGACTGCATTAATTGCTCTTTCAACCTTGACTGAGATTTTTTCTCTTTAAGAAAGCCCTTTGCTGGACTCAGCAGCTTACATGTATTGAATTTTTCTTCTCGTATTTTTCCATTGTCTGAGCCAAATAAAATCTTGTAAAAATAGAGGATTTACCGTTCGGGCTGTCGATTGCTTTATTCCTCAGTATAAAAAGGGTGAATCAAAATGGTCTATGAGAGGGAATAACTGCCCTTTTTCACATCTTCTCTGCTGAATACTTTCAGTATTCAGCATACAATTATGTTTTTCAACTATTCATTAGTGCTGATTTTTCATCTTGAAGTATAACCATGAACTGTCACAGCATGGTCTTGGTGCAAATAAATTGCCATATTCCTTTTCATATCCCTCTCCAGAACAAAACTAAAGCATGGTGTTTCATGTTATGCACTGTGATTGCACAGGTTTTGCAATGTTCTGAACAATGTTCAATAGCTGTAAAAAATAAATACCGTAAATAAATAATGCATATTAATTTGTGAAATTTTCTATTTCTTAATAAAAAAAAATGTTCTCAATGTGAATAAATATTCTCTGCTGATCTCATTTACCAAAACATTTACATTTGTAGGAATCAAATATCTGACATAGAAATGTGGCGTTACCGACATTTAACTTAATTTTGGTTTGAGTAACAGAACAGATAAGTGCATAGTACTAGCTATTGTAAGATTGCAGGGAAGAAAATAATTGAAAAAAAAAAAAAAAGCAAAGCTTACAATATAGAAGCTCTCGTTGTTGGCCTTTATTTTTTAATGTTTCATTTGATGATTTGATAAAAAAAAATACAGGTTTAAGTATCTGATATCATCCCCAGGTGTCATAAGCTACTGTTAGAGCCATCATATTGTTGGACTAAGACTATATTTTCTGCACCATTGGGAAGGCAAATTATCACTGCACAAATGCACGTCTTCATCAAATATCCGCTTTGTGAAATTGGTGCTTAAAGCCTTTGTTGGTTTAATCCCACGTGAAAACATGTGATTACAGAATTAAGAGGGCAGTCTGTGTTCTTTTATAATGGCTATGTAACAGAAATCCTCTAAAAATGATGTGCTTATTATAGTGACTGCTCATTCTGACCAATTTAGGAGTACATGTCCAAATGAATTCTGTAAACAACTGAAGGCGTGTAGAATAGCACATGCATTTTACAGGTTTTATCTTTATCTGAAATTTGTTGTGTGATATACAGAATACCAATATTGATATATATAAAGATGCCACATGTGTACTTGTATAGTAGTTTTACAAAATTCTTTTTTTTTTTTAGTTTTCTTTTTTTTCCAGACTTTAGTGTTTCAGGTCTTAAAGTAAAAGTTAGCATAAGACAAAGACAACCAGACTCATTATGCGCCTGTCGCCCCAATCTTAAGTCTGGCAGAAATAACCCTTTTATACCATTTATCTTACAGGTCAAACCATGTCGAAAAGAGCCCCTATAACTCAATCCTAGTCCCCCCGAATTTTCCCAATGCGTGTGGTAATGAGATGAACTGAGCCTGATGGGCAGCTTTTTGGAGCTGAGTTTGGCATTCTTGCCAGCCCGGGTGTCAGTGACCACCTAAAATCCTGTGTCTACATGCTCATTCCTGTACTTGGCACATGCACAGAACCTTACTTTCTACTACTCACTCACTTACTGCTGTGTGAAGGCATTATACACTGCCAATAAGGTGCTTTTATAATGACGTGAGTGAGCTAGAGCAGGGTTCTGGATGCAAATAGGAGGAGGTAGAGGGCTCACGCAGTTATCGGTCGAGTGACAGGTAGTCATTTAAATACTGGCAAGAAAACTTAAAAGTATGCTCACTTGTTAGCCAAGTGAAAAAAAAAATAAAAAAATAATGAAGTACATGTGACATGTTCCCTTTAATACAAAATAGTATTCTTTAAAACTAACAGTGTGACGATAGGATTGTGTTCTTCTGAATCCTTTTCCGCTTTCACAGTATCTACCTTGTCATGACTTCTAAGGCTAGTGATTGGCTGCAGCAGTCACATAATGTAGACAAGATCTCACCCTCAGCCCTGAAAATAAAAATAATAATAAAAAAAGATGTTGTATGGTTACTGTTATTTAAGCAAGCTGGTATAAATCAATAGCACATGCAACCAAAACTTTGTAATATACGTCGTCAGAAATATATTATTTTCCTCCACTTATGAGCAGCTTCTTCCACATTCCACCCCTCTCAACTGATTTTTTCTGAAAAACGGCAAAAATTTGTTTTGTTTAAGATAGGGGTGAACTGCCAGATTAGTGAGAGATCACAGTACAGCTGCCTAATAAAGCCTATGGCGGTAAAGGCAGGTGGGGGTAAGAGGAAAGAGCATCAATGGGAGACACAACCAAATACTAGAAAGAAATCTCATGTGTATGTGTTTTATGTTACCCAGAATTAAATTTAAAGTTATATGGGTCAGTACTGCTGCACATTGTACTAATTGCTGCTGATGATGCTTCTTGACATAGTCGTTGCCAAAAGTGTTGATACCCTTGAAATTTTTCCAGAAAATTAAGTATTTCTCCCAGAAAATTATTGCAATTACACATGAACAACACAAAAAAAAGCAATTTGGACATAATTTCATACACAACCCCAAAAAATGTGCTTGACAAAATTGTTGGCATGCTCAACTTATTTAGTTGCACACCCTTTAGAGTTAATAACTGCAATTAATCACTTCCTATAACCATCAACAAGCTTCTGGCACATCTCAGCTGGAATTTTAGACCACTCTTTTTTTGCAAACTGCTCCAGGTCTCTTATATTTGAATGGCGCCTTCTCTCAACAGCAATTTAAAGATCTCTCCACAGTTGTTTAATGGGATTTAGATCTGGTCTCATTGCTGGCCACATCAAAACTTTGTTTACATCCATTGTTGGACACTTGAAGTATGTTTGGGGTAATTTATTTTTGGAAGACCCCATGACCTAGGATGCAAACCCAGATTTCTGACATTGCAACCCAAAATCTTTTAGTAATCTTCAGATTTTATACAGTTGTGGCCAAAAGTATTCACACCCCTGCATTTCTGTCAGATAATACTCAGTTTCTTCCTGAAAATGATTGCAAACACAAATTCTTTGTTATTATCTTCAATTTGTCTTAAATGAAAAAACACAAAAAGAATTGTCCTAAAGCCAAATTGGATATAATTCCACACCAAACATAAAAAAGGGGGTGGACAAAAGTATTGGCACTGTTCTAAAAATCATGTGATGCTTCTCTAATTTGTGTAATCAACAGCACCTGTAACTTACCTGTGGCACCTAACAGGTGTTGGCAATAACTAAATCACACTTGCAGCCAGTTGACATGGATTAAAGTTGACTCAACCTCTGTCCTGTGTCCTTGTGTTTACCACATTGAGCATGGAGAAAAGAAAGAAGACCAAAGAACTGTCTGTGGACTTGAGAAACCAAATTGTGAGGAAGCATGAGCAATCTCAAGGCTACAAGTCCATCTCCAAAGACCTGAATGTTCCTGTGTCTACCGTGCGCAGTGTCATCAAGAAGTTTAAAGCCCATGGCACTGTGGCTAACCTCCCTAGATGTGGATGGAAAAGAAAAATTGACAAGAGATTTCAATGCAAGAGTGTGCGGATGTTGGATAAAGATCCTCGACTAACATCCAAACAAGTTCAAGCTGCCCTGCAGTCCGAGGGTACAACAGTGTCAACCCATACTATCCGTCAGCGTCTGAATGAAAAGGGACTGTATGGTAGGAGACCCAGGAAGACGTCACTTCTTAACCCGAGACATAAAAAAGCCAGGCTGGATGTCATTCTGAGACTGTCCTGGTGTGACACGACCTGGCGGGTGGTCGGTCACAAAACACACAAGGGTACACCGGGGACACTTTAACAATGGTGGGCCCTGTCGGTAGGGTATGGGGAATGGGCACCTCCTGCACTCACCTGAGGCTGTGCCCTGATCTTGCTACCATCCCTATACGGGTTCTTTCCACCCGTCGCTGACCAGCATACCTAGTCCCTCACTTGCCCTGCTCTAATCCCTATATAGGGAACTGGCAGGTGATAGCACTGGTCCCACCGCTGCACTAATACAACACTGGGAAAGTAACAAACAACAAAGGGACAAAGAAATAATAACACCACACTTAGCTTTCTCTGCTGCAATGCACCGCACAGCAGAGTAAGGCACCAGGAATGAGTATTCAGCTGTAGAACAACAGCACTCAGCAAGATCCTATTCCAGCAAGGTTGGTATCCAAAGGACCTGTATAACCAACAGTCAACTGATGCACCAGGTGACCTTTTAAAGGAAGGTGGGAGTGGTCACCACCCACAACAGCAGAACAAGCTGCAATGCAATTACACCAGCGGCCACCGGGAAAAAACTGCATTAACCCCCGATGACCTGAAAGGAAAAAAGGTTTTAATCTGAAGGAAACCAGATCCAAACATGGATCGTGACACTGGAGTTTGCCAAAACTTACCAGAAAAAGCCTAAAACGTTTTGGAAGAATGTCCTATGGTCAGATGAGACAAAAGTAGAGCTTTTTAGGCAAAGGCATCAACATAGAGTTTACAGGAGAAAAAAAGAGGCATTCAAAGAAAAGAACACGGTCCCTACAGTCAAATATGGTGGAGGTTCCCTGATGTTTTGGGGTTGCTTTGCTGCATCTGGCACTGGACTGCTTGACCGTGTGCATGGCATTATGAAGTCTGAAGACTACCAACAAATTTTGCAGCATAATGTAGGGCCCAGTGAGAGAAAGCTGGGTCTCCCTCAGAGGTCATGGATCTTCCAGCAGGAAAATGACCCAAAACACACTTCAAAAAGCACTAGAAAATGGTTTGAGAGAAAGCACTGGAGACTTCTAAGGTGGCCAGCAATGAGTCCAGACCTGAATCCTATAGAACACCTGTGGAGAGATCTAAAAATGGCAGTTTGGAGAAGGCACCCTTCAAATATCAGGGACCTGGAGCAGTTTGCCAAAAAAGAATGGTCTAAAATTCCAGCAGAGCATTGTAAGAAGCTCATTGATGGTTAAAGGAAGCGGTTGGTCGCAGTTATTTTGGCTAAAGGTTGTGCAACCAAGTATTAGTCTGAGGGTGCCAATACTTTTGTCTGGCCCATTTGTGGAGTTTTGTGTGAAATGATCAATGTTTTGCTTTTTGTTTCATTCTCTTTTGTGTTTTTTTTTTTCATTTAAGACAAATTAAATGAAGATAATAATACCAAAGAATTTTGTGTTTGCAATCATTTTCAGGAAGAAACTGAGTATTATCTGACAGAATTGCAGGGGTGTCAATACTTTTGGCCACAACTGTAATACCTTGCACACAATCAAGCCACACTGTGCCAGAGGCAGCAAAACAACCCTAAACATTGTTGAACCTTCACCATATTTAACTGTAGGTACTGTGTTGTTTTTTTTGTCGTAGGCCTCATTGCATTTTTGGTTTACCATAGAATGATGTGCTTTACCAATCTTGGTCTCGTCTGTCTACAAGAGGCTTTTGCAGAAGGGATCTTTCTGTGTCTCTATCAGCAGTTAGGTCCTTGTGGGTCTACCATAGCGTTTTAATTCATTCAAATGTCTATGGAGTTTGCGCTGACTTTGTTGCACCATGAGCCTGTAGGACAACTTGTATTTCTTTGGAACTTGATTGGGGCTGCTTATTCACCATTTGGACTATCCTGTCTTTGAACCTTCTGTAATTTTTTTTCTGCTGTCCACATTCAAGGAGATTAGCTACACTGCTGTGCTTTGTAATCTTGTTGATTATGTTGCACACTGTGGACAAAGGAACATCAAGATCTCTGGAAATATACTTGTAACCTTGAAATTGATGACTTTAGATCCCAAATTGTTTAAAACTATCAACAGACAGTTCTAGTCTTCTCTTTCTGTTCTCCATGCTTAGTGTGGCATACACAATGCAAAGATAGAGTAAATTTCTCCCCTTTTAGTCTGGTTTTATGTGTGATTTTCATATTGCCTACACCTGTTACTTGCCACTGTTGAGTTTGACCGAGTATCACAAGCTTGAAACAAAGTTGTTTACACACAATTTTGGAAAGGTGCCAAAAATTTTGCCCTACCTATTTTTGGGGTTCTGTGTGAATTTTTTTTCTCGTGGTGTTCCATTTCAAACAAAGGAAATATTTATTTTTTATTTGTATTTATTTTACTCACTTATATAGTACCATTAATTCCACATGACTTTACATACATAATTGGCACTGTCTCCATTGGGGCCTACAGTCTAGTTTCCCAATCAGTGTGTCTTTGGAGTGTGGGAGGAAACCCACGCAATCACGAGAACATACTAGCTCCTTGAAGATGCTGTCCTTGGTGGGATTTTAAAAAAGGACCTCAGTGCTTCAAGGCTGCAGTGCTAACCACTGAGCCACCATGCTGCCCAATAAACATGTATAAACAAAAGATGTGTAATTGCAATAATTTTCTGGTAGAAATACTTCATTTTCTGGAGCAGTTTTAAGGGTGTCAACACTTTCGGCCTTGACTGTATGCTACATTAGCATAGGAGATTAAGGTTACCTAATTTATTTATTTTACTCATAGAGCCATTAATTTCCACAGCACTTTATAGGCCTGTGCCATGTTTGTGTGACATGTATTGGAGCATCATAGCAGCAAGCGTCCACCTTGTTAGTGCAGAGACAACAGAGAGTTAGAAATGGTGAAGAGTGCAGAATACATTCATATGGATATAAATATTTTTATTCCTCATGTACACACACAATAAATTATGCTGAAAAGTTACATGAAACTACAAGTGTTCTTTAAAGAATTACCACTGTAAAAACTGACAAGTCCTTGAAGTAAATCAGTTTACTGACTAACTCTACACTGTGTGCAGAATTATTAGGCAAGTTGTATTTTGATCACAAGATTTTTTTATACATGTTGTCCTACTCCAAGCTGTTCAGGCTTGAGGGCCAACTACCAATTAAGTAAATCAGATGATGTGCATCTCTGTAATGAGGAGGGGTGTTGTCTAATGACATCAAAACCCTATATAAGGTGTGCTTAATTATTAGGCAACTTTCTCTCCTTTGGCAAAATGGGTCAGAAGAGAGATTTGACGGGCTCTGAAAAGTCCAAAATTGTGAGATGTCTTGCAGAGGGATGAAGCAGTCTTGAAATTGCCAAACTTTTGAAGCGTGATCACCGAACAATACAGCGTTTCATGGCAAATGGCAAATAGCCAACAGGGTAGCAAGAAGTGTGTTGGGCAAAAAAGGCGCAAAATAACTGCCCATGAATTGAGGAAAATAAAGCGTGAAGCTGCCAAGATGCCATTTGCCACCAGTTTTGCCATATTTCAGAGCTGCAACGTTACTGGAGTAACAAAAAGCACAAGGTGTGCGATACTCAGGGACATGGCCAAGGTAAGGAAGGCTGAAAAACAACCACCTTTGAACAAGAAACATAAGATAAAACGTCAAGACTGGGCCAAGAAATATCTTAAGACTGACTTTTCAAAGGTTTTATGGACTGATGAAATGAGAGTGACTCTTGATGGGCCAGAGGCTGGATCAGTAAACGGCAGAGAGCTCCACTCCGACTCAGACACCAGCAAGGTGGAGGTGGGCTACTGGTATGGGCTGGTATCATCAAAGATGAACTTGTGAGACCTTTTTTGGGTTGAGGATGGAGTGAAGCTCAACTCCCAGACCTACTGCCAGTTTCTGGAAGACAACTTCTTCAAGCAGTGGTACAGGAAGAAGTCGTTATCGTTCAAGAAAAACATGATTTTCATGCAGGACAATGCTCCATCACATGCCTCCAACTACTCCACAGCGTGGCTTGCCAGTAAAGGTCTCAAAGAAGAAAAAATAATGACATGGCCCCCTTGTTCACCTGATCTGAACCCCATAGAGAACCTGTGGTCCGTCATAAAATGTGAGATCTACAGGGAGGGAAAACAGTCCACCTCTCGGGACAGTGTCTGGGAGGCTGTGGTGGCTGCTGCACACAATGTTGATTGTAAACAGATCAAGCAACTGACAGAATCTATGGATGGAAGGCTGGAGTGTCATCATAAAGAAAGGTGATGGTCACTAATTTTTTGGGGTTTTGTTTTTGCATGTCAGAAATGTTTATTTCTAAATTTTGTGCAGTTATATTGGTTTACCTGGTGAAAATAAACAAGTGAGATGGGAATATATTTGGTTTTTATTAAGTTGCCCAATAATTCTGCACAGTAATAGTTACCTGCACAAACAGATATCCTCCTAAGATAGCCAAATCTAAAAAAAAACAACACTCCAACTTCCCAAAATATTAAGCTTTGATATTTGTGTCTTTTGGGTTGATTGAGAACATAGTTGTTGATCAATAATAAAAATAATCCTCTAAAATACAACTTGCCTAATAATTCTGCACACAGTGTAGTTCCACACTACAGTGTATATATAATCATCAGAAATGGCTCACAGAACTCACATTTCTTCTGAAACCTTATACTCTATTAGATAGTATATGGTAATATCAAAGTGAATATACAGCAACAACAAAAATAACCGTAAAATAAAGGCTGTCACAAAAATCACTGGATTGCATGCAGAAGATGTAATCATAATTATGGTTATTGCCCTGTTACGGAATAGAAAGAGATTTTTGGCTATATGATGCATTAATGTCCCAACAGTGAGTCCTTTAAAGTGAATAAGATATCAGCACGTTTCTTACTCAAGTCTATTGAGATGCCGGGGCAGGACCTTATATTTGCAGTTTATGGCTCAAAATAAATTAAATCAATTTTATAATGTGAAAACACTGATCTTGAGTAGTGATGAGCGAATATGTTCATTACTCGAGATTCCCCGAGCACGCTCGGGTGACCTCCGAGTATTTTTTAGTGCTCGGAGATTGTTTTCTTCGCCACAGCTGTATGATTTACAGCTACTAGCCAGCTTGATTACATGTGGGGATTCTCTAGCAACCAGGCAACCCCCACATGTACTTAGCCTGGCTAATAGCTGTAAATCATTCAGCTGCAGCGATGAAAACTAAATCTCCGAGCACAAAAAAATACTCGGAGGACCCCCGAGCGTGCTCGGGAAATCTCGAGTAGTGAGTATATTCGCTCATCAGTAATCTTGAGCTTTCTCAGTGTTTGTTTGCAGTGGGTGATATATAGATTATTTATTTCAAGAAATTAAAAACTATATTTTATCTGAGTCAATTTTTTTTGTCCTATGTAAAAATTTGTAATCTTAGATAAAAGTTAGCAACTCACCTCCCGCTTCCAATAGCAGTGTGCCACCAGAAATTCTGTGGTGGCTGGTGAAAAGAAGTCTATAAAATAATTCATCACAGTAACAATAAATCCCGAGAACTCATTGATTTGAACATTATCTAGATTTGTCCCTCAATGATCTCGTGCAAAGTAGAAAAATAGAACACAGACAACACATTTACCGACCACTAAAAGTTGTTTTTACTTCACAATTAAGTACTATATGTATATAGTTTATCAATATGCCATGTAATTGTAACAGTCTCTGTTATTATCCCTAGATACTTATATGCTGTGGGACAGAAAGTCTGGAAGCGCTGGAAGAAACGTTACTTTGTCCTCGTTCAGGTTTGTATATTGACGTTCCGATTTTTACAGCATAAAATGTTTTGCTTTTATGAATTTCTTAAATTGAAGTATTTTAGAATGCAATTTAGAAAATAATAAAAAAATAAAACCTGTCTTTTTGGAATGCAAAAGTTGAATACATCATTTTCGATCTAGTTTAATATTGGCTATAATATTGCATTATTTCCTATTTGTTTTCTTTTTCATTTTTCTTTTGTTAGTATTGTATTTAGTTCCAGAACTGTGTTTTAAATATTTTTTTCCCCTACAAACTATCAATTTTTCACTAAGCAGAAACTTTTATTTCCAGCACATCTGTTTGGTAGGAACACAGTTTGAGATTTTCCAGACTATTTAAGTTTTAATTGCTCTTTGCAATTGGCAACAAACAAAATGTATTTATTTTGAGTGATGTTGGGGGGGGCTTCATTTATCTAATTGAAAACTTTCAGTGACTCGGCAATGCTTCTCATTTCATCAATATTCTCATAGATGTGAGGGATTTATAACTATTCCTTTGGTAGTGGTTTCACACATGCATACCCAGGAAATTCCAGCTCTGGTAAAGAATATAAATTGATCTGATCTGCCAGATAGGCCTGGTGACCTGCTCTGAATTATCTTACACCCACACCACCCTAATCTATAATACGTTACAGGGAATCCATACTTTCTATATGGCAAGCCTTGTCCTCGTTACATTATAAAGAAAATTGCTGGATGTTGCGTCTCTTACACGAAGATTTCTAAAACAAATGCCCACCGCTGGAAGACAACCAACTTATGTATATGTACGTTACATAGATGTTGCTCACTTAATAATGCTTAAAGCCTAATAATTATTTTCCCTTAGTTTGATTGACCGCATATTAAAACCTACAGTACGGGCAACTCAGTGGGCAGCATGTTGGCTCAGTGGTTAGCACTGTTTTTTTTTTTGCAGCGCTGGAGTCCTGAGTTCAAATCCCACCAAGGACTATATCTGAGAGGAGTTTGTATGTTCTCCCCGTGTTTGTGTGGGTTTCCTCACTCACTCCAAGACAATACTGATGGGGAATTTAGATTGTAAGTCCCAATGGGGACAGTGATGATAATGTGGGTAAAGTGCTGCGGAATATGACAGGGCTATATAAGCAAAGTATAATAAATAAATACATTACCGTGAAATGGAGTGCCTTATCCCCAGGTGCTGGGAACTGAGCATTAAATCATTCTGTGTGGGAGCTTTTGTATGCAATGCTGAAATCTATAGGGTCCTTCCATACAATTATCAAACTATGGCTCTTACGATTTTTCATCATGAAACATGACACCATGGTTTGAATCAATGATATCCTCAACACGTGACTTTTGTTGCTCCAAATGCTCACTACCTTGAGCAGATATTTTTTATTGCTAGCGAGAATGTACTAACATTTAGGAAGTTTGGTGTTCTGTAGTTCAGCATTTGAAAGATCCTTTTTTTAGATATCTCTTCCTTACATTCTGGAAATAGGCACAGTTCAACATTCACATACAACTGTCTAACTGGAGCTGCTCTAAACAAGTAGCATTAGTCTGAGCTGCTGCCACTAGCAAGAGTATTCTTCAAGTGTGGGCACAACTCTCATTACCATCAATGTCTCCGATAACAAGCAAGGTTCGCTCAAACTTTGGAATAAATATCGCAGTCCATAGGCAATTCACATCCTGCAATAATAAAATGTGTAAAAAAATACTACATTTCTAAGCCATGAAGTTAGTAAAATGGCAATAACTATAGGATAAAATGTTCATATACTGTATTCACCCGCAAAGTGTGAGATCATGTAAGCTTTCTACAGGGCTTCAACCAAAGTTCAAATGTGAGACACTACTTCAAGTGGGTCAATCAGAGGGGAAACACCTGATCATTTAGGGGAACACATCACCTTCTTCAAGCATGATTCCAATCATTGCCATTATACGAAACATATGGTTTGGAAATGAAATACCGAATGTGTTTCTTGTACATTCTATTACCATATAGTGTGTAGTGTCTATGGGCTGTGATATTTACTGCAAAGTTTGAGCGGACCTTGTATACATATACCAGTATTGCAGTGCCATAAGCAAGTTTGGGTTGATTTAGTATTAAGTCACATAGATTGGTACGTGAAAAGAGCATTTTTGGGTAGATTTCCATTTACCACTTAGTGGGGGCAATCTGCATTGATGAGGTCATTGAAATGTAAGGATATGGTTATGTATGTTGCTTTATATAGCCTCAATTATGCATGTCATTGAAAGCATTCAATAAAAACATTTAAAAGCATAAGTAGAATAAAGGTTTGAAAATAAACTTGTAATTGTGGGGTAACTCTATGCTGTATTTGTTCCACTGATATTCTCTAATTTCCAGTACTTTCTATTTACTGTCTTTATACAATTAAAGAACTCCATAAAACATCCCTTCACGTTTATTTCTGCAGGTAATCACTGCTGTATTGTGCATCATCATAATGGATGTCATGTGACTGCAGCAACAAATTAAAGAGGACCAATTTTTCCATGTTGAACTGAATACAGAAGTAATAGGGTCTGCAGTGCCAAATAAGACATTTATTTTAATTTCACCTAACCGTTATTATTATTATTAGTAGACATTTTTATAGTGCCATTTTTTCCATGGTGCTTTACTTGTGAAAAGGGGCAAATATAGACAAGTACAATAAACATGCGCAAAAACAAGGCACACACAAGTACAGAAGGAGAGAGGACCCTGCCCGTGAGGGCTCACAGACTACAGGGGATGGGTGAGGATACACTAAGAGAGGGTAGAGCTAGTTGTGCGGCGGTTTAGCAGACTGATGATCACTGCAGACTGTAGGCTTGTTGGAAGAGGTGGGTCTTTTTGAAGGTTTCCGTGGTAGGCGAAAGCCTGATGTGTTGGGGTAGAGAGTTCCCAGAGTATGGGGGAAGCACTGGATAAGTCTTGTATGCGGTTGTGGGAAGAACAAATGAGAGGGGAGTAGAGGAGGAGATCTTGAGAGGATTGAAGATTGCGTGTAGGTTATTATCGGGAGACCATGTCGCAGATGTATGGAGGAGAGAGACAGGTTGTGGATGGCTTTGTACATCATAGTTCGGGTTTTGAATTGGATCCTCTGGACAATAGGAAGCAAGTGAAGGGCTTGGCATAGGCGAGAGGCTGGGGAATAGCGGGGAGACAGGTGGATTAGTCGGGCAGCAGAGTGCAGGATGGATTGGAGTGGTGCCAGAGTGCTAGAGGGGAGGCCTTTTACAACTGGTTCAGGACCCAACAAGAAGGGGGGCACTGCTAGACCTAATATTAACCAACAGGCCAGACCGTATATCAAATATAAGGGTTGGGGGGTCACTTGGGGAATAGTGATCACAAAATACTAAGTTTTCATGTAGCCTTTAATAAGATGTGTGGTAGAGGGGTTACACTGACACTAAACTTCAGGAGGGCAAATTTCCAACGGATGAGAGATGATCTTGGTGCAATTAACTGGGACGATATGCTGGGACAACTGGGACATAAAAATACACAAATAAAATGGGAGACTTTTATTAGCATCCTGGTTACGACCTGTGCACAGTAAATACCGTATGGGAATAAACCTACTAGAAATAGAAGGAAACCAATATGGCTAAATAGAGCTGTAAGGGGCGCAATAAGGAACAAAAAGAAAGCATTTAGAGAATTAAAGGAAGTAGGTAGTGATAAGGCATTAAATAAATACAAAAAATTAAATAAATTCTGTAAAAAGCAAATCAAGGCAGCAAAAATTCAGACAGAGAGACTCATTGCCAGAGAGAGTAAAAATAATCCCAAAATATTCTTTAACTACATAAATAGTAAGAAACTAAAAAATGATAGTGTTGGCCACCTTAAAAATAGTCTGGGTGAAATGGTGGAGGATGAGGAAAAAGCCAATATGCTAAATGACTTTTTTTCATCAGTATTTACAAAAGAAAATCCCATGGCAGACAATATGATCAGTGATAACAAAAATTCCCCATTAAGTGTCACCTGCTTAACCCAGCGGGAAGTACGGCGGCGTCTAAAAATCACTAAAATTGACAAATCTCCAGGCCCGGATGGGATACACCCCCGAGTACTGCAGGAATTAAGTACAGTCATTGATAGACCATTATTTTTAATCTTTAAAGAGTCCATAATAACAGGGTCTGTACCACAGGACTGGCGTATAGCAAATGTGGTGCCAATATTAAAAAAGGGGACAAAAACTGAACTCGGTAATTATAGGCCAGTAAGCTTAACCTCTACTGTGGGTAAAATCCTGGAGGGCATTCTAAGGGATGCTATACTGGAGTATCTGAAGAGGAATAACCTCATGACCCAGTATCAGCATGGGTTTACTAGGGACCGTTCATGTCAGACTAATTTGATCAGCTTCTATGAAGAGGTAAGTTCCGGACTGGACCAAGGGGACACAGTAGATGTAGTGTATATGGACTTTTCAAAAGCTTTTGATACGGTGCCACACAAAAGGTTGATACATAAAATGACAATAAAGGGGATAGGGGAAAATATGTGTAAGTGGGTTGAGAGCTGGCTCAGGGATTGGAAACAAAGTGTGGTTATTAATGGAGCACACTCGGACTGGGTCACGGTTAGCAGTTGGGTACCACAAGGGTCAGTATTGGGCCCTCTTCTTTTTAACATATTTATTAATGACCTTGTAGGGGGCATTCAGAGTAGAATTTCAATATTTGCAGATGACACTAAACTCTGCAGGGTAATCAATACAGGGGAGGACAATTTTATATTACAGGATGATTTATGTAAACTAGAAGCTTGGCCTGATAAATGGCAAATGAGTTTTAATGGGGAGAAATGTAAGGTCATGCACTTGGGTAGAAGTAATAAGATGTATAACTATGTGCTTAATTCTAAAACTCTGGGCAAAACCGTCAATGAAAGAGACCTGGGTGTATGGGTGGATGACAAACTCATATTCAGTGGCCAGTGTCAGGCAGCTGCTACAAAGGCAAATAAAATAATGGGATGCATTAAAAGAGGCATAGATGCTCATAAGGAGAACATAATTTTACCTCTATACAAGTCACTAGTTCGACCACACTTAGAATACTGTGCACAGTTCTGGTCTCCGGTGTATAAGAAAGACATAGCTGAACTACAGCGGGTGCAGAGAAGAGCGACCAAGGTTATTAGAGGACTGGGGGGTCTGCAATACCAAGATAGATTATTACACTTGGGGCTATTTAGTTTGGAAAAACGAAGACTAAGGGGTGATCTTATTTTAATGTATAAATATATGAGGGGACAGTACAAAGACCTTTCTGGTGATCTTTTTAATCATAGACCTGAGACAGGGACAAGGGGGCATCCTCTACGTCTGGTGGAAAGAAGGTTTAAGCATAATAACAGACCCGGATTCTTTACTGTAAGAGCAGTGAGACTATGGAACTCTCTGCCGTATGATATTGTAATGAGTGATTCGTTACTTAAATTTAAGAGGAGTCTGGATACCTTTCTGGAAAAGTATAATGTCACAGGTTATATATACTAGATTCCTTGATAGGTCGTTGATCCAGGGAATTAGTCTGATTGCCGTATGTGGAGTCGGGAAGGAATTTTTTTCCCCAATGTTGAGCTTACTCTTTGCCACATGGTTTTTTTTTGCCTTCCTCTGGATCAACATGTTAGGGCATGTTAGGTTAGGCTATGGGTTGAACTAGATGGACTTAAAGTCTTCCTTCAACCTTAATAACTATGTAACTATAAGAATGGGAGGTTGCAGTAGTCGAGGTGGGAGATATGGGCATGCACTAGTGTTTTTGTGTTTTCGTGGTCAAGGAATGAGCTTATCCGGGAAATATTTTTGAGTTTGAGACGGCAGAAGGAGGCAAGGGTTTGGATATGTGGCTTGAAAGAGAGGGCATTGTCGAGGATCACCCCGAGGCACCGAGCATGCGGGACTGGGGAAAGTGTGCAGCCATTGACATTGATGGATAGGTTTGGTTGAGGGGTGGAGTGAGATGGGGAAAGATAATTAATTCTGTTTTGTCCATGTTCAGTCTTATAAAGCAAGCAGAATAGCAAGCTGAAATAGCAGACAGACATTGTTCGATTTTGATCAGTAAGGAGGTGAAGTCAGGTCCAGATAAGTAGATCTGCGTTTCATCGGAGTAGAGATGATACTGAAACCGTGAGATTTTGTGAGCTGTCCCAGGCCAAAGGTGTAGATGGAGAAGAGTAGGGGCCCTAGAACTGAGCCTTGGGGAACACTGACAGGGGGCGAGGTGTGGAGGTGCTGTAGGAGAGGGAGACATTGATTGTCTGGTCTGTTAGATATGATGAGATCTAGGATAGGGACCAGTCTGTGATGCTAAGAGAGGAGAGAATCTGTAGCAGGAGGGAATAGTCCTCAGTGTCGAAGGCAGAAGACATTTCCAGGAGAAGGAGGACAGATTAGAGTTGCTTGCTCTTGGCGGTTAGTAGGTCGTTGGTGACTTTAGTTAGGGCAGTTTCAGTTGAGGGATGCGGTCAGAAGCCAGATTGTAACTTGTCAAAGTTGGAGCAGGAGAAGAGGTGGGTGGACAGTTCAAGAATGGACATGCCCCAGTAGTTTTGAGGCATAGAGAAGAGATATTGGGCAATAGCTAGACACAGAGGATGGGTCGAGGGAGGGCTTTTTGAGGATGGGTGTGATCGAGGCATGTTTGAAGGATGAGGGAAAGACACTTTGTAAGTGAGAGGTTGCAGAGCTGTGTTAGAGTTGGGATGAAGACTGTTCAAGATAGGGAGCGGGTCAAGCATGGTGAGGTGTGATCTTGACAGGAGGGTGGAGATCTGATCATCGGTCATGCTGGAGATGGTGGTTTTGGAGGAACAGTTCTGAGCAGCTAAAAGGGGCATTGGGAGCTGTGGGCCAAAACTTTCTCCGATCGTATCAATCTTTAAAGAAAGAGGCAAAGTCTTCAGCAGAAATCAGAGGAGAGGGAGAAGGTGCCGGGGGACGAAGTAGAGAATTGAGAGTGATGAAAAGCTGTTTAGGGTTGTAAGACAGAGGATGTGAGGGATGAGAAGTAAGTTTATTTTGCGGCAATGAGCGTGGTCTTGAAGCTGGCGAGGGACTGCTTGTATGCGATGAAGTGCTCGGTAGAGTGGGATCTCTTCCATCTCCGCTCAGCGACCCTGGAAGCCCGTCTCAGTTCTTTTGGTCAGACTGGTCATCCAGGGCTGCCTGTTGATTGTGCGAGTTTTGCTATGCATGAGGGGGTGGCCAAATCAAGCGTTGCTGTTATTGTGGTGTTATAAAAAGTGGCAGCAGCATCTGTGTGAAGAAGGGAAGCTATTTCTGTAAGAGGGAGAAGGGACTGGGAGAGCCAGTGTAAATTGAGGTGTTTGAGATTTCTGCAAGGGTGGTTGAGTTTGTGGAGTGGGGGTTGCACACTAGGAGAGGAGAGGGAAGAGAATGACAATAGGTTGTGGTCAGACAGGGGGAGGCATGAGTTCCTGAGTTTAGTAAGGGAACAGAGGCAGGTGAAGATAAGTTCCAGGGTGTGGCCATCTTTGTGAGTGGCTGCTGAGGACCATTGAGTGAGGCCGAAGGAGGCAGTGAGAGATAAAAGTTTAGAGGCAGCTGAAGTGGAAGTGTCAATAGGGATATTGATGTCACCCATGATGATAGTGGGGATGTCAGCAGAGAGGAAATGAAGTAGCCAGGTGGTGAAGTGGTCGAGAAAGGTTTTAATGGCTAGTTCTGGGGGGCGGTGGATAACAGCCAGCTGGAGGTTGGAGGGGGAGTAGATGCAGACAGAGTGCACCTCAAACGAGGGAAGAGCAGTGGAGGGTGGTAGCGTAATTGGGGTAAAGGAGCAGGTATCGGACAGGAGCAAGCCAACTCCTCCACCACATTTCTTGCTGGAGCGAGTGGTGTGAGAGAGGTGGAATCCGCCATAGGAAAGTGCAGCTGGAGAGGCTGAGTCAGAGGGGGTGAGCCAGGTTTCAGTGATGCCAAGGAAGGAGAGTTTGTTTGTGATGAAGAGGTCATGGATATAGGACAGTTTGTTGCAGGCAGAACATGCGTTCCATAGTGCCCCAGGTAGGGGGAGTGGGGGCTGGATGAATGGGTATGAGGTTATCATGATTGCGAAAGCGTGCAGAGGATCGTGGCCGGGGGTTAGAAATAAGTGGGGATGTGTTGAGGATGGCTAGGATTTGGGGATATGTCACCAGCAATGAGGAGTAGCAGAGAGAGCGTTAGAAGGTGGAAGCAGGAGAGGACTTGATGTGGTCGTGTGTGTCTGGAGAAAAAGGATTGTATGTGGAGGAACAGCTGTGAGGAGGAGGTGAGATGGGATGTGGAGGTGTGTGGCCAGAACACATGTTCAGGAGTGAAACAAGGGTCATACAAAGGGGGGGGTTAGGCTGACCACTCAGATATGCATGGTAGACGCAAGAGGAATTAAATACATTATGGATACAAAGTGAAGGGTAAGCAGTGCATACCAGAGAAACAAAATGCAATTCACATAGACATTCAAGAGCCGGGAAAAGCTGGGACATTCAGTGCATACCAGAGAAACAAAATTCATTTCACATAGACATTCAGGAGCCGGGAAAAGCTGGGACATTCAGTTCATACCAGAGAAGAAAAATGCAATTCACATAGACATTCAGGAGCCGGGAAAAGCTGGGACATTCAGTGCATACCTGTGGGAAGAGGAGAACCGCTTGATTAGGTGGTACTGATGATGATGATATTGCAGGAGTGATAAGTGGCCAAATGCATTCTAGAATTCTAGTCAAATTCAGAATAGTTTAATTAGAAATCTGTAATTTGAAAGATGGCAGTTGAAAGCTGCGTGGAGCAGACTACGTCTGGGCAGACCCATGGCTCTGAATATACCGTTGCGGAGATATTAGCAATCAAAGTATTTGTCACTTAAACAGTAAATTTTTAAGTTCAAGTGGGCATTACCAAGGAGATTTCACGGGGGCGTGTGCTTCCTCTTTTTGACAATGACCAATCATAAAGAGGCAGCAGCACACTACGGGAAGAAGAGCACACTCCTGCTTAGGTGCTAAATACTTTGATTGCTAATATATCTGCAACCAAGCAGTAAAGTTCAAAAAAAGAAAGAAAAAAACCTTTTTATTCTGCTCTTCTTCACATTTTACATTGCAGTCCAGATCAAAAAAATAAAATTGAAGCAGTCCTCTTTAAGGCTTACTGCTATCATATTGTGTCTCATTGTGTATGGATGAGAATGAAATGGGGACAAATAGTTATCAGTTGCAAAGGAAAAACAAAGAATATTCTAATTTGGTTCATTTTCAAATCAGTTAGTCAAATATCAGTGAATCCCATTTAAAGCTTGTAATGATTTTATGATGACATCATATCTCTTCTTAAACAGGTTAGCCAATACACATTTGCTATGTGCAGCTACAGAGAAAAGAAAGTGGAACCCCAGGAACTGATGCAGCTGGAGGGGTACACGGTAGATTACACCGATCCTCAGTCAGGTACCTGATTTTTTTTTCTCTAATGTCAACTGTACTTAATAACTTTTGGTGACATTTATTATACATCTCTACTTTAAAACAAAATCAACCAAACAATAAGTTAGAAAAATATGTAAAATAAAGCTGTTAACGTGGTTGAATTGAGGATTTTGGACAGAAATATCTGGGCACCCAACAAGACACGTCTTGAACACCATTTGTTTAACCAGATTAGATTTCCTTTCCCCACTTTTAGTTCCTTTATCTACAATGCTTACTAGAGATAAGCGGATCAATTCACAGGCTTTCAGTCCAGCGGTACCTGGTAGCTAGATAGGAGGCCTACGAATCTGTTACCTTCCGGCATTTAATTTGTCAGGGCTGGTGTGATGTCATCTGTGTGACATAACCACTGACCTTGGTGCTGGACCGTAGTCTTGTGAATCGATCCACTCATCTCTAATGCTTAAGACTCATCTGAGAGAGCCCCTTCTCTAGAAGATCATTTTAATGCAATTTAAGGGTGGTGATTTCAAAGAAGCTTTACTATACAGTTGCTTTAAAAAGAACAGCATACATCGATATGCCATCTGAATATTTTGACGAAAACATTTCCTTTTGTTTAATACATACTCCTGGAATTTTGGGTGGCTTCATGCATTTTCCATTCTGGGAGTTGTCTCTCTCTCCCCCTCTCTCCCTCCGGACCAGCTATTCAGCTCCGGACCGAATAGCTAGTCGGATCCGTCAGGCTCAATCAGGCAAATTTTGAAAAAAAAAACTGATTTGTCGCAAATTGTGAAAAACTAATGTGATGGACCCGTTTTTTTCAAAATTCGCCCGATTGAGCCTGACGGGAAAAACCTGATCTGTGAAAGCAGCCGAAGTTATGTCACTGCAGCCTCTAAGGGAGAGATGAACTGGATTGGCTCATCAGGGCGGGTGGTATAGAGAATTGCAGGTCTGTGGTTTAGCAGCCAAAAAAGATGTTTCTCTATATATATCTATATATCAAATGTTTGATTTGTTAAATGGTTTATTTCTTTTTTATGGTTTACTTTATTTTTTTCATGTATGAACCATCTGTGAGGGGGAGTTACTTTGTTTTTTCCAAAGTGAAGTATTTGGAAAAAAAAATCAACAAAGGCAAGACAAGGATTAAAGTAAAGTTGGAAAATGTTGCATTCTATGCATTTGCCTTTCAAATCCATAAAAAAAAAAAAAAAAAAGATTAGTTTAAGAAATTTCTTCAATTGCTCTATGTCGGCAGGTCTACAAGGAGGTCGGTGGTTTTTCAATGCAGTTAAAGAAGGGGACACTGTAATCTTTGCGAGTGATGATGAACAGGACAGAGTACTGTGGGTCCAGGCAATATACAGGGCAACAGGACAATCTTATAAACCCATTACTTCAAATAATGCACTGAAATCAAACCCCAGAGGAACAAACGCTCACGTGGAGCCATTTCAACCAAGTAAGAGATTTTTCTATTAAGACAAGTTGCGTTGTATTATATGTGTAGTAGCCTTATATCCACGTAGCATGCGCCTTTTTTAGGAGACTGGTATCTGTTTATGTGGCAGAAGGAACTTTGAGTCCTCCTAGGCACCAGGATCCAAGTGCAATGAATTTTTGATTACTTGGTTATCCAGCTTCTATTATCTTTCTATTGCTGGTTGTGCCTTAAACAGCTGGAAAAGGTCCGTTCAGTCATATTTAACGGTTATACCTTCATGTTTTATTTTTAGTGTTTTTTTTAATACAGATGTGCAGAAATTGAGCAATGTTGTATGACTTTTATAGTTGTCTATAAATAATTGTGATGTCATGAAAGTAAATTTCTTCGGTTTTGCTTCTTACTGGTGTAGACACCCATTATGTACTGTCAAATGAATTTGGCTTTTGCTTTGACAGTGCAGAACCATATGATCTGAATTAGTAAAGGTATCCATTGAAAAAAAAATGTAAAGCTGCACATCTTTCAGCTTGAATGAAATAATTCTACCATCTGCAAATGTAGTTGGCTGTTGAACATGACATGGATCAATATGATCTGGGGCTAAATTTCTCAATGTGACTGATTATGTTAGCATCATGGCCACAGATCAATAAGGAGTTTTATGAGGACCCGGATTCTGTAATTGGCGTTGATCAATAAGTCTTTGTCTTCTTCCCTTTAGAAACCTCAAGTTGGTAGTGCGTTGTGTCTCAACAGTACACTTAGCGAAGTACATGTGTGATAACTAATGTAAAAAAAGAGACATTTAAATTTTAAGGGACAAAGGGTCTGGAGCCCCTTTGTAAAGGGCATTTTAAGATGAATGTAAGCAGATTGCTCACCCAATATGAACTTTGGTATCAAACTGAGTTAATGTTTTGTTGGAAAAGTAACCCTCTTAGCTTTTTCTGTCTATATGTGCTGGATAATTCACATGGATGTTTTTAACAAAACACACCATTAATAAAAGCAATCAGTACAACTCCTCTTTTGATAAACCCGCGGGGTCTAAAGGCGTTGAAAATGTATCTATGAAGAACAATGCACTTGGTCCTTTGCCTGACATTTAGGACAGACCAAAATGTAGAAGTTGTGTAGTCTCAGAATGTACTGCTGTTCTCTTTGACTTTTTTTTTTTGCTTGAAGGTTACATATTCCATTTTTGTTGCTATATACAACGCTTCCCATTACTCTGCCAAGGTTTGTCTCATTAAAAGCATAGCACAAAACAAAGACTGTAAGTGACCTACCTTTTGCTAACATGTTCATTTCTGCTCTAGTTTGCCATTTGGAAAGTAGATTGCTAGTTGTAATGAATGTGTTTTTATTGTTATTTGTACTGATGTACACATATTTCCAGGCAGAACAATGGAAGGGTGAAAATGTGCAACGTGGTAGAGCTGTTTCTCAGACCATTTTCTTTTTAGCCTGGATGTTTGCTAAGTGCTTTGAAATACACCAAGGTCACATCATCAAGTTGTCAGTGAATTAAGCTCTAGATGATCAGTTTTTGAATTGAAGCATAAAAAAGTGTAAATGTAATATAATATTTCAGTGCCTTGCTTAGATTGGCTTTGTATTGTACAATTATTATAATTTTTTTTCCTTTCCTACAGACACAGATCGTGGACAAAGACACGGGATGGATGAGTTTATTTCTGCTAATCCCTGCAGATATGATCATGCTTCTCTCTTTAAAGTACTTCAGCAGCAAACATTAGAACATAGATTAAATGATTCCTATTCTTGCCTGGTAAGAATTAGAGCTAGTTGAATAAAGATAGTTTGTGTAAAAAAAGAGATAAAAAAAAACCTGTTAAACTTATCTTCAAACCTTGCTTAGTAATAGAACTATGATTTTGAACAAATCAACCTCAAATATAAAATGGCTTCATTCTCAATAATGTAGGAATAGACTGAAGTATTGGTAAAAGCTATTGGTTGGTGGGTTGGACCACAATAGTATACTTAGGAAATCCGCACAACTCTTGTCTAAATGAGGACCCACTGGCTTTATGCTTATGGTGGTAGGTATGGCCACTCACACTCTTTTCTTCAGTATTTGAGAAACAAAGCTGCAGACGGCCACCCACTGTGCAATACATGAATTTTGCAAGGTCGTCCAGAATATTAGGGAGGAGTCTTCAACAGGCGATTTTAGTTGGGCCATCCATATAGTTTAAAAGGTCATACTTACCATGATTGCACCAGTTGGACAGACTCTTAATTGCAAAGCTCTTGTACTTTTTAGAATATCCATTTCACTCTGTAAGGGTGCGCCTGAAAGTCCTTGCTAATGTTATGTTCACACATTGCTTTTTTTTTTTAATGAACATTTTAAGCTGGGGTTTACAGTACCAGTAATAACTGAGATTTCAGAAATCTCTTGCAGACTGCAACATGTCACTTCTTTTAGTGTTTTTGCAGCGTTTTTTTCACACATAGAAAGAAATGAGTAAGTGCAACTACAAAAAAACACAAGTATCAGGTTTTGCTGTGTTTAAAACCTTAAGGAAGTTGCGTCATGCTTTTTGGGGGCGGCACTAAACTTTATCAGCATGCACAAGAGACAACAAAAACACAGCAAAACCTGCTTTTTTGTAAGCAGCTTCTTTACTGATAACAAAGTCAGAAGGGGTTCATTACTGTCTCTGCCTTCCTGAGCCCTGTATACAGTACAGTAAGCAGCAGTGGCACCAAGAACTCAAAGTTGCTCTTAGGGTATGTGCACACGTTCAGGATTTCTTGCAGAAATTTCCTGAAGAAAACCGGAAATTTTCTGCAAGAAATCCGCATTTTTTTTTTTGCGTTTTTTTCCCGTTTTTTTTCGCGTTTTTTTAGCATTCTGCAAGCGTAATTAGCTTGCAGAATGCTAAAGTTTTCCAAGCGATCTGTAGCATCGCTTGGAAAACTGACTGACAGGTTGGTCACACTTGTCAAACATAGCGTTTGACAAGTGTGACCAACTTTTTACTATAGATGCAGCTTATGCCGCATCTATAGTAAAAGATAGAATGTTTAAAAATAATAAAAAAAATAAAAAAATGCTTATACTCACCCAGACATCTCCTCACCGGCGTCCGGCTCCTCTTCCTATAGCTGGTCTGTGCGCACAGGACCTTCCGTGACGTCACGGTCACGTGAGCGGTCACATGACCGCTCACGACCAATCACAGGACAGTGACGTCATCGGCAGGTCTTTCGCCGCACACCAGCTACAGGAACCGAACGGCAGCATGCAGTGGAGGCGGGAAGACATCGAGGGTGAGTATAGGACTGTTTTTTATTTTAATTCTTATTTTTTGACCACTTATATGGTGCCCAGTGCGTGGAGGAGAGTCTCCTCTCCTCCACCCTGGGTACCAACCGCACATAATCTGCTTACTTCCCGCATGGTGTGCACAGCCCCGTGCGGGAAGTAAGCAGATCAATGGACTCCTAGGTGTGCGGAATCCCTGCAATTCTGCATTTTAATGAACATGTTGCTTTTTTTTCCGCGATGCGATTTTTTCGCGGAAAAAAAGGCTACATTTGCACAAAAAATGCGGAATACACTTAAAATAATAGGAGGCATATGTAAGCGTTTTTTTCGCGTTTTTATCACGTTTTTATAGCGAAAAAACGCGAAAAAAACGCGAAAAATACTGAACGTGTGCACATGGCCTTAGAAAGCTGCATTTTCGCAGTAACTGGGGTTAAAATATATATTTAAATGTTCGAATTATTCCTCTTGTCTTTTACTGGGGACATACAAATTGTATAAAATAAATGAAACGAGACAAACATTGCTATCCCAAACCGCACTTTGTTCTTCTAAACAATGTGGAATACAGACACGTTTCCTTTTTTTCCTTTAATTTTTCTTTAACATCATCATAACAAAAAGAAAATATAGATATTAAATTGAAATGAGAAATTGAAATTAGTTCCCATATATCATGAAAAAAAGCACAACATTATTTGAATAATTGAAGTTTGACGCCTCCAAGCCTGGTGTATGAGAAGAAATTCAAATTGTGCCTGGAAGAATACAATTTTTGAGTTTCTCTGACATTGTGTAAAGTTTGTGAAAGCATGTCGTACAAATCGGCCTACAAACTGATGAATTGTTTGCTAGACAATCTAATTATATCCTGTAGAGCCGACTGCAACTTCTCTTGATTTTGGTTCACTGTGATCTGATGAACCATTAATTTTTCCATCATTGTAGCTTTATGAGGTTTTGTTTTTTTGCAAGCAAAGTAACTATTTTTTTTTTGCGTTGTTCTACTGGTCAGTATTGATAAGTGAAACAAACAATTTATTTTATTTATTCATTATTAATTTATTTGATTTTGAGAGCCATGCTTTAATTTTTCTTTTGAAGTTGCAGTATGAGGGCTTGTTTTTTTTTGCTGGCCAAGATGTAGTTTTCATTAGTGCCAATTTGGAATACCTTTGACTTTGATATTTTTTTATTATTCATTTTTAGAATACACTGTTATGGGACTAGAGACAAAATTTAGACAATGTGCTTTAACTTTTCTCTTTTCACCAGGATGGAAAAATGTTATTTCTTGTTCTCACTCAGAAAAGCGTATTACCGTATATACTTGAGTATAAGCCGACCCGAGTATAAGCCGACCCCCCTAATTTTGCCACAAAAAACTGGGAAAACTTATTGACTCGAGTATAAGCCTAGGGTGGAAAATACAGCAGCTACCGGTGAATTTCAAGAATAAAAATAGATGCTCCATACTGTTCATTATTGCCCCAAAGGAGGTTCCATATAAAGCTGTGCCATATATAATGCTCCATACCGTTGATTATTGCCCCAAAGATGATCCATATATAGCTGTGCCATATAGAATGCTCTGCACCGTTCATTGTGGCCCCATAGATGCTCCATATAAAGCTGTGCCATATATGCTCTGCACCGTTCATTATTGCCCCATAGATGCTCCATTTAAAGCTGTGCCATATATGCTCTATAGCGTTCATTATGGCCCCATAAATGCTCCTTATAAAGCTGTGCCATATATGCTCTGCACCGTTCATTATGGCCCCATAGATGCTCCTCTTAAAGCTGTGCCATATATGCTCTATAGCGTTCATTATGGCCCTATAGATGCTCCATTTAAAGCTGTGCCATATATGCTCTATAGCGTTCATTATTGCCCCATATATGCTCCTTATAAAGCTGTGCCATATATGCTCTGCACCGTTCATTATGGCCCCATAGATGCTCCTTATAAAGCTGTGCCATATATGCTCTATAGCGTTCATTATGGCTCCATAGATGCTCCATTTAAAGCTGTGCCATATATAACGCTGCTGCTGCTGCTGCAATAAAAAAAAAAAAAACACATACTCACCTCTCACCAGCTCCTCAGCGTCCCGTCTCGGCGTCTCTCCGCACTGACTGTTCAGGCAGAGGGCGGCACGCACACTAGTACGTCATCGCCCCCTCTGACCTGAACAGTCAGAGCAAGAGGATGGGAAGACAGAGCAGCGCCCGGCGGGTGGAACGTGGACAGGTGAATATAAAATACTCACCTAGTCCTGGCGCTCCCCCTGCCTGTCACACTGTCTCCGGGTGCCGCAGCCTCTTCCTCTGTCAGCGGTCACTGGCACCGCTCATTAGAGAAATTAATATGCGGCTCCGCCCCTATGGGAATGGAGTCCATATTCATAACTTTAATGAGCGGTCCCACGTGACCGCTGAACAGGGGAAGAGCTGCGGCACCCGAAGACCATGGGACAGGCAGGGACAGCGTCAGGAGCGCCGGGACTAGGTGAGTATGTGACAGTCCTCTCTCCCCCTCACCCGCTGACCCTGCCGCCGACCGTGACTCGAGTATAATCCGAGAGGGGCACTTTCAGCCCAAAAATTTGGGCTCAAAATCTCGGCTTATACTCGAGTATATACGGTATATATGCGTCCTGTCTTTGTTAAAATGGGACTGTTATGAAACGCCTTTGAAACTCTGCCTGTGGCACAAGTGATCAGATAATCGCATCTTTAATCTCCCTAAGGGGGCTAAAAGAATCAGTGAAAAGTTTAAAAAAAAAAAAGTTTTTAAAATATGAAAAAATAAAAGTTCAAATCATTCCCTTTTCCCCAAGTGAAAATAAAGAAATAAACAAAATAAAGAAAAACACATTTGCTATCGTCGAGTTTAGAAAAGTCTGATCTATCAAAATCTAAAAACAATTATCCCGATTGGTAAACACTGTAAACAGAAAAAATCAAGAACACCAAAATGATGTTTTCTTGGTCGCCACAACTCCACAAAAAATGCTGTAAAAAGCTAATAAAGAGTCACATCTATCCCAAAATGGTACTAATAAAGACGTTGTCTCTCTCCGCAAAAAAATAACCTATCATACATCTCCACAAATAAAATGATCCGGGTCTTGGAAAATGGCGTCACACCTCCAAAATTTTTTTTTTTTGCAAACTTTAATTGTTTTTATGTATACCATAAAAACAATAAAAAAAAGTCAGAATTTTTTTTTTCATGATTTCACTGCACTTGGAATTTTTTTACAGTTTTCAAGCACACTGATAAAATGAATTGTGTAATTCAAAAGTACTACTCAACATTCAAAAAACAAGCCCTTATATGTCTTTGTGGACAGAAAAATAAAAGTTACGGCTCTGGAAAGAAGGGGAGGAAAAAAGGGAAAAGAAAAGGGGCTGCGGCATGAAGGGGTTAAAATGAAAGTTTTTTTTGTTGTTGACTTTAATACCCATAATTCTTTTATTTTTATGTCCATTGAACTGACTCAGGACTTGTTTTTTGTGAGACAAGCTATTTTTTTTTAAACAACTTAGGTGAAATGCTATAATATAAAGGATTAGTTCTTCTCCTTGCATTTTATTAGAATGGGGATTGTACACGAAACCTGCAGATCACGCATGCGACCTCGCAGGTATCAATATGTGTGAAGTCATCTGCCCCTTTGAATTCCCAATACGGAAGAGCAGAGCAGGACTGACCCTTTAAGCAGGATCTAACCACAAAATGGTATTGCCAAAATGTAATTTAAAATTGAAATGCAAATCCTGTATTGTTTTTTGTTATCCAGGTGTTATATAATTACCATAGGAATTATTGTCTGAGTAGGAAAGGCGGTTTATGGGAAAACTGCTTTAACCCCTTAACGACCGCCGATACGCCTTTTAACGGCGGCCGCTAAGGGTACTTAAACCACAGCGCCGTTAATTAACGGCGCTGTGGAAAAAGTGAATAGCGCCCCCCAGAGTCGGATTTTCTCTGGGGTCTCGGTTGCCGAGGGTAGCCGAGACCCCAGAGAACATGATTCGGGGGGTTTTTACCGACCCCCGAGTTGCGATCGCCGGTAATTAACCGTTTACCGGCGGTCGCAACAAAAAAAAAAAAACGCGATGTGCCGTTTAATTTCTCTGTCCTCCGATGTAATCGCACATCGGAGGACAGAGAAGTAGGGTCCCCGATGGCCTCCGGTAGCCCCCCAATACTCACCTATCTCCCTCGGTGCTCCTCGTGGGTCCCCATGGGCGCCGCCATCTTTTTTCCGGGAAAAAATGGCGGGCGCACGCGCAGTACGCCCGCCGCCCGGCACCCGGCAGATCTTTGGGGTCTCGGCTGCCGGGGGTAGCCGAGACCCCAAAGAACATGATCGGGGTCGGTTTGCACCGACCCCTGTTTTGCGATCGCCGGTAATTAACAGTTTACCGGCGACCGCAAAAAAAAAAAAAAAGCGATCTGTAATTCTCTGTCCTCTCACATCAGAGGACAGAGAAATAAGGGGATTCGGGGACCCTAACATACTCACCCGGTGTCCCTGGGTCCTCTTCTGTCTTCTCCTGCCAGCCGGCTTTTTCCTTATGGCGGGCGCATGCGCAGTGCGCCCGCCATCTGCTGCCATCTGCCGGCCGGCAGGAGAAGACGAGTTGGGGCTAAAATTAGGATTAGGGTTAGGGTTAGAGTTAGGGTTAGGGTTAGAGTTAGGGTTAGGGTTAGGGTTAGGGCTAGAGTTAGGGTTAGGGTTAGGGTTGGGGCTAAATTTAGGGCTAGGGTTAGGCTACTTTCACACTAGCGTTTTTTGGCTTCCGTCGCAATGCGTCGGAGAAAAAACGCATCCTGCAAAAGTGCTTGCAGGATGCGGTTTTTTCTCCATTGGCTTGCATTAGCGACGCATTGCGACGGATTGCCACATGTCGCATCCGTCGTGCGACGGATGCGTCGTGCTTTGGCGGACCATCGGCACAAAAAAAGCTACATGTAACTTTTTTGTGCGACGTGTCCGCCATTTCCGACCGCGCATGCGCGGCCGGAACTCCGCCCCCGCCTCCCCTCACAATGGGGCAGCGGATGCGTTGAAAAAACAGCATCCGCTGCACCCGTTGTGCGGCGCTTACAAAGCTAGCGTCGGTACGTCGGCCCGGCACACTGCGATGGGCCGAGTACGACGCTAGTGTGAAAGTAGCCTTAGGCTTCTATCACACTTGCGTCGGTACGGGGCGGTCGCAATGCGTCGGCCCGACGTACCGACGCACGTTGTGAAAATTGTGCACAACGTGGGCAGCGGATGCAGTTTTTCAACGCATCCGCTGCCCAGTCTATGTCCTGGGGAGGAGGGGGCAGAGTTACGGCCACGCATGCGCGGAAATGGCGGACGTGACGTACAAAAAAAAGGTTACATTGAACTTTTTTTGTGACGACGGGGCTAAAGTTATGGTTAGGGTTGGGGCTAAAGTTAGGGTTAGGGTTGGGGCTAAAGTTAGGGTTAGAGTTAGGATTAGGGTTTGGATTAGGGTTGGGATTAGGGTTATGTTTGGGATTAGGGTTAGGGGTGTGTTGGATTTAGGGTTTTGATTAGGGTTATGGTTAGGGTTGAGATTAGGGCTGTTTTGGGGTTAGGGTTGTGATTATCGTTAGGGTTGTGATTAGGATTATGGATCGGGTTAAGATTAGGGTTAGGGGTGTGTTGGAGTTAGGGTTGGAGTTATAATTTGGGGGTTTCCACTGTTTAGGTACATCAGGGGGGTCTCCAAACACGACAGCCAATTTTGCGCTAAAAAAGTCAAATGGTGCTCCCTCCCTTCTGAGCTCTGCCGTGCGCCCAAACAGTGGTTTACCCCCACATATGGGGCATCAGCGTACTCGGGATAAATTGGACAACAACTTTTGGGGTCCAATTTCTCCTGTTACCCTTGTGAAAATAAAAACTTGGGGGCTAAAAATCTTTTTTGTGGGAAAAAAATATTTTTTTATTTTCACTACTCTGCATTATAAACTTCTGTGAAGCACTTGAGCATTCAAAGTTCTCACCACATATCTAGACAAGTTCCTTAGGGGGTCTAGTTTCCAAAATTTGGTCACTTGTGGGGGGTTTCTACTGTTTAGGTACATCAGGGGCTCTGCAAACGCAACATAACACCCACAGACAATTCTATCAAAGTCTGAATTCCAAAATGGCGCTCCTCTTCCGAGCTCTGCCGTGCGCCCAAACAGTGGTTTACCCCCACATATTGGGTACCAGCATACTCAGGACAAATTGGACAACAACTTTTGGGGTCCAATTTCTCTTGTTACCCTTGTGAAAATAAAAATTTGGGGGCTAAAAAAATCTTTTTTGTGGGAAAAAAAAATATTTTTTATTTTCACTACTATGCATTATAAACTTCTGTGAAGCACTTGGGCATTCAAAGTTCTCACCACATATCTAGATAAGTTCCTTGGGGGGTCTATTTTCCAAAATGGGGTCACTTGTTGGGAGTTTTTACTGTTTAGGCACATTAGGGGTCTGCAAACGCAACATAACGCCCGCAGACAATTCTATCAAAGTCTGCATTCCAAAATGGCGCTCCTTCCCTTCCGAGCTCTGCCGTGTGCCCAAGCAGTGGTTTACCCCCACATATGGGGTACCAGCATACTCAGGACAAATTGGACAACAACTTTTGGGGTCCAATTTCTCTTGTTACCCTTGTGAAAATAAAAACTTGGGGGCTAAACAATCTTTATTGTTAAAAAAAAAATATTTTTTATTTTCACGACTCTGCATTATAAACTTCTGTGATGCACTTGGGCATTCAAAGTTCTCACTACACATCTAGATAAGTTCCATGGGGGGTCTAGTTTCCAAAATGGGGTCACTTTTGGGGGGTTTCTACTGTTTAGGCACATCAGGGGCTCTCCAAACGCGACATGGCGTCCGATCTCAATTCCAGTCAATTTTGCATTGAAAAGTCAAATGGCCCTCCTTTGCTTCCGAGCTCAGCCATGCACCCAAACAGTGGTTTACCCCCACATACGGGGTGTCGGCGTACTCAAGACAAATTGTACAACAACTTCTGGTGTCCATTTTCTCCTGTTACCCTTGGTAAAATAAAAATTTAGAGGCAAAAAGATCATTTTTGTAGAAAAAATGCGATTTTTTTATTTTTACGGCTCTACGTTATAAACTTCTGTGAAGCACCTGGGGGTTTAAAGTGCTCACCACACATCTAGATAAGTTCCTTAAGGGGTCTAGTTTCCAAAATGGTGTCATTTGTGGGGGGTCTCCACTGTTTAGGCACATCAGCGGCTCTCCAAACGTGACATGGCGTCCGATCTCAATTCCAGCCAATTCTACATTGAAAAAGTAAAACGACACTCCTTCTCTTCCAAGCTCTGCGGTGCGCCCAAACAGTGGTTTACCCCCACATATGGGGTATTGACATACTCAGGAGAAATTGCACAACAACTTTTGTGGTCTAATTTCTCCTGTTACCCTTGTGAAAATAAGAATTTGTGGGCGAAAAAATCATTTTTGTGAAAACAAATGCGATTTTTTATTTTCACGGCTCTACGTTATAAACTTCTGTGAAGCACTTGGGGGTTCAAAGTGCTCACCACACATCTAGATAAGTTCCTTAAGGGGTCTAGTTTCCAAAATGGTATCACTTGTGGGGGGTTTCCACTGTTTAGGCACATTAGGGGCTCCCGAAACGCGACATGGCGTCTGATCTCAATTCCAGCCAATTCTGCATTGAAACAGTCAAACGGTGCTCCTTCATTTCCAAGCTCTGCGGTGCGCCCAAACAGTGGTTTACCTCCACATATGGGGTATCGGCTTACTCAGGAAAAATTGCACAACAAAATTTGTGGTTAAATTTCTGTTTTTACACTTGTGAAAATTAAAAAAAATGGTTCTGAAGTAAAATGTTTGCAAAAAAAAGTTAAATGTTCATTTTTTTCTTCCACATTGTTTCAGTTCCTGTGAAGTACGTAAAGGGTTAATAAACTTCTTGAATGTGGTTTTGAGCAGCTTGAGGGGTGCAGTTTTTAGAATGGTGTCACACTTGGTTATTTTCTATCATATAGACCCCTCAAAATGACTTCAAATGAGATGTGGTCCCTAAAACTAAAAAAAAATGGTGTTGTAAAAATGAGAAATTGCTGGTCAACTTTTAACCCTTATAACTCCCTAACAAAAAAAAAAATTGGTTCCAAAATTGTGCTAATGTAAAGTAGACATGTGGGAAATGTTATTTATTAACTATTTTTTGTGACATATCTCTCTGATTTAAGGGCATAAAAATACAAAGTTTGAAAATTGCAAAATTTAAAAAATTTTCGCCATATTTTTATTTTTTTCATAAATAATCGCAAGTAATATCGAAGAAATGTTACCACTAACTTGAAGTACAATATGTCACGAAAAAACAATCTCAGAATCAGCGGGATCCGATAAAGCGTTCCAGAGTTATAACCTCTTAAAGTGACACTGCTCAGAATTGTAAAAATTGGCTCGGTCATTAAGTACCAAATTGGCTCTGTCACTAAGGGGTTAAAGGGAATCTGTCACCCCAAAAATCGTATATGAGCTAAGGCCACTGGCATCAGGAGCTTATCTACAGCATTCTGTAATGCTGTAGATAAGCTCCCGATGTAACCTGAAAGGTAAGAAAAACAGATTATATTATACTCACCCAGGGGCAATCCAGCTGCAGCATCGATGTTAACTTGGAGATACTCTTGTACCATCCTCTCTAGGCTTTGGCTGTGCGTCAGACTTCTTGTCTCCTGTGGCCTTGCAAAGGATGGTCTAAAAAATCTTGAAACGATTAAAAAAAATTGCTGTTACCACCAGATATGATGTTACTGTTACGGTTAGAGTGATGTCTCGATAGTCCCATGGTTGGCAAGTTAGAACTCAGAGATTGACCACGTGCACCACTGGTGTTTTGTGGAAAAGCAGATGTTAGATTCTGTAACAGTCTCTACTGATACTCCTGCATGCGTGAATCCCTTTCTATGACAGGAATTATTTCGCCAAATTTGCTTTCGTACCGGGGATCTAAGAGTGTGGCAACCCAGTAGTCGGCATTACTTGAGATTCTTACAATCCGAGGGTCATGTTACAGGTAGTGCAGCAAGAAGGCACTCATGTCTTGCGCATCCAGGAGGACCAAGTTCTTGTTGTCTTGGTGGTGGCGAGGTGAGAATCATGCTTCCTTCATGTGCCCTCTCCCCCCAACCTCGCACAACAGAAATTTGATCAAGGTCTCCCTCATCTGATGAGTCTTCCATGCCCAGCCCAGCGCCAGTTCGTCATCCTCTTCTTCCTCGCCTCCTGCACCTTCCTCAACAGTTTGGCTGCTACCATGCGCCCTCGGTAATCCCTCTCCCCCAGCCTCCAATGCCAGCCGCCTTGGTGCTGCCAACCTTCTTGACCTTGGAGATATGATCCCTTCCACATACGACTCCTCCTGTTCCTCCTCTTGTTCCACCACCTGACTCCGAACACTGTGTAAGGTGTGCTCCAGCATGTAAATCACCGGAATGGTCATGCTGATAATGGCATCGTCAGCAATAAATACCTTCGTTGCTATTTCAAAACTGTGCAGAAGGGTGCATAGGTCCCTGATCTGAGACCACTCCTGCAGCGTGATTTGCCCCACCACTTGAGCTCGTTGGCCCAGGCTATACGTCATAACGTAATGCACCAGGGCTCGTCGGACAGTGCAGAACACTGCTCCTAGGCCCAAAACTATTAACTGGATTAGATGCAGTAAAAATTGAGATACACAGGTGGTATAGTTTGTTTCACAGGCTGGCTACTCTGCTAACGTGCAGACACTGCTCCTAGGCCCAAAACTATTAACTGAATTAGATGCACTGAAAATAGAGATACACAGGCGGTGTAGTTTGTTTCACAGGCGGGCTACTCTGCTGACGTGCAGACACTGCTCCTAGGCCCAAAACTATTAACTGGATTAGATGCAATGAAAATTGACATACACAGGCGGTGTAGTTAGTTTCACAGGCGGGCTACTCTGCTGACGTGCAGACACTGCTCCTAGGCCCAAAACTGTTAACTGGATTAGATGCAGTGAAAATAGAGATACACAGGCGGTGCAGTTAGTTTCACAGGCGGGCTACTCTGCTGACGTGCAAACACTGCTACTAAGCCCAAAACCCCAAAACAATTTACTGGGTTGGATGCAGTAAAAATTGAGATACACAGGCGGTGTAGCTAGCTTCACAAGCGGGCTACTCTGCTGACGTGCAGACACTGCTACTAAGCCCAAAACCCCAAAACGATTTACTGGGTTAGATGCAGTAAAAATTGAGTTACACAGGCGGTGTAGCTAGCTTCATAGGCGGGCTACTCAGATGACTACCAGACAATGCTACTAGCCCAAAAGGATTGGCTGAGCTAGATTACACCAAATGCTGTGACTAACACTTGCACAGCACTGGCTCAGACCTGCCTGGCAAACAGTGCTATGAACTGCTGTAACCTACCCTGAAAAGGGCTGATATTACAACTAGTCCCGACTCCTCCTGACTCCCTAAACCTATCTCTCTGACAATTCGCTCCAAAAAAACACTCTTAGTCTGTATAGCGCCCACAGCAGCAGCGGTCCGTCTAATACTAAGCTGTAGCAGTGAGGAAATGGTGGCGACTCGGCAAATGGCTGGTTCTTATAGAGCAAGGACATGTGACATACACAGTCAATGACACATGCCCTTGCTTGTGTGCATCACATGCACATTGCTGTGTGTGTGTGCACTGCTGATAGGCTGTGAGACTGCACCGTCCCTCTGTAAATGCGGGAAAGAAAAAAAAAATGGAGATCAGCGTTATTTCAGCACAGCTCTATCAAAACGCCTCCCCCCCGCCCCCCCAACTATACACTGAAACAGTCTATTAACAATGATAAACAGTGTGCAAATCAAGCTAGGCTTTTGGTGAACGAACAGTTATCGAACAGAAACTCGAACAGCCGAATTTTAAGCAAATTGTTCGGGTTCGTCGAACGACTCGAACACCACTCAAAACAGCTCGAATTTGAAATTGGCGAACAGTTCGACTTGAACACCGCTCATCTCTACCTAAGACTTCTGGCTGCATGCTTCTACAGGTGCTTCTCACAAAATTAGAATATCACCAAAAAGTTAATTTATTTCAGTTCTTCAATACAAAAAGTGAAACTCCTATATTATATAGAGTCATTACAAACAGAGTAATCTGTTTCAAGTGTTTATTTCTGTTAATGTTGATGATTATGGTTACAGCCAATGAAAACCCAAAAGTCATTATCTCAGTAAATTAGAATAATTAACAAAAAATGCCTGCAAAGCGTTTAAAAAGGTCCCTTAGTCTGTTTCAGTAGGCTCCACAAGCATGGGGAAGACTGCTGACTTGACAGATGTCCAGAAGGCAGTCATTGACACACTCCACAAGGAGGGTAAGCCACAAAAGGTCATTGAAAAAGACGCTGGCTGTTCACAGAGTGCTGTATCCAAGCATATTAATAGAAAGTTGAATGGAATGAAAAAGTGTGGTAGAGAAAGGTGCACAAGCAACCAGCATAACCATAGCCTTGAAAAGATTATTAAGAAAAGATCATTCAGAAATTTGGGGGAGAGTAACAAAGAGTGGACTGCTGCTGGAGTCATTGCTTCAAAAGCCACCACACACAGACGTATCCAGGACATGGGCTGCAAGTGTCACATTCCTTGTGTCAAACCACTCATGACCAATAGGCAAAGCCAGAAGCGTCTTACCTGTGCCAAGGAGAAAAAGAAGTGGACTATTGCTCAGTGGTCCAAGGTGTTTTTTCAGATGAAAGCAAATTTTGCATTTCATTTGGAAATCAAGGTCCCAGAGTCTGGAGGAAGAGTGGAGAGGCACACAATCCAAGCTGTTTGAGGTCTAGTGTGAAGTTTCCACAATCAGTGATGGTTTGGGGAGCCATGTCATCTGCTGATGTAGGTTCACTGTGTTTTATCAAGACCAAAGTCAGCGCAGCCGTCTACCAGGAATTTTAGAGCACTTCATGCTTCCCTCTGCTGACAAGATTTTGGAGGTAGAAATTTCATTTTTCAGCAGGACTTGGCACCTTTGGCACACTGCCAAAAGTACAGTACCTGGTGTAAAAATAACAGTATCAATAAAAATAACAGTATCACTGTGCTTGATTGGCCAGCAAACTCTCCTGACCTTAACCCTACAGAGAATCTATGGGTTATTGTCAAGAGGAAGATGAGACACCAGACCCAACAATGCAGACGATCTGAAGGCTGCTATCAAAGCAGCCTGGGCTTCCATAACACCTCAGCAGTGCCACAGGCTGATTGCCTCCATGCCACGCCATATTGATACAGTGATTAATGCAAAAGGAGCTCCGATCAAGTATTGAGTGCATTAACTGAATGTACATTCCAATAGGCCAACATTTTGGATTTTAAAATAATTTTTCAAGCTGGTGTTATAAAATATTCTAATTTACTGAGATAATGACTTTTGTGTTTTCATTGGCTGTAAGCCATAATCATCAACATTAAAAGAAATAAACACTTCAAATACCATAGATCACTCTGTTTGTAATGACTAGTGTTGAGCATTCCGATACTGCAAATATCGGGTATCGGCCGATATTCGCTGTATCGGAATTTCGATACCGAGTTCCGATATTTTTGCGATATCGGATAACGGAATCGGAAGTTCCCACAGTGCAAAAATGCAGTATAATTGAGTGTGGGCAGTGCGTGGGCGGAGACTGCATGTCTCTCTGCGGGCGGGGTCTGTGCGGGACCGTGGGTGGTCTGTGCGTGCCTGCCAGCGGTCTGTACGGCCTGCCGGGGGGTGTGTGCGGCCTGCCGGGGGGCTCTGTGTGGCGTGCCGGGGCTCTGAGAGCGTGCCGGGGCTCTGTGCGGGGCTCTGTGAGCCTGCCGGGGCACTGTGAGCGTGCCCGGGGCTCTGTACGGCGTTTCCGGGGCTCTGTATGGGCTGCCGGGGGTCTGTGCTTGTGTGCAGGCATCGTCCGATGGGACTACAAGTCCCATCGGACAATGCCTGCTGTTGTGAATTCCGCTCTTGGGCTCCCTCCGGTGGTTGTAAGTAGCACTTTTGTGAATTCTGCTCTTGGGCTCCCTCCTGTGGTTTTGAGTGGTATAGCTGCTTCTTGGATTTAGCATCAGCAGCTGCTTCCACTGATCGTCTTTCTGGCTCGGCTATTTTAGTCTGGCCTTATCCCTCAATCAATGCCAGTTGCCAATTGTTCCTGCTTGGAGTCACGGCTCTTTTGGATTTCCCTGACACTCTGTCCAGTTCAGCAAAGATAAGTCCTTGCTTGTCCTTTTGCAGTCCACTTGTTGTGGACTTTATTGTTCAGCACATTCTATGTTTTGCTCATTTGTCCAGCTTATCAGTATAGATCTATTCAGCTAAGCTGGAAGCTCTGGGCTGCAGATTTTGCCCTCCACACCTTTAGTCAGGTGTGGAGATTTTTGCATATCTCTGCGGTGGACTTTTTCTAGTTTTTATTACTGACCGCAGAGTGTTCTTTCCTGTACTATCTATCTAGCTAGAAGTGGCCTCCTTTGCTAAATCTTGTTTCATACTACGTATGTCATTTCCTTCTCCTCTCACAGTCATTATTTGTGGGGGGCTGTCCTATCCTTTGGGGATTTTCTCTGAGGCAAGATAGCTTTCCTATTTCTACCTTTAGGGGTAGCTAGTTCTCCGGCTGTGACGAGGTGTCCAGGGAGTGACAGGAACATCCCACGGCTACTGCTAGTGTTGTGATAAGATCAGGAACTGCGGTCTGTATAGTTACCACCTGCTCAGAGCTAGTCGCATGTCGCTCCAAAATTACCAGTCCATAACAGCCTGCTACAATGACAGTGATTGGCACATTAGCCAATGATGGGACAGTAGTAGTCCCATCATCCGGCTAATGTGTTGAATGTAAAAAAAAACACTACATACATGCTACATACATGCTACATACAGTGGGGCAAAAAAGTATTTAGTCATTCAGCAATAGTGCAAGTTCCACCACTTAAAAAGATGAGAGGCGTCTGTAATTTACATCACAGTTAAACCTCAACTATGGGAGACAAACTGAGAAATAAAAATCCAGAAAATCACATTGTCTGTTTTTTTATCATTTTATTTGCATATTATGGTGGAAAATAAGTATTTGGTCAGAAACAAACAATCAAGATTTCTGGCTCTCACAGACCTGTAACTTCTTCTTTAAGAGTCTCCTCTTTCCTCCACTCATTACCTGTAGTAATGGCACCTGTTTAAACTTATCAGTATAAAAAGACACCTGTGCACACCCTCAAACAGTCTGACTCCAAACTCCACTATGGTGAAGACCAAAGAGCTGTCAAAGGACACCAGAAACAAAATTGTAGCCCTGCACCAGGCTGGGAAGACTGAATCTGCAATAGCCAACCAGCTTGGAGTGAAGAAATCAACAGTGGGAGCAATAATTAGAAAATGGAAGACATTCAAGACCACTGATAATCTCCCTCGATCTGGGGCTCCATGCAAAATCCCACCCCGTGGGGTCAGAATGATCACAAGAACGGTGAGCAAAAATCCCAGAACCACGCGGGGGGACCTAGTGAATGAACTGCAGAGAGCTGGGACCAATGTAACAAGGCCTACCATAAGTAACACACTACGCCACCATGGACTCAGATCCTGCAGTGCCAGACGTGTCCCACTGCATAAGCCAGTACATGTCCGGGCCCGTCTGAAGTTTGCTAGAGAGCATTTGGATGATCCAGAGGAGTTTTGGGAGAATGTCCTATGGTCTGATGAAACCAAACTGGAACTGTTTGGTAGAAACACAACTTGTCGTGTTTGGAGGAAAAAGAATACTGAGTTGCATCCATCAAACACCATACCTACTGTAAAGCATGGTGGTGGAAACATCATGCTTTGGGGCTGTTTCTCTGCAAAGGGGCCAGGACGACTGATCCGGGTACATGAAAGAATGAATGGGGCCATGTATCGTGAGATTTTGAGTGCAAACCTCCTTCCATCAGCAAGGGCATTGAAGATGAAACGTGGCTGGGTCTTTCAACATGACAATGATCCAAAGCACACCGCCAGGGCAACGAAGGAGTGGCTTCGTAAGAAGCATTTCAAGGTCCTGGAGTGGCCTAGCCAGTCTCCAGATCTCAACCCTATAGAAAACCTTTGGAGGGAGTTGAAAGTCCGTGTTGCCAAGCGAAAAGCCAAAAACATCACTGCTCTAGAGGAGATCTGCATGGAGGAATGGGCCAACATACCAACAACAGTGTGTGGCAACCTTGTGAAGACTTACAGAAAACGTTTGACCTCTGTCATTGCCAACAAAGGATATATTACAAAGTATTGAGATGAAATTTTGTTTCTGACCAAATACTTATTTTCCACCATAATATGCAAATAAAATGATAAAAAAAAACAGACAATGTGATTTTCTGGATTTTTATTTCTCAGTTTGTCTCCCATAGTTGAGGTCTACCTATGATGTAAATTACAGACGCCTCTCATCTTTTTAAGTGGTGGAACTTGCACTATTGCTGAATGACTAAATACTTTTTTGCCCCACTGTACATGCTACATACATTCTGCATACATTCTGCATACATGCTGCATACATGCTGCATACATTCTGCATACATGCTGCATACATGCTACATACTACATACATACATGCTACATACTACATACATGCTACATACATGCTACATACATGTTACATACATGCTACATACATTCTACATACATGCTACATACATACTACATGCATGCTACATACTACATACATGCTACATACATACTACATACATGCTACATACTACATACATACTACATACATACTACATGCTACATACATGCTACATATATGTTACATACATGCTACATACATACTACATACATGCTACATACTACATACATGCTACATACTACATACATGCTACATACATACATACATGCTACATACATGCTAAATACATGCTACACACATGCTACACACATGCTACATACATGCTACATACATACATACTACATACATTACATACATACATACTACATGCTTACTACATACATACATACATACTACATACATACTACATACATACTGCATACAATACATTCATACAGTACATACATACAGACATACAGTACATTAAACATAGATTACATACTTACCATTACTTGTCACTTTGTTCCCCGAAGCCAGTGTAATCTGTAAAAAAAAAAAAGATTAAAATAACAAACAAACAATATACTCCCTGTCCGCAGAAATCCACGAGTGTCCCACGACGATCTCCCATGGAGAACGGCAGCATCAGCTGGTGCGACCGCTCTCCAGGGGCTCCAGGAACACAATGACGGGAGGAAGGTATCTTTCCGCACTGTATTCCTCCGCCGCTGTAAAAAAAAAGTCCCTAGTCTCACTTGATGAAATTGCTGTGTGAGAAATTTTCCCAGGCAGCAATTGCCCTAAAGTAAGACTTTGAACTCAGGTGACCTCAGTGATACACTGCAGGAGCCATTGTCTCCTGTCAGTGTGTCACTGAGGGTCCTATAGAGCAGTGACATCACCCGATGTCACTGTTCTATGGGGAGATCGTCGTGGGACACTCGTTATTAATTGGACTAAGGCGGACAGGTAGTATACGGTTTATTATTTTACGTTTTTGCAGGCGCTGAAGTATGGTAAGTATGGTTAAATGAAGAATATTAAAATACTTTTTTCCTAATGTATGTGTGTTTTATTAACCCTTTCCTACTATTGGATTAATAATGGATAGGCGTCTTATTGACGCCTCTCCGTTATTAACCCGGCTTAATGTCACCTTACGATAGCAAGGTGACATTAACCCCTTATTACCCCATATCCCACCGCTACACGGGAGTGGGAAGAGAGGGGCTAAGTGCCGTAATTGACGCATCTTACAGATGCGCCATTTCCGGGGCGGCTGCAAACTGTTATTTGTAGCCGGGGGGGGCATTATCCATGGCCCCTCTCTAGGCTATGAATATCAGCCCGCAGCTGTCTGCGTAGCCTTTCTGGCTATAAAATATAGGGGGACCCCACGTCATTTTTTTTGGGGGGGGTCCCCCTATTTTAATAGCCAGTAAAGGCTATGCAGACAGCTGCGGGCTGATATTCATAGCAGGCTACAAATATTGGCCCCCGGCCGTCGGCCTTCCCCCTCTAACGCAGAAAATTGCGCGTTAGCCCACGCCGTTTTTTTTCTGTTTTTTTTTTTTTTAATTAAACGCTTAAGGCCCCTTTCACCCTTGCGTCGGTACGGGTCCATCGGTATGCGTCGGGCCGACGTACCGATGCACGTTGTGAAATTTTGCACGACGGCAGCGGATGCAGTGTTTCAACGCATCCGCTGCCCATTCTGAAGTCCGGGGAGGATGTGGCGTAGTTTTGGCCCTTAATGCGCGGTAGAAAATGTCGGACGCGACGGACAAAAAAAAAACGTTCACTTGAACGTTTTTTCGTGCCAACTGTCCGACAAAACACGACAGATCCATTGCATGATGGACGCGACGTGTGGCCATCCGTCGCGATCCGTCGCTAATACAAGCCTATGGGTAAAAAACGCATCCTGCAAGCACATTTGCAGGATCCATTTTTTTACGCCGGATCCTTTTTTTCTCGTTGTATTAGCGCTGGATTGCGCCTGATGGCCTCACGTTTCATCCGTTTTTTTTTCCGGATCCGTCAAAAAAGCTGTTTCTGCCTGACGGATAACACATACAGAGGAACGTTTTTTCTGTCTGGCGACGGATCCGGCAAAATACGTATGAAACTGAGATGTGAAATGATGAATCCGGCCTCCGAATCCGCTTTTCATGCATGTTTTCATTCAAATCATGCACATTTTCCGTTTATTTATTTTCCAAAAACCGCATCAAAACCTGCATCAAAACTGCATCAACAACCGCACCAAAAACCTGCATAAAAAAGCACCAAAAACTATCAAAAACAGCATCAAAAACCGCACCATAAACCTACATCAAAAAGAGCATCAAAAACTGCATCAAATAACGCACCAAAAACCTGCATCAAAAACTGGTGCAGTTTTGATGCGGTTTTTGATGCTGTTTTTGATGCAGTTTTGATGCAGGTTTTTGGCTCGGTTTTTGATGCAGTTTTTGATGCAGTTTTTGTTGCTGGTTTTTGATGCTGGTTTTTGATGCTGGTTTTTGATGCTGGTTTTTGGCGCTGTTTTGATGCTGTTTTTGATGCTGTTTTTGATGCTGTTTTTGATGCTGCTTTTGATGCAGTTTTTGGTGCAGTTTTGATGCAAGTTTTTGGTGCGGTTTTTGATGCAGTTTTTGGTGCTTTTTTGATGCAGGTTTTAGTGCGGTTTTTGATGCTGTTTTTGATGCAGGTTTTGGTGCGGTTTTTAGAAATAAATAAATGGAAAATGTACATGATTTGAATGGAAACATGCATGAAAAAACGGATTCGGGGGCCGGATTCATCATGTCACATCTCAGTTTTATATGTTTTTTTTGCCAAATCTGTCGCTGTGCGTTTTTTTGCCGGACAGAAAAAACGTTCCTCTGTATGTTTTCCGTCCGGCGGAAACAGCTTTTTTGACGGATCCGGCAAAAAACGGATGAAACGTGTGGCCATCAGGCGCAATCCGGCTCTAATACAACTCTATGAGAAAAAACGGATCCGGTGGAATAAAATGGATCCGGCAGGAATAATGGATCCGGTGGAAAAAATAGAACCAGCGGAAAAAAACGGATCCGGCGGAATAAAAAAAGGATCCAGCAAAAAAAAAAAAACGGATCCAGCAAATGTGCTCTCAGGATGTGTTTTTTACCCATAAACTTGTATTAGCGACGGATCATGACGGATGGCCACATGTCGCGTCCGTCGTGCAATGGATCCGTCATGTTTTGGCGGACCGTTTGCACGAAAAAACATTCAAGTGAACTTTTTTTTGTCTGTCGCGTCCGCCATTTTCTACTGCGCATGCGCGGCCGATACTCCTCCCCATCCTCACCGGACTTCAGAATGGGCAGCGGATGCGTTGAAACACTGTATCCGCTGCCCACGTCGTGCACAAATTTCTCAACGTGCGTCGGTACGTCGGCCCGACGCATAGCGACGGACCCGTACCGATGCAAGGGTGAAAGAGGCCTTAATGAGCGTTTCAATTTAAAAAAAAAAAAAATATGGCGTGGGCTCCAGCGCAATTTTCTGCGCCAGAGGGGGAAAGCCGACGGCTGGGGGCCAATATTTGTAGCCTGCTATGAATATCAGCCCGCAGCTGTCTGCGTAGCCTTTACTGGCTATTTAAAATAGGGGGACCCCCCAAAAAAATGACGTGGGGTCCCCCTATATTTTATAGCCAGAAAGGCTACGCAGACAGCTGCGGGCTGATATTCATAGCCTAGAGAGGGGCCATGGATATTGCCCCCCCCCCCCGTCTACAAATACCAGTCCGCAGCCACCCCGGAAATGGCGCAAGATATGCCAATTCTGGTACTTAGCCCCTCTCTTCCCACTCCCGTGTAGCGGTGGGATATGGGGTAATAAGGGGTTAATGTCACCTTGCTATCGTAAGGTGACATTAAGCCGAGTTAATAACTGAGAGGCGTCAATAAGACGCCTATCCATTATTAATCCAATACTAGTAAAGGGTTAATAAAACACACATACATTAGGAAAAAGTATTTTAATATTCTTCATTTAACCATACTTACCATACTTCAGCGCCTGCAAAAAACGTAAAATAATAAACCGCATACTACCTGTCCGCCATAGTCCAATTAATAACGAGTGTCCCACGATGATTTGGCTGGAATTGAGATCGGACGCCATGTCGCGTTTGGAGAGCTCCTGATGTGCCTAAACAGTGGAAACCCCCCACAATTGACACCATTTTGGAAACTAGACCCCTTAGGGAACTTATCTAGATGTGTGGTGAGCACGTTAAACCCCCAGGTGCTTCATGGAAGTTTAGAACGTAGAGCCGTGAAAATAAAAAACGCATTTTTTCTACAAAAATGATGTTTTTGCTCCCAAATTTTTATTTTGACAAGGGTAACAGGAGAAATTAGACAAGTTGTTGTGCAATTTCTCCTGAGTATGTCGATACCCCATATGTGGGGGTAAACCACTGTTTGGGCGCACCGCAGAGCTTGGAAGAGAAGGAGTGCCGTTTTACTTTTTCAATGTAGAATTGGCTGGAATTGCGATCGGACACCATGTCGCGTTTGGAGAGCCCCTAATGTGCCTAAACAGTAGAAACCCCCCACAAGTGACCCCATTTTGGAACTTATCAGATGTGTGGTGAGCACTTTAAACCCCCAAGTGCTTCACAGAAATTTATAACGTAGAGCCGTGAAAATAAAAAATCCTTTTTTTCCTCAAAAATGATTTTTTAGCCTGCAATTTTTTATTTTCTCAAGGGTAACAGGAGACATTGGACCCCAAATCTGTTGACCAGTTTGTCCTGAGTACGCTGATACCCCATATGTGGGGGGGCACTGTTTGGGCACCCATCGGGGCTTGGAAGGGAAGGAGCGCCGCTTGGAATGCAGACTTTGATGGCATAGTCTGCGGGCATCATGTTGCATTTGCAGAGCTTGTGATGTACCTAAACAGTATAAGCCCCCCTCAAGTGACCCCATTTTGGAAACTAGACCCCCCAAGGAACTTATCTAGATGTGTGGTGAGAACTTTGAATGCCCAATTGCTTCACAGAAGTTTATAATGCAGAGTTGTGAAAATAAAAAAATATTTTTTTTTCCACAAAAAAGATTTTTTAGCCCCCAAGTTTTTTTTCACAAGGTTAACAGGAGAAATTGGACCCCAAAAGTTGTCCAATTTATTCCGAGTACACTGATGCCCCAAATGTGGGGATAAACCACTGTTTGGGCGCATGGCAGAGCTCAGAAGGGAGAGAGCACCATTTGACTTTTTGAGCGCAAAATTGGCTATGGCATTTAGAGACCCACTGATGTACGTAAACAGTGGAAACCCCCCAATTCTAACTCCAACCCTAACCCCAACACACCCCTAACCCTAATCCCAACCCAATCCATAATCCTAATCACAACCCTAACAATAATCACAACCCTAACCCCAAAACAACCATAAACCTAATCAAAACCCTAAATCCAACACACCCCTAATCCTAAGCTCAACCCTAACCTCAAACCTAACCCTAATCCCAATACACCCCTAATCCCAACCCTAACAACCCTAATCCCAAACCTAACCCTAATCCCAAACGTAACCCTAATGCCAACCCTAATCAAAACCCTAACCCTGATCCCAACTCTAACTTTAGCCCCAACCCTAACCCTAAATTTAACCCTAACCCTAGCCCTAACTTTAGCCCTAACCCTAGCCCTAAATTTAGCCCCAACCCTAAATTTAGGCCCAACCCTATCCGAAATTTAGCCCCAACCTTAACCCTAAATTTAGCCCCAACCCTAACCCTAAATTTAGCCCCAACCCTAACTTTAGCCCCAACCCTAACTCTAAATTTAGCCCCAACTCCGGCCGGCAGATCATGGTGGGTGCACTGCGCATGCGCCTGCCATTTTCTTACCGGAGGAAGAAACTGGCGGCCAGGAGGGGACACAGGAGGACCCAGGGACACCGGTAAGTATAACAGGGTCCCCGAATCCCCCCATTTCTCTGTCTTCTGATGTGCGATCACATCGGAGGACAGAGAAATTAAATGGGAAATCGCTTTTTTTTTTTTGCGACCGCCGGTAAACGGTTAATTACCGGGGGTCGGTAAAACCCCCACGAATCATGTTCTCTGGGGTCTCGGCTACCCCCGGTAACCGAGACCCCAGAGAAAATCCGACTCTGGGGGGTCGCTATTCACTTTTTCCACAGCGCTGTTAATTAACGGCACTGTGGTTTAAGTACCCTTAAAGGGAAGGTGCCATAAAAAAATTTTTTTTACAGCAATTGTAAAAATGTAAAGAATTAATGTTTAAATTTTCTTAAAAAATATTTTCATTTGTTTATAATTTAGTAAAATATGAAAAATAATTTGAAAAGTTTTGGAATTTCCACTTTTAAACACTAGGGGGAGCAGCTGCTGAAATTTCAGAAAAACCTCGTGTACAACTAGCTCACATTACTGCAGTAATTATGGGCGGAGTCTGCTGACGTGTGTGTGATGTCACTCCTCTCCTCCCCTTCTGGGTGTTTGCTAAGGGATAAGAGAGGATGATATTCAGGAACCCAGTGAGCAGCCATTTTGTTGGTGACTGCAGAGTTAGGCTACTTTCACACTAGCGTTAACTGCAATACGTCGCAAATGCGTCGTTTTTGCGAAACGCCGCATCCAGCAAAAGTTTTTGCTGGATACGTTGTTTCGTCATAGAGTAACATTAGCGACGCATTTGCGACGCATTTGCGACGCATTTCCAAACGGTGAATGCGTTTGGCGGCGTTTGGGCGTATGGTAGCGGTCCGTCGGGAGAAAAAAACGTTACATGTAACGTTTTTTGCTCCCGACGGTCCGCTTTTTCCGACCGCGCATGCGCAGTCGGAACTCCGCCCCCACCTCCCCGCACTTCCCCGCACATCACAATGGGGCAGCGGATGCGTGGGAAATATGCATCCGCTGCCCCCGTTGTGCGGCGGAGACCACACTAGCGTCGGGAACGTCGGCCCGACGCGCAGCGACGGGTTGTTCCCGACGCTAGTGTGAAAGTAGCCTAAGGCTGCCGTCACACTAGCAGTATTTGGTCAGTATTTTACCTCAGTATTTGTAAGCCAAAACCAGGAGTGGAACAATTAGAGGAAAAGTATAATAGAAACATATGCTCCACTTCTGTATTTATCACCCACTCCTGGTTTTGGCTTACAAATACTGAGGTAAAATACTGACCAAATACTGCTAGTGTGACAGCAGCCTTATACTGACAAGTAGACAGTCACCGAGGATGGCAGGCAGCAAGGATTCTGGGAGATATGTGGTGGAGGAGCAGGGTGACAGCTCACAGAGTATTTCAGGAGAGCAGTGTGTTGGTCTACGGAGGGGGCACCATGTTCAGTGCGCGGAGCAGCCAGGGATTGTACATAGAGCGCTGTCTTTTATACACATGGATGGGCCGTCTGCTCCACAGAAATCCAGGAAACATTTCTGCTGATTGATGTCCTGTTCTGATCCAGACTTTGCATGCAAAGACCCCATTCCCCTCCTCAGATCCTGTTTTCTCCATCCTGTCCTGGCAATGTGTGAAAGCGAGACATCAGGCGCAGTTCGGGGTGATGCTGGGAAGGAAATGTAGCCTTATAGTAACGATAAAAATGAGACCCCTCTCTTCAGCTGCATCACCAGCCCTGACTGCACCTAACTGGAGGTCATGCTGCCCCCTCTATTACCCCAGACCCACGTGCAGGTGCTCAGCCACAACCACCATAGAATGGGTCCGCTTTCTGAAGATAATACTGCCATAGAGTTCTCACATAATACCGCCATAGTGTTCTCATATAATGCCACCATATAGATCACACATAATACCGCCATATACATCACGCACAATACTATCAAATAGATCACACAATACTGTCATACAGTTCTCACATACCACCATATAGATCACAAATAATACCGCCATATAATTCTCACCTAGTACTTCCACATAGATCACACATAATCCCACAATATAGTTCTCATATACCACCGTCATATACTTTTTACATCATTCCACAACACTGATCAAACATAATATTGCCATATAGATCTCATATAATACCGTCACATAGATCACACATAGATCACACAATACTTGGCGGCATAATGTGTGATATTATATATATATATTATAATATCCCAGCATAATGTGTGGTCATTATGGGAGTATTATGTGATATATATATATATATATATATATATATATATATATATATATATATATATATATATATATATATATATATATATATATATATATATATATATATAGCGGCATTATACGTGATCCATATGGTATTGTGCTGCTCTAGGGAGGTGAGAGACGTATGGTGGAAGGAGCAGGGTGACAGGAGCACAGTATTTCAGGAGAGCAGTATTTCAGGAGAGCAGTGTACTGGTCTGTGGGTGGGAGGGTGTGCTCACACTCACACGCTCCCAACTGTACTTATAGCCTTTACTGGCTATTAAAATGGGGGACACCCCCCAAAAAAAGACGTGGGGCCCCCTATATTTAATAACCATCAAATATTATGCAGCTGCGGGCTGACATTAATAGCCTAGGAAGGGGCCATGGATACTGTCCCCCCCCCCAGGCGAAAAACATCAGCTCTCAGCCGCCTTTTACATGCGCCTTTTCTGGCGCTTTGCCTGGCAATTTCCACTTGCCCTGTAGCGGTAGCAAGTGGGGTTCATATTTGTGGGGTTAATGTCACCTTCATATTGTCTGGTGACATCAAGCCCACGGCTTAGTAATGGACAGGCGTCTATAAGGCACCCATCCATTACTAAACCTATAGTTGTATTGTAAATAAAGACTCGGCCAGAATAAAGTCCTTTATTAATCTTTTTTAATCCATACCGAATGCATAATCCTCGACTCTCTCATCTCCCACAACAAAAATAATAAACCACAATGGGAAAAGACACGCAGGGGGGAGAGTGCATAGGAGAGGATTAGATACTGACTGCTGAGCCGTGTATCTAATCCTGGCCTGTGTGATACCGACAGCTGAGCCGTGTATCTAATCCTGTCCTGTGATACCGACTGCTGAGCCGTGTATCTAATCCTGTCCTGTGTGATACCGACTACTGAGCCGTGTATCTAATCCTGTCCTGTTTGATACTGACTGCTGAGCCGTGTATCTAATCCTGTCCTGTGTGATACTGACTGCTGAGGACACAGTACACGGGACAGGATTAGCTACCCAGGACAGAGGTAGCAGTGGTAGGTGTATATAGAGGCAGATAGTGGTATACAGAGGCAGGCAGGCAGGCAGTGGTATACAGAGGCAGGCAGGCAGTGGTATACAGAGGCAGGCAGGCAGTGGTATACAGAGGCAGGCAGGCAGTGGTATACAGAGGTAGGCAGGCAGTGGTATACAGAGGCAGGCAGGCAGTGGTATACAGAGGCAGGCAGGCAGTGGTATACAGAGGCAGGCAGGCAGTGGTATACAGAGGCAGGCAGGCAGTGGTATACAGAGGCAGGCAGGCAGTGGTATACAGAGGCAGGCTGGCAGTGGTATACAGAGGCAGGCAGTGGTATACAGAGGCAGTGGTATACAGAGGCAGGCTGGCAGTGGTATACAGAGGCAGGCAGGCAGTGGTATACAGAGGCAGGCAGGGGTATACAGAGGCAGGCAGGGGTATACAGAGGCAGGCTGGCAGTGGTATACAGAGGCAGGCAGTGGTATACAGAGGCAGGCAGGCAGTGGTATACAGAGGCAGGCTGGCAGTGGTATACAGAGGCAGGCTGGCAGTGGTATACAGAGGCAGGCTGGCAGTGGTATACAGAGGCAGGCTGGCAGTGGTATACAGAGGCAGGCAGACAGTGGTATACAGAGGCAGGCTGGCAGTGGTATACAGCGGCAGGCAGACAGTGGTATACAGAGGCAGACAGTGGTATACAGAGGCAGGCAGGCAGTGGTATACAGAGGCAGGCAGGCAGTGGTATACAGAGGCAGGCAGGCAGTGGTATACAGAGGCAGGCAGTGGTATACAGAGGCAGGCTGGCAGTGGTATACAGAGGCAGGCAGACAGTGGTATACAGAGGCAGGCAGACAGTGGTATACAGAGGCAGGCAGGCAGTGGTATACAGAGGCAGGCTGGCAGTGGTATACAGAGGCAGGCAGACAGTGGTATACAGAGGCAGGCAGTGGTATACAGAGGCAGGCAGACAGTGGTATACAGAGGCAGGCAAGCAGTGGTATACAGAGGTAGGCTGGCAGTGGTATACAGAGGCAGGCAGCAGTGGTATACAGAGGCAGGCAGGCAGTGGTATACAGAGGCAGGCAGCAGTGGTATACAGAGGCAGGCAGGCAGTGGTATACAGAGGCAGGCAGTTGTATACAGAGGCAGGCAGGCAGTGGTATACAGAGGCAGGCAGTGGTATACAGAGGCAGGCTGGCAGTGGTATACAGAGGCAGGCAGACAGTGGTATACAGAGGCAGGCAGTGGTATACAGAGGCAGGCAAGCAGTGGTATACAGAGGCAGGCTGGCAGTGGTATACAGAGGCAGGCAGCAGTGGTATACAGAGGCAGGCAGGCAGTGGTATACAGAGGCAGGCAGGCAGTGGTATACAGAGGCAGGCAGCAGTGGTATACGCAGGCAGCAGTGGTATACAGAGGCAGGCAGTGGTATACAGAGGCAGGCAGTGGTATACAGAGGCAGGCAGCAGTGGTATACAGAGGCAGGCAGGCAGTGGTATACAGAGGCAGGCAGTGGTATACAGAGGCAGGCAGTGGTATACAGAGGCAGGCAGGCAGTGGTATACAGAGGCAGGCAGGCAGTGCTAGGTGCTATATAGGGGCTGGTAGCAGTGGTAGATGCATAAGAAAATAAAAACGCTGTACTTACCTTCTTTCCTCTACCAGGAAATGCTGAGTCATGTTCAGGGCAGAGCAGTGTGACGATCTCCCTGCTCTGCTCTGAACAGGTCGGCAGTGATTGCAGCCTGTAATGTAATACTAAGCACAGGCTGCATTCACAGCTCCTCGCTGCAGATACTTACCCTGGACGCTCGGCAGCAGCTTCTCCCAACAGCAGCTTCTGCCATCACACGCACTGAGCTGAGCTGTGTGTGCGATGGCAGAGGGAAATAAACAAAATGGCCGCGATCTCCTCTCACAGCTGTGACGTGGCAGCTCAGTGGGCGTGGCCAAGTCACAGCTGAGAGGCAGGAGATGCGGTCGGAGCCCGACCGTTGGCTCCTATGTCCATGGCTGCCGTAAGTGAGGAGTGCAAGTGTCGTGCCCAGACACTTACACCCACACTAATGAAAATGGCGGCCTCCAGTGGTGAATGTAAAAGTGAATAAATAAAAAAGTATGAAAGAGGTACATTTACTTTTGTATTAAAAATAATTGATTGTATAATCAATAATTATTAATACAAAAACTAAAATCACGGCACCCTCCCTTTAACTGCCGCCGTTAAAAGGCGTATCGGCGGCCGTTAAGGGGTTAAAGTATTAAAAAACATGTAATTTGGATATTTTCTATTAAATATGACTTATCAATGTAGTACATTTCAGAGCATGCATCCCAATCATTCTTGAATACAATTTTTCTACTTTCTTACACATCTTACTATTCTGGATAAGTAAATAGAACAAAGCCCTGGAGATCCCCTTCCAAAAAAAATCTCTTCTATTTATAGTAGTAAATTGAAAAGGTCACTGTTGCACTAAATATTTGTGTGGTTTATTATCTTTTTTAATTCTGGTATTTTTAGTCTACATGATTAGGCAAAATCATGTCCTAACAAATTTTATGTATGGAACCTCCTAATTGGTCAAAATTGGAACTCACCTGATTGTCCTGTTTTCGTGGATACAGTTCCTCTTCCATGGTAAATCTAATTGGTTTTGACAAGGAATAAATCCTCTGTATATAGCATTTGCAACTATTAAAGAATATCAGAAGTGATATTTTTGGGAAAAGTAATGTTATTAAATCCTGTGTATTGATAAAAGAGCAACACCCACAAAAACCTCAAAAGTTACTTGCTTCATCTCAAGCTGATTAGTGTGCATTTCTTTATAACTTGCCATTTTCCACCAGAATCCAGAACTATAAGGCTCAAAAAAGTTTTCAATTTCTTGCAGTGAACTACAGTGAATAAATATAAATCTCATTTCAGCAGTGGATTTTATTATACACCTGTAATGACGTAAATGTGACTCCATATGATCATAGATTTGATATTCGGTTCAGGTAACACTTGAATATTGTCAGCAGTGTTGTATTTCTCTTAGCAAAGACAGTTGGCAAGTGATCCATGCGGGAACGTCATTAGAGGCTCTCCATAACGCATACATGCAGTCAAGCTGGGGTGCCTATGGGCCCACAGGTGGAATCGAGTCCTCAGGGCCCTTCCTACTGCTGCTTTATATTAACATGAAAACTGTTATTATTCCAGCCTCATGCAACGCCAAAAGGTTAAAAAAGGTTTTTGCAGTTTTCCAAACCGATTTAACCTAGAATTCTGTCATACTGTTAAATGAATTGGGGCCTATTTGTGTATAAGGAGAAACGTCAGACAAGCTGGGAGAAATCGTGGGGACCAGCCTCGGCGACTAGACATCTGTTTCCCACTTCCTTTTCAATGTATGTTTTCTCTTGAATGCTGTATAGTTTTGCAGAGTAAAACTTAAATATCTGTAATGATGGGGTTGGTTTCGGATTCGTGGTGTTTGTATAAACCACATGACAGGTTAGGCTGTGTGCACACGTTGTGGATTTTTCTCGTTTATTTCACGTTTTTTCGCTCTAAAAATACATACATTATGCATCCCATCATTTAGAATGCATTCCGCAATTTTTGTGGACTTGATGTTTTTTTTCTGCGAAAAATGCGCATCGCGGTAAAAAACGCAGCATGTTCATTAATTTTGCGGATTTTTTTTCGGATTTCCCACTATATCATTGCACTGGGAAATCTCCGGAAAAAAAATGCACAAAAACCGAGAAAAAAACGCATGTGGATTTCTTGCAGAAAATGTCCGGTTTTGCTCAGGAAATTTCTGCAAGAAATCCTGAACGTGTGCACATGCCTTAACGTTAAGGCCATGCTCACACATTCAGTATTTGGTCAGTATTTTACCTCAGTATGTGTAAGCCAAAACCAGGAGTGGGTGATAAATGCAGAAGTGGTGACGTGTTTCTATTATACTTTTCCACTGACTGTTCCACTTCTGGTTTGTGCTTACAAACACTGAGGTAAAATACTGACCAAATACTCGTCGTGTGCATGTAGTTTTACGTTTTTTTCCTTTTTTTTTTTTTTTTTTTAAATCCTATGAGGAATCTTATCTGTGTATACAAATTTATTGTGCCTGTTCATATAATATAACAAGAGAGATGTCAGTCTGGCTGAGGGGTATGATACATGACGTATGGTCCCAACTAGCTCTTCCAAGTATGTTTTCTCTTTGCAGAGTTTTAATGTGAAACATACCGGGCTGCAATAACGCAGCCAGTGTCTGATACATCCTGCCTGTGGCTCAGACAGCATAAATCTCCTGTCAGGTTCCCTTAAAGTTTTCAGAAAATTCACTTTGAAACAGTTCAAATTAGAACCTAATTGTTTATTTAGAGTTAATGGTTTTCTTGTCTCGAGATTAACCATTTCTTTTTCACTTTCTTAATAGGGTTGGTTCAGTCCTGGTCAAGTTTTTGTACTAGATGAGTACTGTGCACGATATGGTGTACGTGGCTGCCATCGTCATCTCTGCTACCTTAAAGAACTGATTGACAACGCTGAGACGGGGTCCGTGATAGACCCCACACTGCTTCATTACAGCTTTGCGTTCTGTGCTTCTCATGTTCACGGAAACAGGTATCAACTAACAATATCTACCCATTGTGGAAAGAGGTCTTTGATTATTCAATAAAGACTGATGAGAATTGTAGCTTGCATATTTGTTACTGACACTATATTTTTGTATTTTTGTGATAATATAACACAAAATCACTTCTCTACTTTGTAAACGAGTATTTGATATGTTACTATATATTTCTTCATTATATCAGAGTTGTTTTCGCTTAAAGGAAACCTGTCAACAAATGTACTGTTCCTAAAGGGAAAGTTCAAGGAATTTAATTGTTGTATTCATACTACCATAAAGGTAGTGATGGTTTTCCAAAAACGGTTCACTCTAACGAAGGCCTTGAACCATAAAGAATAAAATAGCCAGTATTACCTTTCAAGAGTCACTATAACACTCTAGTGGTGGTTAAAGGGTTACTCCGGTGCCGCTCTGTGTTGCATAATGCCATGTCGCTCTCCTGCTATTGAAGTGCTTAAATACCACTGTCAGAGACTTTAAGATTGCACAATCCTTATGGGGCGCACATTTTTGCTCAATACCCCACCCCTTCACTTGCGACTGGATTGTGGTGTACCAATGGGCTGCCATCACAGCACGGGAATCTCCTGAGGGCTCCTGTTCAACTGTTAGTCCACCTATGAAGCCCACCCTAAAGCGGAGATCACTGTGCTATGAAGCTCAGACACATAAGAAATATTTATAGTTATGCTATGTATTACTGAACTGAAGTGTTGCAGTATTTAATACAAGCTATCAAACAATTGCAGGTTCAGGTCTTCTAGGAGGACTGAAAAATAAAGTGAAAAGTACCGTATATACTCGAGTATAAGCCGACCCGACTATAAGCCGACCCCCCTAATTTTGCCACAAAAAACTGGGAAAACGTAATGACTCGAGTATAAGCCTAGGGTGGGAAAAGCAGCAGCTACCGGTAAATGTCAAAAGTAAAAATAGATACCAATAAAAGTAAACCATGTGACCGCTCAGTACAGGAAGAAGCTGCGGCATCGGGGAGCCAGGAACCTGCAGGGACCGTGCCTGGAGTAGGTGAGTATAATTAGACAGCCCCCCGCTCCCCCTCCCCTGCTGACCCCTGGGTATGATTCGAGTATAAGCCGAGAGGGGGACTTTCAGCCCCCAAAAATGGGCTGAAAATCTCGGCTTATACTCGAGTATATACGGTAATATAAATGTAAATGTTTTTATAATATTAAAATAAAAAGAACATAACATTTTTAAATACCCCTTTTTCCTCATCCTAAAATAAGGAAATAAAAAAAGCATATTCGATATTGTAAAAGTCTGATATATTAAACAATAAAATTATTTAAAGGGTATCTGTCAGTAGGATCAACCTTTTTAAGCCAATCAACATGGCCACGCAGGTCATAGGAAAGTGAATAAAATCATATTTTGATATCTGCAATCCGATGTCTTATTCCACGCTTCTCTTAATATCTAAATTACCAGTTAAGAGCTATGGGCTGGACACTGATCGCCCTGAGAATCTGACTCCAGATCTTATTTTCGAAGAAAATGGACATTAGCACTGTGGTACAGTCTGATTTCCTGATCTACTTGTTTCACACTGGTAACAAAAGATCAGGGATGCACCGCAACAATACATGCATCAATTGTACTGCTAAAAAGGTGTAAATATATCAATAAAAATTACAAGAATTTATTATAAATAAATGACAGTTCAAAGAAATTACTAAAAAATTGTATATGCTAACAATTAGTACATGGGTTCTATCATAATACAGAAGTGATTAAGTCCATGGGTGTAAAAAAAACAAACAAAAAAACAGCTGAAGTGAAGGTCAGGAGTTGTTAAGTAGGGCAAACAGAGGGAGACAAAGAGGGATATAAAATCCCATAATAGAGACTAATAGAAAAAGTGTATTGAGCACTTATATGCATGAATGTTTCATATAAGCATTGTATGCATAGTAATTGTTAGAACAAATAAACCTACAGCTTGATGGTCATTACGTCTCTCTGTTGTGCACAATTCTCATCAAAAAGTGACATTAGTAAAACTGGGAATAATTACTCATTGAAGTGATCCGTCCTGCCCTTACCTCAGCCACGTACCCCAACACGCGTTTCACGTTAAAATGTCGCTTCCTCATACAACAAAATGACAGCACAAATTAAATTACCGGTATGTATTTTTTTCTGCAAAGTTCCAAATTTTTTAATTATCAAAAATAATTTTAACCCAATCACTACATGCGCCATACATGTACTACACATGGTGTGTCCCTCCCTTTGATGTAGGCTATAGCGCTGAGCCCACATCTTTCCAAGCACGTCAGCTGTTTTGAACAGCTGACGTGCCCCTAACAGCGGCGGGTGGAATCGCGATCAACCAGCAGCTGTTAACTGGTTAAATGCTACTGTCAATCTCTGACAGCAGCATTTTATATGATTGCACCAGAAGCGCATCACTAATCTCGCCCGTCGATGACCCCCTTCACATGATTGAGAGTCACCAATGGATTGGTATGACAACCAGAGGTCTCCAGCAGACCTCTATGGTTGTCAATGCCAGATTGCTATGAGCGCCACTCTGTGGACGGCGCTCATATCAAGTGAGCATTTTTGCTACACACAACTTCCACAAAATGATTCATAACACCTCATCTGAGAGCAGCAATATGTAGGAAAAGAGACCCTGAATCAAACCATGTATCACTTAGTTTACTGGGTGCAGCAGTTCTGACGCAATCAGAGTTCTTAGGCTATGTTCACACATTGCGTTTCTGCTGCATTTTGTTATGCAAATTTTATCTGTGTTTTACAGTAGCAACCAAAGCTGAGGTTTCAGAAGTCTCATGCACACACTTTTTTTTTCCTGAGTGAATTGGAAAACTGCTGCGTTTTTGTAAACTGCAGCATGTCACTTCTTTCAGTGTTTTTGCAATGTTTTTTCACCCACAGAAAGCAATAAGTGCAAAAACACAGGTATCAGGTTTTGCTGCATTTGTAGTGAAAAAAAGCATATACTGCAGTATGTGAAACTGTTTATTTTTGTGATTTTCTCAAGTTTAAGCCATTATGACTTGGTCTCCTCACCCGAAAATGGCAGTTGGTATTAATACAGTTGAATTAAATTAGTGATATACGTAAAGTAAACATTGGCTGACCAAGGTGTGAAATTGAACAATACCTGACCAAAGTGTGAAAGTAAACCGTGTCCTACAAACTCAATGCTCTGCCGATGTCTTAGGTAAACTATTCCAGACCAATTCAACTTCCCCCGCATTGGTTGACCTAACACCTTGAATTGCTCATGCTTATGTGGTGGAAGCAAAGTTTAACTTTTGGGATCCTGAAAAATGAACCATAGAAACACAGCAAAACCTGCTTTTTGTAAGTAGCTTCTTTACTGCCAAGAGAGCACGTTTGCCTGTAGAGAAAAAAAAAGCATCAAAAACTCAAATTATGAATGTAGCCATAGAATGCAACAAAGCTCAGAAATCTGCCCCCCGCCAACACCATGGCTTTCTGTATACACTGTCTATTGAAATTGAATTGCTTATCACAGGAAGTGATGTCGTCAGTGTACCAGTTGTGGGAGACCTAGTCCATCAGTGATAATATTCTTGGGATAAAACCTTAATTTTAAGTAAACCGCACACAGCCTAATAAGTGATACATCCCTGAGTTCAGACTTTCAACCACTACATCTTACTGTCCCCAGATTACATTGCAGAAACCTGCTGACATAGTGTCTTTAAGGACTATATAAGGCACCATTCATAAAGTTCTTTTGGAGTTTTATGGCTCTTATTGCTTATTTTTAATATGGCTATCCATTGTTTTTAATTGCTTGTGTCAAGCTGGTGTGTGTGTATGTATGTGTATATATATATATATATATATATATATATATATATCTAATATATAAAGCTGAATGTGTGTGTGTGTGTATGTATGTATGTATGTATGTATGTCCGGGATTGGCATCTGAACCGTAGCAGCTACAGCCACAAAATTTTGCACAGTCACACGTCTGGACCCCGAGAGCGTCATAGGCTATGTTGTGAGGTGAAATTTTAACCCCGCGCTTTCCAATTCACCAAACAATTTTGCCCCTATCTACATAATGGGGAAAAAGTGAAAGGAAAAGTGTTGGAGGCGTCGCAGCTACAGGCACAAAATTTTGCACAGTCACACGTCTGGACCCTGAGAGCGTCAAAGCTATATTGTGAGGTGAAATTTTAACCCCGCGCTTTCCAAGTCACCAAACAATTTTGCCCCTATCTACATAATGGGGAAAAAATGAAAGGAAAAGTGTTGGAGGCAAATTAACAGCTGCCAGATGTGAACAAGGGGGACTTAAAGAATGACAGCGATGGCACCAAAGAGTATATACTGTACAGTTGCTAAGGTGGGGCCCCAACATGGGATAATCACACCACCACGGGGATATGAACACACACACAAAATGCGCCACACACTACCACGTGCTCGAACACATATACCACCCTCAGTGCACATTTCACCACACATACACCAACCTCGCCACATAAAAGTAGAAACACAAAAGTCGCCGCTCAAAACTCGCCACGCGCAAAACTCTCCACATGCAAAACTCGCCACACGTGCAAAACTCGCCACACGCAAAACTTGCACACGCAGAAAAATTGCCACACGCAGAAAAATTGCCACATGCACAAAAGTTGCAACACATGCAAAAGTTGCCTCACACAAAACTTGCACATACTCAAAAGGCACCACACATAAAACTCGCCACGCGCAAAACTCGCCATGCGCAAAACTTGCTGCACACAACTTGCTACACTAACCTGTCACATGCAACTCGACACACAAAAAGTTGCTACACGCATGTCGCCACACAAAACTCATCTCACAAAAGTCCCTACATGCATGTCGCCACACGCAACTCAACACACACAACTTGACACACGAAACTCGCCCTAAAACACACACAAGTCTGGTATCCTTCAAAAATAAAAATCTGATTAATAAGCAGACAAACTACAAGAGCAACAAATGTACCATATAGGAATCCGGCAGCTGTCAGTCACATGACCAGTCTATTATGTGTATGTGTGAGCTAATATATACTGCCAGGGGGTGGGCTTACTGTTGGCTGGGGATTTATCAGGCTGCCATTTTAGCTTACAAATACTGAGGTAAAAATACTGACCAAATAACGTGTGAACGAGGGCTAATACAGGAGGAGATGGCATACAGCTATATACTATATACAGGAGATGACACACAGGTATATACTATTTACAGGGGAGATGACACACAGGTATATACTATATACAGGAGGAGATGACACACAGATATATACTATATACAGGAGAGATGACACACAGGTATATACTATATAGAGGAGGAGATGACATACAGGTACATACTACATACAGGAGGAGATGACATACAGGTATATACTATATACAGGAGGAGATGACACACAGGTATATACTATATACAGGAGCAGATTACCTACAGGTATATAGTATATACAGGAGGAGATGACACAGGTATATGCTATGTATAGGAGGAGATGACATACAGGTATATACTATATACAGGAGATGACACACAGATATATACTATATATAGGTGAGATGACACACAGGTATATACTATATACAGGAGATTACATACAGGTATATCTAATATATAAAGCTGAATGTGTGTATGTATGTATGTGTGTATGTCCGGGATTGGCATCTGTACCGTCGCAGCTACAGCCACAAAATTTTGCACAGTCACACGTCTGGACCCCGAGAGCGTCATAGGCTATGTTGTGAGGTGAAATTTTAACCCCGCGCGTTCCAATTCACCAAACAATTTTGCTCCTATCTACATAATGGGGAAAAAGTGAAGGGAAAAGTGTTGGAGGAAAATTGACAGCTGCCAGATGTGAACAATGGGGACTTTAAGAATGAGAGCGATGGCGCCAAAGAGTATATAACGTACAGTTGCTAAGGTGGGGCCCCGACATGGGATACTCACCACACACGGGGATATGAACACAAACACAAAATGCGCCACACACTACCACGTGCTTGAACACATATACCACCCTCAGCACACATTTCACCACACACACACACCAACCTCGCCACATAAAAGTCGAAACACAAAAGTCACCACTCAAAACTCGCTACATGCAAAACTCGCCATATGCAAAACTAGGCTCACGCAAAACTCGCCACACGTGCAAAACTCACCTCATGGAAAACTCACCTCATGCAAAACTTGCACACACAGAAAAATTGCCACATGTACAAAAGTTGCACCACATGCAAAAGTTGCCTCACACAAAACTTGCACATACTCAAAATGCACCACACATAAAACTCGCCACGCGCAAAACTCGCCATGCACAAATCTTGCTGCACACAACTTGCTACACTAACCTGTCACATGCAACTCAACACACAAAATGTTGCTACACGCATGTCGCCACACAAAACTCATCTCACAAAAGTCGCTACATGCATGTCGCCACACGCAACTCAACACACACAACTTGACACATAAAACTCGCCCTAAAACACACACAAGTCTGGTATTGTCCTTCAAAAATAAAAATCTGATTAATAAGCAAACTACAAGAGCAACAAATGTACCATATAGGAAATACGGCAGCTGTCAGTCACATGACCTGTCTATTATGTGTATGTGTGAGCTAATATATACTGCCAGGGGGGAGGGCTTCCTGTTGGCTGGGGATTTATCAGGCTGCCAATAGCAACCAATCACAGCTCAGCTTCTATTTTGCTACAGTTAATTAACCTGAGCTCTGATTGGTTAATATAGGCAACAAAGACATTCTCAGTATAACAAAGCTAATATATGTTGTGAAATGCTTCTATTTGCTTAGTTTTTGCCTTTTAATAATTACATTTCTATCTATTTGTTTTGTGGTTTTTGTGTGCAGAATAAATTTTTGTTAACTTATTCTATTTTGCTAACAGCAGTCATTAACCCGGGCGAAGCCGGGTAGTACAGCTAGTATATATATATATATATTTATATATATATATGTATATGTATATATATATATATATATATATATATATATATATATATATATATATATATATATATATACATACACAGTCATGGCCAAAAGTATTGACACCCCTGCAATTCTGTCAGATAATACTCAGTTTCTTCCTGAAAATGACTGCAAACACAAATTCTTTGTTATTATCTTCATTTAATTTGTCTTAAATGAAAAAACACAAAAGAGAATGAAGCAAAAAGCAAAACATTGATCATTTCACACAAAACTCCAAAAATGCGCCAGACAAAAGTATTGTCACCCTCAGCCTAATACTTTGTTGCACAACCTTTAGCCAAAATAACTGCGACCAACCGCTTCCGGTAACCATCAATGAGTTTCTTACAATGCTCTGCTGGAATTTTAGACCATTCTTCTTTGGCAAACTGCTCCAGGTCCCTGATATTTGAAGGGTGCCTTCTCTAAACTGCCATTTTTAGATCTCTCCGCAGGAGTTCTATGGGATTCAGGTCTGGACTCATTGCTGGCCACCTTAGAAGTCTCCAGTGCTTTCTCTCAAACCATTTTCTAGTGCTTTTTGAAGTTTGTTTTGGGTCATTGTCCTGCTGGAAGACCCATTACCTCTGAAGGAGACGCAGCTTTCTCACACTGGGCCCTACATTATGCTGCAAAATTTGTTGGTGGTCTTCAGTCTTCATAATGCCATCCACACGGTCAAGCAGTCCAGAGCCAGAGGCAGCAAAGCAACCCCAAAACATCAGGGAACCTCCGCCATGTTTGACTGTAGGGACCGTGTTCTTTTCTTTGAATGCCTCTTTTTTTTTTCTCCTGTAAACTCTATGTTGATGTCTTTGCCCAAAAAGCTCTACTTTTGTCTCTTCTTACCAGAGAACATTCTTCCAAAACGTTTTAGGCTTTTTCAGGTAAATTTTGGCAAACTCCAGCCTGGCTTTTTTATGTCTCGGGGTAAGAAGTGGGGTCTTCCTGGGTCTTCTACCATACAGTCCCTTTTCATTCAGACACCGACGGATAGTACGGGTTGACACTGTTGTGCCCTCGGACTGCAGGGCAGCTTAAAATTGTTTGGATGTTATTCGAGGTTCTTTATCCAACATTCGCACAATCTTGCGTTGAAATCTCAAGTCAACTTTTCTTTTCCGTCCACATCTAGGGAGGTTAGCCACAGTGCCATGGGCTTTAAACTTCTTGATGACACTGCGCACGGTAGACACAGGAACATTCAGGTCTTTGGAGATGGACTTGTAGCCTTGAGATTGCTCATGCTTCCTCACAATTTGGTTTCTCAAGTCCTCAGACAACTCTTTGGTCTTCTTTCTTTTCTCCATGCTCAATGTGGTACACACAAGGACACAGGACAGAGGTTTGAGTCAAATTGAATCCATGTCAACTGCTTGGAAGTGTGATTTAGTTATTGTCAACAACACCTGTTAGGTGCCACAGGTAAGTTACAGGTGCTGTTAATTACACAAATTAGAGAAGCATCACATGATTTTTCGAACAGTGCTAATACTTTTGTCCACCCCCTTTTTCATGTTTGGTGTGGAAGTATATCCAATTTGGCTTTAGGACAATTCTTTTTGTGTTTTTTCATTTAAGACAAATTAAATGAAGATAATAATAACAAAGAATTTGTGTTTGCAATCATTTTCAGGAAGAAACTGAGTATTATCTGACAGAATTGCAGGGGTGTGAATACTTTTGGCCATGACTTTATATATATATATATATATATATATATATATATATATATATATATATATATATATATATATATAATGTATATATATGTATATATAATTAGATACTAGATGGTGGCCCGATTCTAATGCATCGGGTATTCTAGAAGCGGGGTTTGAATTGCTCACCAATATCACTGATTGTTTGCGGTCGGCCGCGACTTATCAGCAAAACGTGGTTCAAATCCCGCACCAATTCGCAGCCGGACTGCGCCTGTCGCTGATTCGTCGTGGGCACCTGGCGCGAACAATCAGTGATGCGGGATTTCCGTTACAGACAGAATTAGACGATTATATAGTAGATATATGTCCCTCTCTGTTTTTAAATTTGAGGCATGACATTCTGTGACTCCTCCTATGCCCCGTGACCCCGCCTATTCCACCGAGCGGGAAAGGAGGCCCAATTAGGACTTTTTTGCTGTGGTGCCCCATAGGTTTTGTGTACTCACCTGGTAACAATACTTGCCCCCAATGAACTGATAATGGAACTGGACATTAGATTAACCCCTTCATGACCCAGCCTATTTTGACCTTAATGACCTGGCCGTTTTTTGCAATTCTGACCAGTGTCCCTTTATGAGGTAATAACTCAGGAACGCTTCAACGGATCCTAGCGGTTCTGAGATTATTTTTTCGTGACATATTGGGCTTCATGTTAGTGGTAAATTTAGGTCGATAATTTCTGAGTTTATTTGTGAAAAAAACAGAAATTTGCCGAAAATTTTGAAAATTTCGCAATTTTCACATTTTGAATTTTTATTCTGTTAAACCAGAGAGTTATGTGACACAAAATAGTTAATAAATAACATTTCCCACATGTCTACTTTACATCAGCACAATTTTGGAAACAAAATTTTTTTGCTAGGAAGTTATAAGGGTTAAAATTTGACCAGTGATTTCTCATTTTTACAACAAAATTTACAAAACCATTTTTTTGAGGGACCACCTCACATTTGAAGTCAGTTTGAGGGTTCTATATGGCTGAAAATACCCAAAAGTGACACCATTCTAAAAACTGCACCCCTCAAGGTGCTCAAAACCACATTCAAGAAGTTTATTAACCCTTCAGGTGTTTCACAGCAGCAGAAGCAACATGGAAGGAAAAAATGAACATTTAACTTTTTAGTCACAAAAATGATCTTTTAGCAACAATTTTTTTATTTTCCCAAGGGTAAAAGGAGAAACTGGACCAAGAACGTTGTTGTCCAATTTGTCCGGAGTACGCTGATACCTCATATGTGGGGGTAAACCACTGTTTGGGCGCATTGCAGGGCTCGGAAGGGAAGGCACGCCATTTGGCTTTTTGAATGGAAAATTAGCTCTAATCATTAGCGGACACCATGTTGCATTTGGAGAGCCCCTGTGTCCCTAAACATTGAAGCTCCCCCACAAGTGACCCCATTTTGGAAACTAGACCTCCCAAGGAACTAATCTAGATGTGTGGTGAGCACTTTGAACCCCCAAGTGCTTCACAGAAGTTTATAACGCAGAGCCATGAAAATAAAAAAATAATTTTTCTTTTCTCAAAAATGATTTTTTAGTTCACAGTTTTTTATTTTCCCAAGGGTAACAGGATAAATTGGACCCCAAGTAGTGTTGTTCAGTTTCTCCTGAGTACGCTGATACCCCATATGTGGGGGTAAACCACTGTTTGGGCACATGCCGGGGCTCGGAAGGGCAGTAGTGACGTTTTGGAATGCAGACTTTGATGGAATTGTCTGCGGGCATCATGTTACGTTTGCAGAGACCCTGATGTGCCTAAACAGTAGAAACCCCCCACAAGTGACCCCATTTTGGAAACTAGGCCCCCCAAAGAACTTATCTAGATGTGTAGTGAGCACTTAGAACCCCCAAGTGCTTCATAGAAGTTTAGAACGCAGAGCCGTGAAAATTAAAAATAATTTTTCATTCCTCTAAAATTATGTTTTAACAAGCAATTTTTTTATTTTCGCAAGGGTAACAGGAGAAATTGGATGCCAATATTTGTTGCCCAGTTTGTCCTGAGTATGCTGGTACCCCATATGTGGGGGTAAACCTTTGTTTGGGCGCACGTCGGGGCTCGGAAGGGAGGGAGCACCATCTGACTTTTTGAACGCAAGATTGGCTGGAATCAATGGTGGCGCCATGTTGCGTTTGGAGACCCCTGATGTGCCTAAACAGTGGAAACCCCTCAATTCTAACTCCAACACTAACCCCAACACACCCCAAACCCTAATTCCAACTCTAGATATAACCCTAAACCCAACACACCCCTAACCACAACCCTAACCCAACACACCCCTAGCCCTAATCCCAACCCTAACCCTAATCCCAACCCCAACACACCCCTAACCCTAACCACAAGCCTAATCTTAACCCTATTTCCAACCCTAGCCCTAATTCCAACCCTAATCCTGCCCACATTGCGGATTCGTGTGAGATTTTTCCGCACCATTTTTGAAAAATCCGCAGGTAAAAGGCACTGCGTTTTACCTGCGCATCTACCGCGTATTTCCACTGTATTTTGTGCGGATTTCACCTGCGGATTCCTATTGAGGAGCAGGTGTAAAACTGAATCCACACAAAGGGTATGTGCACACATCAGGATTTCTTGCAGAAATTTCCTGAAGAAAACCGGAAATTTTCTGCAAGAAATCTGCATTTTTTTTTGGCGTTTTTTTTCCCGTTTTTTTTCGCGGTTTTTTTAGCATTTTGCAAGCGAAATTAGCTTGCAGAATGCTAAAGTTTTCCAAGCGATCTGTAGCATCGCTTGGAAAACTGACTGACAGGTTTGTTGTGAATTCTGAATGTGGTGTCCCGTTGTTCCCTCTGTTGATCCTCCTGCCCCGGTATTGATTGATGGGGAGTTGGAGTATGTGGTTGAGAAGATTTTGGATTCTCGTTTTTCGAGGCGGAGGCTTCAGTATCTTGTCAAATGGAAGGGTTATGGCCAGGAGGATAATTCTTGGGTTGTTGCCTCCGATGTCCATGCTGATGATTTGGTTCGTGCCTTTCATTTGGCTCGTCCGGATCGGCCTGGGGGCTCTGGTGAGGGTTCGGTGACCCCTGCTCAAGGGGGGGTACTGTTGTGAATTCTGCTCTTGGGCTCCCTCCGGTGGTTGTAAGTGGTAGCGCTGCTGTCTCTGAATCGCAGCATTTATCAGGTGTGTTCACTTTGTGCAATTTTGACTGGGCTATTTAGTCTTGCTTCACCCTTTAGTCAGTGCCAGTTGTCCATTGTTCCTGGAGGATTCACATCTCTGCCTGGTCTCTCCTGCTTTGCAGTTCTTTTCAACAAAGATAAGTTCTGGCCTTGATTTTTTGCTGTCCACATGCTGTGGCCTTATTGTTCAGTTCTTTTCCATGTTTTTGTCCCGTCCAGCTTGGTCTGTATAAGGATTTGTTTAGCCAAGCTGGTATCTCTGGAGATGCAGATATACCCTCCATATCTTTAGTTAGCTGTGGAGTTTTTGTATTTTCTGTGGTGGATATTTTCTAGTGTTTTAATACTGACCGCATATTACTCTGTCCTATCCTTTCTATTTAGCTAGAAGTGGCCTCCTTTGCTAAATTCTGATTTCAGTCTGTGTATGCTTTTTCCCTCTCCTCTCACAGTCAATATTTGTGGGGGGCTGCCTATCCTTTGGGGATTTTCTCTGAGGCAAGATAGTTTTCCCTTTTCTATCTCTAGGGGTAATTAGTCCTCCGGCTGTGTCGAGATGTCTAGGGAGCGCTAGGTACATTCCACGGCTACTTCTAGTTGCGGTGTTAGGTTCAGGGTCTGCGGTCAGTACAGGTACCACCTTCTACAGAGTACGTCTCATGCTGCTCCTAGGCCACCAGATCATAACACAGGTTGGTCACACTTGTCAAACATAGTGTTTGACAAGTGTGACCAACTTTTTACTATAGATGCTGCCTATGCAGCATCAATAGTAAAAGATAGAATGTTTAAAAAAAAAAAAAAAATGGTTATACTCACCTGCAGACAGCCGATCTCCTCAGCGGCGTCCGTTCCTATAGATGTTGTGTGTGTGCAGGACCTTCGATGACGTCGCGGTCACGTGAGCGGTCACATGAGCGGTCACGCGACAAATCACAAGACCGCGACGTCATCGCAGGTCCTTCACACACCATCTATAGGAACGGAAGCGGCAGCATGCACCGCTGAGAGGCGGGAAGACTACGGGGCCATCGAAGGTGAGTATATCACTATTTTTTATTTTAATTCTTTTTTTTTTTAACCAATTATATGGTGCCCAGTCCGTGGAGGAGAGTCTCCTCTCCTCCACCCTGGGTACCACCCGCACATGATCTGCTTACTTCCCGCATGGTGGGCACAGCCACATGTGGAAAGTAAGCAGATCAATGCATTCCTAGGTGTGCGGAATCCCCGCAATTCCGCAAATTTAATGAACATGTTGCTTTTTTTTCCGCGATGCGATTTTTTTCGTGGAAAAAAATGCAACATTTGCACAAGAAATGCGGAATACACTGTAAATAATAGGAGGCATATGTAAGCGGTTTTTTTCGCGTTTTTATAGCGAAAAACGCGAAAAAACGCGAAAAATACTGAACGTGTGCACATGGCCAAAGAATTGACATGCTGCGGAAAATACAACACAGCGTTTCCGCGCGGTATTTTCCGCACCATGGGCACAGCGGATTTGGTTTTCAGTAGGTTTACATGGTACTGTAAACCTGATGGAAAACTGCTACGAATCCGCAGCGGCCAATCCGCTGCGGATCCACAGCCAAATCCGCACCATGTGTGCATATACCCTAACCCTAAAAAAATATATATATTTTCTTTATTTTTATTATTGTCCCTACCTATGGGGGTGATAAAGGGGGGTTTCATTTACTATTTTTTTATTTTGATCACTGTGATAGGTTTTATCACAGAGATCAAAATGTACCTGGAACGAATTTGCCGGCCGGCAGATTCGGGGGGCGCACTGCGCATGCGCCCGCCATTTTGGAAGATGGCGGCACCCATGAAGAAGATGGACGGATACAGCGAGGCTTGGTAAGTATGAGGGGGGGAGATCGGAGCACGGGGGGGGGGATCGGAGCACGGGGGGGTGGATCAAAGCACGGGGGGAGCAGAAAGGAGGACGGGGGAGCGGACAGGAGGATGGAGGGGAGCGGACCACAGTACGGCGTAGAAAGGAGGACTGGGGAGGCGATCGGTGGCGGTGGGGGGGGCAGATTAGGTTTTCCAGCCATGGCCGATGGTATTGCAGCATCGGCCATGGCTGGATTGTAACATTTCACCATTTTCATAGGTGAAATATTACAAATCGCTCTGATTGGCTGTTTCACTTTCAACAGCCAATCAGAGCGATCATAGCCACGGGGGGTGAAGCCACCCCCCCTGGGCTGAAGTACCACTCCCCCTGTCCCTGCAGAACGGGTGAAATTGGAGTTAACCCTTTCACCCGATCTGCAGGGACGCGATCATTCCATGACGCCACATAGGCGTCACAGGTCGGATTGGCACCGACTTTCATGACGCCTACGTGGCGTCACAGGTCGGGAAGGGGTTAAACATTACCACAAAAAAATAAAAAGACAGCGCCACAATGGATGGTGATAAAAAAGGAGCTTACATTTATTCTGCCTCCTGTAGTGACATTTCGGTCAACAGACCTTTATCAAGCATTAGATTAAACATTGGCAAGTCATCTATTTCCCTAAAACGTGTCATTCTCTACACTTTGGTATGATCAGTTGGAATTATCATGTCTACTTGTAGTGCTTTGTCTACATAGTGATTTGCAGCAGATGATGAGTTAATACTTTTAGGAAGGTTTTTTTTTTTGGTGAGCATAATAAGAACTGCAGAAAAGCTCTGACTATTATAGCAACGATGTATTAAAAGAACCAAGGACAGAAAACACAAATAGTCTGAAGAACAGCGATACAGCCTCATACATAAGCTTACAATACCTTCTCCCACTCAGCTACCTTCTAGCAGCATTGAGATGAAAGGTGGAAGAAAATTTCCCATGCAATATATCTTACAGAGGGTCACGGTTCAAGGTTGTCATATCCTCAAACATTTTAGCTTTGTATGTCCTGCTGATGAAGATAAAGCCAACTGTAGCAAAACAGAGTCTGTAGACCCCAATTACACACCTAGGGCCGATTCATGAGTGCTGTGTTCCTTCTCTTTCTCATTAGCAATAACTTGCCTGCTAAGCAGGTACAGAAATGCTGTCACAAATCATCTATTAGACATGTTCACATTTTTAGTTTTATTCATATTTTAACTTTTTTTTTATTTCTTGATTTGTTTCTGTATTTTTAACAGCCTTTAATGTGTTCCAATAATAATTTCATATAATACTATTTCTTCTGAGCTTTTTCTGGCTATGTGCACACGTTCAGGAATGTCTGTAAAATTTTCCTGAACAAAGCCGGACTTTTTCCGCAGGAAATCCGCTTGCTTTTTTTTTTTGGGGGGGGGGCGGAATTTTCGCGTTTTTTTTCCCGAGCTTCCCAATGCAATAATATAGCAGCAAAAACTCGAAAAATCCGCAAAATTAATGAACATGCAGCGTTTTTTACCGCAATGCGTTTTTTTCGCAGAAAAAAGCGCAGCATGTGCACAAAAACTGCGGAATGCATTGAAATGATGGGATGCTTAATGTAAGCTTTTTTTTCCGCAGAAAACGGACGGAAAAACGTGAAAAATCCTGAACGTGTGCACATAGCCTCAGTCAACAATACAAATCTAAATACATATAGTAAAGTTGCATTAATCCAGAGTCTGCTATATAGAAAGAAAAAACATGCCTAGGATCTGTTCATTTGAAGAATACCTCCATGTACGTGGAGTTTAGTATCTGATGTGTCAACACAGCCTAAGTGTCAAATACACTTTAGCTTCACCTATGCTATAGCCCCAGTGCAGGCTCATAAGCCAACAGATCAGTGGGAGAAAGCAACCACCCAGTGCTTCTAGTGGCAAGCTTCTCTACATAGTAATTAGTGATCTGCGAGCACGCTTGGATAAGGTGATATCAGGGCACGCTCGTGTGCTAATAGAGTATCTTCTGCGTGCTCGAATAATATCTTCGAGTCCCTGTGCCTGTATGTCTCGCAGCTGATCGACAGCCGCAACACATGCAGGGATAGCCTAACAACCCCAAACAGGAAATCCCAGCAGGTGCTGCAGCTGTCGAACAGCCACGGCGACTCGAGCATAGTGGAACAACGAAGACAGTCTATTAGCACATGAGCGTGCCCTGATGACGCCTTCTCCAAGCACGCTCGCTCATCACTAACAGTAATGTGTCTCCACCTCAACTTTAGCACCTCCTGTCTGTGATGTTGGATAGTGGAATTTATTACTTATCTAATATTCACAATACAGTACCTGCAGCACACTGATGTGCACTACATAAAGGTAAATCTTTGAGTAGATGATGACTCTTACTATGGCATGAGCATTCTTGGCAGTATTTTTACACCTCTTTCTGGAATATGATGGTGGGCAGTTTATCTCGTGCTATAAAGCAATTAGCTTTGTGGTTGAAGTATTTTTCTTTTAAAATAGAGATGCAGTTTTGGTTGCTTTCATTTCCTTTGCACACAGTCTTGACTTGTGAAAAATCAGTCTTCATTTACTAGAATTTGTATTCATAATGAAATAATGAAGAAAAATGAAATGGAAAAGGTTTCCAATTAACGTACTAAAATGGTAATGATTACTATTCTGACCTAAGTAAATAGCATATGCTAAATTGAGAAATTGTGGCTCTTTGCACTCTCTCATTGATACTTAATTGATATAATTTTAGATAACTTGAGTCGTCTTTACCATGAAGCTCCTGCTTAGAAGACTTTTATATTGTTCATTTCTTCCCAGTTTACATTTTCCTTAGGCCTCTTTCACATTTCCGTCTTTCAGCTTCTGTCACAATCCATCGATTTTTGAGAATTGCAGGATCCTGCATTTTCTCATAGACTTGTATTAGCGACGGATTGTGACGGATGGCCATCCGTTTCATCCGTCGTGCACTGGATCCTGTGTAAAAAAATAAAAAGGTCCGTCGGGCAGAGAAAACGTTCAGAGGAACGTTTTTTCTGCACGCTGGAAAATCTGTCAGCGACGCATCCTGCGCTGCCCATCACTGGCTACAATGGAAACCTATGGGCGCAGGATGCGTCGCTGACTGTGAAAAACAGGAATCCAGCGACGGGTCCTGTCTTTTCAAACTGAGCATGCATGGAAGAATTTAACAAGATATAATGTTAAAAATATTAATAATAAAAAAAAATCGCAATATTCTCACCTACCGGCGTTCCCGCGCAGCGTCACCGATGCTCCCAGCAGCTAGCGTTACTTCCTAGTAATACTTTGCAAGATTTTGCAATGTATTACTAGGAACGCTAGCTGCCGGGAGCATCGCTGCACGGGAACGCCGGTAGGTGAGTATACTGCAATTTTTAATTTTTTTAACCTGGTTTGTGTTGTCTATGCGTTTTCGCAGCGGAAAACCACTGCGAAGACGCATACACAACAGGTGCACATAGCCTCGACGGGTCCGCCAGAAAGATGGGATAAATGCACACGTTTTCCACAATCTGCACAGGATCCGTCATTTCAACGTCTTGACAGATCCTGTGCAGATTTGGAAGATGGAAGTGTGAAAGAAGCCTTAAAAAAACCAAAACAAACAAAAAAAACAAGCTTTATTATGTCCAGTCAAAAATGTATAAACCAAAAATGATTCAGTGGTATTGGTAATATATTTACAATGTGGTACTTTTGCTAATCTATCTATATAATCGTCTAAGGGGTACTTCTGTCTGTTTGTCTGTCTTTCTGTCTGTTTGTAACGGAAATCCCGCGTCGCTGATTGGTCGCGGCCGGCAGGCCGTGACTAGTGTTGAGCGATACCGTCCGATACTTGAAAGTATCGGTATCGGAAAGTATCGGCCGATACCGGCAAAGTATCGGATCCAATCCGATACCCGATACCAATACAAGTCAATGGGACTCATGTATCGGACGGTATCCCTGATGGTTCCCAGGGTCTGAAGGAGAGGAAACTCTCCTTCAGGCCCTGGGAACCATATTAATGTGTAAAAGAAAGAATTAAAATAAAAAATATTGCTATACTCACCTCTCCGACGCAGCCTGCACCTTACCGAGGGAAGCGGCAGCGTTCTTTGTTTAAAATTTGCGCTTTTCTTTCCTTTACGTGAAGTCCCGGCTTGTGATTGGTCGCGTGCCGCCCATGTGGCCGGGACGCAACCAATCACAGCAAGCCGTGACGTAATTTCAGGTCCTTCAGGATTTTAAAATTACGTTCCGGCGTTGTGATTGGTTGCGTCGCGGTCAACCAATCACAAGCCGGGAGGCTGGACACGTGCGCATTTTAAAATGCGCGCTTGTCCAACCTCCCGTGACGTCCCGGCTTGTGATTGGTTGCTTCGCGGTCAACCAATCACAAGCCGGGAGGCTGGACACGCGCGCATTTTAAAATGCGCGCTTGTCCAGCCTCCCGGCTTGTGATTGGTTGATCGCGACGCAACCAATCACAAGCCGGGACGTCACGGGAGGCTGGACAAGCGCGCATTTTAAAATGCGCGCGTGTCCAGCCTCCCGGCTTGTGATTGGTTGATCGCGACGCAACCAATCACAAGCCGGGACGTCACGGGAGGCTGGACAAGCGCGCATTTTAAAATGCGCGCGTGTCCAGCCTCCCGGCTTGTGATTGGTTGATCGCGACGCAACCAATCACAAGCCGGGACGTCACGGGAGGCTGGACAAGCGCGCATTTTAAAATGCGCGCGTGTCCAGCCTCCCGGCTTGTGATTGGTTGATCGCGACGCAACCAATCACAAGCCGGGACGTCACGGGAGGCTGGACAAGCGCGCATTTTAAAATGCGCGCTTGTCCAGCCTCCCGGCTTGTGATTGGTTGATCGCGACGCAACCAATCACAAGCCGGGACGTCACGGGAGGCTGGACAAGCGCGCATTTTAAAATGCGCGCGTGTCCAGCCTCCCGGCTTGTGATTGGTTGATCGCGACGCAACCAATCACAAGCCGGGACGTCACGGGAGGCTGGACAAGCGCGCATTTTAAAATGCGCGCGTGTCCAGCCTCCCGTGACGTCACGGCTTGTGATTGGTTGCGTCGCCCATGTGACTGCGACGCAACCAATCACAAAGCCGGGACGTAATTTTAAAATCCTTAAGGACCTGAAATTACCTCACGGCTTGCTGTGATTGGTTGCGTCGCCCATGTGACTGCGACGCAACCAATCACAAAGCCGGGACTTCACGTAAGGAAAGAAAAGCGCGAATTTTAAACAAAGAACGCTGCCGCTTCCCTCGGTAAGGTGCAGGCTGCGTCGGAGAGGTGAGTATAGCAATATTTTTTATTTTAATTCTCTCTTTTACACATTTTTACATTAATGTTGTTTCGAAACCGATACCCGATACCACAAAAGTATCGGATCTCGGTATCGGAATTCCGATACAGCAAATATCTGCCGATACCCGATACTTGCGGTATCGGAATGCTCAACACTAGCCGTGCCCAATCAGCGACAGGCTTAGTCCGGCCGCGAATTGGCCCCTCCCAACTCTCCTCCAGTCAGTGCCCCCTCCCTACTCCCCTCCAGTCAGTGCCAGTGTGTCGCCCCATCCCGGACCAACTTTTTACTACTGATGCTGCCTATGCAGCATCAATAGTAAAAAGATATAATGTGAAAAATAATTTAAAAAATTAAAAATTGTGCTTTTCTCACCTTCCGCCGTCCACCGTTGCGCGCGATGCTGCTGCCAGCTTCCGTTCCCAGTGATGCATTGCGAAATTACCCAGATGACTTAGCGGTCTCGCGAGACCGCTAAGTCATCTGGGTAATTTCGCAGTGCATCACTGGGAATGGAAGCTGGCTTCAGCATTGCGCGCATCGGGACAGCTTCGGTGGCTGTGCTCTATGTTATGTGGGCTGTGTTATATACTACGTGGCTGCTATAAACTACGTGGCTGCTATATACTATGTGGCTGCTATGTGCTACTTGTCTGTGTTATATACTACGTGGCTGTGCTAAGCGCGACGTACAAACATACATACATATTCTAGAATACCCGATGCGTTAGAATCGGGCCACCATCTAGTTATATAAAAACTATCTGTTTGTGTATCTAACCATACATCTTATATAGAAAAAGTATTAGGGTATGTGTCCACGTTCAGGAAACGCTGCGTTTTTGAGGGGATTTAATGAAATCCCGTCTCCACTATGCAGTAAAAGACGCATGCGGCAGACCCGCGAAAACGCACATGCGGCGCGTCTTTTAAGAACGCAGCATGTCCTTACATTGCAGAAAAAACGCAAGGACAGCGCAGGTGACCTGCCAGTGACCTCAGGTGCAGATTTGCAATCCTGAACGTGGACACATACCCTTAGAGCAGCACAAAAAACACAAAAGTGAAAATAGAAAAATAGAGTTGGGTGCAGAGCCCCCCAGGCATAGACCAAACCTCAAATGTAGGAATCCAAACAACGGAGGCAGCACACCATTAGTAGTGAAAAATGCAGGAGCTACTTTTATTAGCACATCTCAGCAACGTTTCGGTTCTGGTAGATGTGAACCTTTTTTTTGGGGCTTGAAAAAGGTTCACATCTACCAGAACCGAAACGTTGCTGAGATGGGCTAATAAAAGTAGCTCCTGCTTTTTCCACTACTAATGGTGTGCTGCCTCCGTTTTTTGGTAACCATACATCTTAGGTAGCTGAACATGATGTCTGTTAATAGATGTTTGAATCATAATAAGTTCCATAAGTTGGATGTGTTAAAATGTTTTCCTATGCTGAAGTAATCTTCTAAAATGTGTGCCTGTTATATTTTATTATTTGCGGTGTCCGACCATGAAGATCTACTCCTGTTCATGGTCTGCACATATCACACCACTTGGACAGGGGGAAAGCATTAGTCACTTATGATAAGCTAGCATATATACAGTGCTGTGCAAATTAATTGGGACAAAGCAAAAAAATAAAATGTTCTAATGCACTGTTACATACTAATTCTGAAAATTACCTTTTTCCACTGGCTAGTTGACCAAGATTTATTTATTATATATTAAACCAGGCTTGCATCACTGACTGGTAACCAACTTACTTAAAAAATGCTTTGTCCCAATTAATTTGCACAGCACTGTATGAAACAGCAGGGGGCTCACAGGTATTTTTGTGGGAGGGAACACATTTTTCTTCCTGTCTGTTTTATCTCAGGCGTCAGTATTTCTGCCTTGTCACCAGTCATGTGAGCTCGTCATAATTCAAGTCAGTGCCATATAAGCTCTGTAGTTGCTGCTGGTACTATGACACTTAATTGATATATTATGAGCTCAGAAGGCTGTAGACACGGTAGTAATACTCTCCGGTGATAAAAACAGGCAGGGAAATGTATTTACTGAGAAAGCAGCTGGAACCTGCTGCTAAGTTAAGTCTGTATACTCACTTATCATAAGGGACTTATGCTTCCTCCCCTGACCAGGAGCGTGGTATTTGCTAACCATGAACTGGAATAGCTCTACATAATTACACACCAAATAACTTTACATATCCGGCACATTTTATGAAATAAAGTTAGCATTGGAAAATATTTTTTTTAACACATACAATTGTGGAACATATTATTATTCCAAGGTCTATTGATTAAAATGTTCTTTGTTTATGGAATAACCCTTTTAAAGTTTTTTTTAAGCCAGTACCAGAGTCCCCAAGTATACCATAACTCTTGATACCCTTGTGAAAAACCTCAGTCAGAGCTCCTTCCTTATTGAGAATAGTATAGTTGGATATGTTTAAATCTAATATGCAAATTTTTATTTCCTGAGACAGTGTGCAATTCCCTTACACATTACATTGTGGTTATATTTCCTCCAGTGTTGAAGCCTTTACATATAGTTTTATGACTAAAACAGCAGCCTCTATATGACAAATGTATTCTGTTAAATGATTTACATGCATCTTATACAGAGTAAACTTAATAAATTAAGATAGTCATGACATAATGATGATTCAGATGTGCAGCGGAAAATAAGTGGATGGCATTACGTTACCTTTCTGTACAACAAATCAGACATTACCTTGCTTGTGTGATGTGACATTCCCCTGTGTCTTCCTTCTCACTTGTCATTACTTGTTCCTCTGGCTCTTCTCTGTCATAGCTTTGAAATGCCCAAGTAACTTTAAATATGACAGCAATATTTACTTTTTATTAGGATACACAATCTTTTCTGACAACCTAAGCAGACAATTATATATCAACACGTACAGCCTTGTTACATCTTTTAACTTAGCAAGGCAAGGTGTCATTTAAAAAACAGATACTGTTCATCTTGTATCACATCAAATTTATGTACTTTTTTCTAACTTTAAACACAGATTCCTCATTGTACGTATGGTGAAACAACAAGGGTGTTCATACGAATTACAGTGAGTTCAGGTTTTTTTTGCCTCCCTTCTCATTCTCTCCTATCAGTAAAGGTCCGTTTACACTGACCAACCGGCGGCATGATATGACCGATTATCAGCAGTAGTTTAAATGCCTGGTTACGCAGGCAGACCAAAGTAAATTATGGGATTGCTCAATCTTTTATACCGCAAAAAAAGATAATTTCACCAACTGAATAAGCGTTTTGCTCATTCATCACGTGATCGGCAGCCTGTTTACATGGCAAGATTATTGTGATTATTGTAAAATGGGCGTTTGTAACCACACTTGTTCGCTACTTTCTTGCAGTGTAAATGCCTCTTATAGAAGTTATTTACTGGCTGGAAAACTTCTTCTCATACCCCTCACTTGGCCCCCATAAAATAATAAAGCTTATATATGCCTCCCGTGCTGGTGCCGTTCCCACAGTGTCGGCACCCGCTCTTCACGGGGTTCCTGTGCTGCTGTTGTGACATGTCACGCCGGCACCCTATCAGCGCCGTCGCTACAGTGTATGGCACCATTAGATTTTGGCGGAATGCTTGTGTGGTGAAAGAAGACAGGAAGTTCATTCTTTTTCATAGTTCTTGTGTGAAAGGACACATTGGCACAAAGGTTTTCTCTGTGTACTGTGAATTTTCATTCAACCTGTTCAATAAAAGATTTGAACAATACAACTCTTTGTTTAATTAGATTGTTTATATTCATCATTTAGGTCAGATCACACTTTTAGTAATGTTGAATTATAAATAATGCACCAGGTGATGAACAATTATACTACTTGGATCATACAGCACGTCTTGAGTGGATGATTGCAATGTAAAAAGAGACTTTTGGTTCACACAAAATGTGCTGTGTGGTCCAACTAGTATTGTAATATATAGTAAAAACACACAAAAATTGAACTTGGATTAAGTTGGTATACATGCCGCACATAAATGCATGTTCACATTGGCCATAAAGCATACAAAACCTACAAGAAATAAAATGAGCAAAACACTGCTGTAACTAAATAAGTAAAAAGCAAAAGTGTATTTAAATAACTCAGGGTTCTTAGTAATACTGTTTTCGATCAAAAATAGCATAAAAGTCATTCCACCGTCAACAAGGTGCCCCTGATCGGGACAGTCCTACGCTAATATTAAAAACCTTACCATGTGTCACAGTTGACCTCAGTGTGTGAATAATGGCAGACAAAAGGACCTGGTCCCAATGTATGGGCACCAGTCTGGGATAGCCTTTATAAGGAACCTGTTACCCCCAAAATGGAAGATGAGCTAAGCCCACTGGCATCAGGGGCTTATCTACAGCATTCTGGAATTCTATAGATAAGCCCCGATGTATCCTGAAAGATGAGAAAAAGAGGTTACATTATACTCACCCAGGGGCGGTCCCGCTGCTGTCCGGTCCAATGGGCGTCTGGTCCGGGGCCTCCCATCTTCTTACGATGACGTCTTCTTGACTTCATGCTGCGGCTCCGGCGCAGGTGTACTTTGTATGCCCTGTTGAGGGCAGAGCAAAATACTGCAGTGCGCAGGCGCCGGGAAAGGTTAGAGAGACCCGGCACCTGCGCACTGCAGTACTTTGCTCTGCCCTCAACAGAGGCATGAAGGCATGAAGGCGCTGAGGCATGAAGACAAGAAGAGGACGTCATCCTATGAAGATGGGAGGCCCCGGACCGCAACGCCCATTGGATCGGACCGTCCCCCAGGTGAGTATAATCTAACCTCTTTTTCTCATCTTTCAGGATACATCGGGGGCTTATCTACAGTATTCCAGAATGCTGTAGATACAGTTGTGGCCAAAAGTATTGACACCCCTGCAATTCTGTCAGATAATACTCAGTTTCTTCCTGAAAATGATTGCAATCACAAATTCTTTGGCATTATTATCTTCATTTAATTTGTCTTAAATGAAAAAACACCAAAGAGAATGAAGCAAAAAGCAAAACATTGATCATTTCACACAAAACTCCAAAAATGGGCCTGACAAAAGTATTGGCACCCTCAGCCTAATACTTGGTTGCACAACCTTTAGCCAAAATAACTGTGACCAACCGCTTCCGGAAACCATCAATGAGTTTCTTACAATGCTCTGCTGGAATTTTAGACCATTCTTCTTTGGCAAACTAGTCCAGGTCCCTGATATTTGAAGGGTGCCTTCTCCAAACTGCCATTTTTAGATCTCTCCACAGGTGTTCTATGGGATTCAGGTCTGGACTCATTGCTGGCCACCTCAGAAGTCTCCAGTGCTTTCTCTCAAACCATTTTCTAGTGCCTTTTTGAAGTGTATTTTGGGTCATTGTCCTGCTGGAAGACCCATGACCTCTGAGGGAGACCCAGCTTTCTCACACTGGGCCCTACAATATGCTGCAAAATTTGTTGGTAGTCTTCAGACTTCATAATGCCATGCACACGGTCAAGCAGTCCAGTGCCAGAGCCAGCAAAGCAACCCCAAAACATCAGGGAACCTCCCCCATGTTTGACTGTAGGGACCGTGTTCTTTTCTTTGAATGCCTCTTTTTTTCTCCTGTAAACTCTATGTTGATGCCTTTGCCCAAAAAGATCTACTTTTGTCTCATCTGACCAGAGAACATTCTTCCAAAACGTTTTAGGCTTTTTCAGGTAAGTTTTGGCAAACTCCAGCCTGGCTTTTTTATGTCTCTGGGGAAGAAGTGGGGTCTTCCTGGGTCTCCTACCGTACAGTCCCTTTTCATTCAGACGCCGACGGATAGTACGGGTTGACACTGTTGTACCCTCGGACTGCAGGGCAGCTTGAACTTGTTTGGATGTTAGTCGAGGTTCTTTATCCAACATCCGCACAATCTTGCGTTGAAATCTCTTGTCAATTTTTCTTTTCCGTCCACATCTAGGGAGGTTAGCCACAGTGCCATGGGCTTTAAACTTCTTGATGACACTGCGCACTGTAGACACAGGAACATTCAGGTCTTTAGAGATAGACTTGTAGCCTTGAGATTGCTCATGCTTCCTCACAATTTGGTTTCTCAAGTCCTCAGACAGTTCTTTGGTCTTCTTTCTTTTCTCCATGCTCAATGTGGTACACACAAGAACACAGGACAGAGGTTGAGTCCACTTTAATCCATATCAACTGGCTGCAAGTGTGATTTAGTTATTTCCAACACCTGTTAGGTGCCACAGGTAAGTTACAGGTGCTGCTAATTACACAATTTAGAGAAGCATCACATTTATACAATTATATCCAATTTGGCTTTAGAACAATTCTTTTTGTGTTTTTTAATTTAAGACAAATTAAATGAAGATAATAATAACAAAGAATTTGTGTTTGCAATCATTTTCATGAAGAAACTGAGTATTATCTGACAGAATTGCAGGGGTGTCAATACTTTTGGCCACAACTGTAAGCCATGTTAGCCAAAACACTGATGCCGGTGGGCTTAGCTTATCTTCCATTTTGGGGGTGACAGGTTCCCTATAAATTCCAGCTCAGGAGGCAGGGAGGCTACGCCCCGGCTTGCACAGAATGCAAAAATAAAAAGAAATAACACAAATATTGAGTTTGGATTAAGCTGGTATACATGCAGCAAATAAACGCATGTTCACATTGGAGATAGAGGGCACAAAGCCTACAAGAAGCAAAATGAGAAGGTGAGGCCTCGCCTTTTAATGTTTCAACTACGTTTGAATAAAGAATCCATTTTATTCCTGAATGGCTGTGCCGGAATCTTTCCCCATTTTTCGTCTACCTTGCTGTGATCACCAGTGGAAACGGCACCCTCAGGAGGAACTCAGGGCCGAATTTCCAGCTATACATTCTCAGCGTGGTAAGCTCCTTTGTCCCTCTCCCTGCATCTCGCCATGTTTGATCAAAAACAGTATTACGAAGAACCCTGAGTTATTTAAATGCACTTTTGCTTTTTACTTTTTTAGTTACAGCAGGGTTTTTGCTCATTTTGTTTCTTGTAGGTTTTGTAAAAATATATAGTGAATATCTTTAAAATTGTGAATAAGTAGATTGACACAAATATAAATTGACAGAGCAGCTTTTTCTATGTTTTCAAAGGTGTATTCCCTTAAAAGCATTTTTAACTTTTTTCATGGGATGTGTAATAAATGCTAGTTCATGGTAGTTCCATCTGCTGGGACCTCCACAGGTCAATTGCTATAGTATAATAAAATTATTAAAAATTTGTATGTAACCAAAATTAACTAATTAACTATCTGCAGTATACATTCAAATAAGTATATCTTTAAATTATCTTGTTGGAGAAATCTGCTTTTTTTTTCTCTCATCTTGGATTGATCCTTCAATTTCAGAATTATCAACTCATGGGAAAAATCAGTCTTCAGCTCAGACTAATTTTCACATTACTAAATATGAATGACGGTAAGGCTATGTGCACACGATGCGGATTTGCTGCGGATCCGCAGCAGATTTTTCTGTGCAGAAACGCTGCAGATCCGCACTGTGATGTACAGTACAATGTAAATCAATGGACTAAAAAAAAAAAAGCTGTGCAGATGGTGTGGAAAAATCAGTGCGGAATTGCTGCGGATTTCAAAGAAGTGCATGTCACTTCTTTTGTTCGGATCTGCAGCGTTTCTGCATCCCTCCATGATAGAAATCCGCAGTGGCAAAAACCGCAGAAAATCCGCACAAAAGCCGCATCAATTCCGCACAAAAACCGCGGCAAATCCGCAGCTGCGGATTCTGCCAGGAGATGCGGATTTTCTGCAGAAAATTCTGCACCACTTTTCCTACGTGTGCACATAGCCTAAATGCTCATAAAAGTCTATGGAGGGGGAAGGAGCTAGAGGCAGTCGCAGACATTCTGCTGCAAGTTTTCCTGAAACGACATTTTGAATATAAATATAGCATGTAAGAATGAGGTTGAAACTCTAAAAACTGGTAATTATTATAACAATTGCTCAATAATAATTATGTTTTTGCAGGCCTGATGGAATTGGGACTGTTACAGCTGAGGAGCGAGATCGGTTTGAAGAGATTAAAGATCGTCTTGCAGTGCTTTTGGAGAATCAGATAAGTCACTTTAGGTATATCATCTTTTTATTCCACTTTTACTGTGTTTTATGTATGTATTCAATATGTCATTTATTGCAGATGATACAGACTTGTAATTTTTGTTTTACAGCTTGAAAGCTATAAATCTATGCAATTAATTTATCGACTCTTTAGTGAGTATATTTACAGCGGGTGAAATAAGTATTGAACATGTCACTAATTTTCTAGTAAATGAATTTCTAAAGGTGCTATTGACATGTAATTTTCACCATGTGTCAAATACAATCCATTCAATCTACACAGGCAAATAAATCTCACCATAAATGTCCATAAATTAAGTTATGTGTAATAATGAGAAATGACACAGGTAAAAAAGTATTGCGCACACTTACTGAAATGTATTTACTACTTCGCACAAAAGCCTTTGTTAAGGAGGACAGCTTCAAGGCACCTCATCTATGGAGAAACTAGTCGCATGTGTTGCTCAGATGTGATTTTGGCCAATTCTTCCATAGAATCACTTTTCAAATCATGAAGGTTCAGTGGGCTCCTTCTATGAACTCTGAACTTTCATTTCTTCCGTAAATTTCTATTGGAATCAGGTCAAGTGATTGGCTGGGCCGTTCTAGGAGATTTATTTTCTTTCTCTAAAACCAACTGAGAGTTTCCTTGGATGGGTTTTTGAGATCATTGTGGCTGAAATGTCCACCTTGATTCAACTTCATCAGCCTGGTAGATGGCAGATTTTTATCAAGAATGATTAGGTACATTTTTCCATTCATCCTTCCTTCAGTGATATGAAGTTTTCCAGTGTCTTATGCTTAAAATTATCCCCACAACAGGATGTTCCTGCACCATGATGTTTCCACATTCAAACGTCACTGTTGGCACAGTGTTTTAGGGGTGAAATGCAGAGCTTTCTGACCAGACCTTCATGATGTGCATTATGGCATCCAAAGAGTTCAATTTTGGTCTCATCTGGCCAAACTAGATTCTCCTAGTATTTCACAGGCTTGTCTAAATGTTGTTGAACTTTAAATGCGCTTAAACATGGTTTTTGTTTAGCAATGGAGTTTTGTATGCAGAGTGTGCATACATGTTATGGAAGAGGAGTACATTACTTACTGTATAGTTTTCTTTGAAACAATTCTACCTGCTGATTCCAGGTGTTTCTGTAGCTCTATACAGGTGTCCATTGGCTCTTGGACAACTCTTCTGATAATTCTTTTCACTCCTCTGTATGAAATCTTGTGCGGAGCACCTGGTCGTGGCCAGTTTATGATGAAATAATCTTCTTTCCACTTCTGGATTATGGTCCCAACAGTGCTCACTGAAACCTTCAGTAGTTTAGAAATTTTCCTAAATGTAATGTAAATCAGTATCTTTTGCAACAATAAGGTTGTGAAGGTCTTGAGATAGCTCACTGGTTTTGCCCATCATGAGATGTTTCTTGTGTGGCATCTTGATAGTAAGACACCTTTTTATAGGCCATCGGTTAAACCAGCGGATATTATTTTTCACCGAGTGGCATGATTGCTTTCTAATTGCTGATTGATTAAAGCTGGTGTCAGGACTTTCCATGGCATTTTAAACCCCCCTTAATTAGTGTCCAATACGTCTTACCTGACATTTATGTTTTGATTTCTTTGCCTGTGTGGATTGGATGGGCAGTTACTGACATCTGGTAAGAATTTCATGTCAGTAGCATCTTTAGAAATATATTTACTTAGAAAATTGGTGACATGTTCAATACTTATTTCTCCCACTGTATGTACACACGTGGTCAAAATTGTTGGTACCCTTCGTTTAATGACAGAAAAACCTACAATGGTCACAGAAATAACTTGAATCTGACAAAAGTAATAATAAATAAAAGATCTAAGAAAATGGACAAATGAAAGTCAGACATTGCTTTTCAACCATGCTTCCACAGAATAAAAAAAATAAATAAATAAAACTCATGAAATAGGCCTGGACAGAAATAATGGTACCCCTAAAAATAATGTGACAAAAGAGACATGTTAAATCAACATGTGTCCACTAACTAGCATCACAGGTCTACAATCTTGGAATCAGTGAGTGGGCCTGTATATAGAGCTACAGATACTCACTGTGCTGTTTGGTGACATGGTGTGTATCACACTCAACATGGACCAGAGGAAGCAAAGGAAAGAGTTGTCTCAGGAGATTAGAAAGAAAATTATAGAAAAACGTGTTAAAAGTAAAAGTTATAAGACCATCTCCAAGCAGCTTGATATTTCTGTGACTAAGTTGCACATATTATTCAGAAATTCAAGATCCATGGGACTGTAACCAACCTCCCTGGACACGGCCGCAGAAGGAAAATTGATGACAAATCAAAAAGATGGATAATACGAATGGTAACAAAGGAGCCCAGAAAAACTTCTAAACAGATTAAAGGTGAACTTCAAGCTCAAGGAACATCAGTGTCAGATCGCACCATCTGTCGTTTTATGAGCCAAAGTGGACTTCGTGGGAGACGACCAAGGAGGACACCATTGTTTAACAAAAATCATAAAAAAGCCAGACTGGAATGTACCAAACTACATGTTGACAAGCCACAAAGCATCTTGGAGAATATCCTATGGACAGATGAGACATAATTGAACTTTCTGGCAAGGCACTTCAGCTCTATGTTCACAGACTGAAGAATGAAGGGTATCAAGAAAAGAACACTGTCCCTACTGTGAAACATGGAGGAGGCTCTGTTATGTTTTGGGGCTGCTTTGCTGCATCTGGCACAGTCTAGAATCTGTGCAGGGTACAATGAAATCTCAAGACTATCTAGGGATTCTAGAGAGAAATGTGCTGCCCAGTGTCAGAAAGCTCGGTCTCAGTCGCAGGTCACGGGTCTTGCAACAGGATAATGACACAAAACACACAGCTAAAAACACCCAAGAATGGCTAAGAGGAAAACATTGACTATTCTGAAGTGGCCTTCTATGAGCCCTGACCTAAATGTTATTGAGCATCTTTGGAAAGAGCTGAAACATGCCATCTGGAAAAGGCAATCTTTAAACACGAGACAACTGGAGCAGTTTGCTCTTTAGGAACGGGCCAAAATACCTGTCAGAGGTGCAGAAGTCTCATTGACAGTTACAGGAATTGTTTGATTGCAGTGATTGCCTCAAAAGGTTGTGCAACAAAATATTACGTTAAGGGTACCATCATTTCTGTCCAGACCTATTTCATGAGTTATATCTTTTTTTAAATTCTGTGGGACCATGGTTGAAAAGCAATGTTTGACTTTTATTTGTTCATTTTCATAGATTTTGTATTTATTATTACTTTTGTCAGATTTAAGTAATTTCTGTGACCATTGTGGGGGACATGTCAGCTGTTTTGAGAAAAAAGTTAGAAACGCCAGAATTACGTTTTTTTGGTCACCACGACATTGCATTAAAATGTAATAACGGGCGATCAAAAGAACGTATCTGCACAAAAGTGGTATCATTAGAAACGCTAGATCGGCTCACACAAAATACGCCCTCACCTGACCCCAGATCACGAAAAAAGGGGACGCTACGGGTAACGGAAAATTGCGCAATTTTTTTTTCTTTTTTTTCTTTTTTTTTAGCAAAGTTTGGAATTTATTTTTACCACTTAGATAAAACAAAACCTAGACATGTTTGATGTCTATGAACTCGTAATGACCTGGAGAATCAAAATGGCAGGTCAGTTTTAGCATTTAGTGAACCTAGCAAAAAAAGGCAAACAAAAAACAAGTGTGGGATTGCACTTTTTTTGCAATTTCACCGCACTTGGAAATTTTTTCCCGTTTTCTAGTACACGACATGCTAAAACCAATGATGTCGTTGAAAAGTGCAACTTGTCGCGCAAAAAAACCAAGCCCTCACATGGCCATATTGACGGAAAAATAAAAAAGTTATGGCTCTGGGAAGGAGGGGAGTGAAAAACGAGAACGCAAAAACGGAAAAGGGCAAGGTCGTGAAGGGGTTAAACGAGGGGTGCCAAGAATTTTGACCACATGTGTACATGTCCCTGCCTGAAATGCACCTATCTCAGGCCTGATTAATTTTAAAGATTAGATGCCCTTTTAGAAAAGTTTTCACTTGTCACAGAGGCATGTCAGAAGCTTTCATCCTGAGTCCCCAAATCATCCCTAATAAGAAGTAGAAGAATGGCTCAACCAACTGCTGCGCTCCCTGAAGGCTGAAGACTGGCTCAATAAAAACTTTTGCATTTCCCCTTTTGCATTCCCCATTTTACAGACAGATAGACCTCCATTGATCAAATTGTGAGAGGTCAATATTTTTTGAAGATTCAGTTACTATTTAAAAGTTTTTTGAATTTTTATATAGTACTGGTAAATATTTATGGAAAGTTTACATGCATCATACACTTGTCACCAATAAAAATTCTTATTAAAAGAAGCTTATAAGTTTTTTTTGTTTGTTTTTTTTTTTTACCCATGTCCTTTACCAATCTGTTGACAGCCAAGACTGAAAAGCTATTGTTTATCAGTCTTATTAATTTCACGCAGCAAAATTACGTAACTGCATGTACGTACTTATTGGTATAAAAAATTAAAAAACAGTTCTATTAATAAAAAATGGCTTAATTTAAAAAAAAAAATCAAAAAACAAAACCTGCAAAAAAACACATATTTGGTATTGCCAAAATTATCATCTGTAGTATAAAACTATCTTATTATTTATTGAGCACGGTGAATGCCTAAAAAAGGAAGAAATTAAAACAATATCAGAACTGCTCTTTCTGTTCATCTTACCTCACAAAAAAAGTAATAAAAAGTTATCCATTAATATGTAATATTGGTAGCCATATTGTAAGAGTCATAACTCTCTGTATGGTGGCTTTTTTCTTCTTGTGCCATTTCCATAAAGTAAAAAACATTTATTCCTATGCCCTGTAAAGCGTTTAACCACTTCATGACCGCCAAGTCATGAAGATAATCGTCGGCGCTAGCAGGGCTTTGTGCAGCGCTGACGTTTCTCTACGGTTCGTGGTCTCGCAGCGCTCAGGATCCCCAGGGTCCTGCAAGCCCTGCGATTCCTGTGCAGAGCCATTGCTCTGCCAGGTGACATCATAGGGACCTGATTAGATTAGGTTCCAATGATATTAACCCTTTGCTATCTGCTAGATGCCTCAATCGCGGCGTTTAGAAGATAGCAGAGGGAGACCCCTGCTATACTCACCTATCCGACGCCCCCCGTGATGAGATCTGAGCCTGCAGCTGAGTCTAACAAGCCATTTCACAGTGTAACAGTAACAGGTCTCTTACAATGCAATACATGTGTATTGCATTGTAAGAGACCTGTCATCAGACAAATAAAAATTGATGTCCCTTTGAGGGCCTAAGTAAAAATGTAAAACATAAAAGTAAAACATTTTTTTTTTTAAATCTAGTAAAAAAAAAATCACAAAAATAAATAAAAAAATATTAACCCCTTAATGACCCCACCTGTTTCACGTTTTCGTTTTTCGCTCCCCTCCTTCCCAGAGCCATAACTTTTTTATTTTTCTGTCAATATGGGCATGTGAGAACTTATTTTTTTGCGGGACGAGATGTTCTTTTGAACGACATCATTGGTTTTAGCATGCCGTGTACTAGAAAACTGGAAAAAAAATTGCAAGTGCGGTGAAATTAAAAAAATAAAAAATGCAATCCCACACTTGTTTTTTGTTTAGCTTTTTTTGCTAGGTTCACTAAATGCTAAAACTGACCTACCTGATTCTCCAGGTCAGTACGAGTTCATGGACACCAAACATGTCTAGGTTATTTTTTATCTCCATTTTTCATGATCTGGGGTCAGGTGAGGGCTTATTCTTTGCATGCCGAGCTGACGTTTTAATGATACCATTTTGATGCAGATATATCCTTTTGATCGCCCATGATTGCATTTTAATGCAATGTCGTGGCAACCAAAAAAACGTAATTCTGGCGTTTTGATTTTTTTTCTCGCTACGCCATTTAGCGATCATTCTTTTTTTTTATTGATAGATCGAGATTTTCTGAACGCTGCGATATCAAATATGTGTATGTTTGATTTTTTTTTTGTTTTATTTTGAATAAGAGCGAAAGGGGGGTGATTTAAACTTTTATATACCGTATTTTCCGCTTTGTAAGACGCACTTTATTTCCCCCAAATTTGGGGGGGAAATGGGGGTGCGTCTTACAAAGCAGATATACTGCTTACCGTTACAGGCTGGGATGAGGGGGTGTCCGCTGCCGCCCGCTGCTGCTGCCGCCCACCACCGCTGCTGCTGCCGCCCACCACCGCTGCTGCTGCCGCCCGCCACCGCTGCTGCTGCCGCCCGCCACCGCTGCTGCTGCCGCCCGCCACCGCTGCTGCTGCCGCCCGCCACCGCTGCTGCTGCCGCCCGCCACCGCGGTTGTCCGCTGCTACTCCGGTGCTGCGGGGGCTCTGGCGACATTTTGTGAAAGACCAGAGCCCCCCGGCAGTTCGTCCATGCGTTCCTTCCTGTATGACTGACTCTGGGAAAATGGCCGCCGAAATCTCGGGAGATGAGATTTCAGCGCTGAGATCTCATCTCTCGAGATTCCGGCGGCCATTTTCCCGGAGTCAGTCATACAGGAATACATGGACGAACTGCCAGGGGGCTCTGGCCTTTCACAATATGTCGGCAGAGCCCCCGCAGCACCGGAATCAGCCCTGCAGCCCTGAAGCCCCCCTGCAGCACAGGAGCCCCCCCCCCCCCGCAGACCGCCTCATCCCAGCCTGCAGCACAGGAGCCCCCCTGCAGACCCCCTCATCCCAGCCTGCTGCACAGGAGCCCCCCTGCAGACCCCCTCATCCCAGCCTGCTGCATAGGAGCCCCCCTGCAGATCTCCTCATCCCAGCCTGCAGCAATGATCCACTCCTGCCTCCAGCAACGACCCTGGGACCCTGATCCACCGCAGCCACAACCCCTGGTAAGTAATAAGACGCATGGATTAAGACGCCCCACCAATTTATTAAAAAAAGTTTTTTCCTATTTTTCTCCTCAAAATTTGGGGTGCGTCTTATAATCCGGAGCGTCTTACAAAGCGAAAAATACGGTATATTTTTTTTTCATATTTTTTTAAACATTTCTTTTTTTACTTTTGCCATCCATCTATAGCCTTCATGGCTTCGGAGTCCTCATCAAAGCGGGGGTTCTGTCCTCGGACGTACTATTCCACCCGATAAATATATATATATTTATTTATATGTATATTATTTTATTATATATTATTTTTTTTTAGTTTGGCCTCCCAAAGATCGCAGTAAGGCTCGGCGCACACTTATCCCGCGCACTGTGCTGAGCGCTTACACAAGGGTTTCCGTGTAAATCTCTGAAATACGCGAGTCAGACTGTACCCCTGGTGGAAGATTACCTATAATGAGGCAGATGGAGGCACTGTGAACGCCATAAGACCTGTGATCCGGCGGTGTCCCTATTTTTAGTCATACATAAAAGCGCTGTCAGCCACTTTTGTGTACCTCTGAAAAGAAGGACACTGCTGAACAGAGACTGGACGGAGTCCAGTGTAACTCTGCTGCCTCATAGTGAATGGATCTTGGGTTTCTTCTGTCACATCACTCAGAGATTTAGATAAAAACCCCAAAGTAAGTGCTCATCGTAGAGCGCCGGATAACTGTGATCCCAAACGTTATGCAAAATGTTCCCAATAAAAGCTTCCACTCAATCCACAAAAAAAGCAAGTCCTCTCTCAGGTCCGTCATCTGTTAACGGAAATATAGGGGGCTTCCACATTACTGCTAGAACAAAGGCTCTGGAAAAGCGTTATGAGTACTCACCCCCTTAAAATAAATTCTGCGCTCCCAAATTCAAATGCCCTCTTCCCTTCTGAACCCCACAGTGTACCTAAACCACATATATTATCCACATGTTAGGCATTTCTGTAGTGATGAGAGCCCGCCTAATTTATGGGTGCATGTATCCAGAAGCACGGGCTGGGCATATCGTACTGGTGCTGCAACGTACTGGTCTCTACAGTGGACACTACAACGGCAGTTTGCATTTTTCACTCAGCAACATCCACTGCTTAAGGTTCCTGGAAAACACTTATGGAGTCAAAATCATCACTACACTTGTAGATCAATTCCTAAAGGAGTATAATTTCCATACTAGGGTCACTTTAGGGGGGATTCTGCTTTTCTGGCATTTAGGACCTCTTTATATAGAGTCTGGAAACTATTCTATAATAATTTGTTCTCCAAGAGTCAAATAGCGCTCCGTCCCTCCAGAGTCTTGCTGTGTGGCTAAGCAGTACTTTGCGGCCACATGCACTGTGTGAAGAATTATTAGGCAAGTTGTATTTTAGATGATTATTTTTATTATTGATCAACAACTATGTTCTCAATCAACCCAAGAGACTCATAAGTATCAAAGCTTAATATTTTTGGAAGTTGGAGTGGGTTTTTTTTTAGATTTGGCTATTTTAGGAGGATATCTGTTTGTGCAGGTAACTATTACTGTGCAGAATTATTTGGCAACTTAATAAAAACCAAATATATTCCCATCTCACTTATTTTCACCAGGTAAACCAATATAACTGCACAAAATTTAGAAATAAACATTTCTGGCATGCTAAAACAAAACCCCAAAAAATTAGTGACCAATATAGCCACCTTTCTTTATGATGACACTCAACAGCCTTCCATCCATGGATTCAGTCAATTGCTTGATCTGTTTACGATCAACATTGCGTGCAGCAGCCACCACAGCCTCCCAGACACTGTTCTGAGAGGTGTACTGTTTTCCCTCCCTGTAGATCTCATATTTTATGAAGGACCTCAGGTTCTCTATGGGGTTCATATCAGGTGAACAAGGGGGCCATGTAATTTTTTGTTCTTTGAGACATTTATTGACCTACCACACTGTGGGTAGTTGGAGGCATGTGATGGAGCATTGTCCTGCATGAAAATAATGTTTTTCTTGAACGATACCGACTTCTTCCTGTACCACTGCTTGAAGAAGATGTCTTCCAGAACCTGGCAGTAGGTCTGGGAGTTGAGCTTCACTCCATCCTCAACCCAAAAAGGACCCACAAGTTCATCTTTGAGCCGGAGTGGAGCTCTCTGCCCTTTACTGATCCAGCCTTTGGCCCATCCATCTGGCCCATCAAGAGTCACTCTCATTTCATCAGTACATAAAACCTTTGAAAAGTCAGTCTTAAGATATTTCTTGGCCCAGTCTTGACGTTTTATCTTATGTTTCTTGTTCAAAGGTGGTCGTTTTTCAGCCTTCCTTACCTTGGCCATGGCCCTGAGTATTGCACACCTTGTGCTTTTTGTTACTCCAGTAAAGTTGCAGCTCTGAAATTTATAAAAACTGGTGGAAAATGGCATCTTGGCAGTTTCACGCTTGATTTTCCTCAATTCATGGGCAGTTATTTTGCGCCTTTTTTGCCCAACAAACTTCTTGCGACCTTGTTGGCTATTTGCCATGAAACGCTTGATTGATCGGTGATCACGCTTCAAAAGTTTGGCAATTTCAAGACTGCTGCATCTCTCTGCAAGACATCTCATAATTTTGGACTTTTTAGAGCCCGTCAAATCTCTCTTCTGACCAATTTTGACAATGTTAAGGAAGTTGCCTAATAATTAAGCACACCTTATATAGGGTTTTGATGTCACTAGACAACACCCCTCCTCATTACAGAGATGCACATGACCTGATTTACTTAATTGGTAGTTGGCTCTCAAGCCTGAACAGCTTGAAGTAGGACAACATGTATAAAAAGTATCGTGATCAAAATACAACTTGCCTAATAATTCTGCACACAGTGTATGAGGTATTGCCAAGTTCAGAAGAAATTGTGTAACACATTTTGGCACCATTTTTACTCATTTCCCAGTGTGAAAATGTACAATCTGGGGCTAAAACAATTTTTTTTTCTGTAAAAAGTAATTATTTTTTCTTCACTGCCCAATGGTGTCAAATTCTGTGACACACTTGTGGTGTCATTATGATCACTGCACCCCTAGATGAACTCATTCAGAGGTGTAGTTTGTAAAATGGGGTCACTCACGGATGTGTCTGCTGTTCTGGCACCTTCAGGGCTCTGCCATTGTGACATGGCCCCCTTAAACCAATGCTGCAAAACCTGCCCTGTAATATGGCGCTCTTTACCTTTCATGCCCTGCTGTGCTCCCAGACAGTAGTTTTCCACCACATACTGGGTATTGGCATACTCACGAGAAATTGCACAAAAAACTTTGGGTTCCATTTTTTCTTGCTGCCCTTGTGAAGATAAGAAATGTGGGCTAAAATAGCATTTTTTTTTTATTTTGACGGCTCGATATTATAAAATTCTGTGCAGCCCCTGGAGGTTCAAGGCGCTCACCAGACCTCTAGATAAATTCCGTGAGGGGTCTAGTTTCCAAAATGTGGTCACTTGTTGGGGGGTTTCCACTGCTTAGGCATGTCAGGGGTTCTCCAAATGCAACATGGCATCAGCTATCGATTCCAGCCAATTTTTCATTCCAAAAGTCAAATGCCGCTCCTTCCCTTCTGAGCCCTGCCGTGCGCCCAAACAGTAGTATCCCCCCACATATGGCGTATTGGCGTGCTCAGGAGAGATTACACAACAAACTCTATGGTACAATTTCTCCTGTTGGCATTATGAAAAAGCAAAATATGGAGCTAAAAAGATTCATTTGGGAAAAATGTAATTTTTTTTTCCACGGCTCTACGTTATAAACTTCTGTGAAGCACCTGTGGTTCAAGGTGCTCAATACACATCGAGATAAGTTCCCTAGGGCAGTGTTCCCCAACTCCAGTCCTTAAGGCCCACCAACAGGTCATGTTTTCAGGATTTCCTTAGTATTGCTCAGGTGATAATTGCATCACCTGCACAGGCAATAATTCCATCACATGTGCAATACAATGGAAATCCTGAAAACCTGACCTGTTGGTGGGCCTTGAGGACTGGAGTTGGGGAACACTGCCATAAGGGGTCTAGTATCCAAGTGGTGTCACTTGTTGGGGGTTTCCACTGTTTAGGCACATCAGGGGTTCTCCAAACGCCACATGGCAACCGCTAATTATTCCAGCATATTTTAAAAAGTCAAATGGCGCTCCTTCCCTTCCGAGCTCTGCCGTGTGCCCAAACAGTAGATTGTTCCCACATATGGGGTATCAGTGTGCTCAGGAGTAAGTGCAAAACAAAATGTACGGTCCATTTTCTCCTGTTACCCTTGCGAAAGTAAAAAAAATAAAAAATCTAAAGGAAAATTTTTGTCTAAGAAAAGTAAATATTTATTTTTTTTCTTCCACATTCCATTCATTCCTGTGAAGCACCTGAAGGGTTAATAAAGTTCTTGAATGTGGTTTTGAGCACCTTGAGGGATGTAGTTTTTAGAATGATGTCATTTTGGAGTATTTTATTTTATATAGACCCCTCAAAGTGACTTCCAATGTGAGGAGGTCCCTAAAAAAAAATGGTTTTGTACAATTTGTTGAAAAAATGAAAAATCGATGGTCAACTTTTGACCTCAGGCCTCCGGGCCATTTACGGCCCTATATGACCTTTTATCTGGCCCCCTAGCAAATTCTCAGGGACCGCATTCTTGGGCAGGGAGCTGTATTTGGATTGACACCAGCTCATTAATTTCTTCTTGCTCTGTTAGCACATGCAGTCTATTGCAGTGTTATTAATTTCTTCTTGCTCTGTTAGCACACACACAGTGTTCACTACTGGACACTGAAGGGCATGCAATGAAAGATTACGTCCTGAATCCAGTGCTAGAGTCAGAATGTACTTGTGGGCGGAGTTTGTATGGCCCCCGAAGGATGGTATAAATATCCAAATGGCCCTTGGTAGAATAAAGGTTCCCCACCCCTGCCTTATAAAGTCCTAACAAGAAAAAAAATTTGGTTCCAAATTGTGCTGATGTATAGTAGACATGTGGGAAATGTTATTTCTAAACTATTTTGTGTGATATGACTCTCTGATTTCAGGGCATAAAAATTAAAAGTTTGAAAATTGCAAAATTTTCAAGATGTTCACAAAATCTCCACTTTTTTCACAAATAATCGCAAGTCATATCAAAGTAATTTAACCTCCAACATGAAGTACAATATGTCGCAAGAAAACATTCTCTGAATCACCGGGATCCGTTGAAGCGTTCCAGAGTTATGACCTCATAAACTGACAGTGGTCAGAATTGTAAAAATTGGCCCGGTCACGAAGGCAAAAACAGGCCCGTGCACGAAAGGGGTAAAAAAAAATTATAGAATTTACATAAAACTGTTAAATAAATGTACCTTAATGAATATATATATATATATACACACACACACACACACACACACACACACACACACACACACACACACACACACACACACACACACACACACACACACACACACACGTGTGTGTGTGTGTGTGTGTGTGTGTGTGTGTGTGTATGTATATATACAGTACAGACCAAAAGTTTGGACACACCTTCTCATTTAAAGATTTTTCTGTATTTTCATGACTATGAAGATTGTAAATTCACACTGAAGGCATCAAAACTATGAATTAACAAATAAGTGTGAAACAACTGAAAATATGTCTTATATTCTAGGTTCTTCAAAGTAGCCACCTTTTGAGCTTCAGGAGTTAGTAACCGGAAATGGTCTTCCAACAATCTTGAAGTAATTCCCTGGATGCTTAGCACTTGTTGGCCCTTTTGCCTTTACTCTGCGGTCCAGCTCACCCCAAACCATCTCGATTGGGTTCAGGTCTGGTGACTATGGAGGCCAGGTCATCTGGCGTAGCACCCCATCACTCTCCTTCTTGGTCAAATAGCCCTTACACAGCCTGGAGGTGTGTTTGGGGTCATTGTCCTGTTGAAAAATAAAATGATGGTCCAACCAAACACAAACCGGATGGAATAGCATGCTGCTACAAAATGCTGTGGTAGCCATTCTTGTTCAGTATGCCTTCAATTTTGAATAAATCCCCAACAGTGTTACCAGCAGAGCACCCCCACACCATCACACCTACTCCTCCATGCTTAACGGTGGGAACCAGGCATATAGAGTCCATCCGTTCACCTTTTCTGCGTCGCACAAAAACACGTTGGTTGGAACCAAAGATCTCAAATTTGGACTCATCAGACCAAAGCAAAGATTTCCACTGGTCTAATGTCCATTCCTTGTGTTCTTTAGCCCAAACAAGTCTCTTCTGCTTGTTGCCTGTCCTTAGCAGTGGTTTCCTAGCAGCTATTTTACCATGAAGGCCTGCTGCACAAAGTCTCCTCTTAACAGTTGTTGTAGAGATGTGTATGCTGCTAGAACTCTGTGTGGCATTGACCTGGTCTCTAATCTGAGCTGCTGTTAACCTGCGATTTCTGTGCCTGGTGACTCGGATAAATTTATCCTCAGAAGCAGAGGTGACTCTTGGTCTTCTGTTCCTGGGGCGGTCCTCATGTGAGCCAGTTTCTTTGTAGCGCTTGATGGTTTTGCAACTGCACTTGGGGACACTTTCAAAGTTTTCCCAATGTTTCGGACTGACTGACCTTCATTTCTTAAAGTAATGATGGCCACTCCGTTTTTCTTTACTTAGCTGCTTTTTTTTTGCCATAATACAAATTCTAACAATCTGCTCAGTAGAACTATCAGCTGTGTATCCACCAGACTTCTGCTCAACACAACTGATGGTCCCAACCCCATTTATAAGGCAAGAAATCCCATTTAATAAACCTGACAGGGCACATCTGTGAAGTGAAAACCATTCCCGGTGACTACCTCTTGAAGCTCATCAAGAGAATGCCAAGAGTGTGCAAAGCAATCATCAAAGCAAAAGGTGGCTACTTTGAAGAACCTAGAATATAAGACATATTTTCAGTTGTTTCACACTTTTCTGTTAAATATATAATTCCACATGTGTTAATTCATAGTTTCGATGCCTTCAGTGTGAATTTACAATTTTCATAGTCATGAAAATACAGAAAAAACTTTAAATGAGGTGTGTCCAAACTTTTGGTCTGAACTGTATGTATGTATGTATATGTATATATATATATATATATATATATATATATATATATATATATATATATACACACACACACACCGTATTTTTTGGACTATAAGACGCACCGTACTATAAGGCGCACCCCAAATTTGGGGTGAAAAATGCAGAAAAAAAGATTTTGTATAAGATGGGGGTCCGTCTTATTGTCCGAATTTAAGATCTCTTACCTGAGGGCAGGCAGTGGCAGAGCAGGGTCACAGGAGGCATGGTGGTGGCAGAGGTGGTGATGCTGAGGTGCGGTGGGCGGAACGGCGTGCACCTGAGCAGGGTCCCATCCTGCTTAGGTGGGCGACGCCATGGCCTGGTGTCCATGGGGAGGTTGCTGTGGCGGTGGCAGACGTGCGGTCACTTCCTCAGGTGGTAGCGGCCAGGGTCCCTTCCACATTTGAGGTGACGCCACAGCAGTAGTGAAGGAGAGCAGCAGAGCTGGGTGGTTTTCCTGGTGGCGGCGGGCTTACCGGCATTGTGGCGGCGACAGAGGTGCGGGCATGATGTGGCACGGTGAGCTGTATGGCGTGAGCAGGTCCCATCCATATTGGAGGTGAATCCGCGGCCCCGTATTGATGGAGAGCAGCAGCGCTGGTGAGTTACGGTATTTTCCGGTGGCGGCGGCCATCTTGCTGAGGCCGCGCGTGCGCAGATTCACTACTCTGCGTCCCAGGGCTTCAGGAAAATGGCCGCCGCGATCTCCATCTGCGCACGCGCGGCCTTCCGCGGCCATTTTCCTGAAGCCCTGGGACGCAGAGTAGTGAATCTGCGCACGCGCGGCCTCAGCAAGATGGCCGCCACCACCGGAAAATACCGTAACTCACCAGCGCTGCTGCTCTCCATCAATACCGGGCCGCGGATTCACCTCAAATATGGATGGGACCTGCTCACGCCATACAGCTCGCCGTGCCACATCATGCCCGCACCTCTGTCGCCGCCACAATGCCGGTAAGCCTGCGTTCCGAATATAAGACGCACCCCCCATTTTCCTCACAATTTTTTTGGGGAAAAAGTGCGTCTTATATTCCGAAAAATACGGTATATATATATATATATATATATATATATATATATATATATATATATATATATATACGCACACACACACACAGTGGAAGCTAGACGTTTACATACACTATATAAAAAGACACATATGCATGTTTTTCTCACTATCTAACATGAAATCAGACTAAACCTTTCCCTTTTGCGGTCAGGTAGGATTACCATAATTATTAATATTTGCAAAATGCCAGAATATTGAGAGAGAAAGTTTTAAGGCATTTTTATTACTTACTGCAAAGTCAACAGTTTACATACATTTCATTAGTATTTGGTCCCATTGCCCTTAAACTGACTTGACTTGGGTCAAACATTTGGCATATCCTTCTACAAGCCTCTCTCAGTAGTTGGTCGGAATTTGGGCCCATTCCTCCTGACAAAACTGGTGTAACTGATCCAGGTTTTAGGTCGCCTTGCTCGCACCTGTCTTTTCAGCTTTTCCCATAATTTTTCAATAAGATTGAGATCAGGGCTTTGTTATAGCCACTACAAACATTGACTTTGTTATCCTTAAGCCACTTTTTTACCATTTTGGCAGTATGCTTCTGGTAATTGTCCTTTTGGAAGACCCATTTCCACCCAAGCTTTAACTTCCTGGTTGATGTCTTGAGATGTTGCTTCAGTATTGCCACATAATCTTCTTTTCTCATGATGCCATCTATTTTGTGAAGTGCACCAGTCCCTCCTGCAGCAAAAGAACCCCACAACATCATAATGCCACCCCCGTTTTTCACAGTTGAGATGGTGTTCTTAGGCTTCCAAGCTTCTCCTTTTCCTAGAAATGTAACAATGGTCATTATGTCGAAAACATACTTAGTTACATTATAGTTTATTCCTGCTTAGAAACTAAAACATTATTGTGACTTTTAACCCCTTCACCCCCGGAGCTTTTTCCGTTTTTCCGTTTTTCGCTCCCCTCCTTCCCAGAGCCATAACTTTTTTATTTTTCCGTCAATTTGGCCATGTGAGGGCTTATTTTTTGCGGGACGAGTTGTACTTTTGAACAACATCATTGGTTTTAGCATGTCGTGTACTAGAAAATGGGAAAAAAATTCCAAGTGCAGTGAAATTGCAAAAAAAGTGCAATCCCACACTTGTTTTTTGCTTGCCTATTTTGCTAGGTTCACTAAATGCTAAAACTGACCTGCCATTATGATTCTCCAGGTCACTACGAGTTCATAGACACCTAACATGACTAGGTTATTTTTCACCTAAGTGGTGAAAAAAAATTCCAAACTTTGCAAAAAACAAAACAAAACAAAATTGCGCCATTTTCCGATACTCGTAGCGTCTCCATTTTTCGTGATCTGGGGTCAGGTGAGGGCTTATTTTTTGCGTGCCGAGCTGGCGTTTTTAATGATAGCATTTTGGTGTAGATACGTTCTTTTGATCGCCCGTTATTGCATTTTAATGCAATGTTGTGGCGACCAAAAAAACGTAAATCTGGCGTTTCGAATTTTTTTCTCATTACGCCATTTAGCGATCAGGTTAATGTTTTTTTTTTATTGATAGATCGGGCGATTCTGAACGCGGCGATACCAAATATGTGTAGGTTGGGGTTTTTTTTTATTGATTTATTTTGATTGGGGCGAAAGGGGGGTGATTTAAACTTTTATATATTTTTTTTTTTTCACATTTTTAAAGAAGCAGGCACAGCCCGATCGGCTCTGCTACATAACAGCGATCATCAGATCGCTGTTATGTAGGAGAATTGCAGGTGTGCTGTGAGCGCCGACCACAGGGTGGCGCTCACAGCCACCGGCGATCAGTAACCATAGAGGTCTCAAGGACCTCTATGGTTACAATGGAGGAGCATCGCCGACCCCCGATCATGTGACGGGGGTCGGCGATGCGCTCATATCCGGCCGCACGGCCGGATGCGGTAGTTAAATGCCGCTGTCTGCGTTTGACAGCGGCATTTAACTAGTTAACAGCGGCGGGTGATCGCGATTTCACCCGCCGCTATTGCGCGCACATGTCAGCTGTAAAAAACAGCTGACATGTCGCGACTTTGATGTGCGCTCACCGCCGGAGCGCACATCAAAGCGGGGGTCCCGACATGTGACGTACTATTCCGTCACATGTCGGGAAGGGGTTAAAAAATGGTTCTTTTAAGTTGTAAAATTTTATTTTATATTTGCATGCTACTCTTAAAACATAAAAAAATAATAATTCCAAGTTCCTGCTTTACAAGTGTCTAATTAGGAGCAAGTCTAAACAATTGGTACAGTAAGTAGATTACTAAATGAGACAGCATAGCAAAAAGTGCTGCATTATTTGCCGCTAATGTGATCCTAATGACATTTTAGAAGTTGCCCAGTGGGACTTCTTTATCCAAGGTTTACATGGGTAATCCAGGATCCATAACACTCATGTATAAGCCGGGGTGGCATGGTAATTAAGACGTGTAAACAAAATATGGAGCAGTGGCATTATAAAAATTCTGTGAAGAAGCTTTATGCTTGGAGTTAGTGGAAATTGAATCCTTTTTGTATCTAAACATAAATTACAGGTCTTGTTAATTCCCAATTAAGACGTGTAGACTGTTTTAGGGCTAATGAAGTTAAGATTTTGATTAAGGTGCATTTTATTAGCCAGGCTAACATTTTTGTATACGTTTAATCTTTCTAAGCTTTATGTAGCATAGGAATAAATGTTTATACTGTATGGAAATAGCACAAGAAGTAAATGGCCATAAAGGAAATTGGTACATGACCCAAAGACTTTCTTCACCCTTATGAAGCTGCGATGTGACACACATATTCCAGTGTTTATGGTGTCAAACTAATCTGCTTGGACCTTCCAGGCATTCAGCATTATGTTTGTTATGAGACTTGATGTGTGTAAAGCATGCTGGTTACTTCCATGAACTTTTACTGTATCTGTGAAAATCTTTGTAATAATTGTACCTGTCAGCTGCTTTAGTGTCTCTACACTAAATACATTGCTGAGTAGGTAGAAAATGACAAGTTCAAGCATACTATCCTAACTGCAAATGGATAATACGTTGCTGAGAAAATCAACATGGAATCTTTATGTAAGTCCACAGAGGGTGGGTAGTTTCCTAGCTAGTATATTACATTATTCATTACAAGCACCACCCTCATGGGATTGATTGACAGTGCATATAGGGTGGCTCAAGATGGGGTATAATATGGAAAAACTGATGCACTAGCTAAGAATTCAACCATTCTCTTCACTTGCAGTCTCATGTAGATAAAGGTCCAAATTTAATGGGGTTGTCCTCTGCTTGGACAGCCCCTTTTGAACACCTGCATTTCCCCACCCCACCTCTGTTTCCGCCACCGTTCCAGCGGAGTCGGCAGTGGCTCTGCTGAGTCTCGCGTGACCTTGATAAGTCTTGCGATCCCTGCAGCCAATCAGCTTTGGCGTCAGTCGTTTCTCCTACAGGCATAATTGACATCTGAAGGGAGTGAGAGAGCAGCACTCACACCTCTTCCTGATGTCTTGATTTGCCTGAAAGAGGGGAGAGTGAAACCAGCACTGACTTTAAGCAGGGTTTGCGTGACAGAACAATGTCACGTGAGACCCAGGAGAGGCAGTACCGATACTGCTAGAAGAATGCCAGCAATGGAGGTGAGTATAGGTGTTATCATTTTAAGGGGTCAAACATAGAAATTGAGCAGGGGTTCTCTGAGTAGTGAACCAACCCCTTTAATTTACTCAGTGATGAAAAAATCCATTTGCAGACAAAATCATAAATTTACATTTGTAACCTACCTAGAAATCTAACTAGTTTCGTGACTTCATAGAATATGACTCCTTATCTTTTTAAAAAGAGCTGTCAAGTCTTAAGCTGCAAGTCTCCAGGCACTCTGTGACTGCAGACTTGTGAATTCTCACATTGCATGCACTACTCGCTGTGAGGATTCTCTTGTGCGTGACCATAATCAGGGCTACCACTAGGAATTTCAGGACCCCATACTGGCAACATTTTTCTGGCACCCTTGAGACTCTGCCCAGGCTCCACCCCTCGAACTGTCCATAGCCCCACCGCTCTCGCTTGGAAAAACTCCACTTTTCACCAATCGCACATTATCAGTTCCCATCACCAGATCACACATATAGCCAGCTTTTGTTTTGGCCAAAAGATTTTTTAAGCCGCCGCCACGACAAGGTAGACTCTTTTGGGCGAGTCTACTCTACTCTGTCCTAGTAATCATTTGTTAAAATATCCAATAAAGTTTTGGTATATTTTTATTTATTTTTCAATTTTTAAAATGAACAATAATTTCACATACAAGGAACAAATACCGCCACACCATGTCCTCAGACCACATATTACCACCACAGTGACCGAATAATATCACATACAAGTAACAAATACCACCACACCATGTCCAGACCACATATTACCACCACATTGTGACCAAATAATAGCACATACAAGGAACAAATACCACCACACCTATTTCCACCACATAGTGACTGAATACTACAATACTGATCATTAATAATAAAAAAAAAAAATACTAATATCACCATAAGTGCCATTATACTCTGGAGATCTGTACTTAGTATGCAGTGTCTGTATACAGGTAATACAGTGATTACCTGTGACATTATACACAGGAGCTCTGTATATAGTGTCTGTGTACAGGTAATACAGTGATCACCAGTGACATTATACACAGGAGCTCTGTATATAGTGTCTGTGTAAAGGTAATACAATGATTACCGGTGACGTTATACACAGGAGCTCTGTATACAGTATCAGTGTACAGGTAATACAGTGATCACCAGTGACATTATACACACGAGCGCTGTATATATTGTACAGGTTATATTGTGATTAATGACATTATACACAGGAGTCTATATATAGTGTCAGTGTAAAGGTAATACAGTGATCACTGGTGACATTGTACACAGGACCGCTGTATATAGTATACAGTGTATAGTGTCAGTGTACAGGTAACACACTGACTCACCAGTGACGTCTCTAGGTGAAGTCCTTCATCTTTGCTTTTCATCTTCATCCAGCACAGACCGCCATCACTTCTTCCAGCCAGGGCTTGTCTCTGCAGGAAATAAAACGGATATCTAGAGCACCGCTTGCAGAGCACATTACTTAATATTTTGCCAACTTCTACACTACACCAGATGAAGAAAAAAAGGCGACATAGTGTCGCTCTGCACAGTAACAGGATTGACCCCCCATTTAAAACCGTATCCTGAAGAAATAAAATAAATACATGACTGCAGTAATATTATCCCTTAATTAGTCCCTATGGTAATAATATCCCCCATCCTGGCACCCGTGTGTCTCTTTCCTGGCTCCAGCCATATGTTCTCCCATCCGGCCCTCATCAGTATCTATTTTGCCCCATCTGATGGCCTATGATTCTGCCCATCTGCCCCGTGATCCTGCTCCATCTGTTCCATGATCCTGCCTCATCTGCCCCATGATCCTGCCCCATCCTGCCTCATGATCCTGCCCCATCCTGCCTCATGATCCTGCCCCATGATCCTGCCCCATCTGTCTCCATCCTGCCCCATGATCCTGCCTCATCTGTCTCCATCCTGCCCCATCTATCTCCATCCTGGCTCATCTATCTCCATCCTGCCCCCTTGATCCTGCCCCTTCTGCTTCCATCCCGCCCCATGATCCTGTCCCATCTGTCTCCATCCTGCCCCATCTGTCTCCATTCTGCCCCTTGATCCTGCCCCTGTCTCCATCCTACCCCATGTCTCCATTCTTGCCCCCTGTGTCTCCATTCTTGCCCCCTTTGTCTCCAGTCTTGCCCCCTGTGTCTCCAGTCTTGCCCCGTGTCTCCAGTCTTGCCCCTGTGTCTCCAGTCTTGCCCCCTGTGTCTCCAGTCTTGCCCCCTGTGTCTCCAGTCTTGCCCCCTGTGTCTCCAGTCTTGCCCCCTGTGTCTCCAGTCTTGCCCCCTGTGTCTCCAGTCTTGCCCCCTGTGTCTCCAGTCTTGCCCCCTGTGTCTCCAGTCTTGCCCCCTGTGTCTCCAGTCTTGCCCCCTGTGTCTCCAGTCTTGCCCCCTGTGTCTCCAGTCTTGCCCCCTGTGTCTCCAGTCTTGCCCCTTGTGTCTCCAGTCTTGCCCCCTGTGTCTCCAGTCTTGCCCCCTGTGTCTCCAGTCTTGCCCCCTGTGTCTCCAGTCTTGCCCCCTGTGTCTCCAGTCTTGCCCCCCTGTGTCTCCCGTCCTGTCCCCTGCTGCTTTCAATAAAAATAAAAAAGCTTTCTCCTTACCTGCCCGCACTCATGTGGCGATGCTCCCTCAACGCAGTCCAGGCGCTGACATCAGGTGCCAGCCTCCGATTGGCTGGTGGCTTTTACCTATTGCCGTGTGGGCCCGGGCCCGCATGGCAATAGAGTATAACTGCATCCTGCCACTGGGGCCCTATACGCCAGTCAGGGCAGTAATGTTCTGATGGTGGCCCTGACTGCAATGTGTGTAATCTACAGTACATACTTGCAGTTTTATACCGACTAGATGGGCACGGCCTCGCTCAATGCAAGTTTATTGAGCTAGGCGAGATACAGTCTGATTGGAATGTGGCTGGAAACATGCAAATAGCATATTTGAGTTACTGCAGACTTGTAGCCTAAAACCAGACAATGCCTTTAACCACTGTACTCCCCAAGCCAGTTTTCACCTTCATGACTAGGCCAATTTTTACAATTCTGGCCAGTGTCACTTTGAGGTAATAACTCAACGGATCCCACTGATTCTGAGATTTGTTTTTTTTGTGTGTCATATTGTACTTCATGATAATGGTACAACATTTTTCAATAAGACTTGCTATTATTTGTAAAAAAAAAAAAAAAAAGAAATTTAGGGAAAATTCTGAAAATTTTGCAATTTTCAAACTTTTAAATTTTATGCCCTTAAATCAGAGTTATTTCACACAAAATAGTTTATAAACAACATTTCCCACATGTCTACTTTACATCAGCACATTTTTTTAAACATATTTTTTTTAAGGATGTTATAAGGGTTAAAATTTGACCATCGATTTCTAATTTTTCCAACCACATATACAAAACCATTTTTTAAGGACCATATGACATTTGAAGTGACTAAGAGATCTATATGACAGAAAATGCCCAAATGTAACACTCTTCAAGGTGCTCAAAAGTACATTCAAAATGTTTATTAACCCTTCAGGAGCTTCACTTGAACTTTTGGAATGTGGGGAAAAAAATAACTTAACTTTTTTTTCTCAAAAATTTTACTTTAGACCCAAAATTTTCGCAAGGGTAACAAGAAAAGATGAACCCCAAAATTTGTTGCGCCAAATCTGCTAATCATGGCAATACTCCATATATGGAGGAAAACCACTGTTTGGATACACCACAGGGCTAGGAAGGGAAGGAGCACCATTTGACTTTTTGAATGTAAAATTTACTGGAATAATGCCTTGTCATGGATGGAGAGCCCCTGATCTGCCTAAACAGTTGAAACCGCCTGCAAATGACACTATTTTGGAAACTAGACCCCTCAGAGAACTTATCTAGATGTGTGTTGAGCACCTTAAACCCCCAGGTGCTTCAAAGGATTTTAGAATGTTGAGCCATGAAAATAAATAAAAAATTCAAATTTTTCCTACAAAAATATATTTTAGCCCCAAATTTTGCGATATTACAAGGGTAACACGAGAAATTGCACAATACAATACAGTTTGTTGTGCAATTTCTCCTGAGGAGCGCCATTTGATTTGAATGCAAAATTTGCTGGAACACTATGTCGCGTTTGGAGTGCCACTGATGTGCCTAAACAGTGGAAATTCACTGTAAGTGACAACATTTTGAAACCAGACTCCTCATGGAACTTATCTTGCTTCACAGAAGTTTATAATGTAGAACCGTGAAAAAAAAATACATTTTTTTCCACAACGTAACAGGAGAAAGTGGACCTCAAAATTTGTTGCGCAATTTCTCCTGAATACACTGATACCCCATACCTTTGAGGCTCAGTGCAAAGCTCAGAGGGGAATAAGCGCTATTTTGGAGTTCAGGTTTTGCTGGACTGATTTGAAGGTGCCATGTCACATTGGCAGAAAACTCCCCCCATAAGAGACACCATTTTACAAACTACACCTCTCAATGAATTCATCTAGGATTGCAGTGATCATATTGACACCACAGGTGGGTCACAGAATGTCATACCATTGGGCAGTGAAGAAAAAATAATAACATTTTTACCACCAATATTTTGTTTTAGTCACAAATTTTACATTTTCATACTGGGAAATGGGTAAAAATGGCACCAAAATTTGTCCCACAATTTTTGCCGAATGTAGAAATACCCCATATGTGGCTGAACAGTACTGCTTAGCCACCCGGTAAGACTTGGGAGGGACAGAGCGCTATTTGCATCTTAGAGTTCAGATTTACCTAGAAAATTTAGCAGAATCCATATATAGAGCATCTAAGTGCTAGAAGAGCAGTATCCCCCCCCCCTCTCAAGTGACCTCATTTTGGAAATTATACCCCTTTTGGAATCTATCTACAGGTGTAGTGATGATTTTGACTCCATGGGTGTTTTCCAGAAACAAGCTGCAGTGGATGTTGCTGAGTGAATTTGCCAACTGCCGTTGTAAAGACAAGTACATTGTAGTTGCCAGTATATTGTAATGTCCAGTATGTTATGCCCAACTCTGTTATGATCCCAATGGCAGGGGACCTCAGAGATTACAGCAAAGTCTGCAAAACATAAATACCAGCTCATAGGGAAGTGGTAACTAGGCTGACCATATACCTGATCCTAGCACAAAACACTAACAGCAGCCGGGGAACGTGCCTACGTTGATCCTAGACGTCTCGTGCCAGCCGGAGAACTAACTAACCCTATCAGGGAAAATAAGACCTCTCTTGCCTCCAGAGAAAAGACCCCAAAGTAATACAAGCCCCCAACAAATAATAACGATGAGGTAAGAAGAAAAGACAAACGTAAGAATGAACTAGATTTAGCAAAGAGAGGCCCACTGACTAATAGCAGAATATAGTAAGAAGACTTATATGGTCAGCAAAAAACCCTGCAAAATATCCACGCTGAATATCCAAGAACCCCCAAACCGACTGACGGCGTGGGGGGAGAATATCAGCCCCCTAGAGCTTCCAGCGATAACAGGAATCACATTTTGTACAAGCTGGACAAAAAATAAGAACAATGCAAATGATCAAAAGTACGAAAGCAGGACTTAGCTTATCTTGCAAAGAACCAGGACCTGCAGACAGGAGCAAACAGAAGTGAACTGATTACAACGATGCCAGGCACTGGACTGAGAATCCAGGAAGTTTAAATAGCAACACCCCAGGCCTAACGAAGCAGGTGAGTACCAACCTGGGAAAGGACAATCCAAGTGCCAAACCACTAGTGACCACAAGAGGGAGCCAAGAAGTATAGTTCACAACAGTACCCCCCCTTTAAGGAGGGGTCACCGAACCCTCACCAGGGCGATCAGGATGAGCAGCGTGGAAGGCACGAACCAAATCGGCCGCATGAACATCCGAAGCGACCACCCAGGAATTATCCTCCTGACCATAGCCCTTCCATTTGACCAAATACTGAAGCCTCCGTCTAGAGAGACGAGAATCCAAGATCTTCTCCACCACGTACTCCAACTCGCCCTCAACCAACACCGGAGCAGGAGGCTCAACAGCAGGAACCACAGGCACAACGTACCGCCGCAACAAAGACCTATGGAACACGTTGTGAATGGCAAACGACACAGGAAGATCCAAACGAAAAGAAACCGGGTTAAGAACTTCCAAAATTTTATAAGGACCAATAAAGCGAGGCTTAAACTTAGGAGAGGAAACCTTCAGAGGGACATACCGAGAAGACAACCAAACCAATTCCCCAACACGAAGTCGGGGGCCCACACCGCGGCGGCGGTTGGCAAAACGCTGAGCCTTCTCCTGTGACAACTTCAAGTTGTCCACCACATGATTCCAAATCCGCTGCAACCTATCCACCACAGAATCCACCCCAGGACAGTCAGAAGACTCAACATGACCCGAGGAGAAACGAGGATGAAAACCAGAGTTGCAGAAGAATGGCGAAACCAAGGTAGCGGAACTAGCCCGATTATTAAGGGCAAACTCAGCCAACGGCAAGAAGGTCACCCAATCATCCTGGTCCGCAGAAACAAAACATCTCAAATAAGCCTCCAGTGTCTGATTAGTTCGCTCCGTTTGACCATTAGTCTGAGGATGGAAGGCAGATGAAAACGACAAATCAATGCCCATTTTAGCACAAAAAGAACGCCAGAATCTGGACACAAATTGGGATCCTCTGTCGGACACGATATTCTCCGGAATGCCGTGCAAACGAACCACATTCTGAAAAAACAAAGGAACCAGATCGGAAGAGGAAGGCAACTTAGGCAAGGGTACCAAATGGACCATCTTGGAAAAACGATCACACACCACCCAGATGACAGACATTCCTTGAGACACCGGAAGATCAGAAATGAAATCCATGGAAATGTGTGTCCAAGGCCTCTTCGGGACGGGCAAGGGCAAAAGCAACCCGCTAGCACGAGAACAACAAGGCTTAGCCCGAGCACAAGTCCCACAGGACTGCACAAATGACCGCACATCCCGTGACAAGGAAGGCCACCAAAAGGACCTAGCCACCAAATCTCGGGTACCAAAAATTCCCGGATGCCCTGCCAACACCGAGGAATGAACCTCGGAAATGACTCTGCTGGTCCATTTATCAGGAACAAACAGTCTGTCGGGTGGACACGAGTCAGGTCTACCAGCCTGAAATCTCTGCAACACACGTCGCAAATCCGGAGATATGGCCGACACGATTACTCCCTCTTTAAGAATACCAGCTGGCTCCGAGACTCCAGGAGAGTCAGGCACAAAGCTCCTAGAGAGAGCATCAGCCTTAACATTCTTTGAACCAGGCAGGTATGAGACCACAAAGTCAAAACGAGAGAAAAACAATGACCAGCGAGCCTGTCTAGGATTCAGGCGCTTAGCAGACTCGAGATACATCAGATTTTTGTGATCAGTCAAGACCACCACACGATGCTTAGCACCCTCGAGCCAATGACGCCACTCCTCAAATGCCCACTTCATGGCCAACAACTCCCGATTACCAACATCATAGTTCCGCTCAGCAGGCGAAAACTTCCTAGAGAAAAAGGCACATGGTCTCATCACAGAACAACCAGAGCCTCTCTGCGACAAAACAGCCCCAGCACCAATCTCAGAAGCATCCACTTCAACCTGAAAGGGAAGTGAGACATCAGGCTGGCACAAAACAGGCGCCGAAGTAAACCGGCGCTTCAGCTCCTGGAAGGCCTCCACGGCTGCAGGAGCCCAATTAGCCACATCAGAACCTTTCTTGGTCATATCCGTCAAAGGTTTAACAACGCTAGAAAAATTAGCGATAAAGCGACGGTAGAAATTAGCAAACCCCAAGAACTTCTGAAGACTCTTAACAGACGTGGGCTGAGTCCAACCATGAATAGCTCGGACCTTGACTGGGTCCATCTCCACAGCAGAAGGGGAGAAAATAAAACCCCAAAAGGAAACCTTCTGCACTCCAAAGAGACACTTTGAGCCCTTCACAAACAAAGCGTTATCACGCAAAACCTGAAACACCATCCTGACCTGCTTTACATGAGAATCCCAATCATCTGAGAAATCTAGAATATCATCCAGATACACAATCAAAAATTTATCCAGATACTTCCGGAAGATATCATGCATAAAGGACTGAAACACTGAAGGGGCATTAGAGAGCCCAAAGGGCATCACCAAGTATTCAAAATGACCTTCGGGCGTATTGAATGCAGTTTTCCATTCATCTCCCTGCCTAATGCGCACAAGGTTGTACGCACCACGAAGATCTATCTTGGTGAACCACTTGGCACCCTTAATCCGAGCTAACAAGTCTGACAATAGTGGCAAAGGATACTGAAACTTAACAGTGATTTTATTCAGAAGCCGATAGTCTATACAAGGTCTCAAAGACCCGTCTTTCTTTGCCACAAAAAAGAATCCCGCGCCGAGAGGGGAAGAGGATGGACGAATATGCCCCTTCTCCAAAGACTCCTTGACATAAGAACGCATCGCGGCATGCTCGGGTACAGACAAATTAAATAATCGTCCCTTAGGAAATTTACTGCCAGGAATCAAATCTATAGCGCAGTCAAAGTCCCTATGAGGAGGAAGAGCACTGGACCTGGACTCACTGAATACATCCTGATAGTCACACAAATACTCAGGAACTTCTGAAGGAGTAGAAGTAGCAATAGACACCGGCAGAGAATCACAATGAATTCCCTGACAACCCCAACTTGAGACAGACATAGCCTTCCAATCCAAAACAGGATTATGGGTCTGTAACCATGGCAGACCTAAAACGACCAAATCATTCATTTTATGCAGAACAAGAAAATGAATCACCTCCCGATGTTCAGGAGTCATGCACATGGTCACTTGTGTCCAATACTGCGGTTTATTTTCCGCCAGTGGCGTAGCATCAATTCCTCTGAGAGGAATCGGAACCTTTAAAGGCTCCAGGACAAAACCGCAGCGCTTGGCAAACGACAAGTCCATAAGACTCAGGGCAGCACCTGAATCCACAAATGCCATAACAGGGTAGGAAGACAATGAACAAATCAAAGTCACAGACAAAATAAATTTAGGCTGCAAATTACCAATGGTGACAGGACTGACAACCTTGGTTAGGCGTCTAGAGCATGCTGATATAACATGTGTAGAATCACCACAGTAAAAACACAGCCCATTCTGAAGTCTATGATTTTGTCGTTCGGTTCTAGTCAGGATTCTATCACATTGCATTGAGACAGGTGTCTGTTCAGACAACACCGCCAGAGGTTTAGCGGATTTGCGCTCCCGCAAACGCCGATCAATCTGAATAGCCAGCGCCATAGAATCATTCAGACTTGTAGGAATTGTAAAACCCACCATCACATTCTTAATGGCTTCAGAAAGGCCATTTCTGAAATTTGCGGCCAGAGTACATTCATTCCATCGAGTAAGCACGGACCATTTCCGAAATTTTTTGCAGTACACCTCAGCTTCATCCTGGCCCTGAGAGATGGCCAGTAGAGCTTTTTCTGCCTGAATTTCAAGATTAGGCTCCTCATAAAGCAATCCGAGCGCCAGAAAAAACGCATCAACATCCGCCAATGCAGGATCTCCTGGCGCTAACGAGAAAGCCCAATCCTGAGGGTCGCCACGCAAGAAGGAGATAACAATTTTAACTTGCTGAGCTGAATCTCCAGACGAACGAGGTTTCAAAGATAGAAACAATTTACAATTATTCCTAAAATTCCTAAATTTAAATCGATCTCCAGAGAACAGCTCAGGAATAGGTATCTTAGGCTCTGACATAGGACTGCTAACAACAAAATTCTGAATGCACTGCACACGTGCAGCAAGCTGATCCACACTAGTAATCAAGGTCTGAACATTCATGTCTGCAGCAAAGCTTCAAGCCACTCAGAGATAAAGGGGAGGAAGAAAAAAAAATTCAAAAAAAAAAAAAACTCAGAACTTCTTTTCTTTTAATCCCACTTCAGCAATGCATTAACTATTTATTGGCCTGGCATACTGTTATGATCCCAATGGCAGGGGACCTCAGAGATTACAGCAAAGTCTGCAAAACATAAATACCAGCTCATAGGGAAGTGGTAACTAGGCTGACCATATACCTGATCCTAGCACAAAACACTAACAGCAGCCGGGGAACGTGTCTACGTTGATCCTAGACGTCTCGCGCCAGCCGGAGAACTAACTAACCCTATCAGGGAAAATAAGACCTCTCTTGCCTCCAGTGAAAAGACCCCAAAGTAATACAAGCCCCCAACAAATAATAACGATGAGGTAAGAAGAAAAGACAAACGTAAGAATGAACTAGATTTAGCAAAGAGAGGCCCACTGACTAATAGCAGAATATAGTAAGAAGACTTATATGGTCAGCAAAAAACCCTGCAAAATATCCACGCTGAATATCCAAGAACCCCCAAACCGACTGACGGCGTGGGGGGAGAATATCAGCCCCCTAGAGCTTCCAGCGATAACAGGAATCACATTTTGTACAAGCTGGACAAAAAATAAGAACAATGCAAATGATCAAAAGTACGAAAGCAGGACTTAGCTTATCTTGCAAAGAACCAGGACCTGCAGACAGGAGCAAACAGAAGTGAACTGATTACAACGATGCCAAGCACTGGACTGAGAATCCAGGAAGTTTAAATAGCAACACCCCAGGCCTAACGAAGCAGGTGAGTACCAACCTGGGAAAGGACAATCCAAGTGCCAAACCACTAGTGACCACAAGAGGGAGCCAAGAAGTATAGTTCACAACACAACTCATACTTCTGGAGACACGCACCTGTAAATTAGGCGGGCTGTCATTGCATACAGAAATGCCAAACGTGGACGCTAAATGTGGTTTAGGCACACTGGGTCAGAAGGGATGAGGGCATTTGGATTTGGGAGCTCAGAATTTACTGAATTTCTTTTATGGGTCGAGGAGTCATTTCACTTTTCGAGAGCCCTTTGTGCTACCAGTAACTTGGAAGTCCTCTATATTTCCATTACCAGAAAACTGACCTGAGTGGAGATTTGTTTTGTTTTTCTTGGATTGACTTGAACCTTATATTGGGAACATTTTGCATAATGTTTGGGATCATGTACTCTATACTGAGCACTTACATCGGGTTTACATCTAAATCTCCAAGTGACATGATTCAGATGAGACCCCTGAGGGATCCATTCACTATAATGAGGCAACAGAGTTACTCTTGAGTCCGTCAGGCCTCTGTTCAGTGATGTCCTTCTTTTCATAAGTGCACAAAACTCTGTTGGACCGCACTTTTATGCAATTACTAAAAAGACCGACACTGCCCCATCACAGGCCAGACGGCATCCACAGTGCCTCCATCTGCCTCATTATAGGGAATCTTCTGTCGGGGGTTCCATCTGAATCACATATTCCAGAGATTTACATTGAAACCCCTGTGTAATCTCTCGGTGTAGAGCGCAGGATAATTGTGAGCAGACCGTTACTGCTATCTTTGTGAGGCAGAATGAACAAATCCACAGCAGGTGAAGAATTGGTTTTATTTATTTTTTATGCCGTTACTCGTGCGGTATAAGTGATTTAAACTACTTTACGTTGCTACAGTTACAGCGATAATGTTTGGATGCTGTCACACACTAAAAGACACTTTAAAAAAACACACACACAAAAAAAACTAGTTTTTGCATAATCTTATTTGAGAGCTATTATTTCTCCATATTTCGGCCAGTGGAGTCATGTGAGGGCTTGTTTTTTTTGCGGGATGAGTTGACGACTTTATTGGTACCATTTTCGGACATTTTTTTTTTATTGCTTTCTATTCAGATTTTTTGGAGGCAGAATGAACAAAAGCCAGCAATTCAGGAATTGTTTTTTTGTCATTCCACATGTGTTTAAACAGATAAGTCAGCTTTATTCTTCGGGTCAGTATAATTACAGCAATACCTCATTTATATTTTTTTTTATTTTTTTTGCTTTTACACAATAAAACAATTTTATAGAAAAAATTATTATTTTTGCATCACTTTAGTCTAAGAGCTATAACTTTTTTATTTTTACACTCACGGAGCTGTGTTGCGGCTTCTTTTTTGCAGGACAAGATGATGTTTTCAGCGATACCATTTTTATTTACATTCATGTTTTTGATCGTGTTTTATTGCCCTTTTCATTTGGCAGTATGATGAGAAAGCATTGTTTTTGCCTCTTTTTCATGTGTTCACTAAGGAAGTTAACTAGTGTGACAGTTTTATAGGTCGGGTTGTACCAGAAACGGCGATACCAAATATGTGTACTACTTTAGTTTATTATTGTTTTTACATAAATTTATTTATTGGATTAATATTTTCATTCTTTATTTTTTAAAAATATTTTTAAAATTTTTAATATATTTTATTTTACATTATCTCAGGATGTGACATCAACTTTCCCTGCCCTGATCGCTGATCTAATGCTCTGCAATGCTTTTCATATTGCAGGGCATTAGATCTGTGCATTGCAGGCATGGAGGAGGTGTGTCAGCTCTTGCTAAGAGATTGCAAGCCACCGTCCCTGGGTGACCCCCTCAGCTTTCTCATGCAGCAGGTACCGTAAGTGAGATAACCAGGGCTCATCAGCTGACGAACTCATTTGGTGGTTTATTTATTTTTTCTCTTTTCCAGATGACATGGGCATCGGGGATTAGGCATTAAGGTGAGTATATGGTGTTTTTTATTTTTTACAGAAGACAAGGGCGTCAAGGATTAGGTGTAAGGTGAGTATATTCTCCTGCTGTTATGAGAGACAGCAGGCATAGGCTGATCGGAGTAGTAGTCTCTCATCAGCCGATGTCTGTGACATGTGGTTAGCTTTTTACCGAGGGTCACTTTCACAGCGGTGGGGGTCACACTGACATCTGAAAGTGACCCCGCAGCGCTCTGACTGACAGTAACGATCTTACCGGCCGTAATGTTATGCCGATCAGAGCTGTCGTGTTCACACAGCCTTAGTGGAAACGCAATCATTTACCAGACTTTGGCCAAATTTTGCAGAGTTTGAGGTAAATGCTCTGGAATCCGAACACACATCCGAATGTGCAACGTTCGTGCTGACTGAGATTGGTGAACATTTTCTGAACAAATTTGCTCATCTCTATTGGGGGTAGGAAAAGGGAGTTTCCTACTACAGAGGACCTAGCATCCCAAAGCATTACACAGTCCACTAATTGATTTCAGTGTGAACTGTGTAATAATTTGCTATATATTTTTTGGATTTAAATTTTTTTTTCTAATTACTCATCCTAAATTGTCTAGTTAAATGCATAGCATAAATAGTTACTGTATTTGTATTTTTTGTTTTTGTTGTTATAACATTTATGATTAGAAATAAACAGTAATGTTTAGTACACTGCTCTTTCTGTTGTAGCGAAACAAACTGTGAAATTGTTCCTCTCAGACCTCTTTTTACACATGAACCCTTAAAAAATTCCATCAGACCAGATTATATTGAATAAAATATATTTTTTTATTAAAAATAAATTGCAATCACAAAAAACATCACCAAAACGTATGGAAGTTTTTATTATTACTAAAATTGTATAATCTACAACAGATATTTATTTATTAAGAATATAAAACATACAACTATAGACAATATGTATCTCCTCCAATCGAGGTTTATTTAAGGATAGATAAAAAAATATATATATAAAAATCCCGTATGTGCAAGACAGGGCAAGTCCAAACTGATCAGTATAATAAACATAAAAATATATATAATGCAGCGAATAATAATTTAATAATATAATATGTGATAAAAATCAGTCAAATAAATTTGTGAATAATATGTGTGTATATCCATATATACACACACACACCTATTGTGTGCAGCAAAATAAATCAATTCATAATAAAGTGCAATAGTGCAATAAAAAATAAATTGCATACAAAACAACCAGTGTGTCCACAAAAGTTGTGAGCCAAAAACAAAAAAACAAATAATTATATATTACCCAGTAAAAGCGCTGCCAAATGTGCCAAAATATATTATAACCCCTTCCCGACCCATGACGCCTATGTGGCGTCATGGAATGATCGCGTCCCTGCAGATCGGGTGAAAGGGTTAACTCCTATTTTACCCGATCTGCAGGGAGAGGGGGAGTTGTACTTCAGCCCAGGGGGGGTGGATTTGCCCCCACGTGGCTACGATCGCTCTGATTGGCTGTTGAAAGTGCAACAGCCAATCAGAGCAATTTGCAATATTTCACCTATGAAAATGGTGAAATATTGCAATCCAGCCATGGCCGATGCTGCAATAGCATCTGCCATGGCTGGAAATCATGTTCTGCCCCCCCCCCCCCACCGCCCCCGATCTCCTCCCCAGTCCTCCGTTCTGTCCGGTACCCCCCTCCGTCCCCCTGTCCGCTCCCCCGTGCTCCTGTCCGCTCCCCCGTGCTCCTGTCCGCTCCCCCGGTCCTCCGATCCCCCCCCTGTGCTCCGATCCACCCCCCCACCACCCCCTCATACTTACCGAGCCTCCCGAAGTCGGTCCATCTTCTCCCTGGGCGCCGCCATCTTCCAAAATGGCAGGCGCATGCGCAGTGCGCCCGCCGAATCTGCCGGCCGGCAAAGTACATTTTGATCGCTGTGGTAGGTTCTATCACAGCGATCAAAATAAAAAAATAATAAATAAACCCCCCCCTTTATCACCCCCATAGGTAGGGACAATAATAAAATAAAGAAAATATATATATATTTTTTTTCCACTAGGGTTAGGGTTAGAACTAGGGTTAGAACTAGAACTAGGGGTAGGGTTAGGGGTAGGGTTAGGGTTATGGCATGTGCACACAGTGCGGATTGGCCGCGGATCCGCAGCGGATTGGCCGCGGATCCACAGCGGATCCGCAGCGGATTGGCCGCTGCGAATTCGTAGCAGTTTTCCATCAGGTTTACAGTACCATGTACACCTATGGAAAACCAAATCCGCTGTGCCCATGGTAAGGAAAATTCCGTGCAGAAACGCTGCGTTGTATTTTCCGCAGCATGTCAATTCTTTGTGCGGATTCTGCAGCGTTTTAAACCTGTTCCTCAATAGGTATCCGCAGGTGAAATCCGCACAAAAAAACACTGGAAATCCGCTGGAAATCCGCAGGTAAAACGCAGTGCCTTTTACCTGCAGATTTTTCAAAAATCTCACACGAATCCGCAACGTGGGCACATAGCCTTAGGGTTAGGGTTGGAATTAGGGCTAGGGTTGGAAATAGGGTTAAGATTAGGCTTGTGGTTAGGGTTACAGATAGGGTTAGGGGTGTGTTGGGGTTAAAGTTGTGGTTAGGGTTGGGATTAGGGTTAGGGTTGGGATTAGGGTTAGGATTAGGGTTAGGGTTGGAATTAGGGTTACGGGTGTGTTGGGGTTAGGGTTGTGGTTAGGGGTGTGTTGGGGTTAGGGTTGTGATTAGGGTTATGGCTACAGTTGGGATTAGGATTAGGGGTGTGTTGGGGTTAGTGTTGAAGTTAGAATTGAGGGGTTTCCACTGTTTAGGCACATCAGGGGTCTCCAAACGCAACATGGCGCCACCATTGATTCCAGCCAATCTTGCGTTCAAAAAGTCAAATGGTGCTCCCTCCCTTCTAAGCCCCGACGTGCGCCCAAACAGTGGTGTACCCCCACATTTGAGGTACCAGCGTACTCAGGACAAACTGGGCAACAACTGTTGGGGTCCAATTTCTCCTGTTACCCTTGCAAAAATAAAAAATTACTTGCTAAAACATAATTTTTGAGGAAAGAACAATTATTTTTTATTTTCACGGCTCTGCGTTATTAACTTCTGTGAAGCACTTGGGGGTTGAAAGTGCTCACCACACATCTAGATAAGTTCCTTCGGGGGTCTAGTTTCCAAAATGGGGTCACTTTTGGGGTGTTTCTACTATTTAGGCACATCAGGGGCTCTGCAAATGCAACATGATGCCCGCAGATCATTCCATAAAAGTCTGCATTTCAAATGTCACTACTTCCCTTCCGAGCCCTGACGTGCGCCCAAACAGTGGTTTACCCCCACATATGGGGTACCAGCACACTCACAACAAACTAGGCAACAAATATTGTGGTCCAATTTCTCCTGTTACCCTTGTGAAAATAAAAAATTGCTTGCTAAAACATCTTTTTTGAGGAAAGAAAAATGATTTTTTATTTTCACGGCTCTGCGTTGTAAACTTCTGTGAAGCTCTTGGGGGTTGAACGTGCTCACCACACATCTAGATAAGTTCCTTGGGGGGTCTAGTTTCCAAAATGGGGTCACTTTTGGGGGGTTTCTACTGTTTAGGCATATCAGGGGCTCTGCAAACGTAGCATGATGCCCGCAGACCATTCCATCAAAGTCTGTTTTTAAATGTTTTTATTATCTTTTTATGCTTACCTGTAACCAGGAGCGGGCGGAGCGACGCAGGGGGAGGTGTCAGGTATCTGCACCTGTCTTAAGGCGTCACTTCCGTCCACTCGTTGAACCCGTAGAAGCACCAGGCCAGGTGCGAAACGGCCGTCGTTCGGCTCCCACAGGTCTTTTATGTACACCCCCGTGCCGTGAAGATTCTATGTTAATAAAGTTACCTGCAAGAGATCGGTGAGTGCAGCCATTATTTCTTCTTAAGTTGCATTCCATCAAAGTCTGCATTCCAAAACGTCACTACTTCCCTTCCGAGCCCCGGCATGTGCCCAAACAGTGGTTTACCCCCACATATGGGGTATCAGCGTACTCAGGAGAAACTGGACAACAACTTTTGGGGGCCAATTTCTCCTGTTACCCTTGGGAAAATAAAAAATTATGGGCTAAAAAATCATTTTTGAGAAAAGAAAAATTATTTTTTTATTTTAATGGCTCTGCGTTATAAACTTCTATGAAGCACTTGGGGGTTCAAAGTGCTCACCACACATCTAGATTAGTTCCTTGGGAGGTCTAGTTTCCAAAATGGGGTCACTTGTGCGGGAGCTCCAATGTTTAGGCACACAGGGGCTCTCCAAACGCGACATGGTGTCCGCTAATGATTGGAGCTAATTTTCCATTCAAAAATCCAAATGGCGTGCCTTCCCTTCCGAGCCCTGCGGTGCGCCCAAACAGTGGTTTACCCCCACATATGGGGTATCATCGTACTCAGGACAAACTGGACAACAACATTTGGGGTCCAATTTCTCCTATTACCCTTGGGAAAATAAAAAATTCTGGGCTAAAAATCATTTTTGAGGAAAGAAAAATTATTTTTTATTTTGACGGCTCTGCGTTATAAACTTCTGTGAAGCACCTGGGGGTTATAAGTGCTCACTATGCATCTAGATAAGTTCCTTGGGGGGTCTAGTTTCCAAAATGGGGTCACTTGTAGGGGAGCTCCAATGTTTAGGCACACAGGAGCTCTCCAAACGCGACATGGTGTCCGCTAACGATTGGAGCTAATTTTCCATTCAAAAAGTCAAATGGCACGCCTCCCCTTCCGAGCCTTGCCGTGCACCCAAACAGTGGTTTACCCCCACATATGAGGTATCGGCGTACTCAGGAGAAATTTATCCTGTTGCCCATGAGAAAATGAAAGAATTGAGGCTAAAAGAAATTTTGTGTGAAAAAAAAAGTACTTTTTCATTTTTGCGGATCAATTTGTGAAGCACCTGAGGGTTTAAAGTGCTCACTATGCCTCTAGATAAGTTCCTTGGGGGGTCTAGTTTCCAAAATGGGGTCACTTGTGAAGGCGCTCCAATGTTTAGGCACACAGGGGCTTTCCAAATGAGACATGGTGTCCGCTAACGATGGAGATAATTTTTCATTCAAAAAGTCAAATGGCGCTCCTTCCCTTCCGAGCCTTACCATGTGCCCAAACAGTGGTTTACCCCCACATGTGAGGTATCGGTGTACTCAGGAGAAATTGCCCAACAAAATTTAGGATCCATTTTATCCTGTTGCCCATGTAAAAATGAAAAAATTGAGGCTAAAATTATTTTTTTGTGAAAAAAAAAGTACTTTTTCATTTTTATGGATCAATTTGTGAAGCACCTGGGGGTTTAAAGTGCTCACTATGCTTCTAGATATGTTCCTTGGGGGGTCTAGTTTCCAAAATGGGGTCACTTGTCGGGGAGCTCCAATGTTTAGGCACACGGGGGCTCTCCAAACGCGACATGGTGTCCGCTAAAGAGTGGAGCCAATTTTTCATTGAAAAAGTCAAATGGCGCTCCTTCCCTTCCGAGCCCTGCCGTGCGCCCAAACAGTGGTTTACCCCCACATATGAGGTATCAGCGTACTCAGGACAAATTGGACAACAACGTCCGTTGTCCAGTTTCTCCTTTTACCCTTGGGAAAATAAAAAATTGTTGCTAAAAGATCATTTTTGTGACTAAAAAGTTAAATGTTCATTTTTTACTTCCATGTTGCTTCTGCTGCTGTGAAACACCTGAAGGGTTAATAAACTTCTTGAATGTGGTTTTGAGCACCTTGAGGGGTGCAGTTTTTAGAATGGTGTCACTTTTGGGTATTTTCAGCCATATAGAACCCTCAAACTGACTTCAAATGTGAGGTGGTCCCTAAAAAAAATGGTTTTGTAAATTTTGTTGTAAAAATGAGAAATCACTGGTCAAATTTTAACCCTTATAACTTCCTAGCAAAAAAAAAATTTGTTTCCAAAATTGTGCTGATGTAAAGTAGACATGTGGGAAATGTTATTTATTAACTATTTTGTGTCACATAACTCTCTGGTTTAACAGAATAAAAATTCAAAATGTGAAAATTGCGAAATTTTCAAAATTTTTGCCAAATTTCCGTTTTTTTCACAAATAAACTCAGAAATTATCGACCTAAATTTACCACTAGCATGAAGCCCAATATGTCATGAAAAAACAATCTCAGAATCGCTAGGATCCGTTGAAGCGTTCCTGAGTTATTACCTCATAAAGGGACACTGGTCAGAATTGCAAAAAACGGCAAGGTCACGAGGTTTATTTAAGGATAGATAAAAAAATATATATATAAAAATCCTGTATGTGCAAGACAGGGCAAGTCCAAACTGATCAGTATAATAAACATAAAAATATATATAATGCAGCGAATAATAATTTAATAATATAATATGTGATAAAAATCAGTCAAATAAATTTGTGAATAATATGTGTGTATATCCATATATACACACACACACCTATTGTGTGCAGCAAAATAAATCAATTCATAATAAAGTGCAATAGTGCAATAAAAAATAAATTGCATACAAAACAACCAGTGTGTCCACAAAAGTTGTGAGCCAAAAACAAAAAAACAAATAATTATATATTACCCAGTAAAAGCGCTGCCAAATGTGCCAAAATATATTATAAATACAGTTAGGAGTACCACTGCCCTGCACACACCACTCCAACGCGCTCCAAAGCTTTGAGTCCCGTTTGCTTCTGCAGCACTGAAGAAGCCCAGGCAGGTACAGTGAAGCTGATCGAATACAGCCAGTTTAAGAACAGCAAACAGCTTAGGCTACTTTCACACTAGCGTCGTGCACTGCACGTCGCCATGCGCCGTTTTGCAGAAAAAACGCATCCTGCAAAAGTGCTTGCAGGATGCGTTTTTTTCTCCATAGACTAGCATTAGCGACGCAGGGCCACACATTGCCACACGTTGCAACCGTCATGCAACGGTTGCGTCATACCGTCGCCACCAAAAAACGTTGCTTGTAACGTTTTTTTGGTGCGTCGTCTGCAGCATTTTCGACCGCACATGCGCGGCCGGAGCTCCGCCCCCGCCTCCCCGCACCTCACAATGGGGCAGCGGATGCGTTGGAAAACTGCATCCGCTGCCCCCGTTGTGCGGCGCATTCACAGCTAGCGTCGGTGCGCTGCAACGTCGCATAGCAACGTGCAGTGCACGACGCCAGTGCGAAAGCAGCCCTACAAATAAACCTCGATTGGAGGAGATACATATTATCTATAGTTGTATGTTTTATATTCTTAATAAATAAATATCTGTTGTAGATTATACAATTTTAGTAATAATAAAAATTTCCATACGTTTTGGTGATGTTTTTTGTGATTGCAATTTATTTTTAATAAAAAAATATATTTTATTCAATATAATCTGGTCTGATGGAATTTTTTAAGGGTTCATTTCTATAGTGTTTTTCCTCAGTTTATAAAAATTATTATCTCTGGTGTTTCTTTCTATATAGGTTGCTCTTTTTACACATACCTGCTTCTTCACAGGTACTGTTTCCCTTTTGGAAGACCAGAAGGCGCTCTGAAGGCCACATTATCTCTGCTAGAACGGGTATGTCATAGTAAATTAAACCTTTGGGCTCTGTTTGCAACTCGCTTTTTTCAGACATTTATATCCTCTTTCCACTCTTCCATTTGTAAGGGTGTGATAGGGGCTGTCATATGCCTCTTCCCTCTCTAAACAATGTTTGTACCAAGCGTATGGTTTTATCATATTTTTGTGACTGTATTAATATGTGAATCTGCATAGAGTTTCATAGGCACTAATGTACACATTTAATGTAATGTGTTGTGATTAAAGGGTTTTTTCCACAAACAAAAGTTCATTTTTTTTTACTAGATCTTGGAATAAAAATAAAGTCCACATTAGGAAGTGATTTAAAAAATGTTCCTGTGCTGAGATAATCTCATAAATGTTCCCCTACTGTGTACTGTGTAATGGATGTTTCTGACACGAACATGATCTGATCATACCACGGCTTCTGACCAGGGGAGGAAGCAAAAGAATTTACAGACTTAACAGAATGGGATCACAGCTGATTCTTTTTGTGACGTAAAAAATTTCGCCTGTTTTTATAAATTGTTTTACCTCACAGAATCAGCTGTAATCCCATGCTGTCCCACTGTCTGTATATTTGTTTGCTCCCTCCCCTGCCCAGGAGCTGTGTTATGATCAGACCATGTCCCTGTACGGTCAGACACAGCCATTACACAGCCAGTACATACTAGGAGCACGTTTATACTATTATCTCAGCACAGGAACATTTGTTTTAATCACATATCATTGTGGAACTTATTTTTTTTTTCCAAGATCTATAGATTAAAATATACTTTGGTTCATGGGAAAACCCCTTTAATGTATAATGTTATTGATATATAGTGTATAGGGAAAGTCTAGTATTACGTTTAGAGTATATAAAGCATTGCATAGGACTTAGGGATAAAGTTAGAAAGGAGGAAGATTTAGTTGAGCACATAATATATATACACTTCCCAAAAAAATAAAAGGAACACTAAAATTCCACATCCTAGATATCACTGAATGAAATATTCCAGTTGTAAATCTTTACTCATTACATAGTGGAATGTATTGAGAACAATAAAACCTAAAAATTATCAACGTAAATCACAACTAATATCCCACGGAGGTCTTGAGTTGGAATGATGCTCAAAATCAAAGTGGAAAATGAAGTTACAGGCTGATCCAACTTCAGCGGAAATGCCTCAAGACAAGCAAATGATGCTCAGTAGTGTGTGTGGCCTCCACGTGCCTGTATGACCTCCCTACAATGCCTGGGCATGCTCCTGATGAGGCGGCGGATGGTCTCCTGAGGGATCTCCTCCCAGACCTGGACTAAAGCATCCGCCAACTCTGACATTCTGTGGTGCAACGTGACGTAGGTGGATGGTGCGAGACATGATGTCCCAGATATGATCAATCGGATTCAGGTCTGGGGAACGGGTGGGCCAGTCCATAGCTTCAATGCCTTCATCTTGCAGGAAATGCTGACACCAGCCACATGAGGTCTGGTATTATCCTGCATTAGGAAGAACCCAGGGCCAACCGCACCAGCATATGGTATCACAAGGGGTCTGAGGATCTCATCTTGGTACCTAATGGCACTCAGGCTACCTCTGGCGAGCACATGGAGGACTGTGCTGCCCTCCAAAGAAATGCCACCGCACACCATTACTGACCCACTGCCAAACCAGTCATGCTGAAGGATGTTGCAGGCAGCAGATCTCTTTCCACAGCGTCTCCAGACTCTGCCACGTCTGCCTGTATCAAGGATGAATTTGCTGGCCGAGATACTCCAACTAATTTGGAGGATTTAATTACCTTGGCTACTCGTATAGACCTTCGCTTTCAGGAGCGAGCTCGGGAGAGAAAATTTCCTCGTTCTTCTATGTCTTCTCGTAGACCTCCCTGCCCACGTCCCAGAGTTTGTTACGGTTTCTGCTCCTGAGCCGATGCAATTAGATCGTCTAAAACTCTCAGAACAACATCGCAAGGAGAGACGCGCCCAGGGTCTCTGTTTTTACTGTGGAAGCTCCTCTCATCTTCTCCGAGCCTGCCCTGATCGTCCAGAAAACTCCTCCGCCTAGGTCAGGTAAGAGAGGTCTTCCTAGGTGCACGTGAAACCTCTCAACCCCTCACTCTGCCTGTCTTGTTGCATATTCATGATAAACGTTTTTCCCTTGAGGCTTATGTGGACTCGGGTGCAGCGGGAAATTTTATTAGGTTAGAAGAGGTAATTAAATTTTCTGTCCCTGTTAGGTCTTTAGAGAATCCTCTTTTTTCGCTTCCGTAGATGGGAAGCTCCTGCAAGAGACTATCACTCAAGTTACGCAGTTGGTAGAGCTTCAGGTAGGGGCTCTTCATAGGGAGAAAATTTCATTTTTTGTTGTAGCCAACATATCATCCTTTTCTCCTCAGTCTTCCGTGTTGCGGGTCCACAAACCCTTCTTAGATTGGCATAGGGGCAACATTCTTCGTTGGGGAGATTCCTGTCGGACGCGTTCCTGTCTCTCCCCCGTTCCTTCCGGGTTGCCCTCTGTTTATTCTTCCTTCGCGGATGTTTTTGACAAAAAGGAGGCGGAGACTCTTCCGCCACATCGACCTAACGACTGTCCTATAGACCTCGTTCCTGGTACCACTCCTCCTAGAGGAAGAATCTATCCTCTCTCTCCTGCAGAGACTCAAGCTATGTCAGACTATGTTCAGGAGAACCTCGAGAGGCTTCATTGGAAAATCTTCGTCTCCAGCTGGGGCAGGTTTCTTTTTTGTGAAAAAGAAGGATGGTACTCTTCGTCCTTGTATTGACTAAAGAAGGTTAAACAACATTACTGTGAAGAATAAATACCCATTGCCTCTTATTTCAGAACTCTTCGACCGCCTGAGGGGAGCACGAATTTTTACCAAACTTCATCTTCGGGGAGCCTACAACTTGGTTTGTATCCGTGCGGGGGACGAGTGGAAGACCGCATTCAACACTCGGGACTGTCACTATGAGTATTTGGTTAGGCCATTTGGACTTTGTAATTCTCCTGCTGTATTCCAAGAGTTTGTCAATGATATCTTTTGAAATTGCCTCTTTACTAGTGTCGTGGTGTACTTGGACGACATCCTCGTGTTCTCTCCAGATTTATCTACTCATGGACGAGACGTTCGCCAAGTCTTACTTCGTTTAAGGGAGAATCATCTCCGCGAAGATTGAAAAATGTGTCTTTGAACAGTCTTCCGTACCCTTCCTGGGTTATATTATCTCTAAGGATGGCCTGAAGAATGATCCTGAGAAGGTGTCTGGTGTTCTAAATTGGCCACGTCCTTCGGGAGTAAAGGCTATTCAGCGATTTCTTGGCTTTGCCAATTACTATAGACAATTTATGCCTAATTTCTCCTCCTTGACCAAACCAATTTCTGTTCTGGTTCGCAAGGGAGTTGACCCTAATCTTTGCTCTCCGAAGGCCGAAGCTGCCTTCCAAACCCTGAAGCAAGAATTTGCTTCAGCACCAGTGCTTCATCTACCGGATACCAATAGACCATTTATTCTTGAAGTGGATGCGTCCTCTATTGGAGCTGGAGCAGTACTTTTACAGAGGTCTATCTCGGGTCGATTCGTCTCCTGTGGGTTTTTCTCTAAAGCATTTTCTCCTCCTGAGCGTAATTATTCCATTGGTGACAAGGAATTATTGGCCATTAAATTGGCCTTGGAGGAGTGGCGGTACCTCCTTGAAGCGGCTGTACATCCTTTCATTATCTTTACAGATCACAAGAATCTAGCCTATATCCAGTCTGCCCAAAGGCTGAATCCTCGACAAGCCAGATGGTCCTTGTTCTTCGGACATTTCGACTTCGAGCTAGATTTCCGACCTGGAGATAAGAACATCAAAGCTGATGCTCTATGAAGATCTTTTCAACCACTGGATGAAGAGGAGAGACCTGCGCATATTCTTGATCCTGCTAAGATCGTTTCTTTAGCTCCCCTGGATGGGATCACTCCTCCTCTGGGAAAAACCTTCGTGTCAAATCGTGACAAGATGAAAGTTCCCGGTTCGCTGGACACGTTGGGGGCAAGAAGACTCTCTCCCTGATTTCTCGCCATTATTGGTGGCCTTCACTTCGCCAAGATGTCCTGGATTTCGTTGCTTCCTGTTCCTCGTGTGCTAGGAGCAAAGTTCCTCGACAGCTTCCTTTGGGATCTCTGCATCCACGTCCTGTGCCTTCTATTCCCTGGAGTCATATTGCGATGGACTTTGTCACCGATTTACTGAAGTCTTCTAATTGCACTGTAATTTTGGTGGTGGTGGATAGATTTTCCAAAATGGCCCACTTCATCTCTTTACTTGGTTTACCTTCTGCTCCTGACCTAGCGAAGATCTTTTTACATCAAGTATTTCAACTTCATGGATTCCCTCAGCATATCGTGTCCGACCGAGGAGTTCAATTTACCTCTTGTTTTTGGAGAGCTCTTTGTGGACTTATGAAGGTATCGCTGGATTTTTTTTTCTGCATACCATCCCCAGTCCAACGGTCAAGTGGAGCGTGTAAATCAAATTCTCACATCTTATCTTCGCCATTTTACCATTGCTCATCATGATGACTGGGTGTCTCTTCTTCCCTGGGCAGAATTCGCCTATAATAATCACACTAGTGAATCTTCGTCTAAGCCTCATTTTTTTATTGTTATTGGGCAACATCCCGGCATTCCTCTCCCTGTTCTCCCCACCTCAGGTGTACCGGCAGCGGATTCCTTGTCCTTGGAATTTTCCAAGATTTGGCAGGAGGCTAAGGAGGCGCTTGAGAGGGCTAGTAACAGAATGAAAAGGTATGCTGACAAGAGGCGTATAGATGTTCCTCTGTATCGTCCTGGCGATAAGGTCTGGCTATCCTCTCGCTACATCAGACTCAAGATTCCCTCTCAAAAGTTAGGTCCATGTTACATCGATCCCTTTGAGATTTCTAGCCGTATTAATGACGTAGCTTACAAGTTGAAGTTGCCTGCGTCGTTACGCATTCCTAACGCTTTTCATGTATCGCTCCTCAAACCCGCAATTTTTAATCATTTTCATTCTGCTCCGTCGCGTTCTCATCTACTCATTTCTTCCGATGCCTCTTTTGAAGTTAAGGATATTCTCGCTAAGAAATCTGTTAAAGGTAGGACTTTTTATTTAATTGATTGGAAGGGGTTTGGCCCCAAAGAAAGATCTTGGGAACCCCTAGAGAATATCAATGCTCCTCTAATCTTGAGGAGGTTCCTTTCCAGTTTATAAGAGAGGGGGGTAAGAGAAGGGGTACTGTTACGCCGCCTAATACTTACCTGGCCGGTTCCCGACGCTCCTTCTCGCTCTCCTCTGTCTGGGTTCTCGGGTGCTCGTCCTTTCTGCGGTCTGCGCATGCGCAGGCACGCTCTTTTTGCTGCTGTGGCTTCTGGGAGGTCGTGACCCGGTGGCTCCACCCCCAATATGGAAGCGCCCGTCAGGTACTTCCCTGCATCTGTCCAGGTAAGACGCCTTTGCGTCTATTGTGTTCGCTGGCTTCTTGCTGGCGTCTCTTTAGGTTCTTTGGCTCCAGTCTCTGCTCCTGACACTTTGACTCTGACTTGACTCGTTACTAATTATCATTGTCATTCTTTCCAGCCGTCCCTGCCTATCCTGTATTTCCTGCCATCCCTGCCAATCCTGTTTTCCTGCCGTCCCTGCCAATCCTGTGTTCCTGCCAATCCTGCGTTTCCTGCCGTCCCTGCCAGTCCAGTGTTCCTGCCAATCCTGCGTTTCCTGCCGTCCCTGCCAGTCCTGTGTTCCTACCGTCCCTGCCAGTGCTGTGTTCCTGCCGTCCTTGCCAATCCTGTGTTCCTGTCGTTCCCCGCCAATCGTGTGTCTTCGCTATACCAGTCAGTACTTTGTCTTTGCTGCCCCTGTCCGTCCTGTGTCTCCGCCGTTCTGGTCACCTCAGTGGCCCCGTCTCTCTCCCGTCTTCTGTTCTTCTTTGGTCCATCCCACAGTCACCCCTTTGGCTCTGGCAGTTGCGGCTTCACCCTCCTTGGGCCTGTCCCAAACACTCCCTGTACAGGGGGTGGCACTACCTGGTCCGCTCATCCTGGTGGCCCTGTAGCCGCGACCCAGAGGGTCCACTTCTCGGGTTCTTATATAATTCATTTATTCTATCCTGTCTGCTTCTGCTGTGATTTTACAGTATGTGGCTGCTGAATTGCTGGCTTTTCTATCTATCTATCTATCTATCTATCTATCTATCTATCTATCTATCTATCTATCTATCTATCTATCCATGTAATAAAATGAAATCCAGAAAATCACATTGTATAAATTATATAAATGTATTTTCATTTTGCAGTGAGAAATAAGTATTTGATTCCTCTATTAAACAAGACTTAATACTTGGCGGCAAAACCCTTGTTGGCAAGCACAGCAGTCAGACTTTTTTTGTAGTTGGTAATGAGGTTTGCACACATGTCAGGAGGAATTTTTGTCCACTCCTCTTTGCAGATCTTCTCTGACTCATAAAGATTTTGAGGCTGTCACTTGACAACTCGGAGATCCATAAGTTCTCTATGGGATTAAGGTCTGGAGACTGGCTTGGCCACTCCATGACCTTAATGTGCTTCTTTTTGAGCCACTCCTTTGTTTCCTTGGCTGTATGTTTTGGGTTATTGTCTTGCTGGAAGACCCAGCCACGACCCATTTTTAATGTCCTGGTGGAGGGAAGGATGTTGTCACTCAGGATTTTACGGTACATGACTCCATCCATTCTCCCATTGATGCAGTGAAGTAGTCATGTGCCCTTAGCAGAGAAACACCCCCAAAACATAATGTTTCCACCTGCATGCTTGACAGTGGGGATGGTGTTCTATGGGTCATAGGCAGCATTTCTCTTCCTCCAAACACGGCGAGTTGAGTTAATGCCGAAGACTTCAATTTTTGTCTCATCTGACGACTGTACCTTCTCCAAATCACTCACAGAATCATCCAGGTGTGTATTGGCAAACTTCAGACAGGCCTGCACATGTGCCTTCTTGAGTAAGGGGAACCTTGCGGGCACTTAAGAATTTTAAACCTTTACAGACTAACTGTGGTCTCAGCTGCCTTGAGATCATTAAAAAGTCCCCCCTTGTAGTTTTCTGCTGATCTCTCACTTTCCTCAAGGATACCCCACGAGGTGTGATTTTGCATGGTGCCCCAGATCGATGTCGATTGACAGTCATTTTGTATTTCTTCCATTTTCTTACTATTGCAGCAGCAGTTGTCTCCTTTTCACCCAGCGTCTTACTTATGGTTTTGTAGCCCATTCCAGCTTTTGTGCAGGTCAGTGATCTTGTCCCTGACATCCTTTTAAAGCTCTTTGGTCTTGCCCATGTTGTAGAGGTTAGAGTCTGACTGATTGAGTTTGTAGACAGGAGTCTTTTATAAAGGTGACTATGTAAGGCTAAGTTCACACTTCCGTGTGGCTGGTCTGTGGATGGCTGCGTACATTCTCCCTTAAGCTCCACCTACAGTCATGGCCAAAAGTATTCACATCCCTAAAATTCTGTCAGGTGATACTCAGTTTCTTCCTGAAAATGATTGCAAACACAAATTCTTTGTTATTATTATCTTCATTTAATTTGTCTTAAATGAAAAAAACACAAAAAGAATTGTTCTAAAGCCAAATTGGATATAATTCCACACCAAACATAAAAAAGGGGGTGGGCAAAAGTATTGGCACTGTTCGAAAAATCATGTGTTGCTTCTCTAATTTGTGTAATTAACAGCACCTGTAACTTACCTGTAGCACCTAACAGGTGTTGGCAATAACTAAATCACACTTGCAGCCAGTTAACATGGATTAAAGTTGACTCAACCTCTGTCCTGTGTCCTTGTGTGTACCACATTGAGCATGGAGAAAAGAAAGAAGACCAAAGAACTGTCTGAGGACTTGAGAAACCAAATTGTGAGGAAGCATGAGCAATCTCAAGGCTACAAGTCTATCTCTAAAGCCCATGGCACTGTGGCTAACCTCCCTAGATGTGGACGGAAAAAAAAAATTGACAAGAGATTTCAACGCAAGATTGTGCGGATGTTGGATAAAGAACCTCAACTAACATCCAAACAAGTTCAAGCTGCCCTGCAGTCCGAGGGTACAACAATGTCAACCCGTACTATCCGTCGGCGTCTAAATGAAAAGGGACTGTATGGTAGGAGACCCAGGAAGACCCCACTTCTTACCCCGAGACATAAAAAAGCCAGGCTGGAGTTTGCCAAAACTTACCTGAAATAGCCTAAAACGTTTTGGAAGAATGTTCTCAGGTCAGATGAGACAAAAGTAGAGCTTTTTGGGCAAAGGCATCAACATAGAGTTTACAGGAGAAAAAAAGAGGCATTCAAAGAAAAGAACACGGTCCCTACAATCAAACATGGCGGAGGTTCCCTGATGTTTTGGGGTTGCTTTGCTGCCTCTGGCACTGGACTGCTTGACAGTGTGCATGGCATTATGAAGTCTGAAGACTACCAACAAATTTTGCAGCATAATGTAGGGCCCAGTGTGAGAAAGCTGGGTCTCCCTCAGAGGTCATGGGTCTTCCAGCAGGACAATGACCCAAAACACACTTCAAAAAGCACTAGAAAATGGTTTGAGAGAAAGCACTGGAGACTTCTAAGGTGGGCAGCAATGAATCCAGACCTGAATCCCATAGAACACCTGTAGAGAGATCTAAAAATGGCAGTTTGGAGAAGGCACCCTTCAAATATCAGGGACCTGGAGCAGTTTGCCAAAGAAGAATGGTCTAAAATTCCAGCAGAGCATTGTAAGAAACTCATTGATGGTTACCGGAAGCGGTTGGTCGCAGTTATTTTGGCTAAAGGTTGTGCAACCAAGTATTAGGCTGAGCGTGCCAATACTTTTGTCTGGCCCATTTTTGGAGTTTTGTGTGAAATGATCGATGTTTTGCTTTTTGCTTCATTCTCTTTTGTGGGTTTTTCATTTACCGTATATACTCGAGTATAAGCCGAGATTTTCAGCCCAAATTTTTGGGCTGAAAGTGCCCCTCTCGGCTTATACTCGAGTCACGGTCTGTGGCAGGGTCGGCGGGTGAGGGGGAGAGGGCGCTGAGGCATACTTACCTAGTCCCAGCGATCCTGACTCCCCCTGCCCGTCACACTGTCTTCGGGTGCCGCAGCTCTTCCCCTGTACAGCGGTCACGTGGGACCGCTCTTTAAACTTATGAATATGGACTCCACTCCCATAGGGGTGGAGCCGCATATTCATTTCTCTAATCAGCGGTGCCGGTGACCGCTGATAAAGGAAGAGGCTGCGGCACCTGGAGACCAGCTGTCCGGGGGAAGGAGCGGGACGCCGGGAGCAGGTAAGTATCGCATATTTACCTGTCCACGATCCACACGCCGGGCGCCCCTCCATCTTCCCGGCGTCTCTCCGCTCTGACTGTTCAGGTCAGAGGGCGCGATGACGCATATAGTGTGCGTGCCGCCCTCTGCCTGATCAGTCAGTGCGGAGAGACGCCGGGACCGGACGCTGGGGAGCTGCAAGCAAGAGAGGTGAGTATGTGTTTTGTTTTTTTTATTGCAGCAGCAGCAGAGTTATATATGGCACAGATTTATGTGGAGCATCTATGGGGCCAAACTGAATGCTGCAGAGCATTCCATATGGGGCAGCTTTATAATGAGCATCTATGGGGCCAAACTGAACGGTGCAGAGCATATAGGGCACAGCTATATAAGGAGCATCTATGGGGCCAAACTGAACAGTGCAGAGCATATATGGCACAGCTTTATAATGAGCATCTATGGGGCCAAACTGAACAGTGCAGAGCATATATGGCACAGCTATATAAGGAGCATCTATGGGGCCAAACTGAACGGTGCAGAGCATATAGGGCACAGCTATATAAGGAGCATCTATGGGGCCAAACTGAACATTGCAGAGCATATATGGCACAGCTATATAAGGAGCATCTATGGGGCCAAACTGAACGGTGCAGAGCATATAGGGCACAGCTATATAAGGAGCATCTATGGGGCCAAACTGAACAGTGCAGAGCATATAGGGCACAGCTATATAATGAGCATCTATGGGGCCAAACTGAACAGTGCAGAGCATATAGGGAACAGATTTATAATGAGCATCTATGGGGCCAAACTGAACGGTGCAGAGCATATAGGGCACAGCTTTATAAGGAGCATCTATGGGGCCAAACTGAACGGTGCAGAGCATATAGGGCACAGCTTTATAATGAGCATCTATGGGGCCAAACTGAACGGTGCAGAGCATATATGGCACAGCTTTATATGGAGCATCTATAGGGCCATAATGAACGGTGCAGAGCATTGTATATGGGGCACAGCTTTATATGGAGCATCTATGGGGCCATAATGAACGGTGCAGAGCATTCTATATGGCACAGCTATATATGGATAATATATGGGGCAATAATCAATGGTATGGAGCATTATATATGGCGCAGCTTTATATGGAGCATCTATGGGGCAATAATGAATGGTATGGAGCATCTATTTTTATTTTTGAAATTCACCGGTAGCTGCTGCATTTTCCACCCTAGGCTTATACTCGAGTCAATAAGTTTTCCCAGTTTTTTGTGGCAAAATTAGGGGGGTCGGCTTATACTCGGGTCGGCTTATACTCGAGTATATACGGTAAGACAAATTAAATGAAGATAATAATACCAAAGAATTTGTGTTTGCAATCATTTTCAGGAAGAAACTGAGTATTATCTGACAGAATTGCAGGGGTGTGAATACTTTTGGCCATGACTGTACGCTCCGCCTACCTATGCATGCATCCTTCGTCGTCCTGCGTACCTATCTTTAACATTGGGCATGCAGGGACATGTGTTGTATGCAGATGCGGCGTGTGATCTATTTTTAGATTTACCCAGCGTCCTTCAGTCCACCCTCACAGCCTTTCCCTATCTACTTTCGAAGTCAACAAACTGGTACACAATTAGCATACACAATTAGCATATCAGCACACACTAAACAAAGATAAACACACTATGTACAAGTCACTATTACAGACTTACACAGTATGTTAAACGGTATATCAGTTTGCAAGTCTGTCTTCTTGACCCACCCGACATAAACACTTAAATCCACAAGCCAATATACAGATAAAAGTCAATTCTTCTTGGTTTGCAAAAACATGGTTGTCTGGGAATTTAAGATACAATCTGGTTTCTTCACAACAGGTATCTCCCATGTACTCACCTGTCAATCATCAGGAGCTATGTGGGGAGTAGCTGGAAGGATGCTGAGCCAGACTAGTCTTGCCTCTTCTTAAGGTCCCAGCTTGATCTTCAACAAAGAAAATTATGAAGTCAGGCACTGATTCATGCTGGATCATGGTTTGGGCAGCATGAATCAGCTGATTGGTTTCCTTTAAATTGCTTCATTACCGATGCACATGCTTACCAGCACCCACGCCACTATCACTGTGGCACAGGGTTACTATGACATCTGGGGGCTTTGTGAAGGCCAGTCACCACCATCTTCTTCTTAAACTCTTCTATAGGCTAATCGTCAAGGAAGACTTCAATTTTTTTCATTATAATGCAATATTGTGGTACTTTGCTATATAGTAGGGGCTGACACTGACAGCTTGGGGCCCTTGTGCAAGAAATGTGTCTGGGCCACCCTCACTGCCCGATACACTGTTTTTGATGAGGGCAATCTGGCAGTGGGACCCCAAGAGCCTCGAGCTATGAGCAACAGTCCTGATTACCCTTATTATTACTGCCCTGCAAGCAGGGGAGTACATAGCAATCACAGGGCCTCACAGCAAAAGTTCTATTTCTCCCCTCCACACCTCTGAAAGTATATATATTTATATGTTTTCACTGAGCTGGAGATTTATATACTGAGTGCATGTGTGTGTGAGTATGTATGTATGTATATATATATATATATATATATATATATATATATATATATATATATATTTATTAGATGGTGGCCCGATTCGAACGCATCGGGTATTCTAGAATATGTATGTCCACGTAGTATATTGCCCAGCCACGTAGTATATTGCCCAGCGACGTAGTATATTGCCCAGTGACGTAGTATATTGCCCAGCTACGTAGTATATTGCCAAGCAACGTAGTATATTGCCCAGAGACGTAGTATATTGCCCAGTGATGTAGTATACAGCACAGAGCCACGTAGTATATTGTACAGCGACGTAGAATATTGCCCAGTGACGTAGTATACAGAACAGAGCCACGTAATATGTTGCCCAGTGACGTAGTATACAGCACAGAGCCACGTAGTATATTGCCCAGCCACGTAGTATCTTGGGCAGTCACATAGTATATTGCCCAGCTACGTAGTATATTGCCCAGCCACGTATGTCACAGGTTAAAAAAATAAAAAATAAACATATACTCACCTTCCGCAGGCGCGTTGTAGTTCTGTCGCCTGTGTGGGGTGCAGGCGGCTGCTTCCGGTCCCAGGGTGTGATGACGTCGCGGTCATGTGACCGTGACGTCATGGCAGGTCCTTTTCGTGCAGGCGCGCAGGACCTGTGATGACGTCGCGGTCACATGACCGTGTCGCGGTCACATGACCGTGACGTCACGACAGGTCCTGCTCGCGCAGGCGCGCAGGACTTGTGATGACGTCACGGTCACATGATCGTGACGTCATGGCAGGGCCTTCTCCCAGACCATCCTTGCCGTGCCACTTGCATGGACCGACCGGAGCATCGCGAGGTAGCGGGAAAGGTGGCGGAAGGTGAGTATCTAATGATTTTTTATTTTTTTAAATTATTTTTAACATTAGATGTTTTTACTATTGACGCTGCATAGGCTGCGTCAATAGTAAAAACTTGGTCACACAGGGTTAATAGCGGCGGTAACGGAGTGCGTTACCCGCGGCATACCGCCGGCATTAACCCTGTGTGAGCGGTGACCGGATGGGTGTATGCGGGCGCCGGGCACTGAGTGCGGGGAGTAAGGAGCGGCCATTTTCTTCCGGACTGTGCGCATCGCTGATTGGTCGTGGCAATGGCCGTGGGCGTTTTGCCATGACCAATCAGCGACTTGGATTTCCATGACAGACAGAGGCCGCGACCAATGAATATCCGTGACAGACAGACAGACAGACAGAAGGACAGACGGAAGTGACCCTTAGACAATTATATAGTAGATATACAGTGTATATATAACGAGAGAGAGAGATCGCTATAGTTGTCTATAGATATCTATATCTATTAGGAATCTGGTTCTAGCGCTGTAATACTTGCAGTCAAGTGACAACTAGAGTGTCCGTTATGTCAATGAATAGAACACAGCAAGACATGGCTAACACTCTAGTTGGCACTCTGCTGGAACTGCCAGAGCCCGACCATGTATATATTATATTGCATTATATGTCTGGTATCTGTATCATCAGCAGAGCAGAGCAGAGGACAAGCTTTCACAATTCTGCTCCATCCAGGAAAAAAGACTCATGAAATAGGTCTCGACAGAAATGATGGTACCCCTGAAAATAATGTGACAAAAGGGACATGTTAAATCAAGGTGTGTCCCCTAACTAGCATCACAGGTGTCTATTATCTTGGAATCCGTGAGTGGGACTGTATTTAAGGCTAGAGATACTCACTGTGCTGTTTGATGACATGGTGTGTATCACACTCAACATGGACCAGAAGAAGCGAAGGAAAGAGTTGTCTCAGGAGATTAGGAAGAAAATTATAGACAAACATGTTAAAGGTAAAAGTTATAAAACCATCTCCAAGCAGCTTGATGTTCCTGTGACTACAGTTGCACATATTATTCCGAAATTTAAGATCTATGGAACTATAGCCAACCTCCCTGGACATGGCCGCAGGAGGAAAATTGATGACAAATCAAAGACAGTGATCATACAAATGGTAACGAACGAGCCCAGAGAAACCTCTAAACAGATTAAAGGTGAACTTCAAGCTCAGTGTAAAATCGCACCATCCGTCATTATATGAGCCAAAGTGAACTTCATGGGAGACAACCAAGGAGGACACCATTGTTGAAAAAAAAATCATAAAAAAGCCGCACTGGAATTTGACAAACAACATGTTGACAAGCCTCAAAGCTTCTGGGAGAATCCTATGGACAGATAAGACAAATATGGAACTTTTTGGCAAGGCACATCAGCTCTATGTTCAGAGACAGAGAAATGAAGCATATCAAGAAAAGAACACTGTCTCTACTGTGAAACATGGAGGAGGCTCTGTTATGTTCTGGGGCTGCTTTGCTGCATCTGGCACAGGGAGTCTAGAATCTGTGCAGGGTACAATGAAATCTCAAGAATATCAAGGGATTCTTAAGATAACTGTGCTGCCCAGTGTCAGAAAGCTTGGTCTCAGTCGCGGGTCATGGGTCTTGCAACAGGATAATGACCCAAAACACACAGCTAAAAACACCCAAGAATGGCTAAGAGGAAAATACTGGACTATTCTGAAGAAGTCTTCTATGAGCCCTGACCTAAATCCTATTGATCATCTTTGGAAAGAGGTCTGGAAAAGGCAACCCTCAAACACGAGACAGCTGGAGCAGTTTGCTCTTGAGGAGTGGGCCAAAATATCTGTCGAGAGTTGCAGAAGTCTCATTGACAGTTACAGGAATCGTTTGATTGCAGTGATTGCCTCAACAGGTTGTACAACAAAATATTAAGTTAAGGGTACTATCATTTCTGTCCTGGCCTATTTCATGAATTTTATTTTTTATTTTTTTAATTCTGTGGAAGCATGGTTGAAAAGCAATGTCTGACTTTCACTTGTTCATTGTCATAGATTTTTTATTTATTATTACTTTTGTCAGATTCAAGTTATTTCTATGACTATTGTGGGTTTTTCTGTCGATAAACGAGGGTTACCAACAATTTTGACCACGTGTGTATAGACATACACATGAACCGTACATACAAGCACACATGCACGTACACACGTATATACATACACACTTATATACACACTAGATGGTGGCCCGATTCTAACACATCGGGTATTCTAGAATATGTATGTATGTTTATAGCAGCCAAATACTACGTGGCCTGTGCTATATACTATGTGGCTGCTATATACATACATACATACATACATATTGTAGAATACCCGATGCGTTAATACAGGCCACGCATAATATAACAGTGGCCACGCAGTATATAACACATTCTAAACAGTATATAACACAGCCCACGCAGTATATAGCAGCCACGCAGTATATAAAACAGGCGACGTAGTATATAACACAGGCCATGCAGTATATAACACTGGCCACGTAATATATAGCACAGCCCACGCAATACATAACACAACACACATAGTATCTAACACTGGCCACGTACTATATAGCAGCCACATAATATATAACACTGCCCATGTAGTATATAGCAGTGTGGGCACATATCCCTGTTAAAAAAAAAATAATTAAAATAAAAAATAGTTATATGCTCACCCGCCGGGATCCTGCGAAGCTCTCGTGAGACCGCTAAGTCTTCTGGGTAATTTCGCAATGCATCTCTGGGAACGGAAGCTGGCGGCAGGCGTGAGCGCATCGTCGGACTAGGAAAGGTGAGAATAGCAGTTTTTTTGTTTTTTTATTATTTTTAACATTACATCTTTTTACTATTGATGCTGCATTGGCAGCATCAATAGTAAAAAGTTGGGGACACACAGGGTTAATAGCAGCGTTAACGGAGTGCTTTACCCGCTGCATAACGCGGTCCGTTACCGCTGGCATTAACCCTGTGTGAGCGGTGACTGGAGGGGAGTATGGAGCGGGCACCGGGCACTGACTGCAGGGGAGTAGGGAGTGACTAATCGGACTGTGCCCATCGCTGATTGGTCGCGGAAGCCATGACAGGCAGCTGGCGAGACCAATCAGCGATGCAGGATTTCCGTTACGGAAGTTGCAGACAGACAGACGGAAGTACCCCTTAGACAATTATATATATAGATATAGCATACACATATACTATGTGTAGTTGAACCGGCAGAATGTCCATCCTTGCTCTATAGTATAAGCAATCGCTTGATCACATATTAAAGTCCTCCTAATGAGACTAAAGAATAAAGTAAAAAATAAAGTTTTGTAATAAATATAAAAAAAGTTTAAGGCTATGTGCCCACGTTGCAGAAATGCTGCGGAAATATCCGCAGCATTTCCGCAACTCCCTGCCGCAGGTAAAACGCATGCGTTTTCCCGCAAAACACAAGTGGTTTTAGCTTGCAGAATGCTTGCGTTTTCCAAGCAATTTGAAGCATCGCTTGGAAAAGTGATTGACAGGTTGGTCACAATTGTCAAGCAGAGTGCTTGACAAGTGTGACCAACTTTTTACTATTGATGTTGCCTATGCAGCATCAATAGTAAAAGGCAGAATGTTAAAAATAATAATAATAAAAAATATGGTTATTTTCACCTTCCAACGGCCCCCGATCTCCTCAGCGGCGCTCCTGGTACGTTCCGTTCCCAGGGATGCTTTGTGCGAAGGACCTTTGTGACGTCACAGTCGCATGAACGCGACGTCATCCCGGGTGATTCACGCAATGCATCCCTGGGAACAGAAGCCACCGTGTGCACCGCTGAGAGGCGGGAGGACTTCGGAGCCCATCGGAAGGTAAGTATATCCATATTTTATCGGTCGTCCATGACAATAACACGGAGAGAGGGGATCCGCACTTCAGGAACAGGAAACCTACAGATACATAAGGGCGGCACCTCTCCCACTCATCAGTTGGTTTCCTGTTCCTGGAGGACAGGATGCCCTACAGATCATCCATGATTATCTGAAGAACCCAGGCCGGCTGTCTGACGCAGGTAGCGAGGGGGTCTCCTACCTCGGTCAGTTCGGGTCCCTGGAAGCGCCACGGTGGGTCCGGGTAGGGCTCCACGACAGTGAGCGGAGCAGATGGAGCAGGCCAGCGATGGAGGTAAGTATTCCCCCCTCCCGAGAGTCCGTCCGGTGTCCTCATGGCTCGCCCTGCGTGCCATCGGCCATTCTGTGTGCGGCGCTTGGCGTGGTCGGGCGGCGACGCTGTACCGGGCCTCCCTGCGCGCTCCTTTTCGGAGCCGGAAGTGACGCGGCAGGGGGTGGGGCCGGGACCGGAAGTTGGACGCCGGCCGGCTTCTGCTGCAGGTGCCGCTATGCTGCGACCGCTTGCAGTAATGGCAGCGGCGGCGGGAGAGCGGCAGGGATACTGGCGGTAACCTGTATGGGGGGCAGAACCTTGGCCACGCCCCTGCCATTTTTCCCGGATCAGGGGGAGACCTATTTAAGGCCACAGTAATGGCTGCAGGGCTGCTTGTGAGCTCATTTTGCACCATGGACGAGCCAGAAGCTCCCGTCGCTCTGCTGGAGGAGCAGGACAGGGCCTCGGAGAGGTCCCACGCAACGCCCCAGGAGAAGACCCGCGGACGCAGTGATCAGCCCAGTCGCAGGACTTCATCCAGACTGAAAGATCCAGTTCGCTCCCCCTGTAATCTGGTACCTACCGCTGCTGCATGGGTAAGGCTAGGTTCACATTGCGTTAGGGCAATCCGTTTAGTGCTAAGCGCTAGCGGATTGCGCTAACGCAATGTCTTTTAAGGGGTCGCATTAAACGTCCCTGCTAGCGCAGATCTCCGATCTGCGAGAGCGGGGAACGGACCTCGGGCAAGCAGCGTCCGAGGCGCGCTACAAAAGAACGGCACATCGCTAGCGCGTGCCGAAAATGACACGCGCTAGCAATGTGCTTAAACATTGCTGGCAATGGGATCGCTAACGGACGCGGTGCACGGCGTTAATTTCACCGTGCAACGCTGTCCGTTAGCGCTCACCCATTAACGCAATGGGAACCTAGCCTAAGAGACCTTCGTGAACGTACCCTCATGCAGTCCTTTCCTATGTTTTTCCTTAGGGGAAAAAAGCGCTGGTAAAGTTAAGAATAAGGAGTGTGCACTATGTGGTTGCCCTTTGCCAGACGCCTACCCTAAGAAACTATGTCAGTCGTGTGTCCGACAGACGGTAGGGTAAAAAGGAATGGGATACATTTTTTAGCGGTGGTAATACTTAAATTACATAGGATCTTTCCGCTCCCATAGGTGGCGGAAGAATCTCCTGATTTTACTTCAGACCTCAGAGAGATCATCAGGAGAGAAGTAAAGCATTCCCTAAGGTCCTTGTCCCACGGGGAGCCATCCAAGAGAAGAAGGGAACCTAGCGTTTCAGACTCAGAACTCGTCTACTGTCCCTAGGAAGGAATATGGTTCGGAAGCCTCCATCTCTTCTGCATCCTCTTCAGAGGAGGATGCTAATCAATTTTGCTTCCCGCTAGACCAGATGGACAGACTGATTAAGTCAGTTAGATCCACCATGGGGGTAGCTGACGAAAAACCAGAACTGCCAGCGCAAGACCTTATGTTCGGTGGTCTAGATCCAAAAAAAAACGGAAGTCATTTCCTCTTAATGATAATGTTCAGAACCTTATCAAAAGGGAGTGGAAAAAGGCGGAAAAAAGGGCTCCCTACCACCGGCCTTTAAACGGAGATATCCCTTTGATGATCCCTTAGTGAGCACGTGGGATAAAGCACCAAAATTGGATGCAGCGGTAGCTAAGGCTTCTAAAAAATCCTCCATTCCCTTCGATGACATGGCTTCTTTAAAAGATCATGTCACGATACCCGGGTAATAATGCTGCAGGGGAAACTGCACCCAGCAGCAACAGAGATAGGTCAGAAACTGGGTAACTAACATTAACACCAATGGGACCTTTCACATGAGACAGAGTGATTAGGTAAAGCAATAGGACCTACGATCATGTGACAGAGTAGGGGGCGGAGCCAGACGCTGGGGAAACAGAAGGGGCAAGCATAAAAGAATAGTGAAACAAGCCAAGGTCTAAGCCAGGAGATAACAAGCTACCAACAGGGAGAGTCAGAGAATAGTCAGAAGCCAAGCCAGGGGTCAGAAATCCAGGAAAGCGAATAAAACAGGTGACAGCAAGACACAAAGCAAGCAGCACACACTTCAGAGGTCAAGCATACAGACTGCAGAAAAACCTATAGCTGACAAGGATACCAGGTTAGGAGCGAGTATAAATAGCCCCCCCATCTTGAAAGAGAGTCTAAGAACATTAACCCTTGAGAGCACCACAGGACAACCTTGTCCTAACCATGACAGATCCTCTTGATAAGAAGGCAGATTCATTTATTAAAGGAACTTGGGAGATGTCGGCTGGTGTTGCTAGACCTGCGGTAGCTGCGACATGCGCAGCCAGATCAATGATGGTCTAGCTGGACCAGCTAGAGTCTAAGCTGGAAGATGGGGCCTCTAGGGAATCCATATTGAAATCCCTGCCGACAATCCAGAATGCGGCTGCTTTTCTCGCTGATGCGTCCGCAGATTCTGCAAGGATGGCAGCTAGAGCTGCAGGGTTATCAAATGCGGCACGCAGAGCCCTGTGGCTAAAGTGTTGGCCCGGTGACATTCAGGCCAGGTCACGTCTTTGCGCTATTCCATGTGAAGGAGAATACCTGTTCGGTCCGGTTCTGGACGAACTGCTGGAGAAGGCCGAAGATGAGAAAAAGAAATTTCCCAGTCTACCGACCACTTCTTATAGGCGTCCTTTCACAGGGAAAAGGTTCTTTCGCAGAAGGCCGGCCAGGGACCAAGGCAGATGGGACGATAAAAAGAAAAGAGGTACTGGATTCATGTTTGGAGGGGGACGTCAAGAACCATCCCGTGAGGTCAAAAAGCCACCGCAATGACTAGTCACCCCGGTGAGAGGTAGACTATCTGCCTTCTACCCGGCCTGGTCAGAAATTTCCAGTAGCAATTGGATTTTGGGAATAATAGCTACAGGTCTACGGCTAGAGTTCTCTTCCATCCCTTATAATTTCTTCAGAGTTACCCCGCTCAGGTCCTCTCTGGCAGAACAGATGGCCCTGGAAACGGAAGTTCATGACCTGCTCAGTAAGAGGGTCCTATCAGAAGTTCCGGAAGGAGAACGGGGTAAAGGATTCTACTCTCTTCTGTTCCTAATACGCAAACCAGACAGCTCCTTCAGAACTATTATCAACCTTAGGGCTCTAAACAAATTTCTGACCATACAACCGTTTAAAATGGAGACTATTAATACCGCAATGAAAATTACTGTTTAAAAATTGCTTCATGGTGGTGTTGGATTTAAAGGACGCCTATTACCATATCCCGATTTATGCAGGGCACCAACGATTCCTGAGGGTAGCGGTCCGGTTAAATGGGGTGGTCAGGCATTTCCAGTATAGGGCACTCCCCTTTGGCATATCGGTTGCCCCCCAGGTATTTACTAAAGTCATGGCTGAGGTCATGGCTCACCTGCATGAATCTGATATTTTGGTAATCCCCTATCTCGACGATCTTCTTATCGTGGGTAAAACAGCGGATCACTGTTTAGAACAATTACAAAAAGTAATGTCTGCCCTGGGGCGACTAGGATAGTTACTAAATGTCAAAAAATCCTGGTTACAGCCCATGAAAGTACAGCATTTTCTAGGCCTCACCTTAGATTCCCAGGTTCAGGAATGCCGTTTGCCTCACGAAAAAATAGATCGCCTGCACCTTCAGGTGCTAAACGCATCCAAAAACCCCACCATGTCCCTCAGGAAAGCGATGTCTCTGTTAGGCTCTCTCTCTTCCTGCATTCCAGCGGTCCGATGGGCCCAGTATCATACAAGGGTACTTCAGGGCGAAGTATTATTGCAACAAAAAATTTTAGGGGGACAACTGGAAAGCCAGCTAACCTTGTCCCGAAACACTAATATATCCCTCGAATGGTGGCTAGACCATAATAACTTGTCCACTGGGGTCCCCTGTGAATATAATGTAACCCGTATAATCACCACAGACGCTAGCCCTTCTGGTTGGATCCAAGGACTCTGGGACCAGATTCAGACGGAAATGTCCTCTAACTTAAAGGAGTTAACGGCAGTGGAACAGGCAGTTAAAAAACTCCTTGTCTTTCTACAGGGCCACCACGTGCGGATTTTCTCCAACAATTGGGTCACCGTGGCATATATCAATCATCAAGGCGGAACCCGTTCCAAACCCCTGATGAACGTAGCAGATCGTCTGTTCCAGCTAGCAGAGCAACACCTTCTCTCGTTGACAGCTCTTCATATAAGAGGAATAGAAAATACTACGGCAGATTTCTTAAGCCGCAACACCTTGAGGCAGGGAGAATGGTCACTAAACGAAGCCATCTTCAACTTCATTGTGGAAAGGTGGGGTCAACCGGAGGTAGATCTTTTCGCCACAAAGGAAAACAGAAAAGTGACACAATTCTGCTCTCTGAACCCCAGAGAAAATCCTCTGTCAGTAGATACCCTCCTCATGGATTGGAATTCAGGCTAGTTTACGCCTTTCCCCCCCTGTCTCTACTTCCTCTGGTGGTGAGGAAAATCAGGAAAGACAAGGTCACAGTTATAGTAATTGCCCCCTTCTGGCCCAGAAGGATGTGGTTTTCATGCCTCAGGACCATGTCAATATCCGACCCATGGGTCTTGCCAGACATCCCAGATCTCCTATCCCAGGGCCCAGTCTACCATCCTCAGGCGGTTGGCCTTCGTCTGACGGCGTGGATTTTGAGCGGTCGCTGTTAAGAGATAGAGGTTTCTCTCCGGGCCTGATTAACACAAATTTATGCCAGGATCTGGAAAAGATTTCTCCAAAACTCGGGGGTAGTAGCTGGTCAATCAACACCAATAGACCAGATTTTGGAGTTTTTGCAAAAGGGGTTGGATATGGGGTTATCCCCAAATACTCTTAAAGTACAGGTTATCAGCCTTGGGGGCCCTCTTCGGCTGCAACATTTCTGAAAATTACTGGGTCAGTAGATTCATCAAGGCAGCAAAACGGTCTAGACAAATGGTAAAGAATAGGGTCATGCCATGGGACTTAAACTTAGTCCTCTCGGCCATGACAGAAGCCCCATTTGAGCCAATTTCTTCAGCTTCTATTAAAGACCTGTCTCTTAAAGTAGCCGTCCTGGTAGCCCTAACGTCAGCTCGTAGGGTAGGCGATATCCAGGCATTATCCAGGCTTCCCCCTTACATGCAACTTAGAGATGATAGAGTGATACTTTCACCTGATCCAGCATATCTTCCTAAAGTAGTGTCCAGATTCCATAGAACACAGGAGATAGTTCTTCCATCTTTCCTCCCTAATCCTACTAATGATAAAGAAAGGAAACTACACACTTTAGATGTAAGAAGATGTATACTAGAGTATCTTGCAGTAACTGATCCTTGGAAGATAGATAACGCCCTATTCGTATCCTATCAGCGTAGCAGGAAAGGTCATAGAGCGTCAAAATCTACACTAGCTAGGTGGATCAGGGAGGCTATTTCGCTGGCATTTGTCTCAAAGGGCAAGCCGGCACCTAAAGGTCTTAGAGCGCATTCCACCAGAGCCATGGCTACCTCGTGGGCGGAGAGGTTAGAAGTGTTGATCGACCAAATATGTAAGGCTGCTACTTGGTCTTCTCCAAACACATTCTATAACCATTATAGATTAAACCTGGGTGCTTCCTCTGACCTCTCTTTTGGTGTAAGGGTGCTGCAAGCTGTAGTCCCTCCCTAGTCAGTTTACTCTCTGTAATTCTCTCCGTGGTGCTGTCATGGACGACCAATAAAATCTTAGTTACTCACCGGTTAACGGTGTTTTTCGGAGTGCATGACAGCACCCGTACATACCCTCCCATCTTCTTAAGTTCTGGGTGTACACCTCTTCCTTTTTTTTGTATAGTTCACTCGTGGTGAATAGTTAGCAGTAGTATTGTTGTATATAAATTATGCTGTTAACCTTGGTAGTCCTCTTGTGCTCTGTGAACCAACTGATGCGTGGGAGAGATGCCGCCCTTATGTATCTGTAGGTTTCCTGTTCCTGAAGGGCGGATCCCCTCTCTCCGTGGTGCTGTCATGGACTCCGAAAAACACCGTTAACCAGTGAGTAACTAAGACACTTTTTATTTTTATTCTTTTTTTTACAGAAATATGGTTCCCAATGGCCTGGAGGAGAGTCTCCTCTCCACCAGACTCTGGTATCATCTGCACATGAAACGCTCACTTTACGCATGGTGGGCATAGCGACATGCGTAAAGTGAGCATTTCAATGAAATCCTATGGCTGTGGAATCGCCACGATTCCGCAGAAATAATGAACATGCTGTGGATTTTACCGCTATGCGATTCCCGCAGCGGGAAAATCCGCAGCATGGGCACAGCATCTGCAAAATTCCATAGGATTGCATGGAAATGCGGTTTTTAAGCATTTTTATGCTTTTCCACTGCTGCAAGAAATGCGGCAGAAACGCATAAAAAACGCAACGTGGGCACACAGCCTTAATCTCCCCCTTTCCCAATTTTAAATGAAAGAAATAAAATAAATAGTAAACATATTTGGAATCATGGTGTCCACAAATGTCCAGTCTAGCAAAGTACAAGATTTAAAACATACAATGAATGGCAAAAACAGAAGAAAATCAAAACGACAGGATTGCCATATTTGTCAGCACAGTACCCTCCTAAAATGCAAAATATTAATTTCTTGTATGTACCACAAAATTATATCAATAAAAATATCAATTTGGAATATAAAAGCAAGCCCTCACACAGCTCCATCGATGGAAAAATAAAAATTACAAGTCTCAGAAAATGACACAAGCCAAAGTTTTCGTTTTATGCATTTCTGATTTTTTCCCACTGCTAACATATAATTAAAGAAATACAAGTTTGGTATCACACAACGTAAAAACAAAACCTGAAAAACAGTGTAGAATTGCATTTCACCCCGCTTGGAATTTTTTTCCCATTTTTCATTATTGACACAGTAAAATTGAATGGTGTGATTCAAAATTACAACTTGTCTCGCAAACAATATGCAATCTACAGCTTATAATGACTGAAAAATAAAAATGTATGGTCTTGGAAGAAGGGGAGGGGAAATCGAAAGGGTAAAAGTGAAAATTCTGGCCCCATAGAGTTAAGCTCATACACATGAACATGAGTTATGTTCATGTGTATGTATTTGCATCCTAAATGAGACTTAAAATGGTTGTAAATTCTAAGAATCACTATATATTTTTGTTCCCTAAAATTCGAAAAAGAAGCTTTAACTTCCAGAGGGAGCACACTGGTCAGAACTACTAGTTTTATTGCAATACGTGTATTGACATTGACGATCATAAAGTTGTTCCTACCATTAACATTAATGTTTTACTTTTTTGGCCTTCTTGACATTTCCTCACAAAACATAAATTTTTGCCTTTTTGATTACACTAGATACACTTTTAGAAGGTGCAGCATTGTGATCCTATAAACGCGACTGTCTTGAGGGAGTAGAGACTCAACTTTTCTTCCCACTTCCTCAACCAGACTCTTTTCATTTTATTTATTTAATTTGTTCACTTATTTCACTTGTGGTGTTCCTTTTTTTCTTTCCTCCTCTGTGACATTTATTTAGCATCTGTGTGTAATAACCTTTTGTTTCTTGCACACCTTATATAACATTTTTTAAAGAGGTTGTACCTAGTTTGAAAGTTATTCCCTAACCAAATTATATTCATAGAATGGAAAAATGCCTTGTATACGAGTTCATTGTAGGGTTATTACCACAATCACATTTTTCAAAAATTACACTAATTGTATGCTTAATATAGAGACTAAGTCCCACATATTTTTTTTTTTAATGTACCTTTTTTATTTTTATTTCTATCTACCCCTTTGTGCACCCAGGTTTACATGGCTGATTGGGTGGTCCTATTTCTATCTGCTAAAACTATTTTCATAGCAGCCCTTGCTTCTCCTCATGCTGTAGTCCCATACCCCTTTCCTGTATACTTCTGGCCTCAACTGTTTAGAACTCACTTTTATGCTTCAGTGTACTGTCTGCTCCTGTACAGTACCCTTCCTGACCTTTTTTCTGTTATCTACATCATTATAGCTACCTGTGTGGTTTAACATATTTAGCTGGTTTCTTTCAGAGTCCCACTCTCCTGCAGTCTTCCACAATGGATCTTGTAATTAACAGATCAGTAATTTATAAATAGAGTATCTGCAAATGCTGTTCTATTGATGCATATGGCAAAGGATTATCTTCTGTCATATGCATCAACAAAGCAGAATTTGCAGTTTCACATCACTCAACTCTGTGCAGCAGGCAACAGACATTTTAACTCCTCTCAGACCCTTTATATACAGCCCTGTCCTATAATATATCACTCTGTTGTGCCCCTCTATACACAACCCATATGGCAGTACAGTACATCACTTCGCTTATCCCTGACCTGCAGTATATCAAACATTTTTGGCCTATTTATAAACAGCACCATCTTCAGTATATATATCTTCAGTATATCTCTCCATCTTGCTGTATATCTCCTTTCTCAATATATAGCACCATTCTGGAGTATATAATTTTTTTTCAACCTCTCTATATAGACCCCCATCTGCAGTACATCACTTCTCTCAGTCCCTCTATACACATCCCCATACTGAAGTATATCACTCCTCTCATACCCTCTGTGTACAGCTTCATCCTGCAGTATATATTCCTTTCACCCCCATTCTGTGTTGTATCCGCCTTACAACCTATACTTCCACATACTGCAGCATATTCGTTCTCTCAGCACCATAATATACAGCCTCATCCTGCAGTATACCCTTCTTTCAGCCCCTCTATATACAGCCCTATCTTGCAGTATATCCCTCCTCTGAGACAATCGATATTCAGCCCCATATTGCAATACATCTTCTTTTCAGCCTCTCTATATATACAGCTACATCCTGCAGTATACCACTTCTCTGCTACTTCTTCATAGCCCCATTATGCAGTACTTTGCTCCTCTTAGTAACCAGCACACAGTCACAGCACTGCCTTTGAGTATAAGCTTCACACTGTAATGAAAGAGGTTCTGCCCCTTCCCATTACATCATCATTACAGGAGCAGAGCTATGCACGCAGGAAGCCAGCTGAGATGTGTAAATCAGGGCAGTTTTAAAACCGTTATATTGGCATAAAGGACATTATTATAACACCAAATTGTGATCTTGGGAACAACTCTTGATCCAGTGTAGGGGTTCATGCTCTCGGGTTGCCACTTAGATACAAGTGGCACAGGGTTTTATATCAAAACAGCATTCAGTTTATTGTCTATCATACACTTTACAGCTCCAAAGCGAAAACTGCCTTCCTTCAGTATCAATAAATTAAGGTACATAAACATTACTTTTCTTCAGGCAGAATGAATGAGCATAAATGTAGCAGCCTCAGCAACCTCGGTATTCCCAGCAGCAGCTCACACTTGTATTCAATGTGTTCACCAAACAAACACCTCTCTGTTTGGCTCCAGTGCCCCTTTCTTTAACTAAAACTTGTCCTGCAAAAAAACAAGCCATAATAAAATAAAGAAATGTTATAGCTCTTAGAAGAAAGGGGGTGGGGAGAGAGGTCAAAATCAAAAATTTGTTGCAATGGAAATTAAAATTGTTAGAGATCGCTTACAAGGCCATCGATTCTATCATGCGAGCGAATTGGGCCAATTATGCTAATGTCACTCAGCACAAACTCTGTCAGAGATTGAGCCGTGTTACTTTAGTCTCTCTTGCATGAGAGAATTGTATCATTGGTGTGGGAAGACAGAGAACTTAATTTATCTATCTTATCTATTCTCTGTGTACGCTTTAATCGGACTGCACTTGGATGATATATGACGTTTCACACGCATAGACTTGTATGGCTGTGCGTGATCCGATTATTGAATGCACCCACTGTATGCTATGATTGTTTTCTCATACTGCATTTACAAGAGAAAAAATAATGCAGATCTGCACTGCCCCTCATAGTATAACATTGGACCAATTGCTATCCGATATAGCATGAGTTTTATATACAATGATCTACATACTATAGAAAAGTTACTAGAATTACTTAAACAATGCCGTGTGTTCACTAAGAAAAAGACAACTCTCATTGTTTTAAAATATAGTTTTCAACACAATTACATTTTTTAAGATGCAGTGCATAGATAATGAGTTTTTATGTGAAAGATGTTGTTCTTTAAACTACCTATTCAGTAATTCTGAACAGCAATTACGGTGTATGAGTACACGACCAGATATACATTGCATAATTAAATTAACATCTTTTATATGAGCAGTTGCAAATATATGATTAACAATTCATTTTTTTAAACTATTATTTATATTCTAATGAAAACTCAGAAATATTTGAAAAGAACATTCTATTTTAAATTATTTTTTGGTTCTATATATGGTAGGCTTACTTTGAAAATCCATGTTAGAATGTATGTATGTAAAATCCTTTTTGAAAGTTTATTCAATCCTCACCCACTTAGCATGCCTGACCGCTCCTTAGTGTCCTTGCAGCTGCTGAGATCTCACTGCTCACTACAAGCTGTCGCTGTCCATCCAGCTGGTTGAGTGAGGACTGAATACACCTGGATTCATGAATTCTCTTACTCTTTAGCTGGAGTCATAAAATGTTTATTTTACTATCAGAATTATACAGCCTTTCTGCTAACTATTTTCAGTGTACGTATATCATCCTCCTCATTAGGGTCTCAGATTAATGTATTGAATTGTATCCTAAAATCTGGGGACAGATCCACCTTAAATGTTACATAATGCTGCCATTTCACATCTGAACTAGGAATAATGATAATATAATATATTAATTATGGTTAAGTCACTTAATGCGCGAATGTGATCTAACCATTGGAAGTGAATATAACACTGACATTTTCTAACTATATCATTGAATATATTCATGGCTTTAACTGGCCGTCACCTTCCAACAAATGTGTGCCCTCAGTCTGTTACCTGTAAAAAAAAAACAAAAAAAAAAAAAAAAAAAAAAACATTGAACTCTACTTCATGTCATTTGGTATAGCTTCGTTTCATCCATTGATTTTTGTTGATCGGCCGCAGCGATGACATCTCATTAATGTAGTAATTTTTTAAAAAGTTGCAATTGATAAATGAGCCACAAAAATCAAGAAAGCAAAAACCACAGCCACAATGATAACATAGTGATGGCAAACATATCAAATAAAATTCTAAACATCAAAGACTGGCTTAAAGGGGTTGTTGCCTTTCAATTAAATTTCTCCCCTAGCTGCTGCTTGCAATAAAAAAAGCAAAAAACTGGGGCTCACCTTCCCCTGGTCCACTGTCGAGTCTTGACCGCTGTTCCCGGTGTCTATCACTGGGTAAGGTGCTGACGTCACCCTGACAGCAGTGCAGCTAGTCACTTGAGCTCTGCCGCACTAACGGGGTGTCAGCGTGTAGATAGAACAACACTGTTCAGAGGCTGAAATCATTGACTAGCTATTGCAGTGTTGACGAGATGTAAGCGCTGCAGCCAATCGCTGAGAACAACGGTGGTGAAGGCAAGTACAGTTGTAAAGAAAACTGCAGCCAGGGGAGAAATTTAGTTGGAAGTGAACAACACCTTTTAAACACCAAAAACTAGACAAAAACAGGCATCAATCCAATATTGATTCTGGACCTCTGTCTGCATTGAAGTTGGAATATATCTTCTACCGTAGAAAAACATGTAAGGCTGCAGTGACTCAGCACACATAGTACATTACTTTGTATTTCACCTGCTAATCTCATTAAGTAAAATGTACAACAGAAATCGGCTCAAAATAATCATGTGAGAAATACTTAACTTTTTTTTTTTTTTAATTACTTAGGTTTTAATGAAAGACATTGCGACTCCCATCCCTGCTGATGAAGTTAAGAAAGTTGTAAGAAGGTGTCTTGAGAAAGCTGCTTTGATCAATTATACCAGACTTACAGAATATGCCAAAATTGAAGGTTTGTAAGTCCATATACTGTGTATCAGTAAGAACAGTTCCTGGGGACTCAGACCCATGTATTACATGGTCAACCATCAAATATTATTCCTTTCTCCATGTTTTAAAGGCCAATTTGTCAGACATAGCATAGAGCAAAAGTGGCAGAGCAGATCAAGAGGTTTGTGGAGAACGAATAAAGGATAACTGTCGTTATAATTTTTATTTCATAAATCAATAGTTCACATAAGAATAAGCAACTTTGTAATATATCAGATCAGAGAAATCTGATTCTTTCTCCTGGACTGATCATTCAGTCTCAAAATTCTCAATTTACAGGTAAAATCTGTCTTCGGTGAACACAGATTCTCCCATTACTGAGATAGAATCTAATCAGTAGTAACCACCATCTCCTATGTAGATAGAAGGGGGAAGAGGAGGGCAAAGCTAAAGGCAGAGCTCCTATCTCCTCTTACCCTCTCCCCACTGCATAACATATTTTCAGTGGTTACTGCCATCTGCTATGTAGATAGAAGAGAGAGGAGGAGGGCAGAGCTAAAGGCAGAGCTCCTCTCTCCTCCTACCCACTCCCCACTACACAGCATTTTTTCAGTAGTAACCGCCATCTCATATGTATATAGAAGGGGGAGGAGGAGAGAAGAGTTGAAGGCAGAGCTCCTATCTCCTCCTACTCAATCCCCACTACATAGCATATTATCATGATAACAACGCCAGAAAGCATATTGAAAAATGGGAACTCTAACACTGAATAGTGTAAAGAAACCCAAAGGCAACAGGAACAACCCACTCCATAGCTATGCTGCACAAGGAGAACACAGGAGTATATGGGTTAAAACTAGTAATTTTTATTTCATATACAAAAAGTCAATAGATCATGCATAAATACATACAAGAAAGTTTCAGGTGCATAAGAATGGTTGAAAGAGACAGACATCCCCCAGTGTACCTTACCCAGAAACTCAGTATACGTAAAGGCAGTGAGCCGCTGATAATATATCACCAAAACCCCAATGGTATATAAGGTTTAACAGCAGCGCTTACCAATATGGAGGGCAACAGGACACCGGACTGGACCCAAAGAAAGAGACCCCCGACGCGTGTTTAGCTTCTTGTGTGGTGCTTTCTCAAGGGGAAGTGCAGAAATAGCGCCACAAGGACCTTAAAATATGATTGGGTGGCGTGCATGTGATTAATCACATGCTAAACCACAGCCAATAGAAGCGGCTCTCACGGCGCATGCGCACACCGCCCGCCAGGCCCTGCATCAGATGACGACGTCAAGCATCACCACACGCAAGCTGGGAGGTGGTCCCCAGTTGCATGCAGGAGGCAGTACTGACGCCGCCCTAATGCAGGGCGAGGGAGACAGGTGCGCCGCATGCGCACTACCGCTGATAGAATAAGAATCCAACTGAAATGCAAAGGCCCCCAAAAAGTGGCACAATATACTTCATAAGCCGTATAATAGGTATCAATATTTTAAAAAATAGGGGAATATCAAAACATGACATAATATATACATTTACATAAGGATCATAGTGCATAAAGTCGGATAGGACGGTGCTTTCAATATCCTTAATTGATGGCCGCGTGCTTTTCCATAAGAAGGCATCTTATCCAGTCCACCCACAAATAGGATTGATTAAAGTATGTCCGATGTGGCATAGCATAGCCACGCAGGGCCGTATTTGCCACTAGGCACTTGAGGGCAAGTGCCTAGGGCGGGGACAAGGGGGCGGCACCTGAGCAAGGTTGGTTTGTTTGTTTTTTGTTTTTTTTAATAAGTTCTGGCCTGGGTCACCTCCCGACCGACCGCCCCCCGCACGCCTCCCACCCACCCACCTTGAAGACTATACTCACCCTTCTCCAGCGATGCCTGGTCTCGGCGTCTGCAGCTCGTCCTGAATGAGCGGTCACGTGGTACCGCTCATTAAGGTAATGAATATGTGCATATTCATGACCTTAATGAGCGGTATCACCTGACCGCTCACGCAGGAAGAAGGTGCTGTGTCGGGAGTCGGGACAGAGCCAGAGGGATGTCGGCGCGGTGTGGGACAGGTGAGTATGAGGGACGGGGGGACAGGCGAGGGGGGATGAAGGAGGACGGTAACCCGCACCATGCAAGATGGGAGCCGGGGGTGGAGAGATGAGCCATGCATACAGGGGGGGAATATGAGCTATGCATACAGGAGGGGGAATATGAGCCATGCATACAGGGGGGGGGAATTTGAGCCATGCATACAGGGGGGGATATGAGCCATGCATACAGGAGGGGGAATATGAGCCATGCATACAAGGAGGGGGGGGGATATGAGCCATGCATACAGGGGGGGAATATGAACCATGCATACAAGGAGGAATATGAGCCATGCATACAGGGGGGGAATATGAGCCATGCATACAGGGGGGGAATATGAGCCATGCATACAGGGGGGGAATATGAGCCATGCATACAGGGGGGGAATATGAGCCATGCATACAGGGGGGGAATATGAGCCATGCATACAGGGGGGAATATGAGCCATGCATACAGGGGGGAATATGAGCCATGCATATGGGATGGGAGGGAGATGAGCCATGCATACAGGAGGAGGGGGGGGTCATTATACAATATTGAGCATCATGTGGGATCATTATACAGTATGGAGAACTGTGTGGCCATTATACAGTATTGAGCATCATGTGTGGCCGTTATACAGTATGGAGCATCATGTGTGGCCGTTATACAGTATGGAGCATCAAGTGTGGCCAATGGCCATTATACAGTATGGAGCATCATGTGTGGCCGTTATACAGTATGGAGCATCATGTGTGGCCATTATACAGTATTGAGCATCATGTGGGATCATTATACAGTATGGAGAACTGTGTGTGGCTGTTATACAGTATGGAACACTATGTGTGGCCATTATACAGTATGGAGCACTGTGGCCATTATACAGTATTGAGCATCATGTGTGGCCATTATACATTATGGAGCATTATGTGTGGCCATTATACACTATGGAGCATCATGTGTGGCCATTATACAGTATGGAGAACTGTGTGTGGCCATTATACAGTATGGAGCATCATGTGTGGTGGCCATTATACAGTATTGAGCATCATGTGTGGCCATTATACAGTATGATCATGTGTGGCCATTATACAATATGGAGCATTGTGTGGCCATATTTTTTTTTGTTTATAATTATTGTATATAAAACAGTGTGATCAGCAGTGCTAAATGGCTGTGGTTGATACGTGGATATGGGTGTGACTAGTTGTGAAATGGGTGTGGTCAGAGGCGTGGCCTAAAATTTGAGTGATCCGTTACACGGCACATGCAGAAAAACTGCCGGATCTGCTGCAAAAAGCTACTTTCACATCAGCGATTCTTGCCAAAGTCACTGCCGATAGTGTCATACTCACCAAAGGGGGAGGCAGCACTTAAAGTGCCTAGGGCAGCAGAAACTCTAAATATGGCCCTGCCGCCACATCCTATGTAGATAGAAGGGGGAGGAGGAGAGAAGAGCTAAAGGCAGAGCTCCTATCTCCTCCTACCCTCTCCCCACTACATAGCATATTATTAGTAGTAAACGCCACGTTCTATGTAGATAGAAGGGGGAGGAGGAGAGAAGAGCAGAAGGCAGAGCTTCTATCTCCTCCTACCCACTACATAGCATTTTTTTCAGTAGTAACCGCCATCTCCTATCTAGTAATGTAACAATCTGTCTTCACTGGATACAGATTTTACATGTAAATTTAGAAATTTGACGACTGATCCCAGCAGCGAAAGAAGCTGATTTTTCTGATAAGATATATTACAGAGTTGCTTATTTTCATGTCTACTATTGAGTTATGAAATAAAAATGAATATAGATCTTTAAATTATTTGACCATTACTATTTTTGTACGCCTTATACACAAGTTAAATTGTTCCCAGTACAGGCCTCCTGACTCTCCCAGACCCTTATGACAATAAGTGCCTCTTTTGTTTTTCCTGTTGATAGAGACGTTTGGCTGCAGCATACTCTTCTCTCCCCATACAGAACACACGCATGCTCAGCTGCGTGGAGTATGCACGTGTATGTTGGAGTTGGATCATGTGACGGCTATCTGTGTGTGGCCATCGTAATGCACGCGCTAGTTCTGTACGCAGATTCTTTTCTAATTACTATTAATAATGATATGAAGAGTATATATTTTTAGCGTTAGTTCACTTGGTGTAATGCATAAACGGATTTCCTTGTCATGTGTCACTGTAGTAGATGAATTTTTCCCTGATTGCTCTGAATTATTCTTGGTTCTCACACACAAAGTGGAATAATTAAGTAAAACAAAAAGACCATTGTGTAACTATGGAAACCAATATTATATCGCAGGTGTTGCAGGGGAATTCCTCAGTGGCCAGTTTACCCTAATTTACTATAATATTTTGTGTTTCTGAACATTTTTTGAGAAGCATGCACGTTCTTTTAATAACAAGGCAGTCTTCATCATAGCACTATTTGTAAAACCTCACGGCTGTTTAAACTATATGATCCAAGGAAATGTATAAGCCGTAATGAATGCAAGATTGCGTTATTAACAGCTCACTCATGCACCACGGACACATCCTCCACCATGTAACAGCCTGCTGCCCGGGAATACAAGCGTGCCTACTCGGATTGTATACCTAGAGCAGCCATATAATGTAATGCTGATAATGCATTCAGGAGATGGCCGCTGTGCCCGCAGTAAATAGGAGCCCTCACGTCTCTTCTCTGGGAAAGTGGGTTAGTCTCATGTTGAGTTTACACTGATCAACCTTATCTAGAGAATACTCACTTAATATGAAGTAATGACTGCAATAAGGTCTGTCACTTGTATCCATTGTTGTCAGCTACTGCACCTCCGCATTCAATAGTCTGGCAAGGGGATGATTGACAAAGGGGGAGGGTTGACATTATAATTCGAAAATTAAGATTCTGTTGGAAGTTTTTCTGTCTGCTTCATTGATTTGAAGTTTCATGAAATGTTATCTTTTTTTTTTTCTCCACAGTAGTTGATTAATGGTTTTTAACCCATTAAAGGTGCTTAATGACAGTAGCTAAAACTTCTGTATTTTTTCTGAATAAGGTTTTGTTGTATGCATGACAAATTGTATTATTTTTAAATTCTGTTTTAGATAACTGTACACATTTTTTGTGTGCCTGAAATCTAAAAACAAAATATGTATATTATTATAGCACCATTTATTCCATGTCGCTTTACGTGTGAAAAGGGGTATACATAATAATAAACATGACTGGTACAGGAGGAGAGAGGACCCTGTCCGCGAGGGCTCACAATCTACAGGGGATGGGTGAGGATACAGTAGGCGAGGGTAGAGCTGGTCGTGCAGCGGTTTGGTGGATCGGTGGTTACTGCAGGTTGTAGGCTTGTTGGAAGAGGTAGGTCTTCAGGTTCCTTTTGAAGGTTTCGATGGTAGGCGAGAGTCTGATGTTGGGGTAGAGAGTTCCAGAGTAGGGGGGATGTGCTGGAGAAATCTTGTATGCGATATATATATATATATATATATATATATATATATATATATATATATATATATATGTATATATATATATATATATATATATATATATATATATATATATATATATACATACATACACTCACCGGCCACTTTATTAGGTACACCTGTCCAACTTCTTGTTAACACTTAATTCCTAATCAGCCAATCACATGGCGGCAACTCAGTGCATTCAGGCATGTAGACATGGTCAAGACAATCTCCTGCAGTTCAAACCGAGCATCAGTATGTGGAAGAAAGGTGATTTGAGTGCCTTTGAACGTGGCATGGTTGTTGGTGCCAGAAGGGCTGGTCTGAGTATTTCAGAAACTGCTGATCTACTGGGATTTTCACGCACAACCATCTCTAGGGTTTACAGAGAATGGTCCGAAAAAGAAAAAAAATCCAGTGAGCGGCAGTTCTGTGGGCGGAAATGCCTTGTTGATGCCAGAGGTCAGAGGAGAATGGGCAGACTGGTTCGAGCTGATAGAAAGGCAACAGTGACTCAAATCGCCACCCGTTACAACCAAGGTAGGCCTAAGAGCATCTCTGAACGCACAGTGCGTCGAACTTTGAGGCAGATGGGCTACAGCAGCAGAAGACCACACCGGGTACCACTCCTTTCAGCTAAGAACAGGAAACTGAGGCTACAATTTGTACAAGCTCATCGAAATTGGACAGTAGAAGATTGGAAAAACGTTGCTTGGTCTGATGAGTCTCGATTTCTGCTGTGACATTCGGATGGTAGGGTCAGAATTTGGCGTAAACAACATGAAAGCATGGATCCATCCTGCCTTGTATGGAGCATCTTTGGGATGTGCAGCCGACAAATCTGCGGCAACTGTGTGATGCCATCATGTCAATATAGACCAAAATCTCTGAGGAATGCTTCCAGCACCTTGTTGAATCTATGCCACGAAGAATTGAGGCAGTTCTGAAGGCAAAAGGGGGTCCAACCCGTTACTAGCATGGTGTACCTAATAAAGTGGCCGGTGAGTATATATATATATATATATATATATATATATATATATATATATATATGTTTTACTTACATTTTTTTATGTAACCAGATAGAAGAAATATAGAGCGCACATAGGGTCTTATCCAAGATAAAAGGAATGTTATGGGAGATAATTCAAATTCCCTCACCTATTGTGGTTGTGTGAGACACAACCACTGTACTTCGCATTGGCGGCTGCTACAAGCCCTGAAGTGATGATTCTTTGTTGGGTAAAGAGAATAGGGCATTAGACTGCGCTGTTCGCCTGTCAGAACCAGTGGAGTCCAAGTAGATGCAATAGAGAAATAGACTTTATTTCTACACGTTTCATTGTGATCACACCATTTCCTCAGGACAGTCTATACCACGAAATGTTAATCTGATGGACATGAAATAAAGCTTGAAGATTTTATTTGAATGTGCCCTACCTCCTCTTCTTTTTTTGATATTTTCCTTCGGGTCAGCAGTATTGGAATGGCACCCACAACAATAAAAACAGGCGCTCATTGAATTAGTACTGTGAGACCTCTGTTTTCCTCATGTTATATAATGGCCCCATATGGTCCTCCGTACAGTACAATGGGACTTGCATAGTCCTCCATACAGTATAATGGCCCCACATAGTCCTCCATACAGTATAATGAGCCTTGCATTACCTTGCATACAGTATAATGGCCCCACACAGTCCTCTATACCAGAGGTGTCAAACTGCATTCCTCGAGGGCCGCCAACAGGTCATGTTTTCAGGATTTCCTTGTATTGCATAGGTGATAATTTAATCACCTGCACAGAATGATTCCAGCACCTTGTGGAATGCTAAGGAAATCCTGAAAACATGACCTGTTGGCGCCCCTCGAGGAATGCAGTTTGACACCTCTGCTCTATACAGTATAATGGGCTTACCATTGCCTTCATACAGTATAATGGCCCTACATACCATATAATCGGCAGTGAATTGCTTTCCATAGAGTATAATTGTCCCACATAGTCCTCCATGAAGTATAATGGGCCTCACATTGTCTTCCGTACAGTATAATGGCCCCATAAGGTTATGACCCAACATATTCCTCCATACAGTATAATAGGCCCAGCATTGCTTTCCACACAGTATAATGGTCCCACATAGTCCTCCATACTGTACAATGAGCCCTGAATTGGCTTTCATACAGTATAATGGCCCACCTAGTCCTCCATACAGTATAATGGGCCCACAGTCTTCATACAGTATAATGGCCCCTTCATAGTCCTCCATACAGTATAATGGGCCCCACATAGCTTTCCATAAAGTATAATGGACCAACATATTCCTCCATACAGTATAATGGGCCCTGCATTGCCTTCCATACAGTATAATGGCCCCACATAGTCCTCCATACAGTATAATTGGCCCCACATAGTCCTCCATACAATATAATGGCCCCACGTAGTCCTCTATACAGTATAATGGCCCATCATATTTCTCCATACAGTTTAATGGCTCACCATAATCCTCTATACAGAATAATTGGGCACTGCATTGCTTTCCACACAGTATAATGGGTCCTGCATTGCCTTCCATGCAGTATAATGGTCCCACATAGCCTGCCATACAGAATAATGGCCCCACATAGTCCTCCATACAGTATAATGGGCCCTGCATTGCCATCCATACTGTGTAATGGCCCACATAGTCCTCCATACAGTATAAGGGGCGCCCAAAGCGTTCCATACAGTATAATGGCCTTATATATTACTCCATACAGTATAATGGGCCCTGTATTGACTTCCATACAGAATAATGGCCCCACTTAGTCCTTCATACAGTATAATGGCCCCACGTAGTCCTCTATACAGTACAATGGCCCAACAAATTCCTCCATACAGAATAATTGGGTACTGCATTGCTTTCCACACAGTATAATGGGTCCTGCATTGCCATCCATACAGTATAGTGGCCCCACATAGTCCGCCATACAGAATAATAACTCCACATAGTCCTCCATACAGTATAATGGCCCTGCATGGTCCTCCATACAGTATAATGGGTTTACATTGCCTTCCATACAGTGTAATGGCCCCACATATTGCTCCATATAGAATAATTGGGCCAGACATTGCTTTCCACAGAGTATAATTGGCCCTGCATTGCATACAGTATAATGCCCATACATAGTCCTCCATGCAGTATAGTTGTCCGTGCATTGCCTTCTATACTGTATTATAGCCCCACATAGAACTCCCTACAGTATATGTGGCCCCATATAGTCCTCTATACATTATAACGGGCATTGCCTTGCCTTCTGTACAATATAATAGCCCCACATAATCCACTGTAATGTACAGTGCAGACCAAAAGTTTGGACACACCTTCTCATTTAAAGATTTTTCTGTATTTTCACAACTAAAAATTGTACATTCACACTGAAGGCATCAAAACTATGAATTAACACATGTGGAGTTATATACTTAACAAACAAAAAAGTGTGAAACAACTGAAATTATGTCTTATATTCTAGGTTCTTCAAAGCAGCCACCTTTTGCTTTGATGACTGCTTGCACACTCTTGGCATTCTCTTGATAAGTGTCAAGAGGTAGTCACCGGGAATCGTCTTCCAACAATCTTGAAGGAGTTCCCAGAGATGCTTAGCACTTGTTGACCCTTTTGCCTTCACTCTGCGGTCCAGCTCACCCCAAACCATCTCGATTGGGTTCAGGTCTGGTGACTGTGGAGGCCAGGTCATCTGGTGTAGCACCCCATCACTTTCCTTCTTGGTCAAATAGCCCTTACACAGCCTGGAGGTGTGTTTGGGGTCATTGTCCTGTTGAAAAATAAATGATGGTCCAACTAAACGCAAACCGGATAGAATAGCATGCCGCTGCAAGATGCTGTGGTAGCCATGCTCGTTCTGTATGCCTTCAATTTTGAATAAATAGTGTCACCAGCAAAGCACCCCCACACCATCACATCTCCTCCATGCTTCACGGTGGGAACCAGGCTTGTAGAGTCCATCCATTCACCTTTTCTGCGTCGCACAAAGACACGGTGGTTGGAACCAAAGATCTCAAATATGGACTCATCAGACCAAAGCACAGATTTCCACTGGTCTAATGTCCATTCTTTGTGTTCTTTAGCCCAAACAAGTCTCTTATGTTTGTTGCCTGTCCTTAGCAGTGGTTTCCTAGCAGCTATTTTACCATGAAGGCCTGCTGCACAAAGTCTCCTCTTAACCGTTGTTGTAGAGATCTGTCTACTGCTAGAACTCTGTGTGGCATTGACCTGGTCTCTAATCTGAGCTGCTGTTAACCTGCAATTTCTGAGGCTGGTGACTCGGATAAACTTATCCTCAGAAGCAGAGGTGACTCTTGGTCTTCCTTTCCTGGGGCGGTCCTCATGTGAGCCAGTTTCTTTGTAGCGCTTGATGGTTTTTGCAACTGCACTTGGGGACACTTTCAAAGTTTTCCCAATTTTTCAGACTGACTGACCTTCATTTCTTAAAGTAATGGTGGCCACTCGTTTTTCTTTACTTAGCTGCTTTTTTCTTGCCATAATACAAATTCTAACAGTCTATTCAGTAGGACTATCAGCTGTGTATCCACCAGACTTCTGCTCAACACAACTGGTGGTCTCAACCCCATTTTTAAGGCAAGACATCCCACTTATTAAACCTGACAGGGCACACCTGTGAAGTGAAAACCATTTCCGGTGACTACCTCTTGAAGCTCATCAAGAGAATGCCAAAATGTGCAAAGCAGTCATCAAAGCAAAAGGTGGCTACTTTGAAGAACCTAGAATATAAGACATATTTTCAGTTGTTTCACACTTTTTCCTTAAGTATATAATTTCACATGTGTTAATTCATAGTTTTGATGACTTCAGTGTGAATTTACAATTTTCATAGTCTTGAAAATACAGAAAAATCTTTAAATGAGAAGGTGTGTCTAAACTTTTGGTCTGTACTGTACATAGTCCTCTATACAGTATAGTTGTCCGTGCATTGCCTTCTATACAGTATAATAGCCCCACATAGAACTCCCTACAGTATAATGGGGCCCACATAGTCCTTTATTCAATATAATGGGCCCCGTATAGTCCTCCATACAGTATAACGGGCACTGTCTTGCCTTCTGTACAATATAATAGCCCCACATAATCCACCGTAATGTATAATGGGGCCCGCATTAAAAAAAAAAAAACTTTCCCCTGGCCACCTCTGCTTTGGTCTGAGCAGCGAGCGCTCTGAACTTCAGTACTGCTCAGTACAGCGGTTGCGTAGTAGTGATGTCATTGCACCCACAGTGCGGAGACATCAGACGCAGAGGGAGAATGATGGCAAAGGGGAGTGTCAGCTAACAGCTCCTTCTTTTATCATTGCGTTCAACTGTATCAGCATCCAGGAAGCCGATACATATGAAAGTAAGACGCTGGCGTTGCAAGTCAAATACAATCACCCTGCAGGCCAGAGTTTGACATAAGTGCTATGCAGCAATTTATGTAAGAAAATCAAAATTGCTTGCCATCTTTTTGCCCACATATGCAATACAAGAAAAACTCATACACATTGGATTGTTGGCCGGTCCCACTGAAAATACCAGCTGTGGCCAACAGTCATGTATTGTGTATGGTCGGCTGAGGATGTAGAGAAGTGATCGTATTCTGCATAGTGCTTCCTTTTTGTAAGTTTCAGATATACTATATCTGAAACTTACAAAAAGGAAGGCCTATGCAGATATCTGATATAGGTGATCCAAAGAAGCAAAATGGGGGCACCACGGTCAGTGGGACTCAAACCTAGGCCCAAGGACCATTGTAAAGCATATAGAAAAAGAAAAGAGTAGGCCTAACAAAGTGGGAGTCACCACCATATAAATAACAGGATAACAACTTTATTTCACACATATGCAAGAGACAGAACATTTAAAAACATTAAAAAACAAAGGGATGTGACATATCCCTGTATGAACAAAGAGGCCCATAATACGGCCACAGCACCGCACCACCCTCAACAGGGTATAATTTACACATGCCCAAGATAATAAATAGCCTGTATAGAAAATAGTTTGATGGCTTAAAATAATGGCTGAAAATAACCGGCTACCCCAATGCTCACCAACATCAAATTGCAGAGGTAAGGTACATGCCTAATGATGACATGCAATCTGGAAAGAGACAAAAAATACACATAATCCTAAGCTTTATATGTAACCAGACTTGGACAGCATTCAATAAGCTGACATGGATGAAATACCCACCAAAGAATAAAGGACCATGACCTGGAGCACGAGGGTAAATAGAGCAGCCAAAAGATTCCACAGAGTGCCTACACGGGCATGTGCACCCTGAAGGAGGTTAAGTGCGGGCAGCAGACACCCAACGCGTGTCGCCACACTGCGGTGGCTTCGTCAGGGGTGATGTCTGCATGCCCTGCCTCCAGCTTAAATACAAGTCACAAATGACTTACCGATATACAGCTGTGTGGGCCGCCAGAAGGGCCGCATGGAGCAGCGGTGATGGAGTCTGTTTACCTGCCGGGCCCGGCATGTGGTAACTGCGCACGCGCCGGCGTCCCAGAGCGGAAGTGTGAACTCCGCTCCTGGTCGCCGTGGCAACGCGTACACAGCGGTAAAGAGCGCTTGCGCTAGGGGACTAAAATAAGGACAAAACTGTAGAAACAGCAAGGGCCTGCCTAACATAATAACTAGCAGCGGAAAATCCTACCACTGCTAGGCAGACCAAGAAGCCATGAATAGCCTTAATAGATAGAAAGAGAAAGGAGGAGTGCATGAAAATGAAAACACAGCCCCCGACAGGGGAAACCATAGATAGGTCAGTAGAATGCCTGGTATAGGCAATCACTAAAAACAGAGTACATCGAGGGGCAAAAACATCACTTTGAACGAAAAATAATAAAAAATGTAAATAAAAATATGAACATGCTTTTAAACAGAATAAAACAAAACAAAACATAACAAAACAAAACACACCGGGAGCAAAATATATTTCATTTGACCATGCTGTGTAGTATACTAACAAAATTATACCCACAGCAAATTGTCCATTTCATTGTTTATAAAAGCCGGTAAATAGTAGATCTTCATTGATGCCAAAGGGAATTACACAGTTCAGGTCAAAGATCCACTTAGACTCCCGTTTTAGAAGTTCAATAGTAATATTTCCACCCCTCATGTTCATATTCACTGATTCAAGTCCCAAAATCTTCGTGCCAGCCCACTGTGAATTATGTTGAGCCAAGTAATGTGCCGCTACTGATGTCAGGGTTTTCCCCTTTGACTTGTCCCTTTGTGCTGTAGAAATACTGGAGAAGTGTTGCTGCATACGTCTCCTGAGTTCCTGCGTGGTTTGGCCCACGTAGACCTTAGGGCAAGGGCACACCAACGCGTAGACCAAATTCCGAGTCCTGCAATTAAAGTAGGTTTTAGTGGGCGTCTGTGCCTTTTTTGTCTTCACAGACGCCCACTAAAACCTACTTTAATTGCAGGACTCGGAATTTGGTCTACGCGTTGGTGTGCCCTTGCCCTAAGGTCTACGTGGGCCAAACCACGCAGGAACTCAGGAGACGTATGCAGCAACACTTCTCCAGTATTTCTACAGCACAAAGGGACAAGTCAAAGGGGAAAACCCTGACATCAGTAGCGGCACATTACTTGGCTCAACATAATTCACAGTGGGCTGGCACGAAGATTTTGGGACTTGAATCAGTGAATATGAACATGAGGGGTGGAAATATTACTATTGAACTTCTAAAACGGGAGTCTAAGTGGATCTTTGACCTGAACTGTGTAATTCCCTTTGGCATCAATGAAGATCTACTATTTACCGGCTTTTATAAACAATGAAATGGACAATTTGCTGTGGGTATAATTTTGTTAGTATACTACACAGCATGGTCAAATGAAATATATTTTGCTCCCGGTGTGTTTTGTTTTGTTATGTTTTGTTTTGTTTTATTCTGTTTAAAAGCATGTTCATATTTTTATTTACATTTTTTATTATTTTTCGTTCAAAGTGATGTTTTTGCCCCTCGATGTACTCTGTTTTTAGTGATTGCCTATACCAGGCATTCTACTGACCTATCTATGGTTTCCCCTGTCGGGGGCTGTGTTTTCATTTTCATGCACTCCTCCTTTCTCTTTCTATCTATTAAGGCTATTCATGGCTTCTTGGTCTGCCTAGCAGTGGTAGGATTTTCCGCTGCTAGTTATTATGTTAGGCAGGCCCTTGCTGTTTCTACAGTTTTGTCCTTATTTTAGTCCCCTAGCGCAAGCGCTCTTTACCGCTGTGTACGCGTTGCCACGGCGACCAGGAGCGGAGTTCACACTTCCGCTCTGGGACGCCGGCGCGTGCGCAGTTACCACATGCCGGGCCCGGCAGGTAAACAGACTCCATCACCGCTGCTCCATGCGGCCCTTCTGGCGGCCCACACAGCTGTATATCGGTAAGTCATTTGTGACTTGTATTTAAGCTGGAGGCAGGGCATGCAGACATCACCCCTGACGAAGCCACCGCAGTGTGGCGACACGCGTTGGGTGTCTGCTGCCCGCACTTAACCTCCTTCAGGGTGCACATGCCCGTGTAGGCACTCTGTGGAATCTTTTGGCTGCTCTATTTACCCTCGTGCTCCAGGTCATGGTCCTTTATTCTTTGGTGGGTATTTCATCCATGTCAGCTTATTGAATGCTGTCCAAGTCTGGTTACATATAAAGCTTAGGATTATGTGTATTTTTTGTCTCTTTCCAGATTGCATGTCATCATTAGGCATGTACCTTACCTCTGCAATTTGATGTTGGTGAGCATTGGGGTAGCCGGTTATTTTCAGCCATTATTTTAAGCCATCAAACTATTTTCTATACAGGCTATTTATTATCTTGGGCATGTGTAAATTATACCCTGTTGAGGGTGGTGCGGTGCTGTGGCCGTATTATGGGCCTCTTTGTTCATACAGGGATATGTCACATCCCTTTGTTTTTTAATGTTTTTAAATGTTCTGTCTCTTGCATATGTGTGAAATAAAGTTGTTATCCTGTTATTTATATGGTGGTGACTCCCACTTTGTTAGGCCTACTCTTTTCTTTTTCTATATGATATCTGATATAGGAGCACAACATTCTTTACTTATTGTAATATTTTGCAGGTTTCAAGGCACAAAAGATAAATGGAAATGCATTTATTAATTTGTCATGGACTTTAGGTGGTAGTATGGTATAGTCAAGGCCCTTTAGAAAGTGTTTTGCTTTTCTATACTCTGATTTTTAACTTTTTATTTTTTCATTCACTATTTTGATTAATCTGTCTGCCTCTGCCCTTTTGGGCAGACCTAGATTTCTGTAAGTGGTGCTGGTTTGATCCATGCTGGATCCTCTCCCGTGGTTTCATGATAATTTTAGTGATGAAGTGTGTTAGCTGTGAATTTTCATCTGTGTTGAGCTGCTGTTTACTAGCACACATTCGATAAAAGCTCTAGAAACCGCTTTCCAAATTGGCAGCAGAGTCTAGAGAAAGTAAAAAAGAGCTTATGTTAAAGCCTACTCCTTTGGGCTCCTTGCTTTTTCATGCCTTTTCATGCAGAGATGTAACCAGCATTTTGTAGCTCAAGTGCAATAAGCTGTTAGACATTGAGTGCTTTAACCATTGCCTTTTGTAAACCTTGATTAAAATACTAATGGAAGCATTGGTAATTCTAATAAGAAGTCAGAAAGGCACTCAAGTTAGATTAAAAAAAAAAATTAACACATGGTTTAGTATACCAAAATCCCAAACTGAATTATGCATTTTTGCATTTTTTTGTTTAAATTTGGCAAATGTTACACTTTTAATATTAATATACCATGTTTAATGATTACTCCCCAAACCCCTAATCATGCATTAAGGGATAACTTGATGATCTCTGTGAGTCTGACCCTTGGGACTCTCAGCAATTGTGAGATTGGAACTCATGATCTCTGAAAACAGGGATCTGTAGCCAGTCCTGAATGATTTGTAGGTTGAGCATTCTCTGCCTCTGCTCCATTCATTGTTAATGAGGCTTCTGAGGACAGTGCTCGTCTTTCTCTGGTGTTGTTATAGACCGCTAATGGAGCTGAAGTTGAGCATGTTTGTAACTCTACTACAGAAGGATTGCAGAGCATTGATCTTGGGATTGCTGGAAACTTTAGTAAAGTTCCTTATGTATATTATAACATGTTATTTTGGGCGTAACCTTGTAAGAAAATTCACAATTACTCATGCATTTCAGACTATGGCCCAACAGATTGGCCAGGTCATTGATGTTGTGGTATTCAGTTTGCTTGTTAAATTATCAATTGGTTTTGAAAGAAAGAAAACATCTGTTTTAGCTGTAAAACTGCTATGATTGCATCGGCAGCACACATTTGCAGTTGAAAATGCTGTCTCTCCAAAATAATCAAGTAATTTGTCGTTAACCAATCACAAATCACACTACCCCTCCTTTGTTGAGCCCTAAAATTAATCAAGGGTTAGTGATTAAAATAATGTCTGTTCCAGACATGAGCTCCAATTGAACTTGGTGCCAAATAGACATGAGCGAATATCGTCGGATCTCTCCTTATTCAGCTCGCTAATAGCGCTTACCAAATAGCTGCAGCGGGAACCCAGATACCTGGAGCGCTCCCGATAATCAGCTGTTCGGCGCTGCATGTGTTACGGCTGTGTGACAGTCACAACACACAGGCACTGCCAAATACATAAAAAAAAAACTTAAAGGGGTTGTCCACTCCTCGGACAACCTCTTCTGAATCCCTGTTTCCCCAGTAAAATAACATATACTCTCCTCCAAAGCAGGCACCTTTCCAGCCATGTTGTCACTGTGGTCAGTTAGCGCTGGCTACACTCTCCTGTCCTTCAAACAAATCAAGATATACGAAAGAGGTAAGAGAGCAGCCACTCCTCTAACTTGCTCCAAATGTCAATTACGTATGTATGAGATGAGATTGAAGCCAGTGCTGATTGGCCTCAGGGATCGCGTGACATAATAATCCCTGTGAAAGCCAGTGGAAAAAATACTGGAACAGTGCTGTCACTGGATATAAGTATACATGTTGTTATTTTCTAACTGGGAACCGGTGCTGTGGAGTTGGTAAGCCAAGCCCGCGACTCCTCAGTTTCCCTGACTCTCGACTCTACGACTCCTACTCCACAGCGCTGCCTCACTACTGAGCATGTACATAAAGTGCAGCACAGATTCATCTCAACCCAAAGCCCAGATCCTTAGTTAATGACAGAACAGACATTTATAGGACATTTCAGAACTTTCCCAAATTATGAAAACATTTACAGCACATCCTGCACTGAACTACTGAACCCAATTCAATATATACTTCAGGAGTCGGTCCATTTTATACTGACTCCAATTCCACAAAATGGACACTGACTCCACAGCCCTGTGGGGAACATAGGGATTCAAAGTAGAGGACAACCCCTTTAACTGAAATGTTACATTTGAACCACTTCCCAGGAAGTCTGTGTTAAATACCTTAGTTTACACCCACCTATACAACCTCCTAATTGATTTTTGTTTTCTCTTTTCATTTGCACAGCAGCAGATAAGGAATCAGGTGACTGTTCACACTTTCTGTTTAAGCATGTGTTACTTGCATTATGGAGAAAATGTAAATCAGATACAGACTGTGTCTAGGCTGTGCGTTGTGTAGCCTGTATTTCTGCTCATTTTTTAACATGTTTCGACTGTTGCATTTATGTGTTCCTGACCTTTTGCTGATGTAAATTATAGGTGCTTTGCTCAAGTTTTGGCTTCAAAAGCTCACCACTCCTGGCCCAACAGTGTGCTCTCATACGCTGCAGACCGGGTCACTGAATATGGGTATAGTGAGCTAGTATCAGAGCAGCACTTGCAAGCTTTATAGCAAACAGCTTGGAAGCATTGACTTTTTGCTTAGAAAACAAGCCAAATCTGAATGACTATTGTGTCCTCTAACAAATTTACGCAATGAGCAGTAAGCTATAAAATTAAAATTACCTCCATTTTTTAAATCGAAGAGGATTTTTAAATAAGAGGTAAATTTCAAAATGATTTGTTTTTACAAGCACTTTGCAGTTGTACCCATTTAAGAAGTTGGCACACCCCTTTAAATCTGTTTTACTATGACAAAAAAAAAGTTATTTGCATGCTTCTTTGCATGCTTTGCAAATATTGATTAATTACTTCTGGACTGTCCATAGACTGCTCATCTGCGCAGTCTAAAAATTGGGATTCCTTCACATGTCAGTGATTTCTTTCATACACATGGAACAGTCTTAGTTTGATCACTTCTTTCTCAAGCTTCTCATATCATTATGTGAAAAACGGACAGCACACGGATGAAGCTTGATCCAAGAGACTGATCTTAGTCGGATAAGTCTCCTCCATGCTTTTGCAGATCACTCAGTTCAGTAAAAAAAAATGACACATGACAGCTCAATAGATTATCGTTGGTACAAGCGCACTCCGTGAAAAACATATGTAGCACTTGTGTGAGAAAAACTGAAGCCTATTTGAGGTTTTACTCTTCATTGACATTTTAGACATTGTAAATCGTCAATACATTGTAATAGGTGTGAGAATAGAATTTAAAATCTAACCTTTATTAGATAATCCTAAAATAAGAGACTAACCAAATAAAACAAGGATAGTGTGATGTCTGTATTAAAGCGGTTGTTCAGTCCAAATCAATAAGTCTGCTGTCACTATGTGTGACTGCAGACTTATAAATCCCCCCAGCACTGTGTGCTGCGAGGATTCGCCCTTTTCTGAGCCGTGACCGAAGGGTATGTTGGAGTTATACATACTCCTGGCCAATGGACACGGCCTTTCTTCCATACACTTGTATGGAGCGAGTCCACGCTCTCTAATCCGCCACACCCACAGGATGGTCTTGTCACTATAGGGGGCGTGGCCTTGCTCAATACAAGTGTGTGGAGCGAGGCTGCGCCCATTAGATGGGCTGTGAACGGGAGTGTGTATAACTCATACTTATCCTACGGTCCGATCTCAGAAGCCATTAAATCCCCGCAGGTCACAGTGCGTTCCCTGGGGGGGATTCATAAGTCTACAGTCACACAGAGTCACTGCAGACTTAGACATTTGGACCAGACAGCTCACTAATGTTCCTAACACACATTGGATCATAATTAATCCATTTCAACTGTATCGATGAGTAGATCGAAATCGTCCCATTGACATTTAAAATGTAATTGTGCCAATGACACAGGACTATAAATAATCAGAAAATTGGGGGGAAAAAAAGTGCTAAAATCTATAATTGAACACTGGGTTTCCTAGCCCGACAGTGGATGTACTCTTGTAGAGTTTTTGAATTGGTCATTGGCACAATTACATTTTATATGTCAAAGGGACGGTTTCTGTCCTCTCAGTGATACCGTTGAAATGAATGAATTATGATCCAACATGTGTTAGGGTAGCGTTAGAAACATTAATGCAGATATCACACTATCCTTGTTTTGCTTATTTGGTTGGTCTCTAATGTTAGGATTATCTAATAAGGTTAACACTTTTTGCTATATGTATGTTTTATATTGGTGAGACTCATTTGGTATGTGGTAGTTTATGCTTTGGATACAGTGTAATAAGCTTGCAGAAAATCGTACAACTATGGGGCTGCCAGATTTCCCAGAGAGAAGGTAAACATGTTTTATATTAACACGTTTACCTGCTTAATAGTTGTATAGTCCGCACTGAACAAGGCTTAAGTATACTGATTAGGAAGCAGTAGCACTGACGGTCCTCCTCCTCCGCCTCCTCCTCCTGTAGATCCAGTGAAAATGTGAGCTCTGGGTGTAGGGAAGGAGCAGGAGCTGCTGGACCCTAGGAGACCCGTCAGCTCTGATATGCAGGGAGGAAGCTAAGATATACCAGCCCCAATTACATGGGAAATAGGCAATAAAAATAATGTACTAATGTGTTATAATCCCCCCAAAGGTATTTTAAGACCTTATGGGGGGGGCACAGTGTGTAAAGTAAATGAAAAAATACAATAGGAAATAAAAAATAAAACAAACAAAAATAAAGAGACTGTCAGTCTGAATTGCTGTTTCTAGCCCTAAACGCTTGAATATAATATGTCCAATACATATAAATAATTGCTTCGGAAAGGGGGATTTATTTTAAAACCTTTTTGGCTGTTCTTTTTGGTAGTAAAAGAAAATGTAAAAAAAACGTGAAGAATATGCAATATACATTTTTCCTATATTTTTTTTGTTATGTTTTCTGCCGTTCTCAGAAAATTATAAATATAAAAATGACTTAAGAATTAAGCCCCATGTATTTTGATAGAAGGGGCAAACATTATTTGAATTTCCGAATGAGAAACATTTTTGGAGACGGTAAAATGTGCCTGCTGAGAAAATGGCTTGGTCATGAACTGGTTAATAAAATCTAGTAATCTAGTCTAGTTATAAAAATATGTTTCTTTGCTTTTATGTCAGTGTCAGTCCCACTGTCCAGTAAGCTTACTCCTGTGCTCTGTAGTCAGTGTTAGGCCGGCGTCACACTAGCGAGTTTTACGGACGTATGAGCGCAGAAAATATGTCCAGAAAATACGCATTGCACACGGCCCAATGATTCTCTATGGGACAGCTCCTATCTGCCGTATATTACGCATCTGTAATATACGGTATGTTACGGGCGTAGAAAATCGCAGCATGCTGCGTTTGTCAGCATATTGCGAAAAAAATCCGCCGAGAAAAGGGGGGCGAGAAAAATACGGATTACACATGGACAATGCGTGTGACTTGCGAGAAATACGCACTGGTGTTCTGTAGAAAAGCCGCCAATTCAGTGCAGTGTACAGTAAAATCACACTGACAGAATAGAATAGGTAGAATAAATGTGTACACTGTGGTGTATTGACCAATGTTACAGCCAGGGGGCGCTGTGTGTGCACTGCAAGATGCACTTGGAGGCATAATTGTGATGAGACAAAGTCCAGCAGAATTGTAGATGGCCGGTATGTGTGTCGCAGAGGAGGACACTCTGCGCTTTCAGTCTGAAGTTATGTTGAGGTCTGGGACCTGTAGTCCCACATGTAAATGTGTAGTTCTAATGGGAGACTGGCAGGGCTAGTTATGAGAGATGGGCAGGTCAAACTAGCCACACCCACCCAGGGGAGTGGTTATGGGTATGTAATGTGACTGAGGTCTGGTCACATGGTCTTGGAGTGTGGACCTGAATGCTCAGTGCTGGAAGGTCCTGGAGAGCCCATGTGTTGGGAGAGGCAGCTCCCTGAAGAGCACATGGCAGGGCTCTGGACCTGGCACATGCCAGTGTGTGAAACGGTCTGATAACCGTAGGTAATGCTGACCGAGGTCAGTGAGAACGTCTGAAGGATACCTCTGTAGATGAAAAGTATCCGAGAACCTGTGCGGCACCAACAGGTAACTGAAAGGGATCCATGTGATACTGACCGGGGTCAGAGAGAGACATTGTGTATGGGGCACCTCTTAGGCAAAGAGGTGTCCAGGAACCTGTGAAGGTCGCCAACAGGTAACGTACAGGGGTCCGTGTGTTACGCTGACCGGGGTCAGAGACAAACTGTGGTGAGGTTGAATATGTCCAGATGGTGTTCAAGCTGTTACTAAGTTCCTGAGGATGTGGTTTATGTTGTGTGAAATAAACCTAAGAGACTGTGTTTTGTAAGAAAACCGTGCCTGAGTGCGTTAATCCCGTGCCAAGCGAGTGTCCTCCAAGACACGTAGTAGGTGAAACGCCACAACACATAGAATTATATATATATATATATACCTATTCTATCAGTGAGACACACATATATATATTTAATTCAGTTCTAGATAGCAGAAAAGCCGGTAATTCAATTGCTGGCTTTTCCTATCTCCTTCACAAACCCGACAGGATATGAGACATGGATTACATACAGTAAACCATCTCATATCCCTTCTGTTATTACATATTCCTCTTTACTAATGTAAGAAGTGTCTCTGTGTAAAATTTGAGGTCTCTAGCTATTAAATTAAAGGGTTAAATCCCGGAAAAAATTGGCGTGGGCTCCCGCGCAATTTTCTCCACCAGAGTGGGAAAGCCAGTAACTGAGGGCAGATATTAATAGCCTAGAGAGGGACCATGGTTATAGGACCCCCCTGGCTAAAAAACATCTGCCCCCAGCCACCCCAGAAAAGGCACATCTGTAAGATGCGCCTATTCTGGCACTTAGCCTCTCTCTTCCCACTCCCGTGTAGTGGTGGGATATGGGGTAATGAAAGGTTAATGTCATCTTGCTATTGTAAGGTGACATTAAGCCAGGTTAATAATGGAGAGGCGTCAATTATCACACCTATCCATTATTAATCCAATAGTAATATATATATATATATATATATATATATATATATATATATATATACCGTATATACTCGAGCATAAGACGAGATTTTCAGCCCATTTTTTGGGGCTGAAAGTCCCCCTCTCGGCTTATACTCGAGTCATACCCAGGGGTCGGCAGGGGAGGGGGAGCGGGGGCTGTGTAATTATACTTACCTGCTCCCGGCACGGTCCCCGCACGTCCCTGCTTCCAGCGCTGCATCTTCCTGTACTGAGCGGTCACATGGTACCGCACATTACAGTAATGAATATGCGGCTCCACCTCCCATAGGGGTGGAGCCGCATATTCATTACTGTAATGTGTGGTACCATGTGACCGCTCAGTACAGAAGATGCAGCGTTGGAAGCAGGGACGTGCAGGGACCGCGCCGGGAGCAGTTAAGTATATGGGGAGGGGGAGCGCTGCTCGATAGTCACCTCTCCTCCGTTCCCGTGCGGCTCCGTCTTCGGCGTCCTCTGGCTGTGACGCTCAGGTCAGAGGGCGCGATGACGTGGTCAGTGCGCGCCGTCTGCCTGAACATCAGTGCGGAGAACGCTGAAGACGGAGCCACACAGGAAAGAGGAGCAGGTAAATATTAAAAGTGCGGGGGCCTGAGCGACGGAGAGGTGAGTATGTGATTTTTTTTTTATCGCAGCCACAGCATATGTGGCAAGTGCCTGTATGGAGCATCTATGGGGCCATAATGTTTGTGCAGCACTATAAGGGGCAAGTGCCTGTATGGATCATCTATGGGGCCATAATGTTTGTGCAGCACTATAAGGGGCAAGTGTCTGTATGGAGCATCTATGGGGCCAAAATGTTTGTGCAGCACTATAAGGGGCAAGTGTCTGTATGGAGCATCTATGGGGCCATAATGTTTGTGCAGCACTATAAGGGGCAAGTGTCTGTATGGAGCATCTATGGGGCCATAATGTTTGTGCAGCACTATAAGGGGCAAGTGTCTGTATGGAGCATCTATGGGGCCATAATGTTTGTGCAGCACTATAAGGGGCAAGTGTCTGTATGGAGTATCTATGGGGCCATTATTAACCTTTATGCAGGATTATATGGGGCATTAACTCGAGTCATTAAGTTTTCCCAGTTTTTTTGTGGCAAAATTAGGGGGTGTCGGCTTATACTCGAGTATATACGGTGTATATACACTCACCGGCCACTTTATTAGGTACACCATGCTAGTAACGGGTTGGACCCCCTTTTGCCTTCAGAACTGCCTCAATTCTTCGTGGCATAGATTCAACAAGGTGCTGGAAGCATTCCTCAGAGATTTTGGTCCATATTGACATGATGGCATCACACAGTTGCCGCAGATTTGTCGGCTGCACATCCCAAAGATGCTCCATACAAGGCAGGATGGATCCATGCTTTCATGTTGTTTACGCCAAATTCTGACCCTACCATCCGAATGTCGCAGCAGAAATCGAGACTCATCAGACCAAGCAACGTTTTTCCAATCTTCTACTGTCCAATTTCGATGAGCTTGTACAAATTGTAGCCTCAGTTTCCTGTTCTTAGCTGAAAGGAGTGGTACCCGGTGTGGTCTTCTGCTGCTGTAGCCCATCTGCCTCAAAGTTCGACGCACTGTGCGTTCAGAGATGCTCTTAGGCCTACCTTGGTTGTAACGGGTGGCGATTTGAGTCACTGTTGCCTTTCTATCAGCTCGAACCAGTCTGCCCATTCTCCTCTGACCTCTGGCATCAACAAGGCATTTCCGCCCACAGAACTGCCGCTCACTGGATTTTTTTTCTTTTTCGGACCATTCTCTGTAAACCCTAGAGATGGTTGTGCGTGAAAATCCCAGTAGATCAGCAGTTTCTGAAATACTCAGACCAGCCCTTCTGGCACCAACAACCATGCCACATTCAAAGGCACTCAAATCACCTTTCTTCCCCATACTGATGCTCTGTTTGAACTGCAGGAGATTGTCTTGACCATGTCTACATGCCTAAATGCACTGAGTTGCCGCCATGTGATTGGCTGATTAGAAATTAAGTGTTAACAAGAAGTTGGACAGGTGTACCTAATAAAGTGGCCGGTGAGTGTATATATATATATATATATATATATATATATATATATATATATATATATATATATATATATATATATATATATATATATATATACCGTATATATATATACCGTATATACTCGAGTATAAGCCGACCCCCCTAATTTTGCCACAAAAAACTGGGAAAACTTATTGACTCGAGTATAAGCCTAGGATGGAAAATGCAGCAGCTACCGGTGAATTTCAAAAATAACAATAGATGCTCCATACTGTTCATTATGGCCCCATAGCTGTGCCATATAGTGCTCTGCACCATTATTGCCCCATAGCTGTGCCATATAGTGCTCTGCACCATTATTGCCCCATAGCTGTTCCATATAGTGCTCCGCACCGTCCATTATTGCCCCATAGCTGTGCCATACAGTGCTCTGCACCATTATTGCCCCATAGCTGTGCCATATAGTGCTCTGCACCGTCCATTATTGCCCCATAGCTGTGCCATACAGTGCTCTGCACCATTATTGCCCCATAGCTGTGCCATACAGTGCTCTGCACCATTATTGCCCCATAGCTGTGCCATACAGTGCTCTGCACCATTATTGCCCCATAGCTGTGCCATATAGTGCTCTGCACCATTATTGCCCCATAGCTGTGCCATATAGTGCTCTGCACCGTCCATTATTGCCCCATAGCTGTGCCATACAGTGCTCTGCACCATTATTGCCCCATAGCTGTGCCATATAGTGCTCTGCACCGTCCATTATTGCCCCATAGCTGTGCCATACAGTGCTCTGCACCATTATTGCCCCATAGCTGTGCCATATAGTGCTCTGCACCGTCCATTATTGCCCCATAGCTGTGCCATACAGTGCTCTGCACCATTATTGCCCCATAGCTGTGCCATATAGTGCTCTGCACCGTTATTGCCCCATAGCTGTGCCATATAGTGCTCTGCACCATTATTGCCCCATAGCTGTGCCATACAGTGCTCTGCACCATTATTGCCCCATAGCTGTGCCATATAGTGCTCTGCACCGTCCATTATTGCCCCATAGCTGTGCCATACAGTGCTCTGCACCGTCCATTATTGCCCCATAGCTGTGCCATATAGTGCTCTGCACCATTATTGCCCCATAGCTGTGCCATACAGTGCTCTGCACCATTATTGCCCCATAGCTGTGCCATACAGTGCTCTGCACCATTGCCCCATAGCTGTGCCATATAGTGCTCTGCACCGTCCATTATTGCCCCATAGCTGTGCTGCTGCTGCAATAAAAATAATAAAACACATACTCACCTCTCTTGCTTGCAGCTCCTCGGCGCCATCTTCCCGGCGTCTCTCCGCACTGACTGATCAGGCAGAGGGCGGCGCGCACACTATATGCGTCATCGCGCCCTCTGACCTGCACAGTCAGGAGAGACGCCGGGAAGATGGAGACAGCGCCCGGCGTGTGGAACGCGGACAGGTGAATATGACATACTTACCTGCTCCCGGCGTCCCGCTCCTTCCCCCGGACAGCTGGTCTTCGGTGCCGCAGCCTCTTCCTCTGTCAGCGGTCACCGGCACCGCTGATTAGAGAAATGAATTATGCGGCTCCGCCCCTATGGGAGGTGGAGCAGCCTATTCATTTCTCTAATGAGCGGTCCCACGTGACCGCTGAACAGGGGAAGAGCTGTGGCACCGGAGACCGTGGGACTGGCAGGGGGAGCGTCAGGATCGCCGGGACTAGGTGAGTATGCCTCAGCGCCCTCTCCCCCTCACCCGCCGACCGTGACTCGAGTATAAGCCGAGGGGGCACTTTCAGCCCAAAAGTTTGGGCTGAAAATCTCGGCTTATACTCGAGTATATACGGTCTATATATATATATATATATATATATATATATATATATATATATATATATATATATATATATAGACTATATACATATATACATATATAGACTATATATGTTTTTAACAATATTTGAGCCAATGGATCTATGATATGTAAATTTTGCAAGCCTGCGAGAAAAAAATCGCCATACGGATGACACACAGATAAATTTGTGCGTAAAAATCGCATCCTCGCATTGAATACGGAACAGTGTTTTGGGACAACAACTGCGTATTACGGCCGTAAAAAAACGGACCGTATTTCCATATGCTGAGTGTGACGCCGGCCTTACAGTCCTGGCATCTCTACCTGTCACTGTACAAATGTGGAAGCAGAGATACCATGACTGTGGGGCAAAACTGAAAAAGATGCTGCTTTCCTAAGTAAACTATCTCCTAAGTTAAGTTAAACTATCTTATCTTCTGAGGCTAAGTTCACACTAGATGTTGTTGCAGCGTTTTTTTTAAAAACCTTTTTATGCAAATTTTCAGCTGCATTTTGCAGTACCAGCAAAGTCTATGAGATTTCCGAAATCTCATGCACACTTGTTTTTTTTGTCATCAGGATTTTGTGCTTTTTATGGTTTTTTGCACAATCGAGCACGTCACTTCTTTCAGTATTTTTTCAGCATTGAAATGAATGGGTAGTGAAAAAACACAGGTATCGGGTTTTGCTGCATTTTTTGTGCCAAAACCTGTTTCTATATTATAACTTTTTTTTTCAAAAATAAATTTTATCAGCATTCACAAGAGACAAATCAAGCATGCCAAAACCAAAAACTCAGGAAAAAAATGCAAGAAAAACATCCTTTTTTTTTTCTCCAGCTCCTTTCCTGCCAGATCATCAGGTTTTGTGGCAGAAAAAAAAACCGCCTAGTGTGAACTTATACTTAGTAAGTTTTCTAAATGTGCAGTGAATTTGCAAACCAATCACAGAACGTTTTTCTCTATGAACAACTCCGCTAATCTCAGTTTGCTTTCCTAATGTAATACTTCGCCTCACAAGTTGATAAAAAAAATCATATGCAATGTTAAATACTATAAACCATAGTTAAAGATCATTAAACATTAATTCCTTCCCAACATGTGACATAATAGAACAGTCCATCACAGGACGAGTCTTTTCTGTATGGAGCCAGCTCAGGACACCTACACCAGGGGTGTCAAACTGCATTCCTCGAGGGCCTCAAACCATGCGTGTTTTCAAGATTTCCTTCTCATTGCACAAGGTGCTGGAATCATTCTGTGCAGGTGATTAAATGATCACCTGTGCAATACAAGGAAATCCTGGAAACATGACCTGTTTGCAGCCCTTGAGGAATGCAGTTTGACACCCCTGACCTACACCATATCTGGAAGATATCTGCTGTTTTACATAGCTGACGTCTTTCTGTAATTGCAATGGCCCGAGAAGACTCCAATCTTTGCTTTTAACAATTTAAATGCTGCTGTCACATTGAAAGCGGCATTTAAATAGCAAGAAGTGTGCGCCTGCAGCAGCTCCTATCGGTATCATGCAACAAGATCATGAGGATCCATGGCAGATGGGGAAATGACACAAATTTTGGTTTTCTGCATTAGTGGTTTTAGATATTTATTTCTTTAATCAGATGTTTCTTTGATTGTTGAAGTACAAATATAAGCATTTCAGAAGTTTTCAAATTTATTGGCAAACACATCAAGTTTGTGCAGACTCAATATCTACAGTGTTGAACCTTATTTTCCAAAGCTTCTTCAATTCGCCATGGCGTGCTAGATATTGGCTTTTGGGACACATCCTGACCAAATTCTGACTAATGACGATCCTTTTTTTGCCTAATCTGTGCCTGGAGTTAATAACCATTCCTATATTTTTGTGAACTCACTTTTTGATGATTAACCAGTGGTTCTTGGTAGGTTTGAAATCATGTGGAGTTTTCCTGGCCATGGTCCCAAAATCTCAATGTTTTGTTGACCTAGAAAATGATCACTTTTCTCATGAGACATTTGACTCCATCATGCTGTAAAAAGCATTGTTAATCATCAAATTGCTGTTTGATCATTGGAAGATTTTCCTGGAAGATATTTGGAGATTACTCTTTATTCATGGCAGTGTTCTTAGAAAGAAAAATTGAATAAACCCACTTCATTGTATGAAAAGCAACCCCACGCATTTAAAATACTTTACTGTTGGCATGGCACAGGACTCATGGAATCACTTACCTTTTCTTCTTTGGACAACCATTCTTCAAGATATCCCAATCACTCTGAAGGCCCTTCATCTGAAGTTCAATCCCTATACTTCCTGCAGAATGTCAGTTTCTACTTCATTTTTTGTTGGGCAGAAGTGGCTCCATTGTGGTCTTTCTTGAAATTTCCTAAACCCTTTGCTACCTTAAGCCATGTGTCATGAAAACAGTAAACAGTCCTAAGACCGTTCATTAGTAACATTTCTTTTCATACAAGGGGGATCTCACTCATAATTTTGCCTACGATCACTGCCATGAAGAAAGAGTAGTATATAAACATCCTCCAAGACTAACTTCTTTCAACCATATAGTAGGAATTTGATGATGAACAATGCTTTTTCTAGCTTGATAGAGCACCAAATCACAAGGCAAATATAATAACCACGTGGCTCGTTTAACAAAACACTTATTACATTTTATGTCCATAGCCAGGAAACTGCAGATTTCATCTCAATCCAATTAAGAACCTTTGGTAAATGCTGAAAACATTGGAAGACAAAAAAACAAACAAACCTGGAATTGTTTATAAACTCCAAACGCAGATTGGGCAAGAATGTGTGGGTACCACGTAGATATATAATGTTGCATTATATAGTTATCAAGTAGCCTAAAAAAGTAAAGTAAACAGTGGGAAAAAAAATGTAATATATAAACAACAAAATGAAATAAAAATTCGAAGCGCTCATCAGTTTCCTCATTAAATTAAAGAAATAAATAATAAACGTGATATAGTTGCGTCCATAAAAATCTGAAATTTAAATTTAATCTGATGGGTAAGTGATGTAAAGAAAAAAATTGGATCTCCAGGAATTTTGTTTTTTTGTTTTTTTTTTGTAATCGCAACTCCACCAAAAAGTGAAATAATAAAAGTTAACATGGTCAATAATTGTTAGTAATTGTTAAATATGCTTATTTCGCACATTTATTTAATCAGGACTCTTTACCAGATACGATACTCTTAAAGAAAAATGTCATGATATTTTCATAATAAATGTAGTGGTTTATTGGATTGTCCACAAAAATAACCACATTGCAGCAAAACATAAAATAGGTGAATTAGTTACAAAGAGATTGTCCATTTGTCCATAACAACTTTTGTTCCACATCTTTCCCAAAGTTCTGAATGGTAAATGGCGTCTGTCCCTGTCATGGAGTATGGTAGAAGTCTTCATAAGCACATCTACCAGCTGTTCATTCCGTCCGTCTGGAGTCTGTAGAGAGTGAAGGTGACAGCCCCCACGTGATTATACTGTATATGTCCCATAGAGCACGTGTTCTCTCTATATTGTGTTAACTTTTACTCTGAGCTAAATATTTTAACATACTGACCAGATAGTTATTAGACTATACAAAGTCAAGTGGTTGTTTTGGAGGCACAGCGAGCCACTGGGCATTATATTTAGCGAGCATTTGGATTCAGGTAATATGTGTTTATCAGGGGTTATAACTCCTTCCTTTTACGCTAAAGATTTGATATACACGTTGTGGATAATGGTGCGGTGATATGCATGTTTGGGGATGTTTTCCACATGATTTAGCTGCTAGCAATTGGGACTTGTTATATGCACTGGTATTTTGAGCGTGTGCTCTTATATGTGACATGGTGGGTTATCCTACATAACTAATCTGTCACATGTAATGCGACTTAGATATTGAGGTATTAATATTTTTTACATTTCATTAAATTTAAATCACATCAGTGAACTTCAGGTATAAATTTTTGATGACTTGGTAGTGTATATGACTTGTATGTTATCCTGAATATCCTGGTCAGCATTTGCAGATTCTGCGTTGCTAAGGAGTAAAAGGGGAGGTTATAAAATCTATCTGCATATTGGGACAATTTGTATCCATATGCTATAGCTGGCCTTATACATATATCTGTATCCGGTTAGAGGCACTTTTTTAATCTATGCACTTTTTTATGTATCTTAATAAAGTTGTATTTTTAATCAAAAAAACAAATACACTTTTTTGATTTGGTATAGTCTAATAACTATCTGGTCAGTATGTTAAAAGATTTAGTGAAGTGTTGCCCACCTTTGATATAGGAGAATGGGCTTGGGTTGTATGCTTATCTGAGCTAAATACGCAGAAATAGCTTTTGTAATGTCAGCGAGAGGCAATGTGCTCAGTACAGAATTCAATCATTAATATTTAACAGTAATACTGTCACAATAGTGTGCAAAATACAAGCAGTCACACTGCTCCACTTATACGTGAAAATTAAAGCAATAGAGGTCTTGTAAAATGGTGATAAAATATATATCTTTTTTTTAGATTAATAATAATAATTCTATAATTATTATTATTCTTTGAAAGGAATCAGTCACCACATGTGACCTATCTAAACTATTAATAAGGCCATACAGGGTATAGACTGCTGAAAAAAAAGTCCTACCTGTATCTCTCTTTACTGTATCTTACTTTATGTAAATGATCTCTTCCAGGCTCTAAAGAGGATGGTGCCTGGAAGAGAACACTGCCCCTGTATTTCATTATCATGTTAATCCTCGCCCATGTCGTTGCTGTGTGCCTGTGAGATTGGGTTATCTTCCTATAATCACCTGTGCTGTCCCAGTGTCATTGTTCTTCAGTATTCCACCCTTCTCTGGGCATTGGCTTCACGTTCCTGCTACACACATGCCGGCGAGTCACTGCTACTTCGCTTCCAGCATTCTCCGGCGTGCAGAAACACTGGTGTGCAATCACTGGTACTTCCGCTCAAAGTGATTCTGCACACTGGAGACCACTGACTGCCGAAGTACCAGTGACTCGCCTGCACCTACGCAGTAGGAACATGAAGCCAATGCCCAGATGGTGGAATACTGAAGAAGAACGAAGGCATCGGGACTGCGCAGGCGGGAGATTACAGGACGAAAACCCAAAGTGACAGGCACACAGTGACACTATGGGAGGGGATTCACATGATAATGAAGTACGTGGGCAAAGTTATAAAAGATGTTTTGTCAACAACAAGACATCTGATATGAGACACACAGGACTTTTTTTTTAGCACTTTATAACCTGTATGCCCATATTAATAGGCTACAAAGCTCAACAGTGGTGACTACATTTCTGCTACACACGTGCGATCTGATTATTGCCTGAATGTAGCAGAGGAGATCAAAGTAGTGCAGCTTCTAGTCTCCCATGGAGACTAGTGAAGCATGCAAAAAGTATATTTAAAAAAGTTTTAAAAAATATACACATTTTTTTTTTAAATATGAAAGTTCAAATTACCTCCCCATTCAAAATAAAACAATTAAAAAAATCAAACATACACATATTTGGTATCGCCACATTCAGAATCTCCCAATCTATCAATATAGAAAAAATAATTAACCTGATCACTAAACGGCGTAACGAAAAAAAAATTCAAAACATCAGAATTGGAGTTAATTTTTGCCTACCCTAAGATTTGTAGCAAGTTGGTTAGCATCACGTGCCCTGATTTTCAAGGGAAAGGTGTCCATTCCTGAGGTGGTGCTTTAAGCTGCTTCCAGTACTTATAATTCCATTTATTCTAATATAATTTGTAAATTAAAAGATTCATTTTTTTCTACCTGATAATTTTGAGATTTTTATTTGCCCTTAAAAAAAAATCTTTACGGAAACCTCCTTTTTTGCTGTTTGTTATGTGCATAGATATGTATAATACTCTAAAAATTCTTCTTGGATTCTAACCAGTAGCAAATTCTATTCTTCTTGTGACTTGTACCATATATTTTCTCTGCTGGATGTAGTGTAAAATGATCTTTTATGAATAGGATCCCCCTCAGATTCGCTTTTTACCTGCATCCCATATGAATGTAGTGGTGGCAGCAGGGGTGTAACTACAACCGGTGCAGGGGTTGCAATCGCACCCGGGCCCTGGAGCCTAGGGGGCCCTAAAAGTCCCTTTGGCCTATAGAAAAAGACTATAGCTATTAAAGATTTAAAATATTTGGGGGCCAGGTTGGAGTTTTTCGCATCGGGGCCCATAAGTTTCAAGTTACGCCACTGGGTGGCAGTGTCCTAAATTTTCACCAAAATAAACTTTTGTCTTTCATATTTTACCTCCTTGTAATCCTCAGTTATTGTGAACCAATGTGGACCCGATCTTATATTACCAAATGATCTGTTGTTTCTTTATCCAATTTCAAAACCTATTGGAGAATGAACAGATAAACGTTCCTATTTGTTATCTGCACATTAGAATCATTCCTGAATCATTCCTTTATTGTAGCAAGAAAAGGTATTTTTAGCTGGGCTCCTTCTTCTCCTAACATTGATATTGCCCAGTTCTTTACACATTTTAGCCAGTGGTAGGGTTTAAAAGCTCCTCTATTGTTTTCATTCTCAGTCTGTCCATCTGTTCATCCCAAACACAGTTGAAATCTCCTGTTACTAGTAAAGAATCCCCTGGGGCACTCCATACTGCAGAAAAACCTGATACAGTAGATTAACGCCTGCAGATGAAAATGGGGGTGGAATGTATATAAAGGCAATTTCACACATATCTAAATTTATAATTTTTTTTTATTATTATTTAAAAAAAAACAAAAAAACTTCAAATTATAACTTTCCCTCACATTTCACTTTTTATTTCCTGTTTATGCTAACCCTCCTTGAAAATCTAGTGAACACTAAATGTAATTCTTCTTAGATTTTTCAAAGCTATAAAGACATTAAATTGTATAAAGAATAGAACATGAGCAAACATTTTCTTTCCAATACCTTAGTCATGTTTATCTCTTGTAAATGTTTATCATAAGACGGACTAGTGTCACATAGCCAGAGCTATGGCTTAGTTTATATTCCATGATGCTTGGAGCTCAGCACTCTTAAGAAGCCTCGGATTATTAAAAAAAAAAACTAACACATAGTCCGTGGATCGCAAATTATCATTCTTACCATTAATCCATGAATATTAGGTTTAAACGGGATTTGTCACCAGGTTTTGGTACCCAATATGAGAATGTCATATTGCAGAGACAGAGACCCTGATTATTATGATATGTCACTTACTTGGCTGCTTTGTTTTGATAAAATCACTGTTTTATCATCAGATTATCACTAGATGAATAGTAAACCTGCAGCTGGGTAGTCAGTCATATTCATGAGCTCTGTAAAACCCCACCTCTGATTGTCAGCGCTCTACCTATGCACACTAATCTGTCAATCAGTGGGTGTAGGTGGGATTATTGCAGTGATCTGGTAGTTCTGCAGCAGATAAAACAGTGATTTTATCAAAATGACAGCAAAGCAGGCCAGTAAGTGACATATCACTGGCATAGGGGTCTCCACATTATGCTGCTCTCAGATTTGGTGGCAAAACTCTGGTGACTTATTCCCTTTCATGCAGATAGTCAAAACCAGTGTCTTTATGCTTAGTGTAACCATCATTTTAATTTTTATTTCATAAATCAATAGTACACATGAAAAGAAGCAACTTTGTAATATATCTTATCAGAGAAATCTTCTTTCTCTGCCAGAATTGACCAGTCATTATCAAAATTCTCAATTCGGAAGTAAAATCCTTATTCAGTTAATACTTTCCCATTACTGAGATAGAGGAAGGTGGCTGCTACTGGTAGTTCCATGGGCTTGGAGAGAGGTAAATGTTCATTTCTCTTAAAAGGAACCTGTCAGCAGATTTTGCTGCTATAAGATGCAGCCACTGCCTTTCAGGGCTGTAGATAAGCCCCCAGTCCGACCTGCAAGTGAAGAAAAACAAATTATATTATACTCACCCAGGGGTGGTCCGGTCCGATGGGTATCGCAGGTCTGGGTCCGGCACCTCCCATCTTCTTGCGACGCCACCCTCCTGCATCTTTATTGCTCCCCGCATCGGCGCTCCTGCGCAGGCATACTTCTCTGCCCTGTTGAGGACAGAGTAAAGTACTGCAGTGCGCAGGCGCCGGGAAGGTGAGAGGGGCCGGGTGCCTGCGCACTGCCGTACTTTGCTCTGCAGGAGTGTGGTGTCGGGGAGCGATGAAGCAAGCAGCAGGGCGACGATCATAAGAAGATGGGAGGACCCGGACCTGTGACACCCATTGGATCGGACCACCCCCCCGAGTGAGTATAATATAACTTGTTTTTCTTCACTTGCAGTTCAGACCAGGGGCTTATCTGCAGCATTATAGAATGCTGTAGATAAGCCCTGAAAGCAGTGACCACATTTTATAGCAGCAAAATCTGCTGACCGGTTCACTTTAAGTAGCGGGGACACGGGACCGCCCGACAGCTGCAGGAGCCGGCTGCTGTGGTTAACACTGTGCGTGCTATTACAGAGAAATGAATATTCACAGCCAGCGCAGCGAATATTCATTTCTCTTTAGCAGCGGGCACAGGCTTTAGCCGCAGCAGCCGCCTCATGCCTCTTATGACCCGCTGCTCTGCCGCTGCCGTTCCCCCTCCATCTTCTGGACACCTCACTCAAGTATAAGCCGAAGGGGGTGTTTTCAGCACAAAAAAAGTGCTGAAAAACTCGGCTTATACTCAAACATATACAGTAATTTCCCCACTTTGCCTATCTAGGATAAAATCTGCTTGGTTCTTAAGGACTAAGTGTGGGAGCTACAATGTTAACCAATAGGCCAGAATTTTAGTAAAAATCTTAAGGTCTGCATTAAACAGTGCAATCTTTCTTTAATGGGTAGATTTCAGGGGTCCCTCCCTGGTTTAGGCACAAGAGCAATCAATGAATGTAACATGATTGGGATTACGGGAATCCAAGCTAAAACAAATACATTGTATAATGTGTGAACTCCATGTCTTTTTTCACTATGAAGTTTTGTTTTAAAAAATATGAAAAAAAATCTTTTTGATAATTTTTTGATCAAAAACCTTATTACGTGTGCTGTGATTCATAATCTATCTTCTGTTTCATAATAAAACCGGGACAAGACTTGTCACTCTATTTCACAATGCAATGTCATTTCATAAGGAATGTAACATTTGCAAAATGCTTTTCTAAATATATTTCTAATGAAAAGAAAATGTGTGGAATACATTTGTAATGCTTGGTTCTACTGATGCCTAGACAAAAAAAATCAGCTGGACTGTATAATTATTCTGTAAAAGATTCATATCTAGAAAAATGGTGATTCTGTGTAGCTGCAGTCCTGATTTCAGGTTGTGGTGGTTCTGGAAATAGAAACTGCTGCTGGTTGCAATGGAACATAAATGGTCTAGCAGTGTCATTAACATTAATCAAGTCAAAGTCTAAGGACAGTTACCAATGTCACTTACTCTTCCAGGCATCTGTTCTTTTTGTTCTGTTCGCCCTGCTGTAGTGCCACAGTGGTTACTGTACTTCTTTACAGTCCTGAGCAATGTTACCATGCAGCTGGTTCTGGTGAGCTCATCAAGACTTTACGTTTACAATCTTTCATGGCATGGTCCAAAGGTGCAATGGTCATTCCCACCTTCATGAGTGAACGAGCACAGAATTTTGCAGTTACATGAACATGTTACTGGCAAACTTGTGAATTTTTTTGGCCCTGGGAATAATGCATTTGGGTAGCAGTGAACCAGTTCAGTAGGATGGCTCATTTCATGTCTTTTTCTGTCTCTCTGGTATGCTTCTCAAAACTTTTTTAAGGAGATCTTTTGTTTATATAGTCTACCTTAGAATGCAGTTTGTTACTAACTTCTTGATGATCTTGATCAATGTGCTAAAAAATGTCCTAGAATTTCTCATTACTATATTCCATACTTAATGTTATGGTCAAACTGACTAGGTGATATAGGTTGCAATTTCTCTACGTGTACTTGTACATGTTCTCTACAGTCCTCTTTTTCTCTGAAGAGGCAGTTTGCATATCTACATGTACTTCAAACCCAACCAGAATAACTTCCCTGATCTGTGTCAGTTTACAGAATTCATGCAGAATATCCATGTCTCCAAGTCCTTTGGGAGTTAGATCTTTGAGACCACATATTTAACGGTGTATTCCTGCTAAGTTGTTCCTGCTGTTGAGCGTACCTGTCTAAAACATTAGGGATACCTGGATTGAGGTTCAAAGAAATTTGAAGTTTGCTGCTTCTAAGGCTAAAAGGAATGCTTATGAGCATTGACTAACTAGATCAAGCATTGTCTACCAAAAACATTAACTTAAGAGCTGCTTCTTAGAATTTTTCTCCCTGATTCTGTGGACTATTCTTAATATTAAAGGACATCAAAACACTTACATTCCGTCTTAAAGGGAACCGATCAGTTGCAAAAACACTATTTACCTGCAGATATATTGGTAATCTGCAGGTACATATTATTTAGATAATGTCTGACAATCTTAAGGAATCGGTGGCTACTGGGAAAAAAAATGAAGTTATAGCCACTCGCTTCCAGTCATCGGGGTGGTACAGACGATTGTTATAGTCACTCCTCTGGATAATGAGTGACTGCCTGCTCTGCACACAGGCTGCACAGCAAGCTGTAAAATCAATGTGCTGGCGAGTTATTACAGTGCATGTCACTGCAAAGTAATGGTAATTGTTACAGCACCCACCACCGCCCCAATGCCTGGAACCGAGCGTCTGTAGGGAGAATATTCTTTATTTTCTCCCTGTAGCCACTGTTTCAATATGCCAGACATGATTGAAATGCTATTTGCCTGCAGATTACCAATACACACTATCTGCAAGTAAATAGCGAGGTTTTTCAAGGTGACAATTTCCCTTTAAATTACGGTATCCTCTTTTTTCCACCTTCCCAACTCATTAAATGTAAATTTCTTGCAAACTCTCATCTTGATTAATAATTTCCCTCTAAGGTCTGGATATCTTCCTTTTTCCAAATCCACTTTAGACTTTGAGGTTAAACTGCTCCTGGATAGCAAAAAAATTAGTGGGATCTTTTATTTTAATAATTGGAAGAGGTTTTGGAAGAGCAGTCTTGGATTCCTAAGATTTTATTTATGCTTTAAAAGATTGCATGCAAAGTATTCCCTAAGACGTCAGTAGAATCTGTAAGGTGTAATGGGGGCTAACTCTTACATAATTATTTAGGTTTCTGTGTATTTTTTTCTTTTTGTCGGTCATACCCTGTTGCAGCAACGCGATGATTAATTTTTTTTTTCTGCTCCTGAGCTCTGTTTCTATGCTGCTATTTCTGATAAAATCAAATTTTCTATTTAAGCTCAGTAACGTCTCACAGCCTGCTGGTAAATGTACTCTTCTTCCTGGCTCAGTTGTGTGTTTTAGGAGACTTCATCTTGTACTACTTTGCTGACCTTGGCTACATTCCTGCTGCTGATCTGATTTTTCTTTTAAAAGATCTGCCTGGTTCTTTTATTTTATCTTCTGACTCTAACCTAGAGTATGTCCTGTAAACTCTGTAAGGCCGGTTTCACACGTCAGTGGCTCCGGTACGTGTGGTGACAGTTTCCTCACGTACCGGAGACACTGACACACGTAGACACATTAAAATCAATGTGTCTCTGCACATGTCAGCGTGTTTTTACGGACCGTGTGTCTGTGTGCAAAACATGGAGACATGTCCGTTTTTCTCTGGCAGCACAGTCCGCAAAGCGTCGCGCACATGTGCACACAGAGAACAGTGTGCACTCTCCTCCATGTGCACGTACCGCCGCAGGAGAAACAGCGCTACAGTAAGCGCTGCGCCCCCTGCGTGTGGTGCTGAAGCCGGCATTCATCCCTTCTCCCCAGCAGCGTTCGCTGGAGAGAAGGAATGAAAAATCAAGGGTTTTTTTTTTGTGTTTAAAATAAAGTTCGTGGTCACCTCCCGCCTCCCACCCCCTGTGCGCCCACCCGCTTGCATTAAAATACTCACCCAGCTCCCGCGATGCCTTCTCTCAGCGCCGCAGCTTGTCCTGTGTGAGCGGTCACGTGGTGCCGCTCATTACAGGGATGAATATGCGGCTCCACCTCTCATGATTCTTCAGGTCATTACAAGTTTGTAGATGCCAAACATGTCTAGGTTGTTTTTTTTATTGAAATAATGAAAAAAATACAAAGTTTGTTAAAAAATAAATAAATAAATAAATTGCGTCATATTCCAAGACCCGTAACATCTCCATTTTTCGTGATTTCGTCTGGTTGAGGGCTTATTTTTTGCGTGCTGAGCTAATGTTTTTAATGATACCATTTTGGTGTGGATATGATCTTTTGATCACCCGTTATTGCATTTTAATGCAATGTTGTGGCAACCAAAAAAAACATAATTTTGGCGTTTTTACTTTTTTTTTTCTCTACGCCGTTTACCGATAGGATTAATTCTTTTTATATTAATATATTAATCGGGCAATTCTGAGCGTAGTGATACCAAATATGTGTGTTGTTTTTTGTTTTATTTTGAATGGCGCGAAAGGGGGTTATTTGAACTTTTTTATTATTTTTTAGAAACTTTTTTTTTTTTTTACTTTTTGCATGCTTGAATAGTCTCCATGAGAGACTAGAAGCTGCAGTTGTCTGATCGCCTCTGCTGCACACAGGCGATGATCAGATTGTCTGTGTGTAGCAGAAATGCACACTTGCTATGAGCGCCGACCGCTCTGTAACTTGCACCATCTTGCGTATTTGCTGAAATTGTTCTCTATGCTATTATGTGTTGGTGGTGCAATAAATTATTGCCACGCTGTTTTACCCCCAGTAGCCTTGTCTGAGTATTGCCCACAGGAAGAGAGAGCAGACGTTCGGTGCTATGAGCCCTGGTCCATGCAGTCTTTCTAAAGACAGCCAGGCCAGCGGACGAGAGCACCCACTAACCCTGTATCTTTACATATATTATATATGTTAAGGATATAAAGGAATAGCTTTATATGGGTAAAGAACAGCATAATATTAAGTACGTTACAGCAGCGCTGGCGCCCCTGCACGTGTTTTCACCTGTCCAAGCTCAATTGGCGTCTGCTACCTCCCTGGATTTGGGCGCACGCTTCGGGACTCTTAAAGGGTCAGCGTGCTCGTTCCTTAAAACATCCCCAGGTAATAGCTGGGAGACGTTTGGTATATAAAGCATCCTCCCGTCGTGCTTGTAGATGCTACATGCATCCACCTAAATAAACCTTCAATGGCAATATATCCATTTTTTTATAACATAATTAACCCCGCAGCGTCTCCATTTTTCATGATCTGGGGTCGGTTGAGGGCTTATTTTTTTACGTGCTGAGCTGGCGTTTTTAATTATACCATTTCGGTGCAGATAAGTTCTTTTGATCGCCCGTTATTGTATTTTAATGCAATGTCGCGGCGACCAAAAAAACGTAATTCTGGCGTTTCAAATTATTTTTTTGCTATGCTGTTTAGCGATCAGGTTACTGCTTTTTTTTTATTGATAGATCGGGTGATTCTAAACACGGCAATACCAAATATGTGTAGGTTTTATTTATTTATTTTTTTTAATTTTATTTCGAATGGGGTGAAAGGGGGTGATTTAAGCTTTTATATTTTTTTATTTTTTTCACATTTTTTTTTTTTTTTTTTTTTTTTTTTTACTTTTGCCATGCTCTGCTACATAGCAGAGATCATCAGATCGCTGCTATGCAGCAGAAATGCAGGTGTGCTATGAGCGCCGACCACAGGGTGGCGCTCACAGCTACCGGGGATCAGTAACTATAGAGGTCTCAAGGACCTCTATGGTTACTATATAAAGAAGCATCGCTGACCCCCGGTCATGTGACGGGGGTCAGCGATGCGCTCATTTCCGGCCTCCCGGCCGGAAGCGCCGGTTAAATGCCGCTGTCTGCGTTTGACAGCGGCATTTAACTAGTTAATAGCGGCTGGTGAATAGTGATTTCACCCGCCGCTATTGCGGGCACATGTCAGCTGTTCAAAACAGCTGACATGTCCCGGCTTTGATGCGGGCTCACCGCCGGAGCCCTGCATCAAAGCAGGGGACCTGACGTCGGACGTACTATCCCGTCCGAGGTCAGAAAGGGGTTAAAGGAAAATCATATTAAAGGTAAAGGAGCCAATTAAAAAAAAAGGTTGGTATACCACTTTAGGGATGCATTAGAATCAAAAATATTGTGTCTCCATTAAATCTTATCCATAGTCTCCACATAGAACAGTATGTCATCAGCCCCCTAATGTATCCTAAATTGTATATATTGGCATTGCAGGTTTATTTAAGTGGATGCATGTAGCATTATACTTCTACAAGCACGACAGGAGGATGCTTTATATACCAAACGTCTCCCTACTATTACCTGAGGATGTTTCACCGCCGGGCACCGCTCTGTCTTCCGTGTCCTCTGGCTGTGACGTTCAGAGGACGTGATGACGTGTTTAGTGCGCGCCCTCTGCCTGAACAGTCACTGCAGAGAGACGGAAGACACAGCGGCGGAACAGGGACAGGTGAATATCGCAAGTGTCGGGGGCCTGAGCGATGAGAGGTATGTCATTTTTTATCGCAGCAGCATATGGGGCATAATATGCTATGGAGCATCTTATGGGGCCATCAACCTTTGTGCAGCATTATATGGGGTATAATAATTTATGGAGCATCTTATGGGACCATCAACCTTTGTGCAGCATTATATGGGGCATAATATTCTATGGAGCATCTTATAGGGCCCATCATGAACTTTATGGAGCATTATATGGGGCGTATTTTGTATGGATCATCTTATGGGGCACATCGTGAACTGTATGGAGCATTATATGGGGCTCCTAATTCAATATGGATATTCAAAAACACTTAACCTACTGATGTCTCAATCAATTTTACTTTTATTGGTATCTATTTTTATTTTTGATATTTACCGTTAGCTGCTGCATTTCCCACCCTAGGCTTATAGTCGAGTCATTGAGTTTTCCTATTTTTTGTGGCAAAATTAGGGGTCTTGGCTTATACTCGGGTCGGCTTATACTCTAGTATATACGGTAAATAAACTTTGTTATAATTGACTGCGGACTATATTGCTCCATTTTTTGTGTGGAAGAACTTGTTTTAATTTTTTTTGCTTTCTGTTTCTATTACGATATCTGCATATTCGATATACACATGTGACTATTTCTTGATGTATGTATGTATGTATGTATGTATGTTACTTTGATACACTGTGTTATAGTTTGTTATATTGTATATCTGATGAAGGTTTAAAAGACTGAAACATTTTTCAACAATTTAAGAATGCTGGATCCTTTCAGTATTTAGTGTAATTAAGTGCCAACATCACTATTAACCTTCATTTTTCTTATAGTTATATACAGACTATACTGGCACCTTCACACCTTGAAAAGGTTCATTATTCTAATTGTCTTGTCATTAAATGGCTAAGATGTCACAGTAGGTGATTGAGATGTATCTTATTGGAGTATATTATTCATAACAACATGTGTCCATTACAATGTACATCCTTTAAATATCTGTGCAGCAGATACCTAATTAAAAGGTATTATTTTATACACTCAGGCTATGTTTTTCTTTATCACAAGATTGATACTTCATAGTTCTCAAGGTAACATGTAAGCCCAGAGAAGGAATTGATGAGTGTTGACCTTAACACTGTGTAGTTTTTAGTCAAATATACTGTATTATTCTTTTAATTTATTTGTGTATGATAGATATTTGGTTTCTCTATAATAAAAGCAGCCCTAACTGCTAGACGTAACTGTTCTAGGAAATGCTATACTTCATGAAATTAGATTTCTGCAATGTCCCTACTCTCTGATACTGTCTTCACCAACTAGACAATGTTACTGCCTGCAGGGATATCTTAGACCACAGGTCCCCCAACTTGCGCCTTGGGAGCCACATGTGGCTTATGAGCCTGTGATGTGTGGCTTGAAATGGTCTGCCAGCTTAATGAATTGTCATAAGGTCCAGCAACCAGCTATGCTCTCTCCTTCAAACCACATATCCAAGCCCTTTACACTTCCTGCCGACTTCAACTCAAAAATATTTCGTACATTCCTAAACCAAGAATCTGCAAAAACCCTAGTCCGTGCCCTCATCATCTCCCGCCTTGACTACTGTAACTTCCAGCTCTGTGGCCTCCCCTCAAACACTCTCGCACCCCTCCAATCTATTCTAAACTCTGCTGCCCAACTAATCCACCTGTCCCCCCGCTATTCACCGGCCTCTCCCCTCTGTCAATCCCTTCACTGGCTCCCCATTGTCCAGAGACTCCAGTACAAAAGCCTAACCATGACATACAAAGCCATCCACAACCTATTTCCTCCATACATCTGTGACCTCATCTCCCGATACTTACCTACACGCAACCTCCGATCCTCACAAGATCTCCTTCTCTACTCCCCTCTTATCTCCTCTTCCCACAATCGTATACAAGATTTCTATCACGCATCACCCCTACTCTGGAAATTTCTACCACAACATATCAGACTCTAGCCTACCATCGAAACCATCAAAAAGAACCTGAAGACCCACTTCTTCCGACAAGCCTACGACCTGCATTAACCACCAATCGACCAAACATCCGCACGACCAGCTCTACCCTCACCTACTGTATCCTCCTCACCCATTCCTTGCAGATTGTGAGCCCTCGCGGGCAGGGTCCTCTATCCTACTGTACCAGTCATGACTTGTATTGTTCAAGATTATTGTACCTGTTTGTATTATGTATACCCCTCCTCACATGTGAAGCGCCATGGAATAAATGGCGCTATCATAATAAATAATAATAATGAAGAGGTCTCCAGATGGTGGCTGTTGGAAGTTACTTTCCACAGAAGAGAAGATCTGGATGTGCATATTTGTGGCAGTTGATGCTGTTAGTCAGAGGTGTGCTTGGATAGAAGAGTGTGGTGTGAGTGCCTGATATGGGAAACCGATTAGGGTTAAATGGGAAGCCTTGGATGTAAGTACACCACCTATATGGGAGGAGGAGGAGGAAGGTGGTCTGATTTCTGTGAGAATGTTTTGGCTATCATTATATCGGTAATTGTGGGTTCTGAATGTCTCTGCTGTGATGGTGGTGGGGTACTGGGTGAAGAATTGAAAGAATCTTGGCTGGCTGCAAAAAGTGTTTACAATTTGCGTTTATTCATGAAAAAAACGGAAGTCATATCAAAGAAATTTTCCCCTATCATGAAGTTCAATATGTCACGAGAAAACCTTGTCAGAATCTCCGGGATCTGTTCAAGCGTTCCAGAGTTATTACCTCATAAAGGGACAGTGGTCAGAATTGTAAAAATTGGCCTAGTCAGGAAGGTGAAACCGGGCTTCGGGATGAAGGGGTTAAAGTACATATCTCTGAAATGTAAGTGTTCCAGAGAAATCTATACCTGACAACAATCGTGCAGGCAGGATTTGATTCATGCTGCCCTCAGTTTGAACAGCATGAATCAGATTACAGGTTCCCTTTATAATAAACAAAATAAGAATGAGGCTATGTTCACACGATGCGGTTTTTGCTGCGGATCCGCAGCGGAATTGCAGCTGCGGATCCGCAGCAGTTTTCCATGCAGGGTACAGTACAGTGTTACCCTATGGAAAACAAAATCCGCTGTGCCGACGATCCTTTTTTTCGCAGGCAAATCCGCGCGGATTTGCCTGCAGAAAAAAAGAAGTACCATGTCAATTCTTTCTGCGGATTCCGCTGCGGGTTTCCAACAGCACCAATAGGAAACTGCAGTTGGAAACCCGCAGTGGAATCCGCAGTAGAAAAAGGACACAAATCCGCGGTGAAAAGCACCGCGGGTTTTCACTGCGGATTTTCCCAAAAAAGGACCTGAAAAATCCGCAGTGAAAAAAGGATCGTGGGAACAAGCCCTAAGGGTATTTTCAATGCAAACTTTTTTTTTTTCAATTTTTTTTTATACTGTTTTGGAATTACGGCTTTTATTCTGCTTCTAGTTCATTCAGTGGACAAGTGTATTTTTTCAATAGTGTAGTGCTTTCTCATTGAGTTTAATAGGATTCAGCAGTGGCCAAAATGTATTACAGGGAGTTTTGTTTATTTTTGGAGCAGTAACCGCTCCAATATGCTTGTGAAAAACTCAGTGAGAACATATCCATAGGCAGCATATGGCTCAGGAGGGATACTTCCAGCAACATCATTTGGCTATTGTACTAACCTTTACTACGCATGGCGCCTTTTTCAGTAACCCACAGCTTTTTCTGTTAATAGGAAATTATTCTTGGGATTTATGCTCTAATGGTGGCAGAGTTCAATGACTGTGGGTAACGCACTGAAAATGGATGGAGTATATACATGGCTTTTGTATTAATGGCCTTGGGAAAAATTGAACATTTCTGGCTGGAAAAGCTACTATAACTGCAAGAGCCATTACATTTCCGTGTAAAAATCGTAGTAAGATACATACATTTACGCTGCCAACATGAAAGCCTTAGTGTACAAGCGTCTTTGTTTTCATTTCAAAGCCATTCCGTGATGGCTGTTAAGACAGGTGTTAAGTGTGAACTGAAAAATCATCGGCAGAAATGATCATTTGCTAATTTGTATAACAATCTTCCACTTACTATTGTGAGTGTGCTGTGACATTAGATCTGACATTACAGAGAAAACACGCTTATCTGTTCTCAATAGAAAACTGACAATCTCGTTCTGGCTTTTTCTGTCAATATCCTATTGATATTAAATGAAAGTACATTGTAACATTAATTATTTAGTGATTTGTTGTTTGAGCTCAACACTGTTACTAATAATGACTCCCTCCTTAACTACATTTTTCCTGCACATTTAACCCCTTCCCGCAGAAGCCAGTTTTCACATTACTGACCATGCTAAATTTCTCAAATCTAATATGTGTCCCTTTATGTGGTGATCGCTCTGATGCTTCTACATATCCCAGTAATTCTGAAATAATTTTTCGTTAGACATTGTACTTTATGTTCCTGGTAAATTTAGGTTGGTATGATATGAATTTATTTATGAAAATATCGTAAATTTGACATGCTCCGAAAAATTAGCAAGTTTTTCAACTTTGATTTATTTTCTGCCAAAATAGTCACACCATCAGAATAGATAAAGGGGTTATCCAGTCCAAATAGATAAATGCACTGTGGGTATTTGCCGGTTTCTTACCCGTGACCGGAGGGTGTGTTTGTATTATAGATACTCCCGACCATAGCCCGTCTACAGGGCATGGCATCACTTCACACACTTGTAGTGAGCGAGGTCAGACCCTGTCTAGTGATGCGGCCGTCCAGTGGGCATGGCTGACTAGAAGGTGCAGCCTCGTTTCATACAATTGTATGAAAGCGAGGATGCACCCACTGGCTGGGAGTATGTAGAACCCGTTCATACCCTCCGGTCTCGGATCAGAAACAGTGTGCGCTGTGGGGATTCATAAGTCTGCAATCACACAGACTGCAGATGTATTGATTTGGACCGGACAGCCCCTTTAACTCATTCCCGACATTGGATGTATCCATTTATCATGGTCGACTGGTACTTACTTACTGATGATGTATGGATACATCATGGCAATTTTGTGCTCACAGAGGCTGTGCTGACACCTGGCACTCTGTGCAGTACTGGTACCTGTACTGCTCCAGGCACTTCAACCCCCTAAATATTGCAATAGATATTCATCGCAGTATTTACCCGATTGTTGCCACGGTGACCCAATGTTGTCATGATGACATCCGGGTCACCAGAGCTATCAAACATGCTAGATGATGCTCAGAGCATTATGTAGCAAGTTTGTCTGTCAGTGCAGCACTGACAGTTTGTAAAGCTTTACAAACAATAAGACTGCAAAAAGTGAAAGTCTCACAGCGAGACAAATTAAAAAAAAAAGTTACCTTTTTTTGTAAAAAATCTAAAAATAAAAAAAAAATTAAAAGAACAAAAATATATTGTACCCATAAATAAATATTTTTATGAAAAATAAAAGGTACACATATTTGGTATTGCGTCTGGAAAAACCCAGTCTAAAAAACTGTCCCCCTACTCAATCCCTTTGGTGAACATGGCAAAAAAAGGCAAAAAAAACTATACTTACCACCGAACGAAAAGTGGAATAAAACACAATAAAAAGACATATGTAAATAAATATGGCATCTCTGAAAATGTTGTCTTGACCTGCAAATAACAAGTCACCAAACAGCTCCATCAGCAGAAAAATAAAAAAGTTATATCGCTCAGACTATAGCGATGTCAAAATAATTTTTTTTTCCATAAAATAGTTTTTATTGTGTAAAAGCGCCAAAACCTATAAATGTGGTTTGGCTGTAATCGTACTGACCCAAAGAATAAAGCTGCCTTATTAATTTTACCACACACGAAACGACGACAAAAAAAAAATTCCTGAATTGCTGGTTTTCGTTAATTCTTCCTCCCAAAAATCGGGATAGAAAATGATCAAAAAATGTCATGTGTCCGAAAATGTTACCAAAAAAAAAATCACATTCACGCAAAAAAAACAAGCCATCACATGACTCTGTCTGCTGAAATATGGAAAAATTATAGTTTTAAAAATATGGTGATGCAAAAATAAATGTTTGCAAAAAAAAAGCTGCTTTTAGTGTATGACAGCAGCCAAACAGAAAAACCTGAAATGAATCTGGTATCTAATTCTAAAAATTTTAAGCCAATTCTTCACCTATTGTTGATTTGTTTTTTCTGCCTCCCAAAGATCGCGTAAGGCTCAGTGCATTTTTATCCTGTGCTGAGCGCCTGCACCAGGGTTTCCGTGAAAATTTCTGAAATATGTGATTCAAATGGAACCCCCAGCAGAAGATTCCTTATAATGAGGCAGAGATATCGTGGATACTATCTGGCCTATGATCCGGCAGTGTCCGTCTTTCTAGACGTGCATAAACACACGGTCTGCCATAGTTTTGTGCACTTCTGATAAAACGACATCGCAATAAAGGCCAGACGGAGTCCAGAGTAACTCTAGTGCCTCATTATAGTGAATTGATCCTTCAAGGGTTTTATCTGAATTACGTCAATTGGAGATTTAGATAGAGACCCAAAAATAAGTGCTCAGCGTTCAGCACATAATAAATGTGATCCCAAATGTAAAATGTTCACAATAAAAGCTTCAACTCGATCCTCAAAAAAGTACCCCCTCAGGTCCATCATCTGTCAATGGAAATATAGGGGGCTTCCATGTTACTGGTAGCACAAAGGCTCTGGAAAAGCGAAATGGCTCCTTGCACCTCAAAGAAAATTCAACTGATTCTGCGCTCCCAAATTCAAATGCCTCTCTGCTTTCTGAGCCCCACAGTGTGCCTAAACCATATTTAGCATCCACATGTTTGGCATTTCTTTAGAGTTGAGATCTCGCCTAATCTCCAGAAGTATGAGCTGGGGTTAACGTACTTTTCACTACACTACAGCATACTGGTCACTACAATGGCAGTTTGCAGTTTTCACTCGGCATCGTCCACTGCTTCTTGTTTCTGGAAAATAGACATGGAGTCAAAATCGTCACTACACTTGTAGGGATATCATCACTAACAAAATGAGATCTTGAGGAGGATTCTGCTCTTCTAGCAATTTGGGGCTCTGTATATGGAGTCAGCAAACTATTCTTGGAAAATCTGTGCTCCAAGAAGCAAATGATGCTGCATATCTCCTGTGTCTCGTTGTATGGCTAATTAGCACTGTAAAGCCATACATAGGATATTTCTACATTCAGCAGAAATTGTGGCACACACTTTGGTGCCTTTTTTTTTACCCATCTCCCAGTAAAAAAATATAAAATCTGGGGCTAAAACAAAATTTTGGTGGTAAAAATTTTAATTTTTGTTATCAAATTGTGACGCACCTATGGTGTCAATGTGATCACTGCACCCCTAGATGATTTCATTGAGAGGTGTAGTTTGTAAAATGGTGTCTCTTATGAGGGGTACTGCTGTTCTGGCACCTCAGTGGCTCTGCCAATGTGACATGGCAGGCTCAAACCAGCCCAGCAAAATCTGAACTCCAGTATGGCACTTCTTCCCCTCTGAGCTTTGCATTGTGCCTCAAAGTAGTTTTCCACCACATATAAATTTGGGATTAATTTTCTCTTGTTACTTTGTGAAAATAAAAAATTTTGGACTAAAAATTAATTTTTATGTGAAAAATATTTTTTTTATTTTCACTGCTTTACATCATAAAGCACTGTGAAGCACCTTGTGGGTTCATGGTACTTGGCACACATCTAGATAAGTTACCGAAGAGGTCTAGTATCCAAAATGGTGTCACGTTTGGGAAGTTTCCACTATTTGCTCACATAGGGTCTCTTCAAATGCGACATGGTGTCCACTAATTATTTCAGCAAATTTTGCATTCAAAAAGTCAAATGGCGCTCCTTCCCTTCCGAGCTTTGCCATGCGCCCAAACAGTAGTATTTTACTACATATGGGGTATCGACATACTCAGGAGATATTGCACAACAAATTGTATGGCGCATTTTCTCCTTTTACCCTTGTGAAAATAAAATAGCTGGGGCTAAAAAAAATCTTTGTGGGCTTCAGCATGCTCTGGAGAAATTGCACAACAAATTTTGTGGTCCACTTTTTCTGTGAGGCTATGTGCACACGTTGCAGATTTGACTGTGGAATTTTCTGTGCAGATTTTGCATTTATTGGCAGAAAACGCAGGTCACAATCTGCGCCTTTTTTTGGTATGTGCACACGTTGCAGATTTTTGTGCAGATTTCTTCCTTTTTTTACCCCTGCAGATTTCTGTTATGGAATGGGTGCAGAAACGCAGCAGATCTGCACAAAAGAAGTGACATGGTCCTTTTTTGAATCTGCTGCGTTTTCAGTGCAGATTTTTCCGCACCATCAGCACAGCATTTTTTTTGCCATTGATTTACATTGTACTGTAAATCACTTGCAGATCTGCAGCGTTTCTGCGCGGAAAAAAAAGCTGCAGATCTGCAGGAAATCCGCAACGTGTGCACATACCCTAACTCTTGTAAAAATAGAAAAAAAATTGCCTAAAGTAACACTTTTGTGAAAAAAAAGTTAAATGTTCATTTTTTCATTCCACATTCTAAAAATACCTGTGAAGCACCTGGAGGATTAATAAACTTCTTGAATGTGGTTTTGAGCACCTTGAAGGGTTCAGTTTTTAAAATCGTGTCACTTTTGAGTATTTCCTTTTTCAAACAAATTTTAATAACATTGTCAAATTTTACACCCAAATTTGGAACAATCTTAGTAGTAATATCAGTTTAAATATAGTTGTGCCATTTTACACAATTAGTGGATAATCAGGATAAAAGAGGATTCTGAAGAGAAATTGGTCAAGATGTATAACAAATCCAAGATTACCATCTCTTGTAATATGAATCACAATAGCTATTTGCAGTAGCGTCACTTCTTTCATACGAGTTATGCAGAGTAACCTTATCAATAATATCTCTAACGGGTACCGACTTTTGTTTCCAAAGTGCTGCTATGGCATTATTAGTAACCAGAACGTGTTGTGGTCCCTAAAAAAAAAAAAAAAAAAAAAAAAAAGGTTTTTTTTTTTATTTTGTTGAAAAAATTAGAAATTGCTGGTCAACTTCTAACTCTTATACATTCCTAACAAAAAAATTGTTTCAAAAATTGTGCTGATATAAAGTAGACATGTTAGAATTATTTATTATCTACTTTGTGTGACTCTCTCTGATTTAGTCATAAAAATTAAAAGCTTGAAAATTGAGAAATTTTGCCAAATTAGTTTTTTTTTTCCCCAAATAAACACAAGTCAAATCGAAGAAATTTTACCACGATCATGAAGTAAGTTAAACATACACTAGAAAAAAAGACCTAAGAATTACGATTTTTTGGATATATATTAAAAGGATAAAAAATACTAACAGACGTACATGCAGAAAAAATTGCTATAAATATATACAAAAATGGAAGGACTTGTTATCACACCCCTATTAAGATACCTACTGTTTCCTGCCTACCAGTTGAAGTTGGCACCCTATGAATTGCGCTATCTCCCCCGCTCCTCGGCGACAGTCCCTGCCGTCCCTATAAAACCCTAGATATAAAGAAGGGACAGGTGAAAATATAAATAAACATGTATCAGGATCAAAGACATACAACATGATTGTCACCTGGACCAACTGCCTAATGGTAATGGTAAACTGCTCCTTATATCTTTCCTATCAGTTCCACGGATTTATTAGTTTGGGATAGTTATTGCTTGATTCACTTTCACTGTCTCTGGACACATAGTCATTACATTACCATGAGGCAGTTGGTCCAGGTGACAATCATGTTGTATGTCTTCGACCATGATACCTGTTTATTTATATTCACACCTGTCCCTTCCTTATATCTAGGGTCTTATAGGAACAGCAGGGACTGCAGCCGAGGACCGGGGTGCCATTATTGCAATTCATAGGGTGCCAACCTCCACTGGTATCATGCAAAAAAAGAAAAACAAGGAGCGCACATGAGAAGGACTTGTTAATTAAAGGGACTAAGGCAGCTAAGGAGAGCCAAAGGGCCACTAACCTGGGGTTATGCACCCCTGCATAACCCCGGTGAAAGCAGAGAGGTGAGGGAGACAAAACTCCGTGCTGAATGACTCTTCCTGCTGGAGGCACGTGATAACACCATTTGACTGTGGGGAGGAGGTGTGGAGTCACATGACCGCAGGTCCTTTAGCAGAGGAAAAGGAATTTGCTGCACCTGGAGCTGCTCCTGCCACGTACCCTCAAAAGGGATGTGAAGTAAGGAAAAAGTGATGCGGTCTTTAGGAGCTCTGAGACAAGAAAGGTAAAACAGTTAAAATTAAAAGGCACAAGCCTTTATTAAAATGTATAACAGTCCACAAAGCGTTTCAATATCGGCACGCTATGTACCTCAGGTGGTATAAAAAAACATATGGGGAAGTGACATATTTATAGGAAAAATGCACCAATAGGGAACAATAACCAATTAAACCAGGGGTCTTTTTTCTGCCAAGGGCCATTTGAATATTTATACCATCCTTCGGGGGCCGTACAAACTCCGCCCATAAAGTACATCCTGACTCTGGCACTGGTTTCAGGATGTAATCTTTCATTGCATGCCCTTCAGTGTTCAGTAGTGTACACTGTGTGTGTGTGCTAACAGAGCAAGAAGAAATGAATAACTCTGCATGTGTGTGCTAACAGAGCAAGAAGAAATTAATGATCTGGTGGCAATCAAAAAACAGCTCCCTGCCCAAGAATGCGGTCCCTGAGAATCTGCTCGGGGGCCTGATAAAAGGTCATCGAGGGCTGTAAATGGCCCTGGGGCCTGAGGTTCCATACCTCTGAATTAAACCCAGAAAGCACTCTTAGAGCGCCAGAGGAGACTAAAAACTAAGAAAATAAAAAGTAATAATTTAATAATGAGAAATAAAAATGAATAAAAATAAAATTGAATAAAATACAAAAATATGTAAAAAATACACAATTATAAAAATCATAAACTGTGAAAACGAAAAAAATAAACATTAGTCACCAACGACATTATCTGTAGTTAGATTCAGCCCTTCAGGAGCCAATGTGCCTAATTTTAAAGATCCAATAACATTCTCTATTAATAAGACTTCCCAACCAATCAGGAACATTGTCAGCAACCTGATCAATTATGATAAGACTCAAAATTTGGGATCTTTCTGATGCACAACACTAAAATGTTGCGGGGTGCCACTTGCGAGAAACTTGCACGAGTCTCGCACCTCAATACCCGGCACTTCTACCGGCACTCGGACCAGAGCATTCAGCTGCATAGAAAAACATGCAGCCTCACACTCCGGTCCCGAGTGCTGGCGGCAGTGCCGGGTATTGAGGTGCAAGACTCATGCGAGTTTCTTACAAGTGTGACCCCCAACCTTAAACGCAATATCTGTTTAATTAGGAAAAAAATGGCGTAGGCACCCGCACAATTTTGAAAACCAGAACAGGGAAAGCCATCGACTGGGGGCCGATGTTTATAGCCTGGGAATGTCGTAATACCCATGGAGCTTCCCAGGCTATTAATATAAGCTCACAGCTGAATACTTAGCCTTTACTGGCTATTAAAATAGGGGAGCCCCCCAAAAAATGACATGGGGTCCCTCTATAATAACCAGAAAATGCTATGCAGACTGCTGCAGGCTGATATTAATAGCCTAGGAAGGGGCCATGGATGTGGGCCCCCCGGCTACAAACACCAGCTCTCATCCGCCCCAGAAATGACGCATCTTTAAGATGCGCCAATTCCGGCACTTATCCTCTCTCTTCCAACTTGCCTTGTAGCGGTGACAAGTAGGGTAATAGTTGTGGGGCTGATGTCACCTTTGTACTGAAAGGTGACATCAAGGCCACGGCTTGGTAATGGAGAGGTGTCAATAATACACCTATACATTACTAATCCTATAGTTGTTACATGTTAAAGAAATACACTGCCAGACGAAAGTATTTTAATGAAATAAAACACCACACAGTTTCCCATATTTATTGTACTCCTAATTCCTGTGACACTCTCATTCTCCTGCAAAAAAAATAAAATAATAAACCAACAGAAATACTCCCTGTTCCGATGTAATCCATTTAATAACGACTGTCCCATGATGATCTCACCTGTAGAACAGTGAGATGTGACCGCTCTACAGAGGCCTCCGATGATACACTGACAGGAGATAATACTCCCGCAGTGTATCATTGGAGTTCGTGCTCTAATTTTAAGGCACTACCGCTGCGTGAGAATTTTCTCACGCAGTGGTGCCACAAGTGACAGCATGAACTTTGGTGACCTCTAGGCGGAGGACTGATCCACTGCGGGAGGATCACCTCCAGTCATTGTATCACCGGAGCCTTGTAGAGTGGTCACATCTCCCAATGTGACAGCTCTACATGGGAGATCGTCGTGGGACTATCGTTATTAAATGGATTACATCTGAACAGGGAGTATACTGTTGGTTTATTATTTTATTTTTTTTGCAGGAGAATGAGGGCATCGCAGGAATTAGGCGTACAATAAATATGGGAAACTGTCCCATCATCGGCTAATGCTGCCACTAGTCCCATCAGACGATTCCTGCCTACACACAGACCAGTACACACAGACACATGCACACACACCTGCAGATAGACACGCACATCTTCTCCGCGCACACACACAGTCTCCGCCCACACTCTTCCTCCTCCCTATCTGTAGCGTTTTCTGCAGCAAAACTGCAAATCTTTTTTCACCTGCAGTCCATAAAAATCAAGAAAAGAGCTGAATGGCACTAAGAAACAGGTGAGTACTCACTGTTTGAGCGGGTTTAGCAGAGTCCAGTAGATTTAGCTGAGTAAACATCCCCACCACTCGGTAATCCACGGAATATGGCGTGCTTGCTTGAAAAAACATATGTGGAAATCCAAATAGGAAAGAAAGTAGCAACACCGCACAAATCTTCCGATAAAAAACCTTTGTCCTTTATTTCAACAACGTGCTGTGGACATGGTTACAGAGGGCAGGATAGATGAAGAGTAAGCTGGTTAGGTTAATGGACTACGGCCGTTTTGCGTGTTACACACTTCAACGGGTCCAAATGAAACATGGTATGTCATTTCCTTTTAAACGTCATCACATGACCTCATGGAATTAAAATAATTAAAACATGCGAAACACATGAGCAAGACATATAAAAACAACCACCAACATTGTGTTTCGTTGATAATGTCACCAATTCACATAAATATCAAAAACATTTTTTCCAAAAACATATTAAACTGGCATAGAAAAAGAAATAGAAGATTAAAAGAAACAAGAAAGTCCAACATCTCATTAAGACCTACGGGGCCCTGCGAGTTAGATTTGATAATCCATTTAGCTTCCTGACGTAGGAGAATTTTATTATAGTCCCCCCCATTTTTTGGTGGTTTAACCACTTCTAACCCTGCAACTCGTAGGCAATGGGGATCGGAACCATGTACCTCCTGGATATGTTTTATAAACCGTGGCGAGCCTTTCCCTGTGGAGATGGAATTGAAGTGTTCCCGGAATCTTATGAACATAGATCTTATGGTTTTCCCAATATAAAAAAATGAACATGGGCAAAATGCGGTTTTGCTGCAGATTTGACTGACTCAATGGAAGTCAATGGGTGCAGAAACACTGCAGATCCGCAAAAAGAATTGACATGCTGCGGAAAAAAAAAAGCTGTAAATCCGCGTGAAATTTTCCACAGCATGTGCACACCAATTCTAGATTTCCCTTTGATTAACATTGGTTGTGCACTACGCTGCGGATTTGATGCAATTCCGCGCTTCCAAAAACGCTGCGGATCCACATCAAAATCCGCAACGTGTGCACATAGTCTACGGTTACTCTGTCAAAATTTGGTAAATTGCAGTCACCGTGTGCAGATGCGCACATCATCACAGTTTATCTGAACTCCCTGTGCTGATAGGAAGTCATGTTACTGCATTTAATCAATTTCTATACTTGTAGTCTCTCCTGGCTTTTCTCAATAGAAAGACATTGGAGAAGCCAGATGAGACTAGTCAGCGATTTCAGGTATTGCTTACTAGTGGTCACATGACCACTCAGCCGTTCAAGGAATACCTAGGAATCGTGATAGCGTGCGCATCACCCTTTGTCATGATGACTTTTCTTTTGTAACTTGACAAACCCTTTTTTAATAGCATATGCTGAACTATATAAGCAAAAATAAAATGTTGAAATGATTATTTAAACTACACATTTTTTATTTTCAACTGTTTTTTATTGTAATTTTTAAATTAAGTAGGGAGATGGACAGTGAAACAAAGGGTAGGAGGGTAAGATTGATTAACATGAAAAGGAACACACAATAAAAAAAAATTAGAAAACTTTGCAATACAAAGTATTAAGCGATATAGTACTATTATAAATATGATTATAATATGTCATCAATAACAGAAAATGATAAATTACAGCAATGTAATATTAGATATTATATAGACATATTAGGTCAGGTCAGAAAATAGATTTTACAACTGGATATTGTAGTTGGTAGTAAGAGCCTGTTAAAATTACAACCTGGAGTTTTAGCATTTCTTAAACAACGTGTTCCAAGTAAACTACACATGTTTTAAATAATAGCAGATACTTTGAAAGTATGACATTTGATTTTATAAATTTTCTTAGTAGGAACTTAATGACAAAAGTACTTTGGTATTGAAAACCTGTTCTTTATGAAACTACAATTATGGAAGTAGAGATAAATTCATGGCATTTAGAGTTTTAATTTGTCAATGTGTAAAAAAACAACATCTTTACATTTGGAGACTATAAACTTGTTTGTAAATATTAATAGGCTAGTTTTCAAATCCAAATTAATCTTTTGGAACATATGTGTTCTCATGTTACCAAGTAAACAAGTTAATGACACCTAAGCCACAGCACCCTAGGGGCTAAGGAGGATATTCCACTACAACTGTTTCCAGTTGATTTATTGGATGAGAGGTACAGTCAGGCTATGTACTCTGTGACAAAGTTACTGGCAAATTCCTGGAAGGGAGTCATGTTTCACTAAGGGTGTTAGCTTCAGTGATAGCAACCTAGCAAATAGTCAAGCACACCCAGTGCTGACAGGGAGTAATCAGCCATGATTAGTGCTAGGTTGGTTGAACAGCTATAGAGAGTAAGGAGTCCAGAGGATAAATACCCAGCGTTCTAGAGCATTCAGAGTGGGGGTGGACCTAGAGGAGCAAGCTCTGAAGCTGTGTTTGCATGTTAAGGGAAGTTGAACCTTTTGTTTGTTCCAGAAGCAGACAGATTCCCGTAGCAACAAGGACTGTGACATACATTATGTTTTGTTTTTCTGTTAGGCTAGGAAGGCAAAGTTTGTTTTGCTAAAGTTGCACTGGTTTATGCAGGAATTTTAATAAACTAGTGGATGATTTTAAGAGACAGTGTTCCTGTATCTACCTCTATGTGCAGCAAATTGAGACGCTCTACCACAGTTGGTGCTAGAAATGCGGGCAAGATACCTAGGAAGCAAGTGTGATCGCTGTGGACAAACTGCATGTCCTGGGTGAAGGCGGCTATAGGAATGGAACAGTGGTCAGACAAAATGGAGGAGCTGATCAAACACCTGGTCCACAGCCAGCCGCACCAGCAATAGCTGGTAAAACAGGAGACAGGTAAGCTGCTGATGCGACAGCAGCAGAGCAGACAACGGCAAAAGCAGACAGATTTACTCACAGAGACGATTTGTGGCATGGCGGCACCTTCAACCATAATGTCAGCTCATGATTTCTCTGTCCGGAAGGCTGTGAGGAGAGCCTTGCAGAAAATGATCCCGGGTAATGACATACAGGTCTTTTTAACTGTTTTTGAATGGGTTATTGATAGGGAGACACTGCCGCCAGAGCACAAAGGCCGACTATGATTTGACCTTACAGAACACCACAGAATGTGCAAAATTAAAAACAGAAATTTTAGCGCCCCTGGGAGTGATTATGTCCGTCATAGTATAACGGGTCCACCGCTGGGCATATCACAGTGACAAACCCCCTCTCTCCCAAATGTTTGATCCACTGCACCTTGTCCAAAAGTGGTTAAAGTTGGAGTCCTCTACAGCAGCGCAGATGGTGGAGAAAGTTATAATGGACCGTGTGACGACACAGCATTTCTTCTTAATTATGCCAGACGTAAATTGTGTAGGCCCAAAATCATAAACTGTTGTCTGAAATATTGACTCTTCTTGTAGGATGAATATTTACCTCTATTATTATCTCCTACACTTTATTTTCTGTTATTTTTGCAAAACAGTAATACATGGCCAATGAACAATGATGATTGCTCATATGTTGATTACAAATATTGTTAATGCTAGACAGTTTGTTGGCATTCTTAAAAAGGAGGAAAAACTATGCAACTAGATTACATACAAACAATACAGGTTGGCCTCATTCACATCTCTCTCTGACCTCTGGATGCTGGTTAAAGGCCAGTTGTGAACTTTGAGGACACAGGACTGCTTCATTGATCATCACTTAAACCCTAGAGACGTCTTAAAGAATCCAGGTTGGGACAATCGGGTCACCTGGCCACATACCTCACTGCTCTTGGTTAGCTTCCTAAGCTTGCCATTACCTCCTTGCTGCGGGGGCCCACTAAAAGTGGGGAGCCACTGGTGGGGGTATTCGGCACTGTAAGCAGCTCTAATCCCAGCGAGTCAGTGGAAGGGTTAGACTCTGTAATTTGCTCCATCTTGGGTATTTATTGGGACTGTTCTGTATGCTATTATGTGTTGGTGGTTCAATAAATTATTGCCACACTGTTTTACCCTTACCCTGTGTTGTTTGAGTAGTGTTCTGCCCATGGGGAGAGAGAGAGCGCCTTCAGTGGTTTGAGCCTTGGTCCATGCAGTCTTTTTAAAGACAGCTGGGCCAGCGGAGGAGAGCACCCACTGACCCCCATGTCTACACAAACCGGTTTGTGCACTCCCTACCAATCCTGATGCAGACTTGGGTTTCCCAGGGAGATTTTTGAAATGCTGATGACTTGGTCGGACTGGTCGAAATGTATCAGGGGGTCGACAGGCCCTTGAGAAGGCAAACTGTTCCATACTGGGGGAAGGTTAAAAAGGGGGTGGGGTGTCCAAAGTCAAAGGGGGCAGCCGAGGTCATGCTGAGGGCATCACTGGAGGATGTAGTTTGCTGGAGATGTTACAGCCCAGGTCATATAGCTACCCATTGTCCCCTGACCACAAAGCAAATGGACTGTAGCATGAGATGCCAGTGTTTATTCTATGCATCTCCAGCTTGGAGTGTGGACTGTCCACCCGGCAAGGGGCCCCAAGCTTTATCCCGGGGAAGAAGGTGGGTGTCTGCTGCATTCATAGGGATGCTAAATACTATCCGGTGACCAGAGTGGTCATTGAGACGGACCAAGGTACTGAGTCCCATGAGGTCGGCGTGGTCCAGAAATTATTGCACCCAATTTTCATAGGTTGGGACTTGTGGGGAAGGGGTAGAGACCTCGATTGATCGGGTAAGAACCGGGTAGGCCTTCAAAAAAAAAAAAAGTCTCACCAACCCCAGTGTCTGACATGTTCCCTTGTGTGTAATGAGGGAAGAGGAGATGGTAGTATCCCCTGAGGCAGACATTCCTGAGATAGGGGTGACCAGAGAAAATTTTGGGTTCATCCAGCATAGAGACCCAAGTCTAAAAAAGTGTTCAATAAGGTAACCGTTATAAACTGTCACGGACGTTGTTTGTGGAACCACTGTGCCACGGACTGTGGAGAAGCGTGACTAAACAAACACCTGACTGTTCACTAGAGCCTCTAATGGTGAGGTTAGACTTGGCTCCCAATGAATGCCAGGTGCCACTCCAGGACAGACCAACGGACGCGCAGCAGCTGGACCTAGAGGACAGACTGTGGAGGGAGCAGCTGGCAGAGTTTGTATTAGAATGCAGCAGATAGTTTGCATCAGAGTGCGGATGGCAGTGTTTGTATCAGGGTGCAGCAGGCAGTGTTTGTATCAGAGTGCAGCTGACAGAATTTGCAGTTGAGTGCAGCAGGCAGGATTTGCAGTTGAGTGCAGTGGGGACTGGTATGCAACCTCACACAATGTAGACTGCAAAACAGGAAGGTTGCTCAGGCACCTCCCCAGTGGGGAGGAAGCAATATATACATAATATCCCACAGCCATTGGCTGGGAAGGAAATAGCAAGTGCACACACTGGCCCTTTAAGAGGGCGGGAGCACACATGCGCATGCCCTAAGGACATGGATAGAGGACCGGCTGGAAGCATGCCGAGCTTGGGGAAAGGAAGAACTGTCTGCAGCATGGGTGAGTGAATAGACATGCCGGCGACCCTGCCTGTCAGAGTAGGTATCCAACGTGGTGCTCACATAAACAGCATAGCACAGGAGTCGGGAGCTGAGACAAGGTTTCCTGATTTCACGTTGAGTGGGAACTACTTATACTGGGTTATGAAGGTGAGGGAGGAGATAGTAGAGCAATTGTTGGTATCAGGACCCCATAGACAATGGGTGTTGGACAAGGCCCATTCACATGTCTTGGGTTGCCATCTGGGGATGGAGCAAACTCAAGAACTGTTAATGCGAAAGTTCTATTGGCCCCAATGTCACCGGGAAATCCTAAGATATTGCAAGTCTTGTCCCATTTGCCAGTTTCACGCTTTCACCTCTCACTGCATGGCACACGTCCTCAATTTCAGTGTGCACAAAAGGCAAACATTTTTTGCAAACAAAAATTCATACACATCGATTACTACAGTAACCATCAGCCTCAATTTTTTTCAAAAGCAATGATTTTATGCGTGTTTCGATTGAAAGCTTGAAAACGGGTTGGATGCATAGCTATAAGACCTCGTAGTGTTACACACGTCTTTTTAGAGTATCTGGAGGTCTTACAATCTGTGTAATACATGGTAAATTGATTAGCTGCACATGGAATTTTTTGGTGACCTGTGCAGAAGTACCTCGTACTGTGGTGGGGTTGCTTCCATCACTATGTTTGGTAGTCAAAACAATGACATCCCTCTTGAACTTCATCACCAGCATGTTGTCCCTACTTTGGACTCTGCTCTCACCCTTTCTGAGCACTTGCCCAATTAGCATCTGAGGGAGGCCTCTCTGATTTTTGAGCATAGTACCACATGCTGCGGTAGCTCGCACAGAGAGGAACTTGAATAGTTGGATACTGGTATAAAAGTTATCTACGTAGAGGTCAGGACTTTGATCCAACAATGGGTGCACCAAATCCCACACAATTAGATCTTGGACACTAACCCTGACTAAATTCAGTAACAAAAATACAGTAGTAGACACTGATTACTACGGTATATTTTTACTATCCCTAATCTAGTCCTGTCAACTAATCTAAATTATTTTTGTGCTTCTTTTTACTCTTTACTATCTGACACTAACCCTGATTAAATTCAGTAAAAAATACTGTAGTATGAGCTGATTACTATGGTATATTTTTACTGTCGCTAATGGAAATTATTTTTTATTAAATACTTTTCACACAAGAAAACAACAACCAGAGGCCGATCAGTGATGTACGTCATCTACTAGCTCTCAACAGCTGTAGGACACACACGGATGTGGAAAAAAATGGGGAGAAAATAGGAGAAAAAAACTCCTTGCCAAAAGGTAGCATGGGTGCCAATCAGTGATACAGTGAAGGAAATAATCATTTGATCCCTTGCTGATTTTGTAAGTTTGCCCACTGACAAAGACATGAACAGTCTATAATTTTAAGGGTAGTCTAATTTTAACATTGAGAGATAGAATATCAAAAATAAATTCCAGAAAATCAGATTGTATAAATTATATAAATTTATTTGCATTTTGCAGTGAGAAATAAGTATTTGATTCCTTTGGCAAACAAGACTTAATACTTGGTGGCAAAACCCTTGTTGACAAGCACAGCAGTCAGACTTTTTTGTAGTAGTTGATGATGAGGTTTGTGCACATATCAGGAGGAATTTTGGTCCACTCCTCTTTGCAGATCATCTCTAAATCATTAAGACTTTGAGGCTGTTGCTTGGCAACTCAGAGTTCCATAAGTTTTCTATGGGATTAAGGTCTGGAGACTGGCTAGGCCACTCCATGCCCTTAATGTGCTTCTTTTTGAGCTACTCCTTGGTTGCCTTGGCTGTATGTTTTGGGTCATAGTCTTCCTGGAAGATCCAGCCACAATCAATTTTTAATGTTCTGGCGGAGGGAAGGAGGTGGTCACTCAGAATTTGATGGTACATGGCTCAATCCGTTCTCCCATTGATGCAGTGAAGTAGTCCTGTGCCCTTAGCAGATAAACACCCCCAAAGCATAATGTTTCCACCTCCATGCTTGACAGTGTGGATGGTGTTCTTTGGGTCATAGGTAGCATTTCTCCTCCAAATACGGCAAATTGAGTTAATGCCAATTACCTCAATTTTTGTCTCATTTGACCAGAGCACCTTCTCCCAATCACTCACAGAATCATCCAGGTGTTTATTAGCAAACTTCAGACGGGCCTGCATATGTGCCTTCTTAAGCAAAGGGATCTTGCAGGCACTGCAGGATTTGAAACCCTTATGGCGTAATGTGTTACTATTGGTTTTCTTGGTGACTGTGGTCCCAGCTGCCGTGAGATCATTAACAAGTTACCCCATGTAGTTTTAGGTTGATCAAGTATCAAGGACCTTACTCATGATCAAGCATTCCCCACGAGGTGAGATTTTGCATGGTGCTCCAGATCGATGTTGATTGACAGTCATTGTATTTCTTACTATTGCACCAACAGTTGTCTCCTTCTCACCCAGCATCTTAAATATGGTTTTGTAGCCAATTCCAGCATTGCGCAGGTCCAGAAAGGCTATGCAGAGAGCTGCGGGCTGATATTCATATCCTAGAGAGGTGCTATGGATATTGCCCCCCCAGGCTACAAATACCAGCTCCCAGCCTCCCCAGAAATGGCGCCAATTCCGGCACTTAGCCTCTCTTCCCACTGCCCTGTAGTGGTGGCATATGGGGTAATAAGGGGTTAATGTCACCTTTGATTGTAAGGTGACATTAAGCCCGGTTAGTAATGGAGAGGCGTCAATAAGACACCTATCCATTACTAATTCTATAGTAGTGAAAGAGTTAAATAAAGACACAGCCAGAAAAAAGTATTTTAATATTCTTAATTTCACCATACTTATACAACCACGCCTAATTCCCCAAAGCCATCGATCACCTGCAAAAAATAAAAAATGATAAACCAACAGTATACTCCCTGTTCCGACGCAGTCCAATTAATAACGAGTGTCCCACGACGATCTGACCTATAGAACCGTGACATCGGGTGATGTCACTGCTCTACAGGGCCTCCCACGATGCACTGACAGGAGATAATGGCTCCTGCAGTGCATCACTGAAGAAGTTACCTGAATTCAGGCTCACTTTACGGCAATGCTGCGTGGGAATTTTCTCACACAGTGCTGCCGGTGAGAGAATGAACTCTGGTGACCTCTCTCCCGGCAGAGGCGGAGGGACACATCATGGAGGATTACCTCTGCCTGTCAGTTCATCGCGGAGGCCCTGTAGAGCACTGACATCACCCCATGTCACTGTTCTACATGGGAGATCGTCGTGGGACACTCATTATTAACTGGACTACAGAGGAAAGGTAAGTATAGGTTGGTTTATTATGTTATTTTTATGACAGGAGATCAATGGCTTCGGGGACTAGGTGAATGGTGAGTATGTACTGTATGTTATATATTGTATGTACTGTCTGTAATGTGTGTCCTGTATGTCTGCTGTATGTTCTGTATGCTTTGTTTTGTTTGTTTTAATACTAAACACAAGCATTGTCTGAAGGGACTACTTTCCCATCATCGGCAATGCTATCACTGTGAGCATTCATAGCCAGATGGGAGCCATAGTCCTGTCAGACAATGGCTGCTTACACAGACCCTCACACACACAGGGACACGCGCACACACACACACAGAGACACACACAGACCCGCACACATACAGACCCCCGCACACTAACACACGCACAGTATCCACCCACACACTATTCCTCCTCACGATCTGCAGCATTTATCGCACCCACATGAGCAGCAAATCCGCAGATATTTTTTACACCTGCGGTTTTGCTGTGGATGTGCCTGACTCAATGTAAGACAATGGGTGCAGAAACGCTGCAGATCCGCAAAATGAATTGACGTGCTGTGGAAAATGAAACGCTGCAAATCTGCATGGATTTTTCCACAGCATGTGCACAACAATTCTTCATTTCACATAGAATAACATTGGTACTTCACTACACTGCGGATTTGATGCAATTCCGCGCATCCAAAAATGCTGCGGATCCGCATCAAAATCCACAACGTGTGCACACAGCCTTAATGCTTGGTAGGGGATCAAATACTTATTTCTCACTGCAAAATGCTAATAAATTTATATAATTTATACAATATGATTTTCTGGATTTTATTTTTGATATTCTATCTCACAATGTTGAAATTATAGACTGTTCAAGTCTTTGTCAGTGGGCAAACTTACAAAATCAGCAAGAGATCAAATAATTATTTCCTTTAACCCCTTTCTGCCAGCTGATGGAATAGTACGTCAGCTGGCAGATCCCCCGCTTGGAGGTGGGCTCCGGCGGTGAACCCACCTCAAAGCCACGACATGTCAGCTGTTTTGTACAGCTGACATGTGCGCGCAATGAGCGCGAGCGGAATCGCGATCCGTCCGCGCCCATTAACTAGTTAAATGCCGCCTTCAAGCGCTGACAGCGGCATTTAACTAGCGCTCCCGTCACATGATCGGGGGTCAGCGGTGCATTGCCATAACAACCAGAGGTCTCCTTGAGACCTCTATGGTTGTTGATGGCCGATTGCTTTGAGCGCCACCCTGTGGTCGGCGTTCAAAGTACACCACCATTTCTACTACATAGAGGTGATCTGTACTTCACCTCTATGTAGCAGAGCCGATCGTGTAGTGCAGTGATTTTCAACCAGTGTTCCGCGGCACACTAGTGTACTGCGACACATGGTCGGGTGTGCCGCGGGGAAAGTTCCCCAAACTATGGTGCCCCCTTTGTTTTGTTCCCCGGCAATGCGCAGCGATACGCAGTCACGGAATAACACATGCGCGAGCTTTGAACGCTCGCACGACTTAATGACGTCATCCTGAGAGCGGAGAGACTCTCGCATTTGCCCGCTGCCAAGGTAATGCCCGCCAATAATGCTGTGTATAATCATTAAGTCAGCAACAGCTCATTAACAGTTAATCAGCTGTTGCTGACTATATGAGCTTTTGCCTGAGTATATGAACTGTTGGCAGAATACTCAGCATATGAGCTGGTACTTTTAGTACCTGGCAGAGGTCCTTTAAGTGTGGCAGATAATGTAATACTCTTCTATTTTAGTGTGTGGCTGCGCACACTATCTCAGCAGTGATGGAGAAGTATTTGAGAATGGAAAAGGCAAATGCCGAACAGGACCCTGGACACAATTCTAACCCAGATGAAGGCCCTAGTATGAGAGGTCGACAAAAGAAAAAAGACAAGACGGTGAGCTCAAGGCAATACAGTGAAAGCTATCTTTCATTTGGATTTACTTTCACTGGGGATGCGACAGCACCAACACCACTGTGCTTGGTGTGTGGTGAGAAGCTATCCAATAGCGCCATGGTGCCAAGCAAGCTTAAACACCATCTCCAAACGAAACACCCTTCCGTTCAAAACAAGCCGATGGAGTATTTTGTACGCTTACGTACAAACAATGAGAAAGGGGCAACTTTTTTGAGAAAAAGCACAAAGGTAAATGAGAGAGCCCTCAAAGCTAGCTACATTGTTGCTGAACTCATAGCTAAATCAAAAAAGTCACACAATGTGTCAGAAACATTAATACTGCCAGCTTGTAAAGCTATTGTAAATGAGATGCTTGGCCCTGACGCAGCCAAAGAGATAGCTAAAGTGCCTCTCTCTGATAACACAATTGCCAGACGGATTGATGACATGTCTGCGGACATTGAAACAGTTGTTTTGGAAAAGGTGCGGATCAGTAAGAAATTTGCCTTGCAACTTGATGAGTCGACGGATATCAGTGGACATTGTCAGCTGTTGGCCAATGTGCGTTTTGTGGATGGAGAAGCCATTAGAGAAAACTTCCTATTTTGCAAGGCACTGCCAGAAAAATCAGCAGGAGAGGTAATATTCCAGGTCACATCGGAATATCTTGATAAAAGTGGGCTTACATGGGAAAACTGCACAGGTGTCTGCACTGATGGAGCCGTAGCCATGGTCGGGCGCATCAAAGGCTTTGTAAGTAGGGTTAAAGAAAGAAACCCAGATGTTCTTGTTACCCACTGTTTCTTGCACCGTGAGGCCCTCGTTGCAAAGACCTTACCAGCAGATCGAGCTCCCGTGTTGGATGATGTTGTGCGCATAGTGAACTTTGTGAAGACGCGACCTTTGAGATGTCGCTCATTTGTGTCTTTGTGTACAGAAATGGGAGCGGAACATAAAATCTTATTGCTCCACACGGAGGTCAGGTGGCTGTCATGCGGCAAAGTGCTGGCCCGTGTGTATGAGTTGCGAGAGGAACTTAAAATATTTCTGACAACAAAAGAGAAAAGAAACATGCACAAACGCAGGGATCACCGAGACAGTATATAGTATATAAACAAATAACGTTTTATTTAATGTCTTTTAACCACACAACTGGAATTTATAAACATCTAAAAACATAAATACAGAAAAATACACCCAAGAACAAGGGCAGTGTACAAGGATGAAATCTTGCCAATGGAAGAGGACAATCCCTCACCAAATAACCACAAAGAATCGTATAATGCCCCACAAACATCAATAAATCATATTTTACCTCCAAACAGCCTATTGATTATGGATTGGTACCCAATGTAGATATAAACCATATAATATAGTATAAAGTGCAGTTATGGTGCTAATATAACGGGCATCAAGAACACATGTAGCTAAATACCCAAAAGCACAAATAACAGTTTGGCACCAAATCTAGATAGGAATCTCAGTAGATTCACAGCATGATTGAGCAAAAAGACCCCAAAGGGTTAATCGGGGAAAAAAAGAAAAAAAAAAAAATTATTACATTTACCCAACAAAATAGTTCCAAATAGGTCAGCTCACATACTGCATAGGGCTGAGGGGTTTGAGGCAAAAAGAGGGAAAGTCAACTCCAAAATAGCCCACCCAACGCGTATCGTCACCTCAGTGACTTCATCAGGGGTGAACTTAAAATATTTCTGACAAACGAGAGGTCCGATTATTCAAAGCTGCTTGCAAGTGATGAGTGGTGTGCAAAGCTGGCATACCTGGCTGATATATTTCAATATCTGAGTGAACTAAACACACGGATGCAAGGCCGAAATGAAAACCTGCTTACAAGCACTGATAAAATGAACAGATTCCGTTTAAAGTTGCAGCTCTGGCAGCAACATGTGCAGGGTGGCAACCTTCAGATGTTCCCGCTCACCGAGAAACTGCATGATGACAACACTGCTGCAATGTGCGAGGTGATTGGCAGACATTTGAAAACTCTTGAGAAGTTATCGTTTTATTTCTCTTCAACCTTCACAGAATGCCTTGACTGGGTTAGGGACCCATACAGCTCATTATCCGTTGCTGGAAAGGACATGACTTTAAAGGAGCAAGAGGAACTCATTGAACTGAAACAAGATCGCGGTTTAAAGCTAAAGTTTGCTGATCTTCCTTTGGACAGTTTTTGGTTATCTGTTGCCAAGGAGTTCCCCATTCTGGCCAACAAAGCTATTTTGACATTGCTCCCATTTTCGACCACATATCTATGTAAGCTGGGCTTCTCAAGCTTGACTGCGATAAAAACTAAAAAACAGGGAGAGACTGAGAACTGTAAGGCTACGTTCACACGATCCGTTTTTTGCTGCGGATCCGTAGCGGAATTGCAGCTACGGATCCGCAGCCGTTTTCCATGCAGGGTACAGTACAATGTTACCCTATGGAAAACAAAACCCGCTGTGCCGACGATCCTTTTTTTCGCTGGAAAATCCGCGCGGATTTGCCAACGGAAAAAAGAAGTACCATGTCAATTCTTTCAGCGGATTCCGCTGCGGGTTTCCAACAGCACCAATAGGAAACTGCAGTTGGAAACCCGCAGTGGAATCCGCAGAAGAAAAAGGACACAAATCCGCCGAGAGAAGCACCGCCGTTTTCCACTGCGGATTTCCCCGAAAAAGGACCGGAAAAATCCGCAGTGAAAAACGGATCGTGTGAACGTAGCCTTAAGGAAGAGCTTCGTGTGTGTCTTTCCACCATTCCTGCCAGGATATCCCTTTTGTGTTTATCGAAACAGGCCCAGGTTTCACACTGAGTGAGTATAAATACATTTAGAATCTATATTATTAACTATATGTAGAATATGTACTGTTTTAGTGTCATTTTGTGCCATTTTGGTTGGTGGTGTGCCCCGGGATTTTTTAAGTATAAAAAGTGTGCCGCGGCTCAAAAAAGGTTGAAAATCACTGGTGTAGTGCATGCTTCTAGCCTCCTATGGAGGCTATTGAAGCATGCCAAAATTAAAAAAAAAGTGTTTAAAAATATTTAAAAAAATATATATAAAAGTTCAAATCACCCCCCTTTCGCCCCAATCAAAATAAAACAATAAAAAAAAATCAAACCTACACATATTTTGGTATTGCCGCGTTCAGAATCGCCCGATCTATCAATAAAAACAAAGGATTAACCTGATCGCTAAATGGCGTAGCGAGAAAAAAAATCAAAATGCCAAAATTACGTTTTTTTGGTCACCGCGACACTGCATTAAAATGTAATAACGGGCGATCAAAAAAACATATCTGCACCAAAATGGTATCAATAAAAACGCCAGCTTGGCACGCAAAAAATAAGCCCTCACCCGACCCCAGATCACGAAAATTGGAGACGCTACGGGTATCGGAAAATCGAGCAATTTTTTTTTTTTTTAGCAAAGTTTGGAATTTTTTTTCACCACTTAGATAAAAAATAATCTAGACATGTTAGGTGTCTATGAACTCGCAATGACCTGGAGAATCATAATGGCAGGTCAGTTTTAGCATTTGGTGAACCTATCAAAAAAGCCAAACAAAAAACAAGTGTGAGATTGCACTTTTTTTGCAATTTCATCACACTTGGAATTTTTTCCCGTTTTCTGTTACACGGCATGGTAAAACCAAGGGTATCGTTCAAAAGTACATCTCGTTCCGCAAAAAATAAGCCCTCACATAGCCATATTGACGGAAAAATAAAAAAGTTATGGCTCTGGGAAGGAGGGGAGCAAAAACCGAAAATGAAAAAATGGAAAAAGCTCCGGGGGTGAAGGGGTTAAAGTAACTGTAGGACCCATGCACTGAGGTGATGCAAAGGAGTAGGGGTAGAAAATATAGACCGTACAAAAGAAATGCTGGAAAACAGCGAACGCAAGTGCAGATCAGTAATTTGTGTCCTGATCAGCGTTTGACTGCTACAGGACACATGCACTGAGGGTGGTGTAAAGGGGGAAATTGGACAGGGACAAAAAAAAATCTGGGAAAACAGTGAGCATGGACGTTGATCAGTGATTTACATGAGTGATCAGCGCTCAGCAGCTGCAGGACGCACAAACAAAAATGAACTGCTAAAAATCGAGCAATCAAATGCTGATCAGTGCTTTTGGAAAAAATCAGGGATCAGAAACTTTTTTCAGGAATTGCAGGAACACCAGCAGCAGTGATGGTTCGATATGTTCCTAGAAGGTACTAGTCCAGCTGGTGATTGTGGCAACGTAGAACAGGAGGGGAGGATGAAGCTCAGCACAAACTTTCAGTACATAAAATTCAAAAATTTATTAACTGAAATACATGATTTAAAAACAAAAGCTGACGTGTTTTTGTAAGTAATGCCAATATGGTCATATACAACTGTGGCAAAAATTAAGAGACCATTGCAAAATGTTCAGTTTGTCTGATTTTTCTCTTTATAGGTATATTTTTGAGTAAGGCTACTTTGACACTGGCGTTAACTGCATTACGTCGCAATGCGTCGTTTTGCCGAAAAAACGCATCCTGCAAAAGTGCTTGCAGGATGCGTTTTTTCTGCATTGACTAACATTAGCGACGCATTTGCGACGCAATGACACACGTCGCAACCGTCGTGCGACGGTTGTGCCGTGCTGTGGCGGACCGTCGGGAGCAAAAAACGTTACATGTAACGTTTTTTGCTCCCGACGGTCCGCTTTTTCCGACCGCGCATGCGCGGCCGGAACTCCGCCCCCACCTCCCCGCACCTCACAATGGGGCAGTGGATGCGCTGGAAAAATGCATCCGCTGCTCCCGTTGTGCGGTGGAGACAACGCTAGCGTCGGGAACCTCGGCCCGACGCTAGTGTGAAAGTAGCCTTAAATGTAAGTTGTTCTTTTAGTCTATAAACTTCTGATAACATGTCTCCGAATTTCCAAGCAATACAAGTATTTTTTTTCCGAAAAGGAGAAATGGTCAAGATAAAAAAAAAAAAAAAGTGCTTTCAGACCTCAAAAAATGCAAAGAAAACAAATTCATAATCATTTAGAAACAACACTTTAAACTCAGGAAGAGTTCAGAAATCAATATTTTGTGGAATAACCATGATTTTTAGTCACAGCTTTCATGCGTCTTGGCATGCTTTCCACCAGTCTTTCACACTGCTTTTGGCACAAAAATGTAAGCAGTTCTTCCTTGTTTGATGGCTTGCGACTATCCATCATCCTCTTGATTACATTCCAGAGGTTTTCAGTGGGGTTCAGGTCTGGAGATTGGGCTGCCCATGACAGGGTTTTGATGTTGTGGTCTCTTAAGTTTTGCCAGAGCCTGTATATACAGGTCCTTCTCAAAAAATTAGCATATAGTGTTAAATTTCATTATTTACCATAATGTAATGATTACAATTAAACTTTCATATATTATAGATTCATTATCCACCAACTGAAATTTGTCAGGTCTTTTATTGTTTTAATACTGATGATTTTGGCATACAACTCCTGATAACCCAAAAAACCTGTCTCAATAAATTAGCATATTTCACCCGTCCAATCAAATAAAAGTGTTTTTTAATAACAAACAAAAAAACCATCAAATAATAATGTTCAGTTATGCACTCAATACTTGGTCGGGAATCCTTTGGCAGAAATGACTGCTTCAATGCGGCGTGGCATGGAGGCAATCAGCCTGTGACACTGCTGAGATGTTATGGAGGCCCAGGATGCTTCAATAGCGGCCTTAAGCTCATCCAGAGTGTTGGGTCTTGCGTCTCTCAACTTTCTCTTCACAATATCCCACAGATTCTCTATGGGGTTCAGGTCAGGAGAGTTGGCAGGCCAATTGAGCACAGTAATACCATGGTCAGTAAACCATTTACCAGTGGTTTTGGCACTGTGAGCAGGTGCCAGGTCGTGCTGAAAAATGAAATCTTCATCTCCATAAAGCATTTCAGCCGATGGAAGCATGAAGTGCTCCAAAATCTCCTGATAGCTAGCTGCATTGACCCTGCCCTTGATGAAACACAGTGGACCAACACCAGCAGCTGACATGGCACCCCACACCATTACTGACTGTGGGTACTTGACACTGGACTTCAGGCATTTTGGCATTTCCTTCTCCCCAGTCTTCCTCCAGACTCTGGCACCTTGATTTCCGAATGACATGCAAAATTTGCTTTCATCAGAAAAAAGTACTTGGGACCACTTAGCAACAGTCCAGTTGCTGCTTTACCTGGGGAATGCGGCACCTGTAGCCCATTTCCTGCACACGCCTGTGCACGGTGGCTCTGGATGTTTCCACACCAGACTCAGTCCACTGCTTCCTCAGGTTCCCCAAGGTCTGGAATCGGTCCTTCTCCACAATCTTCCTCAGGGTCCAGTCACCTCTTCTCGTTGTACAGCGTTTTCTGCCACATTGTTTCCTTCCAACAGACTTACCATTGAGGTGCCTTGATACAGCACTCTGGGAACAGCCTATTTGTTGAGAAATTTCTTTCTGGGTCTTACCCTCTTGCTTGAGGGTGTCAATGATGGCCTTCTTGACATCTGTCAGGTCGCTAGTCTTACCCATGATGGGGGTTTTGAGTAATGAACCAGGCAGGGAGTTTTTAAAAGCCTCAGGTATCTTTTGCATGTGTTTAGAGTTAATTAGTTGATTCAGAAGATTAGGGTAATAGGTCGTTTAGAGAACCTTTTCTTGATATGCTAATTTATTGAGACAGGTTTTTTGGGTTATCAGGAGTTGTAGGCCAAAATCATCAGTATTAAAACAATAAAAGACCTGACAAATTTCAGTTGGTGGATAATGAATCTATAATATATGAAAGTTTAATTGTAATCATTACATTATGGTAAATAATGAAATGTAACACTATATGCTAATTTTTTGAGAAGGACCTGTATGTATATAGAAAGAAACCCACAAGTGTTATGGTAGTTGAATTGAGAGTGATGTGGTGTATGGACTGGTTTGGATGTGCTGAGTTGTCAGCTTTAAGCAGAAACGGGTGTTCGGGGAATGCAAGATGTAGTAAAAAATTAATTCATATACGGTACTTTAGTTTGTACTTAAACATAATACAAGCCTTTTAATTAAACAATCTGATAAGGCGGGCTGTGTGGTCGTGATGGATTCCTCATTCTATTGTAAATCTGTGGCTGACCTCTTGGACGACACTCAGACATATAAAAAAAAGATAGACTTTTGATCCTACATCATATTGCAAAAATATACTTTCTCAATGTGTCCATGAAAGTGTCTCATCAGGCGTCATCAATTCCAAGATTCAGATATGGCTTATTCCAGATCACCCCATCACCGCAATATTGTATTGATTTCCGAAAACACATAAAACATTTCCCCCCACATAAAACGCATCAGATTTTGTTTTTAATCTTGTTTTTCACTTAATAAATTTTTTTATTTTATTTACTGGAAGTTTGTGCTGAGCTTCATCCTCCCCTCCTGGCATTGCTAGACTCCAGCCTCTGATCAATGCAGCATTCAATATTCAGTCATAGAGGCAAGGCGGCTGAGAATACAGGCTGTAACCATGCCCCCAGCCCAGACTGACACTGCCTGCATTGGGGCTCAGCTGTCATTCAGGGCCTCGCTGTATACTCAGAGGGATGACTGAACCCGCCCCTATCACTGAATACCAAATGCTGGTGGGGAAAATAAAGATCATTTTCTCTGGGCTGTATTCGGCTGCTTGCAGGCATCAGGCAGCATAATAACAGTGTTAACTTGCAGAATAACCACATATCTTCAGGTTAACTGCATTAATGAAATCACCATGACTGCAATTGTGGTGCCTCATTAACCCCTTCATGACCTTGGGATTTTCCATTTCTCCGTGTTCGTTTTTCGCTCCCCTCCTTCCCAGAGCCATAACTTTTTTATTTTTCCGTCAATTTGGCCATGTGAGGGCTTATTTTTTGCGGGACGAGTTGTACTTTTGAACGACATCATTGGTTTTACCATGTCGTGTACTAGAAAACGGTAAAAACATTCCAAGTGCGGTGAAATTGCAAAAAAAAGTGCAGTCCCACACTTGTTTTTTGTTTGGATTTTTTGCTAGGTACACTAAATTATAAAACTGACCTGCCATTATGATTCTCCAGGTCACTACTAGTTCATAGACACCTAACATGACTAGGTTATTTTTTATCTAAGTGGTGAAAAAAAATTCCAAACTTTGCTAAAAAAAAAAAAAACAATTGCGCCATTTTCCGATATCCTTTAGCGTCTCCATTTTTCATGATCTGGGGTCGGGTGAGGGCTTATTTTTTGCATTCCGAGCTGGCGTTTTTAATTATACCATTTCAGTGCAGATACGTTCTTTTGATCGCCCGTTATTGCATTTTAATGCAATGTCGCGGCGACCAAAAAACGTAATTCTGGCGTTTCTAATTTTTATCTCGCTACGCCGTTTAGCGATCAGGTTAATGCTTTTTTTATTGATAGATCGGGCGATTCTGAACGCGGCGATACCAAATATGTGTAGATTTGATTTTTTTTATTGATTTATTTTGATTGGGGCGAAAGGGGGGTGATTTAAACTTTTATATTTTTTTTATTTTTTTCACATTTTTTTTAACTTTTTTTTAAACTTTTGCCATGCTTCTATAGCCTCCATGGGAGGCTAGAAGCTGGCACAACACGATCGCCTCTGCTACATAGCAGCGATCTGATGTTCGCTGCTATGTAGCAGAATTGCAGGTGTGCTGTGAGCGCCGACCACAGGGTGGTGCTCACAGCTGCCGGGGATCAGTAACCATAGAGGTCTCAAGGACCTCTGTGGTTACAATACTGAAGCATCGCCGACCTCCGATCATGTGACGGGGGTCGGCGATGCGATAATTTCCGGCCGCCCGGCCGGAAGCGGTAGTTAAATGCCGCTGTCTGCGTTTGACAGCGGCATTTAACTAGTTAATAGGCGCGGGCAGATCGTGATTCTGCCCGCGCCTATTACAGGCACATGTCAACTGTTCAAAACAGCTGACATGTCCCGGCTTTGATGCGGGCTCACCGCTGGAGCCCGCATCAAAGTGGGGCTTCTGACCTCGGACGTACTATCCCGTCTGAGGTCAGAAAGGGGTTAAAGATGATGTATCCATACGTCCAAGGTCAGTAAGTACTCACTAACCTGGATGTATGGATATTTCAAGGTCGTAAAGGGGTTATGTGGTGAAAAGAAAATTCAGAAGTTTGTTAAAAAAAAAAAAAAAATTGGTTTGTGTTCCTGTTTTCCAAATCCTTTTAACCCCTTAATGACTGCCAATATGCATCTAAACAGCAGTCGTTAAGGGTACTTATTCCTTCATTGCCATTTTAACATGGCAATGAGGGAGATAAGGGAATAGTACCGTCTGGCAGCGAAGATTCCCGTGGGTGTCAGCTGTACATGACAGCTGACACTCTGCAGTATCGGACCCGACCGGTTTTGCGACCGATCGGGGCCGATAAACCCCTTAAATCCCGCTATCAATTCCGAAAGCGGTATTTAAGTTGTTGCAAGGGGGTCTTAAAACCCCCTAGCAACCATTAGACCCCCACAATGAGAATCACAAGTCCCGATGGTTACCATAGTGAGACTGAGACTCGGAGTGGCGAGTCTCACAGGCACAGTCAATGAGACACTGACAGTCTCATGTACTGCTGTACAGTAAGTACAGTGATCAAAATAAAAATTAGACATGTCCCACAGTGGAACTAAGTATAAAAGTGAAAAAAAAGTTAAAATATGTCAAAAGTAAAAAAAAAAACACAAAAAAAGCACACGCAAATCACTTATTATTATTATACATTTATATAGCGCCATTTATTCCATGGCGCTTTACATGTGAAAAGGGGCAAATATAGACAAGCACAATAAATATGAGCAATACAAGGCACACACAAGTACAGAAGGAGAGAGGACCCTGACCGCAAGGGCTCATAGTCTGCAGGGGATGGGTGAGGATACACTAGGAGAGAGTAGAGCTGGTCGTGCGGCGGTTCAGCAGACTAAAGGTCACTGCAAATTGTAGGCTTGTCGGAAGAGGTGAGAATAAACCAAAAAACATACACCTAGTTGGTATTAACGCTTTTGGAACAAGCCACTTTATAAAACTGGCATGTTATTTATTCTGTTTGGTGAACGACGTAAAAAAAAAATCATAAAAAACATGCCAGAAATATTTGTTTCTCATCATATTGACTCACAAAGAAGTGAGTGAAAATCAATCAAAAACTCACATGTAAAGAAAATGGAATACGGTAAATGAAAATGTCAAACCATCCAGCAAAAAACAAGCACTAATGTGGCTCTTTCAACAAAAAAATAAAAGTTACCGCTTTCAGAATATGATGATGCAAAAACAGATTCATTTTTGTAAAATATTGTTTTTTAGTCTGTAAAAAGAACAAATCATAAAAAAAAATCTGGTATTGGTGTAATCGTACTGACCTGATGAACAAATCAGTTTTATCACTGTTACCACATGGTGAATGGCGCAAAAAAAAAACAACAACTGAATTGCTGAGCTCTTACGTCGGGGTTTCCCTGTAAATTCTCCAAAACTACGATTCAGACAAAACCCCTACGGAACCATTCATGTATGAGACAGCTGGAGCCACTTTGGACTGGTCGCTGTTCCTGCAGTGTCCCATCATTTTAGGTGTCTTTTAAGAAGACAAGTGTTGGCGACCAGAGATCTGTGCACGACTAAAAAAAAAAATGGATACCACTGGAGAAGATGCCAAATGGAGTATGAAGCGTCTCCATTTGCCTCATGGTGGGTGGTTCCATTGGGGGGGTTCGTCTGAATTGCATTCTTGTGGGATTTACACGGAAATCCCAACATAAGTGATCTGCGTAGAAAACAAGAATGTGATCTCAGCCTTATTCTGGAAGTGATCGAAAATTATGTTTCTTAAAATGTTACCAATAGAAAGCCTAATTTATACCATACAAAACCATCCCCCACTCAGATCTGTCACTGGAACTATGGGGGTTCCCACGTTACTGGTAGAAAAAAGACTTTGGAAAAGCGACATGGCTCCCAACCCCTCAAATAAAATCCAGTGAATTCTGTGCTCCCAAATCCAAATTCTCCTCTCTTTCTGTGCTTAAACCGCAGTAAGCAGCCACATGTTTGGCATTATTGTAATGGATCGAAGGCATTTTATTTACGGGTATGTATCGTCAGAAGCACAAGCTCAGCACAGTGTATGGGGGCACTACAATATATGGAGGTAATCACACTTTATGGGAGCACAATGTATGGGCACTAAACTGGCATATTTGCAATTCTCCAGAAAAAGTCTTGTGCATATTTTATAAAATAGTCACTGCAGCCGTAGACAAATTCATTGAGAGGTGAAGTTTCTAGAATGGGGTCACTTTGGGGGTTTTTCTGCTGTTCTGGCACCTTTGAGGCGCCGCAAATGTCTCCCAGAAACTATTCTAGAAAAATCTGTGCTCCAAAAGCCAAATAGCACTCCTTCCTTCTCAGCCTTGAAGTGTGGCCTAACAGTAATTTCTGACAACATAGAATCATAGAAAGTTAGAGTTGGAAGGGACCTCAAGGGTCATCATGTCCAACCTTCTTCTCAATGCAATGCAGTGGTCACTAAACCATCTCAGACAGATGTCTGTCCAGCCTCTGTTTTAAAGTTCAAATGACCCCCATTTTGCCCCATTCGAAATAAAACAAGAAAAATCAAAAACGCACATATATGGAATCTCTGTGTTCAGAAACGCCCGATCTAACAAAATATAAAAATAATCAGTAAACGACATAACAAGAAAAACATTAAAAATGCAAGAATTAAGTTTGTATTGATCGCCGCGACATTGCAATAAAATGCAATAACAGGCAATTAATAGACCGTATCTAACCCAAAATGGTGTCAATAATAATGTCAGCTTGACAAAAATAAGCCCTCACCCAGCCCCAGATCCCAGAAAATGGAGACGTAATTGGACTCTGAAAATGGTGCCTTTTTTGTTTTGTTTTTTTTCACCACTTAAATAAAAAGCAACCTGTACATATTTGGTATCTGCAAACTCATAATGACCTGCAGAATCATAGTGGCAGGTAAGTTTTAGCATTTAGTGAACATAGTAAAAGAGAAAACATTGTGAACTTGCACTTTTTTTGCAATTTCACCACACTTGGATTTTTTTTCCCAATTTCCAGTCCATTGTGTGGTAAAATCAGTGGTGTAGTTCAAAAGTACAAATCGTACCGCAAAGAAAAAAGCCCTCACATGGCCATATTGATTGCAAAATAAAAAGTTATGACTCTAGAAAGAAAAGGGAGCGGAAAAAAAAAAAAAAAAAAATGCTCCAGAGGTTAACCCCTTAATGACCACCAATGCATCTTTTTATTCATAAAGTAGCATCTTCCAATAGGTGACAATCCACCAGCTGTCGGCTGTACACTATAGCTGACAACTTGCTGCACCAGCTACGATCAGTGCTGGCACCAACCATTTCCATTTACCCACATTGATGCTGCTGTCAATAGTGACTACAGCATCTAAATGGTTAACAGAGTTAAGGTACTCTCTCTTTAACCCTATTGGCACCCTGAAATTATGATTGTGTGGTCCTGACGTTTGCTATGACAGTTCAAGGCCAACTCATGGCCTTAAAGTATGCCAGATATAGTGACCTGTTCAGAAATGAGCAACATTTAGGTGGTAAAATTATTTTTTTATTCCTATTATGCCACTTTACATTAATCCTGAAAAGCACCTGAAGGGTTAATAAACTACCTGACAGCAATTTTGAATATGTTGACTGATGCTGTTTTTAAAATGGTATCAGTTTTGGGGGGTTCCAATATGTGGGACCCCTAAAGTCACTTCAAAACATAATAGGTCTCTAAAAATACATTTTGTAAATTTCCTTGAAAAAAATTAAAAAAATACTTCTCCATTTTTAAACATTCTAAAATACTAACAAAATTAAAAGAACGTTTTACAAATGGTGCTGATGTAAAGCAGACATGAGGGAAATGTTATTTACTCATGTTTTTGTGTGGTATGACTATCTGGATTAAAGGGATAATTATTCAAAATTTTAAAATTGGAAATGTTTAGAAGTTTCTGACAAATTCCTGATATTTTTTATGAACATAAAAATATCAAACTAAATTTACCATTATCATAAAATACACTGTATCACGAAAAAGCAGTCTCAAAATCACTGCAATATATTGAAACATTCCAGAATTATTGCCATTTGAAGTGATGCTGTTCAGATTTTAAAAATGTGGCCTCCTCACTAAGGGGTTAATGGAAACAATAATATATTTAATACGTAATACCAGATTCTTAGTAAAGCTGTTCTTTTCAATTTGCAGAGACTATGAGTCAAGAAGATCCTTCAAAGAAATTAAGTGATGTGCTTCATCTGGCCGAGCTGTGCATTGAGGTGCTGCAGCAAAATGAAGAGCATCACTCAGAGGTAATGTAATTGTTATATTCATTTTTATTTATAATCATCTAAAAGAGTGTTGTCACTTTACAATATTTGCGTGTTCTTTAAAATATTTTATGAGTAAATTGTTCCAATCCCTAGTAAATTGAAGACTTTAAAACATCTGGCTATACTTGTGCAAAAAAATAAATGTTTTATTTTTTTATTTTTTTTACCTTGCACCTGCCATGTGTGAATATGTTCTTGAAATTGTATTTGATATTACAGAAACATCTGCCTGTAAAATCTGAAAAAACTCCCAAGGGTATATGTTCTCCTCAAGAAAAAAAAAAATATCACTGCTAACATGTTTTAGTGTGTGAAGAATATTTTATGAAATTTTACATCAACGTATTAATGTTAAAGAAGACAGATCAATTGAACCTAGATACAGATTTAGCTTTTACTAGAATTTGTATCAAAGGAGGTTTAAAGCGATTTGTCCTAGCTTGTAAAATGACTGGGGAGGCCGCATGACTGACCAGCGATGTTCCGATGCCCTCGTGATAATCTTATAGTATTCTTTCTAATATCATGATTCTTTTTTGTTGCCTAATGTGTAATGTCTCTTTCTTACTTTGCAACACGTTTGCTGGATATATGTAGGGGAAAGAGGTAAGTGTATGTAGTAATTCACTGTTCCTTTTCATGTTAAAAACTTTATTACTGGAGAGTTTTACTTTTCTTTGTTTTTGGAGTAATCAAAGTACAACCCCAATTCCAGAAAAAGTTGTAATTCCATGTAAAATGTAACGAAAATAATGCAATTATTTGGAAGTCTTATTTTTCACTACTTACATAATAGTAGACATGGCACTGTGCCAACTTTTTTTTTTTTTTAGATGTGTCGCTGCCATCAATTCCTAAATTAGATAGAATGAAAACTGTCCAACATCCACCTTCTGATCTGTGATCTATGTTCTGTTGTCAATAAAATATGGTGATAAGAGATTTCTAAATAATTGCATTCTTGTTTTCTTTACACGTCCCAACTTTTTGGGAGTTGGGATTGTAGTTTACAGTAATATATCTAGAAATTGTGTTTAATTTGTTTTAGTATCTCCTTTCCGATCATTTGGATAAGGACCTTAACCCCTTCCCGACATGTGACGGTATAGTACGTCACATGTCGGGACCCCCGCTTTGATGTGCGCTCCGGCGGTGAGCGCACATCAAAGTCGCGACATGTCAGCTGTTTTTTACAGCTGACATGTGCGCGCAATAGCGGCGGGTGAAATCGCGATCACCCGCCGCTATTAACTAGTTAAATGCCGCTGTCAAACGCAGACAGCGGCATTTAACTACCGCATCCGGCCGTGCGGCCGGATATGAGCGCATCGCCGACCCCTGTCACATGATCGGGGGTCGGCGATGCTCCTCCATTGTAACCATAGAGGTCCTTGAGACCTCTATGGTTACTGATTGCCGGTGGCTGTGAGCGCCCCCCTGTGGTCGGCGCTCACAGCACACCTGCATTTTAGCTACATAACAGCGATCTGATGATCGCTGTTATGTAGCAGAGCCGATCGGGCTGTGCCTGCTTCTAGCCTCCCATGGAGGCTATAGAAGCATGGCAAAAGTAAAAAAAAAAAGTTTTTAAAAATGTGAAAAAAATAAAAAAAACATAAAAGTTTAAATCACCCCCCTTTCGCCCCAATCAAAATAAATCAATTAAAAAAAAAAAAAAACTACACATATTTGGTATCGCCGCGTTCAGAATCGCCCGATCTATCAATTAAAAAAAAGCATTAACCTGATCGCTAAATGGCGTAATGAGAAAAAAATTCGAAACGCCAGATTTACGTTTTTTTGGTCGCCACGACATTGCATTAAAATGCAATAACGGGCGATCAAAAGAACGTATCTACACCAAAATGCTATCATTAAAAACGCCAGCTCGGCACGCAAAAAATAAGCCCTCACCTGACCCCAGATCACGAAAAATGGAGACGCTACGAGTATCGGAAAATGGCGCAATTTTGTTTTGTTTTGTTTTTTGCAAAGTTTGGAATTTTTTTTCACCACTTAGGTGAAAAATAACCTAGTCATGTTAGGTGTCTATGAACTCGTAGTGACCTGGAGAATCATAATGGCAGGTCAGTTTTAGCATTTAGTGAACCTAGCAAAATAGGCAAGCAAAAAACAAGTGTGGGATTGCACTTTTTTTGCAATTTCACTGCACTTGGAATTTTTTTCCCGTTTTCTAGTACACGACATGCTAAAACCAATGATGTCGTTCAAAAGTACAACTCGTCCCGCAAAAAATAAGCCCTCACATGGCCAAATTGACGGAAAAATAAAAAAGTTATGGCTCTGGGAAGGAGGGGAGCGAAAAACGAAAACGGAAAAACGGAAAAAGCTCCGGGGGTGAAGGGGTTAATATTACTTATTTTTTATTGTTGTTCACAATATTTCACTTAGGGTAGATATGATTGTACTTTTATTGAGTAAATTGAGGACTTTAAAACAGTTAGCACAACATGTGTTGCAAAAATGTATTTTTTTTTTTAATTATCTTTCTACTGTATAGGGGTTGGCCATATTTGGGAACTTTTCATGTACTTAAATGTACAGTGCCTTGCGAAAGTATTCGGCTCCCTGGAACTTTTCAACCTTTTCCCACATATCATGCTTCAAACATAAAGATACCAAATGTAAATTTTTGGTGAAGAATCAACAACAAGTGGAACACAGTTGTGAAGTTGAACGAAATTTATTGGTTATTTTAAATTTTTGTGGAAATTCAAAAACTGAAAAGTGGGGTGTGCAATATTATTCGGCCCCTTTAACTTAATACTTTGTTGCGCCACCTTTTGCTGCGATTACAGCTGCAAGTCGCATGGGGTATGTCTCTTATCAGGTTTGTACATCGAGAGACTGAAATTCTTGCCCATTCTTCCTTGGCAAACAGCTCGAGCTGTTTGGTTTGATGGAGATAGTTTGTGAACAGCAGTTTTCAGCTCTTTCCACAGATTCTCGATTGGATTGAGGTCTGGACTTTGACTTGGCCATTCTAACACCTGGATACGTTTATTTGTGAACCATTCCATTGTAGATTTTGCTTTATGTTTGGGATCATTGTCTTGTTGGAAGACAAATCTCCGTCCCAGTCTCAGGTCTTTTGCAGACTCCAACAGGTTTTCTTTAAGAATGGTCCTGTATTTGGCTCTATCCATCTTCCCATCAATTTTAACCATTTTCCATGTCCCTGCTGAAGAAAAGCAGGCCCAAACCATGATGCTGCCACCACCATGTTTGACAGTGGGGATGGTGTGTTCAGGGTGATGAGCTGTGTTGCCTTTACGCCAAACATATCGTTTGGCATTGTTGCTAAAAAGTTCGATTTTGGTTTCATCTGACCAGAGCACCTTCTTCCACATGTTTGGTGTGTCTCCCAGGTGACTTGTTGCAAACTTTAAACGACACTTTTTATGGATATCTTTGAGAAATGGCTTTCTTCTTGCCACTCTTCCATAAAGGCCAGATTTGTGCATTGTACGACTGATTGTTGTCCTATGGACAGACTGTCCCGCCTCACCTGTAGATCTCTGCAGTTCATCCAGAGTGATCATGGGCCTCTTGGCTGCATCTCTGATCAGTCTTCTCCTTGTTTGAGATGAAAGTTTAGAGGGACGGCCGGGTCTTGGTAGATTTGCAGTGGTATTATACTCCTTCCATTTCAATATGGTCGCTTGCACAGTGCTCTTTGGGATGTTTAAAGTTTTGGAAATAATTTTGTATCCAAATCCGGCTTTAAACTTCTCCACAACAGTATCAAGGACCTGCCTGTTGTGTTCCTTGGTCTTCATGATGCTCTCTGTGCTTCAAACAGAACCCTGAGACTATCACAGAGCAGGTGCATTTATACGGAGACTTGATTACACACAGGTGGATTATATTTATCATCATTAGGCATTTAATGTCAGCTTTGTAATGTCAGCTAACATCAAGCCCAGGGGTTAAGACACCCTCATTATTAACCCACTGTCCAATCTAATAAAGACAAACAGAGTAAAGTCTTTTATTTGAAATAAAAACTCCCCAACCATCTTTTAGTCATTTTTTAATGTAAAAATAAAAATTAAAACAAAAAGTAATTCTCACCTGTCCGTAGATAATCCCTATGTGATGCTGTCCGATGAAGAACTCCAGCTCTGCCTCATCCAGATCGTTTGCTGAGTGGGGGCATGATGCGAGCGCTCAGCAAGCTAGCAGGATTACATTGATACAGCAGTGTTCATAGTCGATGAACCCCGGTCACCTTACTGATGTCACCACTCACATTGTGAACTTCGGTGTTGGCGCTGGACACTGCAGGAGCAGTCTCACGCTGCTGTCTCAGTGTGATCTTGCTGACTTGCTGAGTGGACGAATCTTGCCACCCCTCAACAAAGCATCCGGATGTACCAGAGCTGGAGTTATTTGTGGGACAGCATCACATAGGGATTATGTGTGGACAAGTGAGATTTACTATTTTGATGTTCATAAATGGGTAAAATAGGGTTGCAGAGTTTTTATTTCAAATAAAAGACTTTACACTATGTTTGTCTTTATTACGTCTTACTATGGAGTTAGCAATGGGGTTGTGTTATAGACGCCTCTCCATTTATGTTTGGATATGACAGTCAGTTTTTTTGAAATATGCCTCTCCATTACTAACCTCTGGGATTGATGTCAGCTGACATTACAAAGCTGACATCAACCCCAATACCCTTACCCCTCTTGCCACCGCACCAGGGCAAGTGGGAAGAGGAGAGTCTAAGTGATAGAATTTCTGGGTCGGCTGAAGGCTGATGTTGTAAGTCTATGAAGGTTCCAATATCTATGGTTCCTTCCTAGGCTATTAATATTAGCCCCCAGCTGTCTGCCTAATTGCTGGTTATTAATAATAGGGGGGATCCCACTTTATTTTTATGTTTGGGTCACCCCTTGTTAATAACCAGTAAAGGCTGTGAACTGATATTAAAAGACTGGGAAGCTCTGTGTCTATTTCCCCCTTCCCAGACTATAAACTTCAGCCCCCGCTGTCGACTTTCCCTCATCTGATTAATAAATAATATGGAGGACCCAGCTCCATTTTCTTCTTTTATTCAATCTATATATCTATTGCATTCTATTTGTTTGTGATGTGAATTTACTGTACTCTGCTGATGAAATGTCAGTTGTAATGAATGCAACTTTAAAGGGAATCTGTCACCCTAAAAATTGTATATAAGATAAGGCCACCGGCATCAGGGGCTTATCTACAGCATTCTGTAATGCTGTAGATAAGCCCCTGATGTAACCTGAAAGGTAAGAAAAACAGGTTATATTATACCCACCCAGGGGCGGTCTTGCTGCTGTCCAGTCCGACGGGCGTCGCGGTCCGGGTCTGGCACCTCCTATCTTCATACGATGACATTCTCTTCTTGTCTTCCTGCCATGACTCCGGCGCAGGCATAGTTTGCCCTGTTGAGGGCAGAGCAAATTACTGCAGTGCGCAGGTGCTGGGAAAGGTCAGAGAGACACGGCGCCTGCGCACTGCAGTACTTTACTCTGCCCTCAACAGGGCAGACAAAGTACGCCTGCGCCGGGGCTGCGGTAGGAAGGCAAGAAGAGGACTTCATCGTATGAAGATAGGAGGCCCCGGACCGCGACGCCCATCGGACTGGCCGCAGCGGGACCGCCCGCAGCGGGACCGCCCCTGGGTGAGTATAATATAACCTATTTTTCTTACCTTTCAGGTAACATCGGGGGCTTATCTACAGCATTACAGAATGCTGTAGATAAGTCCCTGATGCCAGTGGCCTTATCTCCTATACGATTTTTGGGGTCACAGATTCTCTTTAAATTCTTGGTCCGCTTTTCAGTTTTTGATTTGCAATGTTTCTTTGAACATAGGCATTTTCCTGGTGGCCAGATCTGATTGCAGAGCATGCTGAGATATTTTGGTCCCTCTTCTCAGTTGATATGAACTCTGCACTAGAAGCACAACCACAAGACTCTTGGGAAAGCTTCCCTCTTTTTCAGTTGCTGAATAACTTTCTCAGGACTGACTGTAAGTAATTATTTTCATAATGACTTAAGATTTGGATATAAAGAGATGTGTGTGTGAAATAAAAACTCTGAATTTTATTAAGTATGGTATATTGTTGCTCAACCATGCAACATAAATCACAATTTCTTACATAGATATTATAATTTCAATGTGTTTATAGCAAAACAATATTTAGGGGAAAATTTATCAATAGTACAAAGATTAGTGGAAATTACAGTCCCTTTATTTCAGACTCTTTTTAAAGCAAGATAATTCATAATAGCAGTTGCTGTAGGTATCAACTCCACTTTTCCTTTGTACTTGTTTTTTTTTAAGGACGCTCTCCTAATATTTTTATTTATATGTATTCATTTCTTGTGGCTTTCCAGATATTTGCCAGCAATTATAAGAAATATATGTAATATATGTTATTAGAGAAATGTGTGTGTTTTCTTCAAATATGACCCTTGACATCTGAAATGATCATTTTCTAAATCATACATCTAAAATTATTCACTGACTGTCAGCTTATTCAGGGCTCATACTTACTATTACATATCAAAGTCTTTGGTAAGGAGCGGGATGAAGGAGCAAAGACACAGAGACAGTGTAGCTTCTAGTAAGAATATTATCTCACTTACTGTTGGATTCACAGCTGCACTGCTCAGTGCTATTGTATAATGCCCTTGATTTTTTTTGCTGCTGCTTCAGAATATGTGCTGCATGGAGCAAGGAGAGCAGATGTCCGTTGAGATCACTCTGTACTGGGTATGAGCTAGTAGCTAGCCTTCACCCACTAGTTTAGAGAAAACTGAAAATTAGAGCAAGAATATGTGGAGAGGAAAACTGTTGAAAAAAAAATGCTGATTACAGCATAGTGTTATTCGTCATGTACACATATTACCTATTCTGAAAAGTCACTGAAAATTAAAGATACACGTTAAGGACTATTTGTTGCTTTCCCTTACAGTGAGAAAAAATCTATCTGATTGTTCGATGGACGACAAAGCTGTAATAATTGTTCCATAACTCTAATGAGCTAAGCACCTGTGTGTTGTGACTTTGTGGTCATCACATGACCACAAAAGTAAAATATCCACTGGAAGTAAAATATGATTGCTCCCATTGGAAGGCTGCAAGCAGTAACTAAAAAGTAAGAGGAACTGTCAAATTAAGTTACTTTCATTTGATGAAACAAATTCTTTAATTTATTTTTTTTTTTATTTATTTATTTATTTTTTTAACTCTGCAACTATTTTTTATTCCGTACATCCATGGTTATACAACAAATCCAGGAAGATGGTCAAAATACCATGTCCTCAGTTCACAAGTTCCCAATCTGAGATCAGTATTTCCACTAGCTCCATACCAGGCGATACCCACTGTCTCCCAACTTTTGATTGGCCCACAGCCTTTGGTATCTCCAGCCGGTATAGTGTGCTATCACAGCCTATGTTCCTCCAGATGATGGATATCATGACCGAAGCTCATGGATACCCCTCCAGCCAACAATCCATCTCCAAAACTTCATAGTCCATCCATCCCAGCTCAGTTCTTCTCACATCGAAGTCACTCCAACAACTGCCTAATACAATCCGTGTCCCTTTTTTCTCCCTCCCCTTAAGCATTTTCTTTAGTTCACAGAACAAAGCATATTCCGTCACCTGAGGCTGAATGATTGCTTTACATTTAGCCTTAGCAATCTACTGTCTGGCCTTGGGCCTCTTTCACACATCAGTCTTTTTGCTTCCGTCAAAATCTGTTGTTTTGTGAAAAAAAAAACAGATCAAGCAAACGTTGCTGCTGGATCCGTTTTTTTCTCATAGACTTGTATTAGCGAGGGATCCGTTGTAAATTCTGTGTCCGTTGCCCGGAGACAACGGACATAGTAACTTTTTTGTGTATGTCGAAAAATCGGGCAGTGACGGATCCTGCACTGTCCGCTGTTGGCTATAATGGAAGCTTATGGACGCAGGAACTGTCGCTGTCCGTCAAAAGTCGGAATCCAGCGACAGATTTTGTTTTTTGAAACTGAGCATGCTTTGAAGAATTTCTAATTCCTGTAATTTAACCCATTTTTCGATTCAGGGAAAAAATCTCTCTCTAATTTTGTTCCTTTATATTCCGTCCGCAGCTGCTTCGACGTACAGTACAGACCAAAAGTTTGGACACACCTTCTCATTTAAAGATTTTTCTGTATTTTCATGACTATGAAAATTGTAAATTCACACTGAAGGCATCAAATCTATGAATTAACACATGTGGAATTATATACTTAACAAAAATGTGTGAAACAACTGAAAATATGTCTTATATTCTAGGTTCTTCAAAGTAGCCAACTTTTGCTTTGATGACTGCTTTGCACACTCTTGGCATTCTCTTGAATATTATATATAAGAGGTTTCACCTTCATGAGAACAAAACTTTGTATCATCTAGTTTCCTCAAGGCATATTCCATGTCGTCCTTGCGAATAAACTCCACAGTCCCCATTCCACCCTGGTGTACATCGGCATAGAAGACATCCCAGCTTGTTTCATATGATCTTTCAGATCCTGCCAGCTCCCCGATGGGGGAAGCCCTGAGACAAGGACTCTGTATTTAGTTACCTGGGACAGGGGTCTGTTTCTCCTGCGGCGTATTCTTTTAATTTCGGGTTGTTCTGAATGCGGCAATGCCAAATATGTGTATTTTTTTTTTTTACATACTGTATTTTGCCGACTATAAAATGCATCCGACCATGACATGCAACCCAAATTTGGGGGAGGAAAATAGGAAGACATTTTTTATAACTAAAATGGTGGTACATCTTATAGCCCAATTTTACTGTAGCTTACCGAGGAGGCGGCTGCGGGGAAGCAGGGTCACAGAAGGCAGGGTCACTGCTGCCGGAGGCCGGCGGCCTTGTCATGAGTTGGACGATTCTGCAGACCCCGAGCTGAGGGAGGGAGTGTCCCTGTGATGCAAGGCTGCGGGCCAAGGGGTTCATAAAATGTCAGCCATGAGCCTAGTCCTCTTCCCTTTGATTTTCCATGCAGTGGGCTTTGGGAAAATGGTCGCTGGAGGGCGGCATATGCACAGATTGAGATCTCGGAAGTCGAGATCTTGTTCCCAAGATTTCGTCTCCCAAGATCTTAATCTGCACATGCGCTGCCTCCAATGGCTAATTTCGTGAAGCTCACCACAGTGATATGAAAGGGACCTGGCTCACGTCATTTTATGAAAGCCACCGTGACATCCCCACTTCCCAGTCCCGGGCCTGCAGCATTGCTGTATTCCTGCGCCACCGCCAGCCTCCTGCAGAAGTGACCCTTCCTCCTGTGACCCCGCAAAGTCTTAGCTTGTATTGGAAGGCTTGGTATTTTCCCTCTGGAAATGGGTTAGGGATGATGACAGGAACAGGAAGCAGTATTTAAAGTAAACCAAAGGAGGCAATATCTGAGCATCGTGGCAGAGGGGATGAAGCAGGACGGGTGCACATCATTGTGTCATGATTGCTCATCTGGAAGCCTCCTGATGAACTTCTCAGAGTAAGGGAAACACATACAGGCAGGAGAGCATATGGAATTAACGGACATTGGCTGCCACCATTGAAGATGCGGGTGGCAGGAACGGAAGTGTGGCAGATGCCATTAAAGCTGAGGTCACTTCTTCATCACCCCCCTTTGAGACAGTACATCATTACAGGATGACATTAGTAGGTAAATGACTGCAGTATTGCCCTCTGATGACGTTCTGTTTCAAGAAGGGGTGATGATGAAAGATGATGAAAGAAACTGCAGGTAAGTGACTTTATGGCGATCCACTTGTGATGTTCAGTTTGAGACTCCCAAACTAAACATCATAAGAGATAAAGTAAAAAAAAAACCTGATATAAATATTAGCTGTATAGGGAGGATGGTAGGAAATTTTATAAAAAAGCAAATTACAAAAGTGGTTAGGGATTAACGATAGATATTTTTAAAAGGGCATTATGGGTATTGGACCACCCCTTTAATTCTGTTTGTAAGTGCTACTTACCAGTGAAATATTCCGCTTACTTTGAGACAGTTCATCATTGTAAACCCTGCAGCTATTGAGGTGCCGCATTATCTGCTATCATTTTATTTAAGTGTACACCTTTATACATTCTAAGTAAGAGTAGTTTAACTGCTGCATTTAGCTTTATCATCCAGTGTCAATTACACATTTAAAAGTAATTTCATGCAGAATTGCCATCTAATACAATACAATTACCCATTAACACATAATAGTGCCTGACAGCTAATGCCCTAGTTACTATTGCTACTGATAAATGTATGTCACAAAGTGAGGTCTCCAAATGACAAGGTCAAGGATAGCTGTATGTAGTAGGGGCTCACGGCAAGCACAATGTCAGAAGGTGATGGAGTGAATTCTTGTCAAATAGAGATTGCAAATGACAGCTAAGAGATATTTCTACACTCCTACAAGTGGAGGCAGGGTGTGATTAGCTGGCTGTACAGTGATTTGGCAGCCGCCAGCTGTTCACAGAAATATCAACATCCAGGGGAGCTATCCAGCAGCTGAAATTGCTTTTTAGATATATTCCCCTAGGACCAAAGTTGGAGAAATTGGTATGTAGATGTATTTTCTTCATGACAAAAAAAAATAATGATTGGATTGCTTATAATTATGACATTTCTCTTTCACTTTAGACGTAATGTTTACCATTAAATTAGTAGCACATTATAAGTGTTTCTAAAATATATATTTAAAACTTAAATGGTCTTTTCAGCGAGGAAGAGGACTTGAACTCTCATTCCACCTATTGAATGTAGCAATCCTAAAAGTTGATATTGTCCCTTTAACGAGCCTTGCCACATGACTTAGGATTAGAAGCCAAACCAGACACTCCATTTATAGAAACACGTTTCAGGATGTATGCCCCTCATCATTGCAAAGCAGGAGATATGATTTGGCTGGGTGAGAGGCTTCTGACAAGGAATCAAAGGGAGAACTTTTCTCCTTGTGGAGAGTGCCAAGTCGGTGAAGGAAATTTATAGACCATATGCTTCTTTAGGAATTGAAATATACAAGTAGCCCTTTCAGAGAGGAATAGACCAAGGACACTAGTTACACCTATTCAATTTAGCAATCCTAAGAGTCATTATTATATGGGGGGTCCAGCATTAAAAATGTGTTTTTTAAATATCTATTCTTACACCCTAACTGCTTTTATTTGCTTTATTGTACAATACCCTACATTTTTCTCCATCTATCTAATCCCTAAATGTGTTTTTTTTTACTATACTTCCTGTGACGTTTCTTTTGAGGGAAGTCTCAAACGTGACGTCACAGGAGGCTGGGGCTGCACTCGCTTCCCGCAGTGTCCATCGCCCCTCCTGGAACAGGACGTCACATGCTGGACCACCCCTAATAATTCCTCTTAGCATTACTAAATTAAATAGGTGGAGCTAGCGTCCTTAGTCTATTCCTCTCTGAAAAGGCTACTTGCATATTTCAATTCCCAGAGGAGCACATGGCCTATAAATGTCCTTCCCCGACTTGGCACTCTCCACAAGGAGAAAAGTTCTCCCTTTGATTCCCTGTCAGAAGCCTCTCACCCAGCCAGGGCCGGCTCCAGGTTTTTGAGGGCCCCGGGCGAAAGAGTCTCAGTGGGCCCCCCCCCCCTTTAAAATATATCACGATTCATGATGCCCAGATACAGCAGAGAAATATAGGTATAGTACAATGCCAGATTTCACTTCTTACATGAGTGATAGCTATTGTAAATTCTGCAGTGTATATATACAGGGGAGAGGTACTGTGCAGTGTATATATACAGGAGGAGTGGTGCTATGCAGTGTATATATACAGGAGGAGTGGTACTGTGCAGTGTATATATACAGGAGGAGTGGTACTGTACAGTGTATATATACAGGAGGAGTGGTGCTATGCAGTGTATATATACAGGACAGGAGTGGTACTGTACAGTGTATATATACAGGGGAGTGGTACTGTGCAGTGTATATACTTCAACAGCCGCCCAGCCCAGGCCCCCAGCACCTGTCCTGTATATATATTATATACACTGTATCTATGCAGGCTGTGCTGGGGGCCTGGGCTGGGAGGCTGCTGTAGTATATATATATCAGCTGCAGCCGCCCAGCCCATGGCCGCCCCAGGTCACCCAGTCCCAGACTGTCAGAACATACAGCGATATAGCATTGCACTCACTCAGGTGCTGGTAGGAGCTCTGTCTCCTCCATAAGTTCAGGAGTGCACACAGTCAGGAGATTCAGAGCAGGAGATCTCTCCGCCCACAATGTCACGCTGGCTGTGTCCTTAATTAACCCCTATGTGTGCCTGGCCCTGCACTGACAGTGAGAAGATGCTTGTGCCAGCGCAAATTGAAAGGGTAGAAAGGGTTAAAGCAGCCAGATGGCTCTATGACTGTGTGAGTGGGCCCCCCTGTCTCGTCAGGGCCCCGGCAATTGCCCGGCTAGGCCGGGTGTTGACGCCGGCCCTGCACCCAGCCAAATCATATCTCCTGCTTTGCTTTGTAATGATGACGGGCAAACATCCTGAAACGTGTTTTATCATCTTTCTGTGATAGCTTCCTTGGATGTCTCTGGTATTAGAGATTTCAAGCAGAAATAAACTCCTTTTTGTTGCAGACTGTTGACCGCATGAATTAAGGTTATATATGTTTTCTATGACAAAATTAATTCTGGTAAGTCAGAGGTCACACAGGACTGATTATATAAGTAATCTTAGGTTATTTACCTAATTGCTGTCTTGATAAAGGGACGCCTATGCATAATGATGCAACAATAGCGTAATAACTTGCATAAAAAAATGGATTGACCTTTGACAACCCACAGTTTCTTGTATTGGAACAGTCTGTTTTTCGCAATTTGGAGTTAGAGGTGAAATTCAGAATTGCTTTATTTATGATTGCTGAGTAATAAACGATAAAGCAATACATATGATAAAAACTTAGCAAAATAGGACTGTGTACTCATCACCTGAAAACTATTATAGGCATGGAACAATTTGTACCTAAGAAAATCCTTACTCTTTTACATGCCACTACTGTGCGCTTATTTCAGACTTTTAGGAAACCTCCGAACGCAGGAACTCATCCTTTCAGTACTATGATTGATGTTACAGCTGCAATATAATGTCATCTATGATCTCTGCCTGCAGCAGTATTTTGTGATTTGTCATATGGAATGAGCACAACTGCCTACCCTGCTTTACATTAACTGGTGGCTCTGTTGTATCCCAGGAAAGGAACAGGGACAATTAAACTTTGAGGGCAGATTGGCACTTGCTTCAGCAGTTTCTAAGCCAATAAAGCACCTTTCATATTATACTAATATGAAATTCCATATAAAATGTATGTAAAGGGTTGGCTACAGACAGGTTTATGTGGGCCCTTAAGAGGTGGTTCTAAAACACGCACATTAAATTATTTATTTATTTTTTTCATCAGTCGTCTTAGTACAGTTCTCTGCAATAGTAATCTTGCACTGTAATGTGCAATTACAGATCTCCTATAAAGCATGGCCACGGACTGTACTTCATAGTTTTTCAAACTAGGGCCTCCAGACACAGGGTCCTCCAGTAGTCCCCACCTGCCATGGCAATAAAATTGGCACCTAGAGGTGGTGGAGCTTCACATCAGAACGGATACCTACCCCCCCATTTCCAACCTGTTAAATGATGCTGTAACAATTGACAGTGGCATGTAAGGGTTTAACTGCTGCGATAAGAGAGAGTTCCAAATGCAGCAGTTACTAGACGTGGATGCCGTCTCTATAATAGAGGCTATTTTAGTTGTCTCTTATATACTTGCAGAGGGCGGTTTACAGCAGTTTGTATTGTCACACTGACATAACTTCAGCTACTCCTTCTCTGTAACATGCTGCTGTCGTATCAAACTTCATGTTTAACATGACAGGTTTTCTGTAATTCCCTAGAAACAAAACTCAATATTTCCAGATACGTTAAAGTTGTGGTCCGATACCTAAAATGTTCTTTACAAAATATCTATTTTTGTACCCAAAGCAGTTTTGTTTTTTACTTTTTTGTAATTGTTATTTATAATACCCTACATTAATTCCTATCCTGCTTTTCCTGTCACTTCCTGTGATTATTCGTTTAAGGGGAGTCTCAAAAGGGACATCACATGAAGCTGGAACTGTACCCACTACCCATGATTCAATTGCTGGCGGTGACAGAAGATATGGCGATGCTGTTTCTCACCCTGCTTCTATCACTGCCCCCTGATGAGGCCTTGCTCCAAGAGGGGTGATAGACCCTGCAAGGAAGTGAGTGCAGCCCCAGCCTCCTGGGAGGTTCTGCTCGAGACTCCCCTCAAATAAGACTTCACAGAAAGTGTAGTAAAAAAAAAACACATGTAGGGATTAGCTGGAGTGGGAGAAGTGTAAGGGATTTTATAATAAAGCAAATTACAAAAGTGCTTAGGGTGTAAAACAGATATTTACAAAGGACATTTTAGCTTTTGGGTAAATCACTATGACAACTTTGCACTAGTAATGCACATTAGTAATCAATCTTCATGTTTCATTTGCCAAAAAATTGAATTGGTAAAACCTGATGTGAAATGTTATCATGATTCATCTTTTAAATCGTGAAGCTTGTAAATGGCAAATAACCATTCTGCTGTGAGACCCACCTCTAGTGAAATGCACCACTGTTTGTCCTTTAATTAGCAGCCATTTTGCCCTTCTAGCACGTTAAAGATCGCATCCACCGTGCCTCAGCTTATCCCATAAATAGAGCAATCTTGCTTTATCAGTTAATAAATGTTCTACTGTAACACTAAGTGAATCCTATTCTTAAATACTTCATCCCTCATAAAGGAAGATATAAAATCAGAACCTAAAATGAGGCCTCATGAGGATAAAAAGGCTACTGTTAATAGTTATCTGGGAAAGTGAAGTGGAGTCAAATTAGCTGTAATAGAGCGCAGAGTGACTGGCAAAGTCAACACTCATTATCAAAAAACTCATTAAGAAATGAAGAGGTGGAAATCCCACTGGGCTTTACTTCTCTCAAAAGCTTTACAAGCTATTAGTTTTTAGAATTCTTTCAAACCGAGAGCTCCTAATTTACCTTTTTACTTAGTTAATCTACAGATGTTAAAGAAACTGTAGAACTGACAACTATGTTTTATCAGGTTATAGCTAATTGCAGCTCTGACCTAAAGGCAATTTTTATATACTTCGTCAATGCTTATAACAACTGTAGATTAGAGCGGAATGAATATAGATATGCACAGACGCAAAATGATATGTAGTGATGCAACACAAGATGTGCAGCTCGGGAAAGAAACTAAATGAATGATTGGCTAAAAGTACACTTTCTGCACCAGTTTAGCTTGTGTAAGCCCTGCCTCTTGTGCCTAATATCTGATTATGAATAAGAAATATTTGTATGCCTCAACAAAAAAAATCTGCTCATACAGTAAAAAGGGTAGAACAAACATAGAACTTCCAGAAACGCATTATGTTTATTCATTGATCTATATAGCGTCATCATATTCCGCATTACTTTTTCAGACCTCATTGGGACCCGCAATCTAAATTCCCCTATCAGTATGTCTTGGGAGTGCAGGACAAAACGGGGGTATCAAGAGAAAACCCATACAAACACGGGGAAAACATACAAACTCCCTGCAGTTGTTGTCCTTGGTGGGATTTGAACCCAGGACCCCAACACCAACAGTGCTAACTACCGAGCTGCCATTCTACCCTTAGGATTTTTTTTATCCCAGTCTACAAGTAAATTGAATATTTTTTTAACGAGTGATCTACTCTGCACTGTTCTGATTGAGGCTTTCTTTGATATGACCTGTTTAGGGACACTCATGATCATAGCAATGTTGATCTTGCCAAATTGGCAGGTTTGGACAATTTGATCTAATTGACACCCGGATGCTCCAGTTAACAATGGTTCTGAATGTTTACTTGGCAGGATATGGCAAATATAGAATCATGGGGAGGATTTTAGTATGTCAAATATTGGCTTTCTTAATAAATCTATTGTATTTTTGCCTGTCAGTGTACCTGTAAACTTTCACTAACATTTACACACTAATCATCTCCAAAAACATTTGTGGAGTCCCAATATAAACTTTCTAGAAAGGCTTTTACCTCTAGAACAAAAAATTATAAGCTCCCTTGAGGCCGACACATAAGCAAGTTGGCATAGTAATACTGTCAAAGTGAGATGAAGTAGAAGAGCAGGGAGTCAGGAACCCATCATAAAAAACAAATATTTCACTTGAAAATCTTCATCATGACAAAAAGTCGCAAACTGTCTCTAAAATGTTATGCATCATTTGTGATTTTTTTTTTTTGCATTAAACACTGACTCATGTTAGTAAATGTGGGCTTTTAAAAAAATATTAATGAAAGAAAAAACCTGGTAAGATCTATTTGCCTATAATAAACAATCAATGTCTAATTGCAAATGCTGCAATAATGTACAGGTGGGTCACACAGCCTTCAAAATTGTACAAATATATAAAATGTTATGTGGAAATTTGGAATTTATTTCAGAAATAATTGTCCCTGTTAATGCACTGATTTTTCTTTAATGTTAAACAAGGTACTTATAGGTCAGGTCAGGAGTCTTCACTTCCACAAAATCTGATAGACACCTGTCTGTGCTCTGGAAAATAAGATAAATGCAACTTGTCAGTCCACAATTGTGAAGATCCACTGACCCAGAATAAAAGCATAACATGTATTTCTATTTCCAAAATGGCATAGTTAAAATAGTGTATCATAAAAATTCAGCAGCCCAACTTGAATTTCAAATTTTGTTTTCTTCTGGGAAAAAAGAAGTTTCACATTTCGGCTTCTTCCAGGGTGAAAGAAGCCGAAAGCGGAAACTCAAGACCGGCTGATGAGATCTCTTGATGGGTGAATGTTTACAAATTGCTGTTTTATCTATGCCATTTTATAAGAAAAAATAAATCTTGCTCTTTTAATTCTGGTTCAATCGATCTTCACTATTGTGGATCACCTTTCTGCGTTAATCTTATTTTCCAGAGCACAAGCAAATATTTATCTGATCTTGTGGAAGCGAAGACTCATGATCTATACGTGATTAATTTGATGTTAAAGAAAAAATCTTTGAGTTTCTGCAGGAACAGTCACTTTTGACATTGCGTAAGTCAAAATTTTTAGCACACTATATATAAGTTCAGTACAGACAACACATCATTCACCTTATTAGCAGGACCCTTCAGCCATTTAGAGCCAAAAAACATTGGTAATGCTTCTAATAAAGGGTATAGCGCACAACTATTTTTGTCACACTTATAAACAATGCGTAAAGTAAGGGTATGTTTCCATGGTCAGTAAACGCTGCGGGTTGGACGCTGCACACAGCCGCAGCTGTCAGATGTTACAGCATAGTGGATGGGATTTTATGAAATCCCATCTCCACTATGGGTGCACGGACGCCTCCGGCTTCCCTGCGTAACCGGACATGTGGCACGTCTTTCTAGACCGCAGCATGTCTATTTATCTTGCGGAGACGCTCAGTCTCTGCATGATAAATACCACCGTCCAATGCATAGGAGGCGGTTATTCCGCATGGTTCAATGAACACATGCTGAATTACCTCATGTACAAAAGCCGGCAGCGCTTTGGACGGAGCTGTGTCCAAAGCGCTGCCAATACTGACCATGGAAACATAGTTGCTGGGTACATTCCCACTATCAGTGTTTGTCAAGGCTTTCACACAGCTGAATTTCCGCATGAATCCTGCACCTCAGCTCAGTTACTTTTTTATTTATTTTTTTGCATTTTTTATGCGTTTTTGCCGCAAGCATTTTTATCTCTCTTTGGTATTTTAGATTAGACATGCAAAGATATAGATAGATGTGGGGTAGATAGATATTGGTAGATGGATAGCTAGATAGGTATACATAACATATATAATCAGTGCCGTGTGTAGTTTTCTGTACATGTATTAACCTAATAAATGTAAAAAATGACATGGAGTCCCTCCTATTTTTGATAATCAGCCGAGGTAAATAAGACAGCTGTGGACTTATATTATCAGACTGGGAAGGTCTCTGATTATTGGGCCTTTCTCAGCCTAAAAATACCATCCCATAGCCAACCCAGAATGGGTGCATCACATTAGATGCGCCAATACTAGCACTTTGCCCAGCAATAGGGGGAATGGTAGTTGGGGTTGATGACAGCTGTCAAACTCTGGGGCTAGCAATGGAGAGGTGTCTATGAGACACCCCATTACTAAATAAACACAGACAAAAAAATTATACTTAATGTCTTTGTTAGAATAATCTCTTATTCACCACTTTATCGAAATTAAAAAAATAAAAAATCACATGCAGGTCCACAGTAATTCACTGAATCCTATGTAGTTCAGAAATGGATACCTGAAAAACATAAAGACAAAAATAAACACGAGACAATCCATGGCGTAAAAAAAAATCACACTGGCCATGAGATTTCTATTAATCTCATCACCTGTGCTTGTTCTGTACAATAATATGTAATATGCTGATATTACTGTACATGTGCCCACAGCATGACAGTCAAGCATGTTTGCTGCTGGTCAGTTCAAACAAGGTGAAGAAGTTTTGGTGATCAATGGTGATCTCAGGCTCAGCAGGTGGACCCCAACCAACCGAGAAGTTGTTAAGTATTCTGTGGATAGTTGGGAACTACTTCTTACTGGAATACCACTTGCATGGTTGCTGCTACAAGCCTTCACGCTTTTAGGCATATCAGAATAATTCTGCATGTTGTTACAAAATAACTGCACAATTATTACTAAGGTTATGTTCATATGCAGCATTTTTTATATATAATCCCTGCTTTCTGTCCTGTAGATGTGACAGTGATCAGACTGCTGAGCTCTGTATAACCCCGCCCACACCCCTGATTGGCAGCTTCCTGTGTACACTGTGCATTGTCAGCAAGCTGCCAATCAGTGGTGGGGAGGAGTTACACAGATTACCAGGATTGACCTGCAGGCTGACCTAGTCCAGCAGTGATAATCTCCTGCTGATAAAACACTGATTGTATTGAAACTACACCACACAGTGTAATAAATGACTCATCCCTCGAATCAGGGTTTTTGCCATATTCTGCTCTCAGACTAAATAGAAAAATCCTGCTGACAGATTACCTTTAATCTTGATTACTCTATTTTGTTTTTACGCATGTATGTGGCACAGCTCAACTTTATGTGCACTAACTTTAGTTAAACCTTTAGTGGAATTTGATGGGGGTGTTATTAAAACATTTGAAACACTTAGGACTGAGTTTCCATTAACTCAGAAGTCGTTCTTTCAGTACCTGCGGTTGAGACATGCCCTAAACTGTCAAAATGAGGGGTTTCGCCTGATACTGCAGTCCGATAGCTTGTTGAATCTTATTGGGCCTCGGAGGAGTATGAGGGGATTTATTACTTTAATATACAGGGGTCTGATGGATACCTTTATATTGAATCATCCATTAAAGGATAAAGGAAAAATGGGTGACGGACGTGGGCCCCTTGTCGGAGTCCCAGTGGGAGTCTATACTTCAATACATCCCCAGAGTTTCCCTAAGTGAGGCTAAGATGGTGTCGGAATTATACCTGGTGTATAGGGTGTACAGGACCCTGGCATGGATGATGAAGGCCGGACTGACAGGTGACTCAAAATGCCCAAGGTGCGGTGCGGAAGATGCAGATTTGATACATGTGATGTGGTCGTGCGCTCGCCTCTAACCCTTTTGGGTAAAGGTGCTTAATTTGATCCAGGAGGTGACAAGAGTAGATGTGTTGCGTAACCCGCTGACTTGCCCTTCTGGGTTGTATGGATGATATTGCTACGGATGAGTGTGGAAGGCTGACTATCGCAAGATTGTTGTATGCTGCAAGGAAGCATATTGCGATGCATTGGTTGGATGAAAGACCACCAGGAAAAAAGGAATTTATAAACAAAATAAATTTTATTGTCCTCATGGAAAGGAATATCCACATCAAGAGAGGTCATAATACAAAATTTGAAAATATGTGGGGCGGATGGATGGATTACCCAGGCGTGGCGTCTGCTGAGTTATTGCAGAGTAGAATGGGGGTCGTTTAGTTGCTTCTAGGGGGACTTCTACATGTACAGGTGTGCTTTTGTAATGATTGGTACCATCTTTCAAGAGGTGATGTTGTCAGATGGTTTTATTGGATATCTGGCAAGGTATTGGGAGGGAGGGGGGTTGGTTAGGGGGTAAGGGTGTTGTTCAGTAAAATGAAAATGTATTAATAGGCTTTGTATTCATTGTTCCTGTCTGGAAATTGTCAGACTGTGTTACTGGCGTGTCATATGCTTTACTAAAAATTATGTGATTTAAAAAACAAAAAACTTTATTGAAATAATTGTGATAATTGTGATATGCTGCTATATTAATTATACATCAATTTATATTGTTATTCCTCAGAAATGTTACCATGTTTTGCCTGTTCCTTATGTATTATGCAACGCAGATAGTGATTATTCTAATAATTTTTATTTCCATTAAGCTCTGTTATGCAATGGAAAATTTCACAAGCATGTTCAAGAAAGTTTTGTGCCACAAGTCATCCGTTACATCGACCTCATGGAGTCCTCAATTGCCCAGTCCATTCACAAAGGGTTCGAGCAAGAAACTTGGCAACCAGTGAAGTAAGTTGGGTGCTTTTGTACTTTAGTTGGGAGGGGTTTTCTGCTAACTGCGAATATGGGTAAAACATTCCTAATGCTATGTTCCCATGATGACTTTTTGGAGAGTTTTTTACTCTGTATATTTAAAAAAATGCAAGTAACCTATTTTTTTAATGGGTGCATTTATGGTGCAGACAATCTGCAACATGATGCTCATCATGGGAATGTAGCCTAAGAGTCTTGCATACAAAACATTTTTTTTTTTTTTTTTATATATATATTTTTTGAACATAAAGGAGACAGTTTCTTTTTAAAGGGTTTGTCTGCTTCCACTAAATCTTTGTCCATAGGCTGTTTAATGTGAAAAGAAAAAACGGAGCAGGGGAAAATAAGTGAAGATCAAACTCGACCTAGACAGGATAACCCAAGCTCAGCTTCTTCTTTACACCTAACTAGTCTATGGACAAAAGTTTGGTGTAGATAGATGGACAATCCCTTTAAGCATTGTTGGAAATTGTGCTTTTAAGTTGTGTATGTGCATAGTATATGCCCTCTTTCAGATGTCTCCTATAGCAACATATATAATAGCAAGAGAAAATAGTTTTTGAATTATTTACTACTAAAGATATTTTATCAATGCAGCATGAAGTAAAACCGCAAATGCTATAAAAGAAAATGAAACCACTACTTATCTATTTAATGCACAAACTGATCAAGCACAGATGCTCTAGAAGTTTCCTCTGGCTTTGTTTATAAGTGGGTGGCATGTGACCTTGGCTTTTCCATGCTGCACTTTACTGGCGGCATAGCTCAGCACTTAGCAGTGATGTCAGGCGCACAGCAGGCGGCCAATTGGCAGGTGCATGCCTATTGCTCGTAAAAAGGAATACAAAAAATACAAATTTCACAAAGAATATGTATGTACCGTATGTATGTGGATATATTATAGATGTACGTCACTCCGTGAAAAGTCAGGTGTTCAGGTAGGATACCACTCCTTACTCAAATAGAAAATAGAATCTGCTCTTTCAGAACTGTAGAATATATTTAATGAAGCAATCCCATTAAAGTAAGGATTTGGTCATAAACATCGACATTCATCAGACTGTAATATACAATGAAAACAGATAAATGTGATTTTATACAAAAAATAAAATAAAAAAGACATAAACAATCCTGGTAATGATACCATATTCATCCATAGAGAGGACAAAAATGGTCATATTATTGATTCTATGGAATAGAATCAATTGATGCGTACTTTGGCATAATTATAGTTAACATGTCGAACAAGTCATTAAGAAAAAAATTGAAAAATAATATTATTCTTCTTCTATTTTTTTCTTATGTTTTCATTTCTACCCTAGGCACTTTAATTCTGTCCTGGGTTCAAACACTTTATTGAGCCATCAATTGTCCTATATCTCCATACTACTCTTTTTGAGTGACTTGTTCGACATGTTTCATCAGTGTTTCTCATTAAAGCTTCATCGGGATGTCTGTTTTTACCATCTGAGTTTGGTCAGAGATTCATCCGTTTTTCTGAGATGAAAAAAAATGATCTGATGGAGGATTCTTCAGCCTCTTATCTCAAACTGTCCATAAAAATTGGACAGCATGCAAATTGCATCCAAGTGCAGGTGGATTATTTTCACTGACCCGTAGAGATGCACTGGTGAGTTAGACCTGGCACTCAGATAAAAATCAGTCCTGTCTCTATAATTTTGTGCTGTCTCTTATGATTAAACAGATATGTGAGCAGCTCCATGTGATAGGTGCGAGTTCTATCTGTGAAAACCACGGCTAGAACTCTTACGAGAAAAACTGACGTCTGAATGAGCACTCAGTCAACACAATGAGGTTTTTTTTCTACTAATTATGAAAATTTGCCCATGGTTTCACCATTTAGAATTTCAAGTAAGCAATAGAAGATGTTTAAAGGGAACCTGTCTGCTGTTTTGGCTGATATAAGATATGGCCACTGCCTTTCAGGGCTTAGCTACACCATTTTAAAATGCTGTAGATAAGCCACTGATCCGACCTGAAAGATAAGCGAAATAAGTTTTATTATACTCACCCATGGGGTGGTCCGGTCCAATGGGTGTCGCAGGTCCGGAACCTCCCATCTTCTTGCGTTGCCGCCCTCCTGCTTGTTTCACAGGCTCCCCATCACAAGAAGATGGGATGCGCCGGATCTGTGACACCCATTGGACCTGGCCGTCCCCCGGGTGAGTATAATAAAACTTATTTTTCTTATCTTTCAGGTTATCTTTCATTATAGAATGCTGTAGATAAGTCCTGACAGGCAGTGGCCGCATCTTATATCGGCGAAACCTGGTGACAGGTTCTCTTTAAAAGGTGTCACCGCAGTCAGTGGCTTGACAATTTTCCAGATGTTTATAGTTTATGATATTTGGAAATGAAAGTGGACCTTTCACTATATCTCACTGGCTGCACCATGAAGCAGTGACTGAAGATCTGAATTAACATATGTTGTTTCATATTTCTTATCTCTGTTGATAATATATTGGTTTGTAAGCTTTATATGCTAATTTTCACTTCACCCAAGGGTGCGTTAGCATAGATCCTTTAGGGTGTTTACTTTTTGATGTATATAACATTGTCCTAACATAAGTGAATCTGTCATGCAGGGAAAAAACGCCCCCATAAAATGTCAGAACAGTCTTTCTTTTGACATATACCACTTTGCATCTATCCCAGATACAGGGACAGTTTTTCCCCATTGCCTGGGATAGATGCAGAGTGGTGCTTGTAATGACACACCGCTTTGCTCTCCTACCCCTGCACAGTAATTGCCAACATTTATATCTATGTGACCTGGTTTTACATGAGTCTTACCATATCGCATAGTGAAACCTGGTTCTGACATTTTCTGTGGGTGTTTTCTTTTTTTTTTTGCCGTGCATAACACCACCTGCTTATGATTGAACAACACCGTACAGGGAATAAAACGTTCCTCCCTAGTGAAGAATCTCTAATACCTCCTTGAAAATTAGCATAGTTTAGCACTTAAAATGTGGTAAAAGGTCATATTTAATGAAGTCAATTCAGTAAACTGCTGGAATAATTTTAACATTCCAGCCACTTTCTGGCAGATTCAGTATTGTACTACCTCATTCTTCCTGTGTGCACTATAATGAAATATCAGGAATAGGATAAGGGGTAGAAATAAACATAAAGGCTGAAGCCTACTATTAGTTATCAAAGAGTGCAGTTGACTTTTATTGTGCATTGTCACTTGGCTCATGCACTTTATAAACACCAATAAGTGAACTCACTTGTATAAATTCCAACAATAAGAAATATCCATAAATAGCCGCCACCAACACTTACTCTTTTCTTGGATTAATTAAAATATTTTTTATTTATCACTGCAATAAAACACCTCACAGGTTTATAAAAATACACAAAAATGGGCAAAAAAAACAAATACAGGAAAAAGGAAAAGGGTGGGTATGGCTTTAGTGGCATAGTATAGATCAAGCATGAAAGGGGCTACAGCAAACAATATCCCACGTAAATAGATAAATACATATATAACCAACCTAAGCAAATACACACGTGTTATATAAGTATAATCCGTCTGTTCAATCTGCTAGCAATAGGAGCCAAGCATTACATAATATAAAGTGCATAATCTTAATGATATAAATGTAAATTGTGCATATGAAAATAAGTAAAATGCTGGAACACTACCGCGAGCAGGGCAGACATGTACACTATAGAGAGAATAAGTCCAGTAGAACATGCAATGATACTAATTACCTTGTATAAGCCAGCAGCCAGGGACCCACCACACCCGACGCGCGTTTCGCTATGGAAATTTTCGTCCAGGGGTGAATCGGGTATCGTGGGTCCCTTGCTGCTGGCTTATTCAAGGTAATTAGTATCATTGCATGTTCTGCTGAGCTTATTCTATCTATGGTGTACATGTCTGCCTTGCTTGCGGTAGTGTTCCGGCATTTTACTTATTTTCATATGCACAATTTATATTTATATCCTTAAGATTATGCACTTTATATTATGTAATGCTTGGTTCCTATTGCTAGCAGATTGAGCAGACGGATTATACTTATATAACACATATGTGTGTATTTTCTTAGGTTGGTTATATATGTATTTATCTATTTACGTGGGATATTGTTTGCTGTAGCCCCTTTCATGCTTGATCTATACAATGCCACTCTAAAGCCATACTCACCCTTTTCCTTTTTCCTGTATTTGTTTTTTTTCCCCACATTTTTATGTATTTTTATAAACCTGTGTGATTTTTTTATTGTTGTGATAAATAAAAACTATTTTTTAATTAATCCAAGAAAAGAGTAAGTGTTCATGCACTTTATGAAAGACCCAAAATTTGTTGTTACATGTATTGGCAATAATAATAAAAAAAACTATGTTGAAGAACATGTTGGCTACCTTTTTGGTTTATACTTTAAGTCCCTTTGTTATTCTTATGAATACAGTTGATAGTCAAAGCATACCATGGCCCCGTCAGCGCAGAAGCTCGAATCCAGTTTTGCAATTGTTCGGATGCAATCCCTGATAGATCTACTGAGAGTATGCTAAAATGCTATGTGAACAATGAATTGGTTTGTTTTCTATGGCTGAGAATTCATGGCAAATATGGTTGTAGCATCTCACACTACCAGAAAGATGACAAATCCCTTTATTTATGTAGTTGAATGACAAGTTATGGCAATCGCACATGTTATACCAATGGAAATACAAAAATAAAGACTTAGACTTGGCATTGTTTTCTGTGCTCTGTCCATTCTCAGTTTTTGGAATACCTAGTGCTGCGTTTAGTCGCTATTATCAAGTTGAATAGCAGCCAGCTCATAATGACAATTTAGCATGGTGATGGGGACACTTGACTCTGAGAGCCTGTGCTGTGATATAGCTGCAGTAGGCTTATTTCATCATAAAAGTTATGTCTTCTGATATACAAGACAGATGCTCTGTGTGTATTTCATATGTTCATATATTACACTTGCAAGTTTATGTACATTGAACGTAAAAAACAGCTTACGTTATCTAACATTTATTAAACTTGTTGATCGTAAGTCGCTGTGGAGGTAGGCAGCAATTTAAAAAAATTCAGATATTTTTGAATGGTTCTACACCTAAAAATTTGTATAAACTACAGAATAATCTGTTTTTCTCCAGTAAAAAGCTTTGTATGCATTCTTTTACAGAAGCATCACCAGCAGTCTTCCTAGCGTACCTCTTCCAAAAGTTCCAAGCTTGACTCTTAACCTTCCACAGATACCTAGTTTTTCAGCGCCATCCTGGATGACTTCTTTATGCGAGTCCACGTGTGTACTAATGAATGTACTCCTAACGCATGATTGTTCTGCATGCTGTGGATTTTGACCTCTTGTGTTATGTTTGTGTTGTGTAGTTGTCTTGATGCATGTAATACTTTTTTCTATAGAAATTGATAAGTAAGTTTAATGATTGAATAATTTACACTTTAATGAGCAACTATTACATTGTATTCATGTGAACTAAGTGTCAAAAAATATAAACTGGTAACATTTGCTAAGAAAGGGAAAATATTTTATTGCAAGCGAGTTTCTTTCGAAGCAGTGTAAGTCCCTGTGGTTTATATTGGTTTTTAAATGATACCAAAAACTACATATTAAAAAAAGGCTCATTGGATTTAACATTCTAGAATTAGGTGCAGTTTTATTATCAAATAACAAGTGTTCGAACACTTGTATGACATATTTATTCTATGAGCAAGTTGCAAAGACACCTGGCAATGCAGATGTCACTGGAGACCAAAAATGGCTGACAATTTGCTCACCACACAAAGTCAGCTCAGTTGGATGTAACTGCATTGCCTTTATTGTGTCATTACATTTGCATTCTTTAATTCTGAAACTCTCTACAACTACTGTTTGGGCACAGGCAATATAGTGACACTCAGGCAACTGAGGTCCTTTCTGAAAAAAAACTGTTTATGGATGGTTTGCTGTAATTTAAAAACTACAAATTGCCAATGGATAATTGCCAAGATCTGTGACCTTGTCTAGGCTACCATTGATCGGATGAAGATCTCTCATTCAGCAAAAACAAGTTTTATAGCGCTTGAGGAAAAATAACACATCCACATTTCTACAGATATCTACTTTGTCAATGAATGTCATGTCCTACTTGCATAGGAGGATTATAATGAGAGCAATCTGGACTACCGCCGGAAGCCCAAGGCTCGGGGCAGGGGCACATGGCCAGATTGCACCCATTATAATGTTTTGTGCACCATCATCGGCGATACACATTATACAAAATGGCAGTACAACTCCAGCTGAGCTCCCATTAACTTTTCTGTGAGGTGCCAGCTCAATGATATCATCGCAACAGCATGCACACGTACCATAAGAAGAAGTGGAGCCCCAGGTAAACGATCAGAACACGAGTGAACGGGAGTAGGTGTTATGAACTGGTGGCCTAGGAGCAGCATGGACGAGCTCTGGAGTAGGTGGCCTCTATACTGACCGCAGACCCTGAACTTAACACATCAACTAGAAGTAGCCGTGGGATGTTCCTGTCACTCCCTAGACACCTCGTCACGGCCGGAGGACTAATTACACCTAAAGAAAGAAACAGGAGTACTATCTTGCCTCAGAGAAAATTCCCAAGGAAAGGCAGCCCCCCACAAATATTGACTGTGAGAGGAGAGGGAAATTACAAACGCAGACTGAAAACAGAATTTAGCAAAGGAGGCCACGCTACCTAGAAAGAAAAGACAGGAAAGAGTACTGTGCGGTCAGTATAAAAAATACTACAAAATCCACCACAGAGAATACAAAAATCTCCACACCTAACTAAAGGCATGGAGGGTAACTCTGTGACTCCAGAGCTTCCAACTCGGCTGAGAAAATCTTAACACAGACAAAGCTGGACAAGAAAAAACATAGCAATTCACAGAACTATTAAGTCCACCGCATGTGGACTGCAAAAACAGAGCCAGGACTTATCATTGATGATTTGGACAATCCAGAAGGAGAAACCAAGCAGAGATGTGGATCCCTAGAAAACAATGGACAACTGGCACTCAATAAAGGAAGGAGCCAGACTAAATAGCCCCGTCTAAAGTGGAAGCAGCTGATGACTGTTGTGAAGGACAAACAGCAGCACTACCACTTATAACCACCGGAGGGAGCCTAAGAGCAGAACCCACAACAAAATTCACAACAGTTAGGTGAGTATGTGTTTTTTGTTTTGACTTTTTTTTTTTAAATGTGTGTATGGGATGTGTGCCTGTGTGTATATATGTATATATGTATATAGAGAGCTATGTTGGGGGCTCTTTCTGTGTATAGGGGGATGTGTGGGTGTTTATCTTGTATATAGAGAGGTTATACTCTATATAGGAGCTATGTGAGAGTTCATACAGTATCTAGGGAGGCTACGTGAAGGCTCTACTTTATATAGGGAGCCACATGGAGGTTCATACTGTATATATGGGGCTATGTGATGGCTCATGTTGTACAAAGGGAGGCTGTGTGGGGCTCATAGTGTATATAGGGGCCGTTTTGGAGCTCACTGTATATAGGAAGGCTATGTGAGGGATCACACTGTATATAAGGAGGCTATGTGAGTTCATACTGTATCTAGGATGGCTATTTGAGGGCTCATACTGTATATACGGATGCTAACTGACGAGTCATATTGTATCTATGAAGGCTATATGAGGGCTCATACTCTACATAGGGATGCATTGTGAGGGCTCATACTGTATCTAGGGAGCTATGTGGAAGCTCATACTGTATACAGGGGCTATGTGAGTGCTCATACTGTATTTGGAGAGGCTATGTGATAGCTAATACTGTATATATAGGGGTTATGAGAGGGCTCACACTTTATATAGCAAGGCTATGTGAAGGGTTATACTGTACCTAGGGAGCTATGTGGGGGCACATGCTTTATCTAGGGAGCTATATGGAGGTTAATGTTTATAGGAGGCTGTGTGTGGGTTCATCCTTTATAGAGAGCTATGTGAGCCTCATACTTTATATAGGGGCTATGTGAGGATTCGTACTGTATATAGGGGCTGTTTGTTGGCTCATACTGTGTATAGGGCGATGTCAGCTTACTTAATTCTGCTCAGTATTTTGATTGCATTAATATTAATATAAAATACTGATTAGAATTAATATGTTAATATTGAGCAGAATTAATTTCAGCTTATTGGTTGGGCCCTCCACAACAGTCACAGTATCTCATGTAGCCCTTTGGGAAGATGAATTGCCCACCCCTGCTCCATTATATATAGCGCTAAATTATGTATAGTGCTGTACATAAAGGAATGTCTTGTTTTTGCATCTACTGATGTGTACCAGAGCACCTGTTGTGTTAATCACGTGAGTTGTCACATGACTCCCTTTAATAGATTGTGTGATATGTCACGTGATACATTGAGGGATAGGGAGGCATGCCTTCTAAACTGCCCAGGGCCCTGGCTGCTCTTAATCCGCCCCTGCCTACTTGACACAGAAAATAAGAAATGATTGGTAGAAAATAGTAAAAACATACATAATCTCTTTTGTGAGGCCAACTAATGGTAAAATAGTAACCATAGTCCCATCCCTCCTCCACTATCAGCATCACAGTAAATTAAATGTATTTTGCAATAACCCCGATTAAACCCTTATAACTAGAGATGAATACATTTATTCGACAAGAATTTAATTATTGCATCCATAGACTGAATAGTATAAATACACACCATCTACTATCTGACTTAGTTTGCACCCAAAACTTAAACTAAAATTTTGACAGATCTTTTGATTCACAGTGCCGCCATATAAAGCCACCCCTTTTTTTCACGCTGTAACATTTTTATTGTTTAACCCATTAGCGACCTCCGACACGCATTAAAACTGCAGCCGCTAAGGGTACTTATTCCCTCATCGCCGTTTTAAAACTTTTATAAATCTACCAGGGGTAGCCGAGACCCCGATGAACAAGATCGGGGCCAGATTTTTTTGTGCCCGTTCACATGATCGCCGTTATTCAGTTAATAATGGCGATCACTAAAAAAAGCTTCCATGTTGTTTCAATGATTTTTCTCTCTTCTGACATTCTGACATGTTATACATATCAGAGGAAAGAGAAGTGATGCCCCCTGAAACCCACTCAGTACCTCCGCCATCCCCTGACCCTCTTGATCCGTCCTCCAGTCCAGCGTCATCTTCCTGGAAAAAAATGGCTGCGCACTGCGCCCGCTGAGATCTGCCAGCCGGTACCTGGCAACAAAAGGAAGTTTTTCCTATTAGTTCCTTTTGATCACTGTGATAGACCCTATCACAGTGATCAAAAAAAATAGTAAAGCAAATCACCCTTAGTTAGATAAAAATTATGAAACTTTTTTTTCCATTCTTTGCAGTTGGAGTTATGGTTGGGTTAGGGTTGAGGTCGGGGTTAGAATAGTTTTTTTTCAGAAGTAAAAAAAAAAGTTTGCATAGGGTGCTCGGGTATGCACAGAGCATCGTGGATCCCCCACATGTTTTTTTGGGGGGTGTCTAACAGCCACAAAACATTCGGGGCAGGGACTCAAGAATGTCACTCAATCACCCGCGATATTCGGTACATATGTAAGCACCCGATGCAAACTTGTGCTCACACGCTTGGTCATTAAGGGGTTAAATGTGGATGTAGTGTGTGTGTTAATATACTCATCTACCACAGTTGTCTCTGGTGTCCAGTGCCGTTCTTTTGCTCTTATGAATGACGTTACCGATCTACAGACGCCTCCAAATCATGCTAAGCTCTGCGTGACCCAGAAGTGACTTCTACAATGTAAGTCTATGGAGTGGCAGAATGATGCTCAGCCTTTCATTATCACTGCGACTTTTGGCTCACACTGAGAGTATAGAGTGAGCCAGCAGGTCTCATTTGTGGGGACGTCACTGAGAAGAGCAGAAGAAGACACTGGACAACGGAGAGAGTGGCAGCTTGTGAGTATGTTAATATACTGACACTGCATTACATGTTACACATGTTTAACCCCTTAAGCCCCGAGGGTGGGTTGCACGTTAATGCCTGGGCCAATTTTTAACAATTCTGACCACTGTCCCTTTATGAGGTTATAACTCTGGAACACTTCAACGGATCCCGGTGATTCTGACATTCTTTTCTCGAGACATATTGTACTTCATGGAAGTGGTAAAATTTCTTTGATATTACATGCATTTATTTGTGAAAAAAACGGAAATTTGGGGAAAAGTTTGAAAATTTAGCAATTTTCCAACTTTGAATTTTTATGCCCTTAAATCACAGAGATATGTCACACAAAATACTTAATAATTAACATTTCCCACATGTCTACTTTACATTTTTTTGTTAGGGAGTTCTAAGAGTTAAAAGTTGACCAGCAATTTCTCATTTTTACAACACCATTTTTTTTAGGGACCACGTCACATTTGAAGTCATTTTGAGAGGTCTATATGATAGAAAATACCCAAGTGCGATACCATTCTAAAAACTGCACTCCTCAAGGTGCTCAAAGCTACATTCAAGAAATGTATTAACCCTTCAGGTGTTTCACAGGAATTTTTGGAATGTTTAAAAAAAAAAATGAACATTTATTTTTTTTTCACAAAAAAATAACTTCAGCTCCAATTTGTTTTATTTTACCAAGGGCAACAGGAGAAAATGGACCCCAAAAGTTGTTGTACAATTTGTCCTGAGTACCCGGATACCACATATGAGGGGGTAAACCACTGTTTGGGCGCATGGCAGAGTTCGGAAGGGAAGGAGCGCCATTTGACTTTTCAATGCAAAATTGGCTGGAATTGACATGGGACGCCATGTTGCGTTTGGAGAGCCACTAATGTGCCTAAACATTGAAACCCCCCAAAAGTGACACCACTTTGGAAAGTAGACCCCCTAAGGAACTTATCTAGATGTGTGGTGAGCACTTTGATCCACCAAGTGCTTCACAGAAGTTTATAATGTAGAGCCGTAAAAATAAAAAATATTTTTTCACAAAAATGAACTTTTCGCCCCCCAATTTTTTATGTTCCCAAGGGTACCAGAAGAAATTGTACCCTAAAAGTTGTTGTTCAATTTGTCCTGAGTACGCTGATACCCCTATATGTTTCGGTGCATCGCAGAGCTCGGAAGGGAAGGAGCGCCATTTGGAATGCAGACTTAGATGGATTGGTCTGCAGGCGTCACCTTGCATTTGCAGAGCCTCTGATGTACCTAAACAGTAGAAACCCCCCACAAGTGACCCCATATTGGAACCTAGACCCCCCAAGGAACTTATCTAGATGTGTTATGAGAACTTTGAACCCCCAAGTATTTCACTACAGTTTATAACGCAGAGCCGTGAAAATAAACAATCATTTTTGTCCCACAAAAATGTTTTTTTAGCCCCCCAAATTTTTATTTTCCCAAGGGTAACAAGAGAAATTCGACCCCAGAAATTGTTGTCCAATTTGTCCTGAGTACGCTGATACCCCATATGTTGTGGTAAACCCCTGTTTGGGCGCACGGGAGAGCTCGGAAGGGAAGGAGCACTGTTTAACTTTTTCAACGCAGAATTGGCTGGAATTGAGATTGGACGCCATGCTGCTTTTGGAGAACCCCTGACAGTGGAAACCTCCAATTTTAACTGAAACCCTAACCCAAACACACCTCTAACCCCAACCCTAACCACACCCCTAACTCCAGCACACCCCTAATCCCAACCATAACCCTAACCACACCCCTGACCCTGACACACCCCTAATCCTAATCCCAACTGTAAATGTAATCCTAACCCTAGCCCCAACCCTAACCCCAACCCTAACCCTAATGGGAAAATGGAAATAAATACATTTTTTTTAATTGTTTTATTTTTCCCTAACTAAGGGGGTGATGAAGGGGGGTTTGATTTAATTTTATAGCGGGTTTTTTTGCGGATTTTTATGATTGACAGCTGTCACACGTCTAAAAGACGCTTTTTATTGCAAAAAAATATTTTTTTTGTGTTAACACATTTTGAGAGCTATAATTTTTCCATATTTTGGTCCACAGAGTAATGTGAGGTCTTGCTTTTTGCGGGACGAGTTGACGTTTTTATTGGTAACATTTTCGGGCACATGACATTTTTTGATCGCTTTTTATTCTGATTTTTATGAGGCAGTATGACCAAAAACCAGCTATTCATGAATTTCTTTTGGGGGGGCCTTTTTACCGTTCTGCTTTTGGTAAAATGGATAAAGCAGTTTTATTCTTCGGGTCAGTACGATTACAGCGATACCTTATTTAGATTTTTTTTATGTTTTGGCGCTTTTATACGATAAAAACTATTTTATATAAAAAATAATTATTTTTGCATCGCTTTATTCTGAGGACTATAACTTTTTTATTTTTTCACTAATGACTCTGTATGGTAGCTCGTTTTTTGTGGGACAAGATGACATTTTCAGCGGTACCATGGTTATTTATATCTGTCTTTTTGATCGCGTGCTATTCCAATTTATGTTCGGCGGTATGATAATAAAGGGTTGTTTTTTGCCTCTTTTTTTTTTTACGGTGTTCACTGAAGGGGTTAACTAGTGGGACAGTTTTATAGGTCGGGTCGTTATGGACGCGGCGATACTAAATATGTGTACTTTTATTGTTTGTTTTTTTTATTTAGGTAAAGGAATGTATTTATGGGAACAATATATATATATATTTTTTTACACATGTGAATATTTGTTTTTTACTTGATAACATTGCCCCTGGGGGGGGGCATCATGTTATAGGGTCAGATCGCTGATCTGACACTTTGCAGAGCGCTGTGTCAGATCAGCGATCTGACAAGCAGGGTTGCAGGTTTACCAGCGCTTGCTCTGAGCAGGCGCTGGTAAGCCACTTCCCTGTAGGACCCGAATGCAGCCCCGCGGCCATTTGGATCCGGGGCCTGCAGGGAGGAGACGCTCGGTACAAGGTGAGCATATCGCCTTGTACCAAGGGTCTCAGGGAAGCCCGCAGGGAGCTCCCTCCCTGCGCGATGCTTCCCTATGCCCCCGCAACGCTGCGATCATGTTTGATCGCAGTGTGCCGGGAGTTAATGTGCCAGGGGCGGTCTGTGACCGCTCCTGGCACATAGTGCCGGATGTCAGCTGCGATAGTCAGCTGACACCCAGCCGCGATCCCCCCGTTAGTGCAGCCGATTGCATATGACATACTATCCCATCACTGGGAATTAAGTCCCAGCTCACCTTGACGGGATAGTACGTCCAATGGGATTAAGGGGTTAAACAAATACAAATGTTAGTGGGAATGCTTCTTTAAGCAGTGATTTTTTCCACACTGTGCGATAAGCATTTATCTCTTCAAGAGCTGTTCTAATCAGATACAACTAATCTCTTTGGTTAAAATGTTAAATAAAAAAAAGTCTTTGGAGATCCGCTTTCAGCCTGTTGCCTTGGAGTTGTATCGAACACAGGGCAGAACTATACTGATCACATTCACTAAAAATGTTTTCTTTATGCTTACACAAGAAAAAAAATCTCAACAAGCACATAAAGAAAAGATAAACACGTGGCAAGCCAGTCTCTTCCCCAACTATGGTTTCTCTAGAGGTAAAATAAAAATTTGTGTAGAATGTTTAAATTATAGCAGTATTGTAAAACCATCTGTATTCTGTCTAGACAGTATTGAATCCTAGCAGGATATCGTTCTACTTTTTGCAAAGCATTGCAACACACACACATACACACACACAAAAAGAAAAAAAAAAAAAAATATATATATATATATATATATATATATATATATATATATATATATATATATACATATATAGGTATATATATACACATGTACGTGTGTGTGTGTGTGTGTGTGTGTGTGTATATATATATATATATATATATATATATATATACAGTATATATATATATATATACAGTATATATATATATATATATATATATATATTACTGTATATACATATATGTATATAAATATAGCTATATACATATATATATATATATATATATCATACGCCTGTCCAAAGATGTGTGTGTATATATACATGTATATACAGTGGGGGAAAAAAAGTATTTAGTCAGCCACCAATTGTGCAAGTTCTCCCACTTAAAAAGATGAGAGAGGCCTGTAATTAATATCATAGGTAGACCACAACTATGAGAGTCAAAATGAGAAAACAAATCCAGAAAATCACCTTGTCTGATTTGACAAGATTTATTTTGCAAAATATGGTGGAAAAATAAGTATTTGGTCACCTAAAAGCGCGCGCACACACACACACACACACACACACACACACACACACACACACACACACACACACACACACACACACACACACACACACACACACACACACGAAAATATGTATTTGATACACTGTCGATTTTGCTAGTTTTTCCACCTACAAAGAGTGTAGAGGGCTGTCATTTTTATTGTTTATACACTTTAACTGTGAGCGACAGACTCTGAAAATAAAAACCAGAAAATTACATTGTATGATTTTTAAGTAATTAAATTGCATTTTATTGCTTGAAATATGTAGTTGATAACCCACCAACCAGCAAGAATTCTGGCTCTCACAGACCTGTTAGTTTTTCTTTAAGAACCCCTCCTACTCTGCACTCATTATCAGTATTAATTGCACCTGTGTGAATTCATTACCTGTATAAAAAGACACCTGTCCACACACTCAATCACACTCCAACCTGTCCACCATGGCCAGGACTAAAGAGCTGTTTAACCCCTTTCTGACCTCGGATGGGATAGTACGTCCGAGGTCAGATACCCCGCTTTGATGCAGGGCTCCGGCGGTGAGCCTGCATCAAAGGCGGGACATATCAGCTGTTTTGAACAGCTGACATGTGCCCGCAATAGCGGCGGGTGAAATCGCGATTCACCCGCTGCTATTAACTAGTTAAATGCCGCTGACAGCGGCATTTAACCGGCGCTTCCGGCCGGGGCGGCCGGAAATGAGCGCATCGCTGTCCCCCGTCACATGATCGGGGGTCAGCGATGCTTCTGTATAGTAACCATAGAAGTCCTTGAGACCTGTATGCTTACTGATCCCCGGTAGCTGTGAGCGCCACCCTGTGGTCGGCGCTCATAGCACACCTGCATTTCTGCTGCATAGCAGCGATCTGGTGATCACTGCTATGTAGCCGAGGCGATCGAGTTGTGCCAGCTTCTAGCCTCCCATGGAGGCTATTGAAGCATGGCAAAAGTTAAAAAAAATGTGAAAAAAATAAAAAAAATATAAAAGTTTAAATCACCCCCTCTTTCGCCCCATTCAAAATAAATCAATTAAAAAAAAAATCAAACCTACACATATTTGGTATTGCCGCGTTCAGAATCGCCCGATCTATCAATAAAAAAAAGCATTAACCTGATCGCTATACAGCGTACCAAACAAAAATTTAGAAACTCCAGAATTACGTACTTTTGGTCGCCGCGACATTGCATTTAAAATGCAATAACGGGCGATCAAAAGAACGTTACTGCACCAAAATGGTATCATTAAAAACGCCAGCTCGGCACGCAAAAAATAAGCCCTCAACCGACTCCAGATCATGAAAAATGGAGACGCTACAGGTATCGGAAAATGGCTCAATTTTTTTTTTTTTTTTTAGCAAAGTTTGGAATTTTTTTCACCACTTAGATAAAAAATAACCTAGACATGTTAGGTGTCTATGAACTCGTAATGACCTGGAGAATCACAATGGCAGGTCAGTTTTAGCATTTAGTGAACCTAGCAAAATAGCCAAACAAAAAACAAGTGTGGGACTGCACTTTTTTTGCAATTTCACCGCACTTGGAAATTTTTTCCCATTTTCTAGTACACGACATGCTAAAACCAATGATGTCATTCAAAAGTACAACTTGTTTCACAAAAAATAAGCTCTCACATGGCCATATTGACGAAAAAATAAAAAAGTTATGGCTCTGGGAAGCAAAAAACGAACACGGAAAAACGGAAAATCCCAAGGTCATGAAGGGGTTAAGGCTATGTTCACACATGGAGGGTTTTTTTGCAGCATTTTTTAGTGCAAATGTTAACAGCACCAGCAAAGTCAATGCAGTTTCAAAAATCTCATGCACACACTTTTATTTTCCTGACTGTTTTGTCATAAGAGCTTGGTTTTTGCAAAATGCAGCATTTCACTTATTTCAGCATTTTTCAACCATTGCGCAATGGGCAGGGCAAAAATGCTGCAAAAACTAAGCAGAAAATGGAGGTATTAGGGTTTGCTGTGTTTTTGGTGCTAAACCTGATGAAGTTTAATCAGATTTTTTTTATGCACTAAACTTTATCAGCATGCACAAGAGAGACAAATGTACCCTGAAAGGACCGCAGTAAAACAACTTGCCAAAACTTGATTTTTATAAGCAGCTTAAACTAAAAAGCATAAAAAACCCTGCAAAAACACAACGTGTGAACATAGCTTTAGGACATCGGTGACAAAATTGTAGACCTGCACAAGGCTGTGATGGGCTATAGGACAATAGGTAAACAGCTTAGTGAGAAGGCAACAACTATTGGCACAATTGTTAGAAAATGGAAGAAACACAAGATGACTGTCAATCTTTTTCGGTCTGGGGCTCTGTGGGGTAAGGATAATTCGGAGGAAGGTCAGGAATCAGCCCAGAACTACACAGAAGGACCTGGCCAATGACCTGAAAAGAGCTAGGACCACAGTCTCAAGCATTATATATATGTAATGTATTCTAATGTATTATAATGTAACACACTACGCCGTCATGGATTAAAATCCTTCAGGACAACCAAAGTCCCCCTGCTCATGACAGTACATGTTCAGGTCAGTTTGAAGTTTGCTAATGACCATCTGCATGATCCAGAGGAGGCATGGGAGAAGGTCATGTGGTCAGATGAGACCAAAATAAAACTTTTTGGTATCAACTTGACTCACTATGTTTTGAGAAAGAAGAAGGATGTGTACAACCCTAAGAACATCGTCCCTACTGTGAAGCATGATGGGGAAAACATCATACTTTTGGGGTGATTTTCTGCAAATGGGACAGGATGACTGCACCGGATTAAAGGAAGGATGGAGTCATGTATCGCAAGATTTCGGCCAACAACCGCCTTTCCGCAGTAAGAGCATTGAAATGGGTCATGGCTGAGTTTTCCAGCATGACAATGACAAGCGTTTCAAGGTCCTGGAGTGACCTATCCAGTCTCCAGACCTTAACGCAATAGATCATCTTTGGAGGGAGCTGAAACTGAATGTTTACCAGTGACATCCCCGAAACCTGAGAGATCTAGAGAAGATCTGTTTGGAGAAGGGAGCCTAATTCCCTGCTGCAGTGTGCGCAAACTTGGTCAAGAACTACAGGAAACATCTGACCTCTGTAATTGCAAACAAAGGTTTCTGTACCAAATATTAAGTTCTGTTTTTCTATTGTAGCAAATAATTATTTCATGCAATAAAATGCAAATTAATTATGTAAAAATCATACAATAGGATTTTCTGGATTTTTTTCAGATTGTCTCTCACAGTTGAAGTATACCTACGATAAAAATGACAGACCTCTCTATTATTTGTAGGTGGGAAAACTTGCAAAATCTTCAGTGTATCAAATACTTATTTACCCCACTGTATATATCATTCTCATGCACTTGGCCAAAGAAGTTCCAGAGCTCTGGACTTGTTCTATAGTATTTGGTTTTTTTTTGAGTTGCTATTCACACAAGGGTTCCTTAGGCTACGTTCACATTTGCGTTGTGCGGCGCAGCGTCGGTGACGCAACGCACAACGCATGCAAAACGCATGCACAACGCAGCGTTTTGTGACGCATGCGTTCATTTTTTGCATGATTTTTGGCGCAGAAAAAACTGCATCATGCAGCATCCTCTGCGCCCTGACAGTTGCGCCAAAATGACGCATGTGTCACAAAACGCAAGACAACGCATGTCCATGCGCCCCCCATGTTAAATATAAGGGCGCATGACGCATACGTCGCCGCGGCTGCGCCCGACGCTGCGCTGCACAACGCTAATGTGAACGTAGCCTTAGTTAAAAAAAATAAAAATTCTATGCTAACACACTTCATTCACTTTTGACAATTTTTATGGATCTTTCAAGTTTATTCAGTACAGTAGTTTCAATGTTTATATATAATATTAGTTATTGGCATCTTAGATTTTTTCTCAGTAGTTTTGTAGCTAGATGTTACATTGAGGTTTTGTTCCTTTGGGCTTTACCTAAGACACATTTGTTATTTTTGCTAGAATGTATTGAGCATTTCAAATTCTTAATAGCAACTATTGATGGTAATATCATCCTCAGATAACAGTCTGGTGCAAGGGATTGGGTTATCAACTTGCACACATGGTAGTTTTCATCATGGGGATTTCTGGCATGCTGCCGTTAATTGCAGATCCCCTGGAGGCAAATGTTGTAGTTGTTGAGACAATACAAACACAAATTGCTGATGGTTTAGTTGAAAATACGGCAGTGAATTATTCATGATGTAATTTCAAGGATTTTGATTTAAAGTTTAGAATAATAGTAATTATAACAGAAATTGTTTAACATCTACCAGGTCAAGTATAACCATTAACTATTAAAAAGCATTAATTTATTGTGTATAAGTATAATTACAAATCAGGAATTTAGAATGAAGCCAATGTAAAATGCCGAACCAGTTCACTTACCACAATAAAAAAAAAATCTAATTATGAAATCATGCCACATTAATAAATGTGAAAGTTTGAAACTGATTTTTGATAGGTATAAAAGAGGCAGATGTGTATGTACAGTATAACTCACACGCACAAATATATATCTAATGTTCAATTAAACTTGTTATACTTTACAGGTTTATTTTGTACTGTCTTGTGCATTTGTCTCTTTACTTCACTCAGTTAAATCAATATATTAATTTACCTTTAGATGTTTCAGTATTTTATGTTGTTTTTAAGTGGTTTTCCTTTAATGATACATTTGGTTTGCTATTAGGTCCTCAGGTTTGGGAGGTATTTGGTTGTGTAATGTGCTACATGAAATGTTCTGTGTTTTGCTTTGATTGCTCTACTGGGAATTTTGGCTCAAGGGATTACTTGGCTAGACCTTCAGATCCCTACACATTTGCTGGCACTGAAAGTGACAAAGCAAACAAACTTAAAAATAAATAAATAAATAAAAAGCAAGGACATTAGTAGGAAAAACATCTTTAATTAATGAAACAGTATGATACATATACATTTATATATATATAATTATTTATATATATATTTTTTTGTTAGTGTACCATTTTTAAAGTTTGAACTCAAACACTTGTTTAACCGCTTAACGACCGCCGATACACCTTTTAACGGCAGCAGTTAAGGGTACTTAAACCACCAAAAGTGAATAACGCCCCCCAGAGTCGGATTTACTCTGGGGTCTCGGTTGCCGGGGGTAGCCAAGACCCCAGAGAACATGATTCGGGTTTTTTTACCGACCCCCGAGTTGCGATCACCGGTAATTAACAGTTTACCGGCGGTCGCAGCAAAAAAAAAAAAAACGCGATTTGCCATTTAATTTCTCTGTCCTCCGATGTGATCGCACATCGGAGGACAAGAAATGGGGTCCCAGATCGCCCCCCGATACTTACCTATCTCCCCCGGTGCTCCTCGTGGCTCCCTATGGGCGCCGCCATCTTTTTCTGGGAAAGAAATGGCGGGCGCATGCACAGTGCGCCCACCGCCCGGCACCCGGAAGATCTTTGGGGTCTCGGCTGCTGGGGGTAGCCGAGACCCCAAAGAACATGATCGGGGTCGGTTTTTACCGACCCCTGTTTTGCAATCGCAAAAACCGGCGACCGCAAAAAAAAACAAAAAACGATGTCATTCTCTGTCCTCTGATGTGATCGCACATCAGAGGACAGAGAAATAGGGGGATCGGGGACCCTGTTATACTAACCGGTGTCCTTGGGTCCTCCTGCTTCTTCTGCTGGCCGCCGACTTCTTGCTCCGGTAAGAAAATGGCGGGTGCATGCGCAGTGCGCCCGCCATGATCGGCCGGCAGAGGAAAATTCTTCCTTTGTTTTATTTTGGTCACTGTGAGATCCTATCACAGTGATCAAAATTAAAAAAAATAGTCAATAATCCCCCCCTTTATCACCCCCCTTAGTAAGGAAAAAATAATAAAATAAAAAAAATGTATGCATTTCTATTTTCCAATTAGGGTTAGGGGTAGGGTTAGGGGAAGGGTTAGGATATGTGCACACGTAGAATGGTTCTCTGCGGATTTTTCCGCAGCGGATTTGCTAAATCCGCAGGGCCAAAGCGCTGCATTTTTCCTGCAGATTTATCACAGATGTACCGCGGTTTTTGTGCAGATTCCCCTGCGGTTTTACACCTGTGGTTTTCTATTATGGAGCAGGTGTAAAACCGCTGCGGAATCTGCAGAATGAAGTGACATGCTGCGGAATGTAAACCGCTGCGTTTCGGCGTGGTTTTTTCCGCAGCATGGGCACAGCGTTTTATGTTTCCCATAGGTTTACATTGTACTGTAAACTCATGGGAAACTGCTGCGGACCTGCAGCTGTGGAAACGCTGCGGATCCGCAGCAAAATCCACAACGTGTGCACATAGCTTTAGCCTTAGGGTTAGGGCTTGACTTAGGGTTAGGGCTAGGGTTAGGGTTGGGGCTAAAGTTAGGGTTAGGGTTGTGATTAGGGTTTGGATTAGGTTGGCATTATAGTTACATTTGGAATTAGGGTTAGGTTTGGGATTAGGGTTAGGGGTGTATTTGGATTAGGGTTAGGTTTTGAGGTTAGGGTTCAGATTAGGATTAGGGGTGTGTTGGGTTTAGGGTTTTGATTAGGGTTATGGTTAGCTTTGGGATTAGGGTTAGGGGTGTTTTGGGGGTTAGGGTTGTGATTAGGATCGGGTTGGGATTAGGGTTAGGGGTGTGTTGGGGGTTAGGGTTGGAGTTAGAATTGGGGGGTTTCCACTGTTTAGGTAAATCAGGGGGTCTCTAAACGCCACAGCCAATTTTGCGCTCAAAAAGTCAAATGGTGCTCCCTCCCTTCTGAGCTCTGCCGTGCGCCCAAACAGTGGTTTACCCCCACATATGGGGCATCAGCGTACTCGGGATAAATTGGACAACAACTTTTGGGGTCCAATTTCTCCTGTTACCCTTGTGAAAATAAAAACTTGGGGGCTAAAAAATATTTTTTGTGGAAAAAAAAATATTTTTTATTTTCACGACTCTGCATTATAAACTTCTGTGAAGCATTTGGGCATTCAAAGTTCTCACAACACATCTAGATAAGTTCCTTAGGGGGTCTAGTTTCCAAAATGGGGTCACTTGTGGGGGATTTCTACTGTTTAGGTACATTGGGGGCTCTGCAAACGCAACATAACGCCCGCAGACCATTCTATCAAAGTCTGCATTCCAAAACGGCGCTCCTTCCCTTCCGAGCTCTGCCATGCGCCCAAACAGTGGTTTACCCCCACATATGGGGTATCAGCCTACTCAGCATAAATTGCACAATAAATTTTGGGGTCCAATTTCTCCTGTTACCCTTATGAAAATTTGGGGGTGAAATGATCATTTTTGTGGAAAAAATATGATTTTTTTTTATATTCATGGCTCTACATTATAAACTTCTGTGAAGCAGTTGGGGGTTCATAGTGCTCACCACACATCTAGATAAGCTCATTTTGGGGTCTAGTTTCCAAAATGGGGTCACTTGTGGGGGGTTTCTACTGTTTAGGTACATCAGGAGCTCTGCAAATGCAACATGAAGCCCTCAGACCATCCCATCAAAGTCTGCATTCCAAGCAGCGCTCCTTCTCTTCTGAGTCCTGATGGGTGCCAAAACAGTGCCCCCCCCCCCACATATGGGGTATCAGCGTACTCAGGACAAACTGGTCAACAGATTTTGGGATCCAATGTCTCCTGTTACCCTTGAGAAAATAAAAAATTGCAGGCTAAAAAATCATTTTTGAGGAAACAAAAAAAGGATTTTTTTAATTTCACGGCTCTACGTTATAAATTTCTGTGAAGCACTTGGGGATTTAAAGTGCTCACCACACATCTAGTTAAGTTCCTTAAGGGGTCTAGTTTCCATAATGCTGTCACTTGTGGGGTGTTTCCACTGTTTAGGCACATCAGGGGCTCTCCAAACGCAACATGGCGTCCGATCTCAATTCCAGCCAATTCTACATTGAAAAAGTAAAACGGCACTCCTTCTCTTCCAAGCTCTGCGGTGCGCCCAAACAGTGGTTTACCCCCACATATGGGGTATCGACGTACTCAGGAGAAATTGCACAACTTTTGTGGTCTAATTTCTCCTGTTACCCTTGTGAAAATAAGAATTTGTGGGCGAAAAGATCATTTTTGTGTAAACAAATGCGATTTTTTATTTTCACGGCTCTACTTTATAAACTTCTGTGAAGCACTTGGGGCTCAAAGTGCTCACCACATATCTAGCTAAGTTCCTTAAGGGGTCTAGTTTCCAAAATGGGGTCACTTGTGGAGTGTTTCCACTGTTTAGGCACATCAGGGGCTCTCTAAACGTGACATGGCATCCGATCTCAATTCCAGCCAATTCTGCATTGAAAAAGTAAAACGGCGCTCCTTCTCTTTCAAGCTCTGCGGTGCGCCCAAACAGTGGTTTTACCCCCACATATCGGGTATCGGCGTATTCAGGAAAAATTGCACAACAAAGTTTATGGTTAAATTTCTGTTTTCACACTTGTGAAAATAAAAAAAAAAATGGTTCTGAATTAAAATGTTTGCAAAAAAAGTTAAATGTTCATTTTTTTCCTTCCACATTGTTTCAGTTCCTGTGAAGCAGGGTTAATAAACTTCTTGAATGTGGTTTTGAGCACCTTGAGGGGTGCAGTTTTTAGAATGGTGTCACACTTGGTTATTTTCTATCATATAGACCCCTCAAAATGACTTCAAATGTGATGTGGTCCCTAAAAAAAAAAGTGTTATAAAAATGAGAAATTGCTGGTCAACTTTTAACCCTTATAACTCCCGAACAAAAAAAATTTTGTTTCCAAAATTGTGCTGATGTAAAGTAGACATGTGGGAAATGATCTCAGAATCATCGGGATCCATTAAAGCGTTCCAGAGTTATAACATCATAAAGTGACAGTGGTCAGAATTGTAAAAATTGGCTCGGTCATTAAGTACCAAATTGGCTCTGTCACTAAGGGGTTAAACATAGGTAAACATTATTTTAAAAGAGGTAACTGTTGATTTTATTTTATTCAATAAATCATTTAAGATATTGGACTTTGTAATATATCATTTCAGATAAATCTACTTCTTTTTCCTGCTGGGCATATCTTAAATCTCAATTCAATCTATTTTCAGTGAACATAGATTTTTACATTACTGACACAGGAGATGACAATTGCTGCTCATAAAATTCTATGAAGAGGGAACTAGAGGTAGACAGACATTCTGATGCAAGTTCTCCTGAAAAGACCATGGACTCATTTGTGCATGGATTTTATTACTGATTTGCCTTTGGTAGGGAAAAGGTTAGTTATCTAATAGTTGACCGATTCAGTAGGCAAGCTGACTTTGTTCCATTATCGGGGTTACCTAACGCTGAAACTCCTTCCAGGTTATCAATCATGTGGTGAGATTGCATGGCGTTCCTTTGAACATTGTAATGGATGGGGGAGGGGAGTGCAATTTGTCTCCAAATTCTGGAGAGTGTTTTGTAAAAAAAATCGGGATTGATTTGTCATTTTCCTCTGCTAACCACTCTGAAACCAACTGTCAGACAGAGGGCAAATTAATCATTGAAACAAATTTTAAAATGTTTTGTTGTGGCTCTGCGGGAGGACTAGTCCTCATTTTTACATCTTCCTGATTTTGCCTTTAACAGTTGGGTCAATCAGTCTACTGGAACCTCACCTTTTTTGTCATTATGTTTTCATCCTCCTTTTGGTTAATTTTCTAGAACGAGTTCTGGGTGTCCTAGAGAAGAGGTGGCAATAGAGAAATTTGGGGATGTCTGGAGGGAGGATAAAATGAATATTGGGGTAACTCAGCTTTGTCAAAAATGGAATGCCGATAGATGTTCAGCAAGTCCCGTCTTCAAAGTAGAGGAGAAGGTTTGGTTAACTTCCAAAAATATTAAGCTGAAAGTACCATCGACGTACAAGATTCTGGAAATAGTCCACTCCTCAGTCTCTTCATGTCCCTAATGTGTTCCACTCATCCCTGTTAAGAGTTTATCGCTTCGGAATTGTTGGTCTCATACCCGCCTCATCCAGTTTCTGTCAATGGAGATTGAGTACGGGGTGGAGAGGATCGTGGATTTTTGTTGGGCCATTCCTAGGTTTCCTGGGAAACCTGGTGTCCAGTGGCCCCCCAGAAGATGAGGTAATGTCATGATTTTTCTACAGTGTTTCCAGACGCCGTGAGTGAGTTTTATTTGTTGATCTATTGCTGCCTGACCTTGGATCTTTCTCTGACCATCCATTTGCCTACCCCTTTGCTTTGATCCACTATCTTCCTGGTAATCTGACCTCGGAACGTGACCTGACTACACCTTTGTGGTTCCCCTTTTTTTTTTTACTATGTGCTGTCTTGGTATCTGACCCCAGAACTTTTGACTACCCTGCCTCTCAGCTTGTCAGAAAGTAGTTGTTAGCATCACAATATTGAATAAAATCAGAGGAATAGCATGCTTTCTGTAAAAAGTAATGTGTATAGTGTTAATTTAGACCAAAGTAATAGTAACATATGCAGTGTGTATGTCACCATTTTTTCAGCAAGAAAATGCTCACTTTATCCATGTCATTATGCACTAATATGAAACTACCTCATATGCAGTGCGAGATAGGAGGTACCACTCATAAGGTCACAAAGCAAACAGCAGTCGTGCGGAAACCAACTATCACAATCCTGTTGAAATCCAAGTATTTGATTATCTGACAGCATACAACAGGTTACCTATCCAATAAAGTAGAGTTTTCATCAGTGCAAGTGGGGTCACTCTGTATATGGGCATGCAGGTCACAGGAAGCTGATTATAATGATACCTTTATATCTGTAATCCAGTGTCTTATTTTAAACAAATCAACATTTTTCTTATATGTACCGTAAATGAGCTGTTCAGGACTATGGGCCAGACACTGATCTGCATGAGAATCTGACCTCCGAGATTATTACACATGAAAGGGGGAGTTGCCAGTACAATGTGTAATGGCTGCTTTCTGCTCTCTTGATCTCATTGCAGAGATGTGTGTGATTATGACAGACATATCTGCAAGCTCCTCTCAGCGTCCATCTCACAATCAGACAGGGCTGCAATATCGTTGCAATACAGCAGAGCTGTGAGAGCTGCAGAAAAAGTGTTTGTAAGGAGACAAAAATCAGTTATAGTTTTCTGTGTAAACCACACAGTGCTGCCACTAAGAATTTTAGGGCCCATACTGGCAGAATTTTCGGGTCCCCTTCAGATTCTGCCCAGACTCCTCCCCAGCTCTGCCTCTATCCCTAGAACTTTCCACAGTTTCACAGTCCACTCATGGAAAACTCCACTTCTGCACCATGTCCTCAGCAATCACACATATTGATTCCTATTGAACATCATATCACATACATAGCCATCAGCTTTTGTTTTGGACAAAATATTTTTTTAAGCTGCCACCACGATAAGGAGACTCTTTTGACATGGCTCTACTCTACGCTAACCTGTTAAACATTTCTTAAAATACCCAATACTCTTTATAGGTGTATTTTTTTTTAATGGAATGAATCGCATACATTTTTTTAAATGATCGATACCATCACATACAAGGGACAAATACCGTCACGCAATGGCCAGACCACATATTACCATCACATAGAGACCGAATGATACCACAGATAAGGAACAAATACCACCACGCCATGACCAGACCATATATTACCACCACATAGTGACTGAATAATACCAAATACAAGGAACAAATACACAACACCATACCCAGACCACATACACTATCGTTCAAAAGTTTAGGGTCACTTAGAAATTTCCTTATTTTTGAAAGAAAAGCACAGCTTTTTCCAATGAAGTTAACATTAAATGATTCAGAAATACACTATATACATTGTTAATGTGTTAAATGACTATTTTAGCTGCAATTGTCTGGTTTGTAATGCAATATCTTCATAGGTGTATAGATACCCATTTCCAACAACCATCACTCCAGTGTTTTTATGGTACTTTGTGTTTGCTAACTGTGTAAGAAGGCTAATGGATGGTTGAAATACCCTTGAAAACCCTTGTGCAAGTATATTAGCACAGCTGAATAGAGTTTGGCTAATTAGAGAACCTATAAACCTTTACCTTCGTTTGAGCTAGTTGAGAATCTGGAGCTTTACATTTCATGGTTCCTTAGTTCCATTAAACTCTCAAAATGGCCAGAAAAAAAGAACTTTCATGTGAAACTCGACAGTCTGTTCTTGTTCTTAGAAATGAAGGCTATTCCATGTGAGAAATTGCCAAGAAACTGAAGATTTCCTACAGTGGTGTGTACTACTCCCTTCAGAGGAGAGCACAAACAGGCTCTAACCAGAGTAGAAAGAGAAGTGGGAGGCCCCACTGCACAACTGAGCAGCAAGACAAGTACCTTAGCGTCTGTAGTTTGAGAAATCGATGCCTCACAGATCCTCAACTGGCACCTTTATTAAATAGTACATGCAAAACGCCAGTATCAACGTCTACAGTGAAGAGGCGACTTTGGGATGCTGGTGTCATGTCGGACCCTGTTCAGACCAGGTCGTTCGACAGACAGCGGTAATTCCGCTTTTGACCACTATTTGCTCATTGGCGTCGGCTAGGTTTTGTCCAGCTGTTCCAGGGTTAATTTACCTGATCCTCGGATTGGAAGCTGGGCCATGCCCATGTGTCATGATTCCCCAATGGCATGGGAACATCAGAAACACAAAATAACAGACTAGCTCTCGGGTGATGGAAACTCAAGCTGACCGTGACCTAAATCTACCACACAACTAACAGTAGCCAGGGAGCATGCCTACGGCTTCCTATATGCCACGCGCCAGCCGGAGAACTAACTACGCCTGGAAGAGGAAGGAACAGACCTGGCTTACCTCTAGTGAAATTCCCCAAAGATGATAGTAGCCCCCACATATATTAACGGTGAGTTCAGAGGAAAAGACATACACAGTATGAAGGTAGATTTAGCAAAGCGAGGTCCACTTACTAGATAGAGGAAGGATACAAAAGAGGACTTCACGGTCAGCTGAAAAACCCTTTCAAAAACCCATCCTGAAATTACTTTAAGACTCCTGTGTCAACTCATGACACAGGAGTGGCAATTTCAGTCCACAAGAGCTTCCAGTAACAGGGAATGACAAAACTGTAAAACTGGACAAAATATACAAAACAAAAAGGACAAGAGTCCACTTAGCTGATCAGCAGACTAGTAGCAGGAACATGCAACTGAATGACTCAGGTTACAATGATGACCGGCAAGGAAGTGACTGGAGAGCAAGGCTAAATAGGGAACTCCCAAAACTGATGGAAACAGGTGAGCTGAGGGAGAAAAGCACACACAAGCCTCCAGTACCACCAGCCACCACCAGGGGAGCCCAAAAAGCGGATCACAACACCCATGGCCTTTAAATAGTTCTCCGGATCATTGGGCGTCGCCGATTATAGCTTCTGTCTTGCGTTGTTATCTCGGTCTGGAGTGGAGAGCTGGTTGTTGGAGAATCGTTGCTGGTGGTGTATTTTCCTTTGTCTTATTTACTCCTTCCTATATTTGTGTTTATTTTGCCCTGCACATTTATAGTGTATTCCTGAGTGACTGCGGCATGGTGTATATTTTCCTTTATCCTTGTCTGTGCTAACTGTGGGTATTGGTGTATTACATTCACTGGGTGGAGGGCAGAGGTTTTCAGGTTAGGGTTGTAACAGGAGGCAGGGTGAGGTTCGAGGCCTGGACATGCACACCATCAGTGTAAACTTCAGGTAGAGGGTCAGTCAGCATTTCCCTAGTCTGAGGGAAATTGCAGGGGCCCGGGTTATTAGCTCTCACCCACCTAGTCTCCCCGTGACATTATAATCGGCCCAACAACAAAAAAAAAAAAAAAAAAAGGGGTTTCTTTTTTTTGTGTGTGTGTTGTCATGGATCCCATGACTTCCATAACCCGCCAGTTGGAGGCGCTGTCCCTACAGGTCACGGAGTTGAGGGGGGCAGTACAGCAACAGGGACTAGCAGTATCTAATGTGCAAGCTAGAGCGACAGAAAGAGTTGCTGAGCCTAAATTTCCTTTGCCTGAAAAATTTGCTGGGGAACGCAGTAAATTTGTTTCTTTTCGTGAAGCTTGCAAACTATATTTCCGTATGTTCCCGATCTCCTCGGGTAATGAGGCTCAGCGTGTGTGCCTGGTGTTGTCATTGTTAAGCGGGGATCCCCAAGCATGGGCGTTTTCTTTGCCATCTGATTCTGCTGCATTTGACTCTGTGGAGATTTTTTTTCTTCTCTTGGGAAAATCTATGATGAACCTGACAGAATGGCTCTGGCAAAATCTAAGATACGCTCCATTCGCCAGGGGGAGCGAGTAGCAGAGGATTACTGTTCTGAATTCTGCCGCTGGGCGATCGATACCCAATGGAATGATCCAGCATTGCGGAGTCAGTTTATTCATGGGGTTTCTGGAAGGGTTAAAAAAGCCCTTCTGATGTACGAGACTCCTGCTTCTCTAGATTCCGCTATGAGTCTGGTTGTCCGCATTGATCGCCATCTGCGTCAGGGGGAGCATGAGACACTGCCTGTGGGTGAAGGTTTAGCTTCATGTGCGGATGCTGCAGGGTGAGCCCACGGAGCCTATGCAAATCGCAGGGGTGTCACATGTAAAGCGTCGCGCCCCAGAGATCAGGAAGCAGGGAGCCTGTTTTTACTGTGATAAAATTGGTAATTTTATTAACATCTGTCCTCTGCTGTCTAAGAAAAACGCAACAGCGGAAAACTTCTAAGCTCAGACGGTGTGGAGGAGACCAATCTGAGCTTATGTATATCCTCCATGGTGGTTTCTCAATGCATGCTCCCTGCTAAGGTTTTTATCGCTGGCAGTGAGCTGCCAATTACTGTTTTTGTGGATAGTGGTTCAGCCACAAATCTCATTGATGAGGAGTTTGCCCGCACAGCAGGTTTTAGGATTGAAAAACTGTCTCATCCTATCCATGTGGTCACCATCAATGCTGCTCCTCTCTCTCAGGGGGAGATTACTGAATTTGTGGCTGAGGTGAAACTCCACATTGGGGTTCTACATTCCGAGCGGGTTACATGTAAGGTGCTCAGGAATCTTCCTGCTCAGGTGGTTTTGGGTTTTCCTTGGTTGTCCATGCACAACCCGGTAATTGACTGGAAAACTCAGGACATAATTCAGTGGAGCGAGTTCTGCCAGGAGAATTGCCTGGCTACATGTGTGGCTGCGGTGACTTCAAGCGTTCCGGAGTTACTTCTGGATTTTGTGGATGTGTTCTCTGAAAAGGGTTGCTCAGAGTTGCCGCCACATCGTCCCTATGACTGTTCTATCAGGTTTAAACCAGGGGCCAAGTTGCCTAAAGCAAGGATGTTTAACATCTCCGGTCCAGAGAGACAAGCGTTAAAAGATTATATTGCTGAAAGCTTGAGCAAAGGGCACATCAGGTCGTCATCCTCGCCGGTGGCAGCAGGGTTCTTCTTCGTGAAGAAGAAAGATGGCGGATTACGCCCGTGTTTGGATTTCAGGGAGTTGAACCAGATTACGGTTCGTGATCCATACCCGATGCCACTGATACCAGATTTGTTCAACCAGGTGGCGGGTGCTAAGTGGTTTACCAAGCTTGACCTCAGGGGGGCGTACAACCTCATAAGAGTCCGTCAAGGTGATGAGTGTAAGACGGCTTTTAATACCCCTGAGGGTCATTTTGAAAATTTGGTGATGCCTTTTGGGTTGACTAACGCACCTGCAGTGTTCCAACATTTCATCAATGATGTGTTCTCGCATGTTTTGGGGAAATTCGTTATCGTGTACCTAGATGACATCCTCATATATTCTTGCGACCGTGATGCTCATTTAGATCATGTCAGGCAGGTGTTACAGCTTCTCAGAGAGAATAAGCTGTATGCTAAACTTGAGAAATGTGTATTTTCTGTTCAAGTGTTGCCTTTCTTGGGTTATATTGTGTCTGCTTCTGGTTTTAAAATGGATATCGCTAAGGTGCAAGCGGTGCTGCATTGGGAACGTCCTGATAACCTGAAAGCACTTCAGCGGTTCCTTGGGTTTTCTAACTACTATAGGAAATTTATCAAGGATTTTTCCATCATTGCTAAACCGCTAACTGACAAGACTAAAAAGGGTACCAATTTCTCAGTTTGGCCTGAGGCTGCTGTGCGCGCATTTGAATTTCTTAAGAACAGTTTTGTTTCAGCCCCCATTCTTGTGCAGCCAGATGTATCAAAACCCTTTGTTGTGGAAGTCGATGCGTCTGAGGTTGGTGTGGGGGCGGTACTATCTCAAGGCTCATCTTTGAGTGGTTTGCGTCCGTGCGCCTATTTCTCCAAGAAACTGTCGTCCGCCGAACGTAACTACGATATCGGCAACAGGGAGTTGTTGGCAATCAAGTTGGCCTTTGAGGAATGGCGACACTTCTTGGAGGGGTCGGTACATCAGGTTACTGTTATTACCCATCATAAGAATCTGCTGTATTTGGAGTCAGCCAAGCGTCTGTCCCCCAGGCAGGCTCGCTGGGCATTGTTTTTCACGCGGTTCAATTTTGTTGTCACTTACAGACCGGGGTCTAAAAACACTAAGGCAGATGCTCTGTCCAGGTGTTTTCCGGGGGGTGAACCTCGAGAGGATCCAGTACCCATCCTCCAAAAGGGTGTTGTGGTTTCGGCTCTCACTACCGAGGTTGAGGCTGAGATTGCCGAGGCTCAGGAGGAGGTACCATCTGAGCTTCCCATCAACAAATCTTTTGTACCGCTTCATCTCCGCCTAAAGGTTTTGGCGAAGCATCATGATGCTGTCCTGGCTGGCCACCCAGGGGTTAGAGGTACCTTGGAGTTAATGTCACATCGGTTTTGGTGGCCCAAGATCCGACAGGACGTGGTCTCATACGTGTCAGCTTGTACCACGTGCGCTAGGGCTAAGACGCCCCACTCCCGTCCTGTTGGCACACTACTTCCTCTTGAAGTACCTAGTAAGCCATGGACAGAAATCTCCATGGATTTCATCACTGATTTGCCCTCATCAGCTGGGAACACGGTCATCTTGGTGTATATTTTCCTTTATCCTTGTCTGTGCTAACTGTGGGTATTGGTGTATTACATTCACTGGGTGGAGGGCTGAGGTTTTCAGCTTAGGGTTGTAACAGGAGGCAGGGTGAGGTTCGAGGCCTGGACATGCACACCATCAGTGTAAACTTCAGGTAGAGGGTCAGTCAGCATTTCCCTAGTCTGAGGGAAATTGCAGGGGCCCGGGTTATTAGCTCTCACCCACCTAGTGTCCCCGTGACAGCTGGCCTTCAGGGAAGAGTGGTGTTGTGAATTCTGCTCTTGGGTTCCCTCCGGTGGTTGTTGGTAGTAATGCAGTTGTCCCTGGGTTGCAATCCTGGGCAGGTGTCCCTGCTGATTGCAGCTCTGACTGGGATATTTAGGTGTGCAGGATTCATTAGCCCTTGCCAGTTGCCCATTGTTCTTGGAGGTTTTGCATCTCTGTCTGGTTCCTCCTGCCCTGTTGCCAAATCAGCAAAGATAAGTGTCTGGTTTTGTTTCTACAGCACACATGCTGTGTGCTTTACAATTCAGTACTATTCAATGTTTTTTCTTGTCCAGCTTAGACTGTGTTTGGATATTTCAGTCAAGTTGGATTCTCAGGAGATGCAGATATACATTCCATGTCTTTAGTTAGATGGTGGAATTTTTGTATTATCTACTGTGGATATTTTTAGGGTTTTAATACTGACCGCTTAGTATTCTGTCTTATCCTTTCCTATTTAGCTAGCGTGGCCTCTTTAGCTAAATCCTGATTTCTGCCTGCGTGTCTTTCCTCTAATACTCACAGTCAATATTTGTGGGGGGCTGCCTATCCTTTGGGGTTCTGCTCTGAGGCAAGATAGAATTCCCATTTCCTTCCTATAGGGGTATTTAGTCCTCCGGCTGTGTCGAGGTGTCTAGGATGTGTTAGGTACACCCCACGGCTACTTCTAGTTGCGGTGACAGTTTAGGGTTTGCGGTCAGTACAGGTTCCACCTACTCCTGAGAAAGTCTCATGCGGCTCCAAGGTCACCGGATCATAACAGTACAACTGGCCAACAATGAGTTAAATGCATCTCAGAAGAAGGGAAGAAAGCCATTTTTTTTTCTGTAGCCTGCTTTGTCTTTTCTTCCCTCTTTTTCTCTGGGTGGCTGAGGAGTCTTGTGCTAGCATGGATGTTCAGGGATTAGCTTCTCATGTAGACCAGCTTGCTGCTAGGGTACAGGATATTTCTGATTATATTGTTCAGACTCCAGTTTTAGAGCCTAAGATTCCTACCCCTGATTTGTTTTTTGGGGATAGGTCCAAATTTTTGAGTTTTAAAAACAACTGTAAACTGTTTTTTGCTCTGAGACCTCGATCCTCTGGTGATTCCATTCAGCAGGTTAAAATTGTCATCTCCCTGCTGTGTGGTGATCCTCAGGATTGGGTATTTTCCCTGGAATCTGGGAATCCGGCCTTGCTTATTGTAGACGCCTTTTTTCAGGCTTTAGGATTATTATATGATGAACCAAATTCTGTGGATCAAGCGGAGAAGACCTTGTTGGTCCTGTCTCAGGGTCAAGAAGTGGCAGAACTGTATTGTCAGAAATTTAGAAAATGGTCTGTGTTGACTAAATGGAATGATGATGCTTTGTCGGCAATTTTCAGAAAGGGTCTTTCTGAATCCGTTAAAGATGTTATGGTGGGGTTTCCCACGCCCTTCGGTCTGAGTGATTCTATGTGTCTGGCCATTCAGATTGATCGGCGTTTGCGGGAGCGCAGAACTGTGCGCGCTGTGGCGTTGTCCTCAGAGCAGATGCCTGAGTCAATGCAGTGTGATAGGATTCTGTCTAGAACGGAACAACAGGGATTCAGACGTCAGAATAGGTTGTGTTTTTATTGTGGCGATGCTTCTCATGTCATTTCAGTCTGCCCTAGGCGTACAAAGAGGATCGCTAGTTCATTTACCATCAGTACTGTACAACCTAAATTTTTATTATCTGTGTCCTTGATCTGCTCATTATCATCATTTTCTGTCATGGCGTTTGTGGATTCAGGCGCTGCCTTGAACTTAATGGACTTTGAGTTTGCCAGGCGTTGTGGTTTTCCCTTGCAGTCTTTGCAGAACCCTATTCCTTTAAGGGGCATTGATGCTACACCTTTGGCTAAAAATAAGCCCCAGTTCTGGACACAGGTGACCATGTGCATGGCGCCAGCCCATCAGGAAGATTGTCAATTTCTGGTGTTGCATAATTTACATGATGCTATCGTGCTGGGTTTTCCGTGGTTGCAGGCACATAATCCTGTGTTGGATTGGAAGTCTATGTCTGTGACTAGTTGGGGATGTCAGGGGGTTCATAATGATGTTCCTTTGATGTCAATCTCCTCTTCTTCCACTTCTGAAATTCCAGAGTTTTTGTCTGATTTTCAGGATGTATTCGATGAGCCCAAGTCCAGTTCCCTTCCACCGCATAGGGACTGTGATTGTGCGATTGACTTGATTCCAGGGTGTAAGTTTCCTAAGGGCCGACTTTTCAACCTGTCTGTGCCTGAACATACCGCCATGCGGAGTTATGTTAAGGAGTCTTTGGAGAAAGGACATATTCGGCCATCTTCTTCACCGTTGGGAGCAGGTTTTTTTTTTGTTGCTAAGAAGGATGGCTCCTTGAGACCCTGTATTGACTATTGCCTCTTGAATAAGATCACGGTCAAGTTTCAATACCCTTTACCTCTGCTTTCTGATTTGTTTGCTAGGATTTAGGGGGCTAGTTGGTTTACTAAGATTGACCTTCAGGGGGCATATAATCTTGTTCGTATTAAGCAGGGTGATGAATGGAAAACTGCGTTTAATACGCCCGAAGGCCATTTTGAATACCTTGTGATGCCATTCGGGCTCTCTAATGCTCCATCTGTTTTTCAGTCCTTCATGCACGATATCTTCCGCACTTATCTTGATAAATTCATGATTGTATATTTGGATGACATTTTAATTTTTTCCGATGATTGGGAGTCTCATGTGAAACAGGTCAGGATGGTATTTCAGATCCTTCGTGATAATGCTTTGTTTGTGAAGGGGTCTAAGTGTCTCTTTGGGGTGCAGAAGGTTTCTTTTTTGGGCTTTATTTTTTCTCCCTCTATAGAGATGGATCCGCTTAAGGTTCAGGCCATTCAACCCACATCTGTGAAGAGCCTTCAGAAATTTTTGGGCTTTGCTAATTTTTATCGCCGTTTCATTGCTAACTTCTCCAGTGTGGTTAAACCCTTGACTGATTTGATGAAGAAAGGCGCTGATGTGACGAATTGGTCCTCTGCGGCTGTCTCTGCCTTTCAGGAGCTTAAACGCCGATTTACTTCTGCCCCGGTGTTGCGTCAACCAGATGTTTCTCTTCCGTTTCAGGTTGAGGTTGACGCTTCTGAGATTGGGGCAGGGGCCGTTTTGTCTCAGAGGGATCCTGTTGGTTCCTTGATGAAACCGTGTGCCTTCTTTTCCCGTAAGTTTTCGCCCGCTGAATGCAATTATGATGTCGGCAATCGGGAGTTGTTGGCTATGAAGTGAGCGTTTGAGGAGTGGCGACATTGGCTCGAGGGAGCTAAGCACCGTATTGTGGTCTTGACCGATCATAAAAATCTGATTTACCTCGAGTCTGCCAGGCGGCTGAATCCTAGACAGGCTCGATGGTCCTTGTTTTTTTCCCGTTTTGATTTCGTGGTCTCGTATCTTCCGGGTTCTAAGAATATCAAGGCTGATGCCCCCTCTAGGAGTTTTTTGCCTGATTCTCCTGAGGTCCTTGAACCGGTCGGCATTCTGAAAGAAGGGGTGGTCCTTTCTGCCATTTCCCCTGATTTACGACGGGTTCTTCAGGAATTTCAGGCTGACAAACCTGACCGCTGTCCAGTGGGGAAACTGTTTGTTCCTGATAGATGGACTAGTATAGTGATTTCTGAGGTTCATTGTTCTGTGTTGGCTGGCCATCCTGGTATTTTTGGTACCAGAGATTTGGTTGGTAGGTCCTTTTGGTGGCCTTCTTTGTCACGTGATGTGCGTTCTTTTGTGCAGTCCTGTGGGACTTGTGCGCGGGCCAAGCCTTGTTGTTCCCTTGCTAGTGGGTTGCTTTTGCCTTTGCCGGTCCCTGAGAGGCCCTGGACGCATATTTCTATGGATTTTATTTCTGATCTTCCGGTTTCCCAGAAGATGTCTGTCATCTGGGTTGTTTGTGACTGGTTCTCTAAGATGGTCCATTTGGTGCCTTTGCCTAAATTGCCTTCCTCTTCTGATTTGGTTCCATTGTTTTTTCAGCATGTGGTTCGTTTGCATGGTATTCTGGAGAATATTGTGTCCGACAGAGGGTCCCAGTTTGTTTCTCGGTTTTGGCGGGCCTTTTGTGCTAAGCTGGGCATTGATTTGTCTTTTTCTTCCGCATTTCATCCTCAGACAAATGGCCAGACCGAGCGAACTAATCAGACTTTAGAAACTTATCTGAGATGCTTTGTGTCTGCTGATCAGGATGATTGGGTGGCTTTCTTGCCATTGGCCGAGTTTGCCCTTAATAATCGGGCTAGTTCAGCTACCTTGGTTTCGCCCTTCTTTTGTAATTTTGGTTTTCATCCTCGTTTTTCTTCGGGGCAGGTTGAGCCTTCTGACTGTCCTGGTGTGGATTCTGTGGTTGACAGGTTGCAGCAGATTTGGGCTCATGTGGTTGACAATTTGGTATTGTCTCAGGAGGAGGCTCAACATTTTGCTAACCGTCGTCGGTGTGTTGGTTCCCGGCTTCGGGTTGGGGATCTGGTCTGGTTGTCTTCCCGTCATGTTCCTATGAAGGTTTCTTCCCCTAAGTTTAAGCCTCACTTTATTGGTCCTTATAGGATTTCTGAGATTATTAATCCGGTGTCTTTTCGATTGGCCCTTCCGGCTTCTTTTGCTATCCATAATGTCTTCCATAGATCTTTATTGCGGAAATATGTGGTGCCTGTTGTTCCCTCTGTTGATCCTCCGGCCCCTGTGTTGGTTGATGGGGAGTTGGAGTATGTGGTTGAGAAGATTTTGGATTCTCGCTTTTCGAGGCGGAGGCTTCAGTACCTTGTTAAATGGAAGGGTTATGGCCAGGAGGATAATTCTTGGGTTTTTGCCTCTGATGTCCATGCTGCAGATTTGGTCCGTGCCTTTCATCTGGCTCGTCCTGATCGGCCTGGGGGCTCTGGTGAGGGTTCGGTGACCCCTCTTCAAGGGGGGGGTACTGTTGTGAATTCTGCTCTTGGGTTCCCTCCGGTGGTTGTTGGTAGTAATGCAGTTGTCCCTGGGTTGCAATCCTGGGCAGGTGTCCCTGCTGATTGCAGCTCTGACTGGGATATTTAGGTGTGCAGGATTCATTAGCCCTTGCCAGTTGCCCATTGTTCTTGGAGGTTTTGCATCTCTGTCTGGTTCCTCCTGTCCTGTTGCCAAATCAGCAAAGAAAAGTGTCTGGTTTTGTTTCTACAGCACACATGCTGTGTGCTTTACAATTCAGTACTATTCAATGTTTTTTCTTGTCCAGCTTAGACTGTGTTTGGATATTTCAGTCAAGTTGGATTCTCAGGAGATGCAGATATACATTCCATGTCTTTAGATGGTGGAATTTTTGTATTATCTGCTGTGGATATTTTTAGGGTTTTAATACTGACCGCTTAGTATTCTGTCCTATCCTTTCCTATTTAGCTAGCGTGGCTTCTTTTGCTAAATCCTGATTTCTGCCTGTGTGTGTCTTTCCTCTAATACTCACAGTCAATATTTGTGGGGGGCTGCCTATCCTTTGGGGTTCTGCTCTGAGGCAAGATAGAATTCCCATTTCCTTCCTATAGGGGTATTTAGTCCTCCGGCAGTGTCGAGGTGTCTAGGATGTGTTAGGTACACCCCACGGCTACTTCTAGTTGCGGTGACAGTTTAGGGTTTGCGGTCAGTACAGGTTCCACCTACTCCTGAGAAAGTCTCATGCGGCTCCAAGGTCACCGGATCATAACAGAGTGGCAAAGAAAAAGCCATATCTGAGACTGGCTAATAAAAGGAAAAGATTAATATGGGCAAAAAACACAGACAATGGACAGAGGAAGATTGGAAAAAAGTGTTATGGACAGACGAATCTAAGTTTAAGGTGTTTGGATCACACAATTAAACCTTTGTGAGATGCAGAACAACTGAAAAGATGCTGGAAGAGTGCCTGACATCTGTCAAGCATGGTGGAGGTAATGTGGTGGTTTGGGGTTGCTTTGGTGCTGGTAAAGTGGGAGATTTGTACAAGGTAAAAGGGGTATTGAATAAGGATGGCTATCACTCCATTTTGCAACGCCATACCATACCCTGTGACCATCGCTTGATTGGAGCCAATTTCATCCTACAGCAGGACAATGACCCAAAGCACACCTCCAAGGAGATCGCGGCGGCCATTTTCCTGAAGCAGAGATGCGAACTCGGCTTCAGGAAAATGGCCGCCGCGATCTCCATCTGCGCACGCACGGCATCCCGTGGCCATTTTCCTGAAGCCCCGGGCAGCAGAGCACTCCATCTGAGCATGCGCGGCCTCAGGAAGATGGCCGCCGCCACGGAAAAGCCAGTGAGTAGCGCAGATCGCGCTCTTTGCCTGCCGCTGCGCAGTGCATTCGGCAGTTGCGCATGCGCAAAACACTACGCCAACGCCGGGAAGATAAGCAAGAGGTGGGGGAGAAACAGCTATTTCACCACGCCCTTTTGACCAGACCAGCGTGATTGATAGGCGAAAACGGCGACTTTGGTAAGGTATTTCGGCAGCATAGGTGGGGAATCAGGGGACAAAAAATACACTATTGTAAAGCACAGCTAAGGCCCTATTTAACGGTATTTTTATCTCATACTGAAAAAACGAGGTGACAGGTTCCCTTTAACTGCTAGAATGCCAAAAGTCTGCAATGCTGTAATTGCTGTAAAGGGAGCATTCTTTGACGAAAGCAAAGTTTAAAGGAGAAAATTCATTAAAATAAAAATCTTTTTTTCAAACCTTGTCAATGTCTTTACTAGACTTTCAATTCATTTGGCAACTCATTTGATTAATAAAAGTATGAGTTTTCATGAAAAACGCAAAATTGTCTGGGTGACCCTAAACTTTTGAATGGTAGTGTATTACCATCACATAGTGACCAATAAAGGCCACATAGAGGGGATAAATACTGCCACACCATGATCATACCACATATTACCATCACATAGTGACTGAAAACTACAATACTGATAATTAGTGTTGAGCGATACCGTCCGATACTTGAAAGTATCGGTATCGGAAAGTATCGGCCGATACCGGCAAAGTATCGGATCCAATCCGATACCGATACCCGATACCAATACAAGTCAATGGGACTCAAGTATCGGACGGTATTCCTGATGGTTCCCAGGGTCTGAAGGAGAGGAAACTCTCCTTCAGACCCTGGGAACCATATTAATGTGTAAAATAAAGAATAAACATAAAAAATATCGCTATACTCACCTGTCCGACGCAGCCTGGACCTCAGCGAGGGAACCGGCAGCGTTGTTTGTTTAAAATTCGCGCTTTTACTTGGTTACGTGAAGTCCCGGCTTGTGATTGGTCAGGGCGGCCATGTTGCCGGGACGCGGACCAATCACAGCAAGCCGTGACGAAATTACGTCACGGCTTGCTGTGATTGGTCCGCGTCCCGGCAACATGGCCGCCATTAACCAATCACAAGCCGTGACGTCACGGGAGGCTGGACACGCGCGCTTTTTAAAAAGCGCGCGTGTCCAGCCTCCAGTGACGTCCCGGTTTATGATTGGTCACGGCGCCATGTTGCCGGGACGCGGACCAATCACAGCAAGCCGTGACGAAATTACGTCACGGCTTGCTGTGATTGGTCCGCGTCCCGGCAACATGGCCGCCATTAACCAATCACAAGCCGTGACGTCACGGGAGGCTGGACACGCGCGCTTTTTAAAATGGGCGCGTGTCCAGCCTCCCGTGACGTCCCGGCTTGTGATTGGTTGCGCCGCGGTCAACCAATCACAAGCCGGGAGGCTTGTATAATACATCAGCTGAGAGGTGATACATGGGAATGTGAGACACATCCTGCAAATTCGACCAAACTTATTATGCAATAATTGATGTTTTGACAACATTGGCAGTTTCCCCTTGTTTGGTTTAGTTCATCCTCACTCATTTTGTGCGCCGCGGTCAACCAATCACAAGCCGGGAGGCTGGACACGCGCGCATTTTAAAATTTTAAAATGGGCGCGTGTCCAGCCTCCCGTGACGTCCCGGCTTGTGATTGGTTGCGCCGCGGTCAACCAATCACAAGCCGGGACGTCACGGGAGGCTGGACACGCGCCCATTTTAAAATTTTAAAATGCGCGCGTGTCCAGCCTCCCGGCTTGTGATTGGTTGATCGCGGCGCAACCAATCACAAGCCGGGACGTCACGGGAGGCTGGACACGCGCCCATTTTAAAATGCGCGCGTGTCCAGCCTCCCGTGACGTCACGGCTTGTGATTGGTTGCGTCTCCCATGTGACTGCGACGCAACCAATCACAAAGCCGGGATGTAATTTTAAAATCCTTAAGGACCTGAAATTACGTCACGGCTTGCTGTGATTGGTTGCGTCGCCCATGTGACTGCGACGCAACCAATCACAACGCCGGAACGTAATTTTAAAATCCTGAAGGACCTGAAGTTACGTCACGGCTTGCTGTGATTGGTTGCGTCCCGGTCACATGGGCGGCACGCAACCAATCACAAGCCGGGACTCACGTAAAGGAAAGAAAAGCGCGAATTTTAAACAGAGAACGCTGCCGCTTCCCTCGGTAAGGTGCAGGCTGCGTCGGAGAGGTGAGTATAGCAATATTTTTTATTTTAATTCTCTCTTTTACACATTTTTACATTAATGTTGTTTCGATACCGATACCCGATATCACAAAAATATCGGATCTCGGTATCGGAATTCCGATACAGCAAGTATCGGCCGATACCCGATACTTGCAGTATCGGAATGCTCAACACTACTGATAATTAAAAAAAAAAAACAATACTAATTTTACCATAAGTGCCATTATGCACAGGAGCTCTATATATATATTGTATAGTAAATACAGGGATCACCAGTGACATTATAGACAGGAACTCTGTATAAACTGTCATTGTACAGGTAATAGTGTTCGCCAGTGATATTTATACATAGAAGCTCTGTATATAGTGTCAGTATACAGATACTATTTTGATTGTCAGTGACATTATAAACAGGAGCTCTGTATATAGTGTAAGTGTACAGGTAACACACTTACCCATGATGTCTCTAATTGAAGTCCTTCATCTTCGCTTTTCTTCGTCCAGTGCAGACTGCCATCACTTTTTGCATCCAGGACTCATGTCTACATAAAATAGCACAGTTATTTAGAGCACATCTTCCAGAGCACATTCCCCACTTTTTCTCCAGCTTCTACACTACGCAGTTGAATGCAGACGTGCACCCACTATCAATATATAATTAGTTATTATGCAATCCACCGTTCCAAATATAAATTATAATCCACCACTCTGCCCCCACTAACTATAAAGAGCCACTTTCCCTACCCAATAAGTATATAAATTATTTAGAACCTGTACTCTTCCTCAATCCATTACTAGTCACACTCCTGCATCCTCAACACCTCCCGACTCTGTACCTCCTGCTCCCTGATTCATTATATTTTCTTGCCCCCGTCCACCCCAATTCATTGTTATGTCCTCTCTCTCTCTCCCACCCCCACTTCATCATTTGGTCTCCCCAATCTTCAATACAGCATAATTTGCTCTCCCCCTCACTCAGTTTATCATTTACTTCCCTATACCCCCAATTAATCATTTGTTGTCCTGCACCCTCAATTCATTACTATCCCCATCACCGAGACTTAATACATCATCATTTACTCTCCCCACCCTCAATTTATTTGCTCTCCCCACTTCCCCACCCTCAAGTCATCGTTTGCTGTCCCCCATTCCACACCCTCAACCAATCATTATTAGCTGTCTTCTACACCAATCCATAATTTGGCTGTCCCCCACCCTAAATCCATCATTATTTGCTGTCCCCCATCATCAATCCATCATTATTTGCTGTCTCCATCATCAATCCATCATTATTTGTTGTACCCCATCCCCCACCCCAAACCCATCATTATTTCCGGTCCCCCACCCAACATTTTATTTGATATTTCCCACCCCCAATCCATCATTATTTGCTGTCCCCCATCCCCCTGCCTCAATCCACCATTTGCTGTCCCCTACCCTCTATCAATCATTATTTGTTGTCCCCCAACCTCAATTAATCATTTGCTATTATTTTTATTAAAAAAAAGTTTTTCATCCTTGCCTCTCATACAATCCCCTGCAGCTCCACTTCTTGTATCTTTCTGGCTAGTGGTATCTACATGCTGACGCGTACACTATGACGCATTACTTATGAGGCAGGGGTACTCCCTTGGAGCTGCATAGCTGTTCCGATGAGCTCCGGGAAGTCTCCATGCACCGAGATGTATGCCGCCGTAGACTGCATTATTATACCATGGAGCTCGGTGAGCAGAAGCACAAGAGGGGGGTCAAGGACTAGGTCCGGACACCCCCCTCATTCCTTCTGCTCACCGAGCACCATACAGCAGTAAGTTCAGCAATGCCCTGATGGTGGCTCTGAAGCCACATGTCTCACATTGGTAAGGCCCTCTTCTCCTAAAAATAAGCTCTGGAGGCAGATTCTCATGCAGATCAGTGCTGGACCATAGCCTGGAATATCTCATTTACATACTGTATAAGAAAAATATGAATGTGTCTGGATCGGATCAATTTATTTATTTTATTCAGCTTCCTATGACCCATATGCCCATATAGATGGCTTAGGAAAGTTGACACTGACTGATTCCCTTAAACTCCTTCACAACATTTGACAAAATTTTACGTCATGGCCGGGAAGAGGTTTCTACAAAAAGCATAAATTTACATCGTGTTTCTGTGCCCATATGATTGTGGGTGGGAGCTCAGCATAAGTTATAGTCAAGCTCCAGCTGTCACTGCCAGGAGCAGTGCATGCATCCATTTAACCCTCTAAGTGCAGCAATCTATAGCATTCAGAGCATATAGAAGGCTGGGAGAGGGAGCTGGCTCACTCTCCCTTCAAGCGGGCATACAATGTCATCGCGAGGGCCCGATCATTGCCATGACGACCACCAGGTCAGCAAGCTACAGCAAGCCTGTTATACCACAATGAGAACATTGTTTAAGAGGCTTCTGTCGGTGCAGAACTGATAGGTATAATGGATTGTAATGCATCAGCATAATGGATTGCAATGCATCCGCATTATACATTATTCCAACGACCAGACTAGTAAAAGATAAAGTACCATGGAGCGACTAAGTAAAAAAGTTTTTTAGAAAATAGTAAAAATATATATTTTTAAAACCCCATAAAATAACCCCCCCCCCGAAAAAATTGAAACCAATAAATACATACAGTATATGTATGTAAAAACCACAACACATATTTGGTATTACTGTGTATGGAATGACCCGCCCTATAAAACTGTCACACTATTTAACCCCTTCAGTGAACGCCATAAAAAAATTAAAAACCTGGCAAAAAAAATATGCTTTTTCATCACACCTCCAAAAATGTGGAATAAAATGCAATCAAAAAGACAATTATAAATAAAAACTATATTGCTGAAAATATCTTCTCGTCCCGCAAAAAGCAAGCTGCCATACAGCTCTGTCAGCAGAGAAATAAAAATGTTATAGCTCTCAGAATGTAGCGCTGCAAACATAAAAATTATGGGGTAAAATGATGTAAAACCAGCAAAACATATAAAAAAATATATAAATGTGGTATCCCTATAATCATACTGATCTGAAACATAAAGCTGTTTTATCACTTTTACCATATAGTGAACAGCATAAAAAACTTCCTGAATTGCTGATTTTTGTTCATAAAAAAACTATTCCTGAATTGCTGATTTTTGTTCATTCAGCCTCCCAAAAATTGGAACATTGCAATAAAAGGTGTTCAAAACATTGTATCTACCCAAAAATTGTATCCGTAAAAATGTCAGCTCAGGTTGCAAAAAAATAAGCCCTCACACAGACCCAGATCTTGAAAAATGAGAATGTTACAGATCTCTGAAAATGGCGACAAAAACAGAAATTTTTTGGTACAAATTTCTGAAATTTTTTTTACCACTTCAATAAAAAAAACTCTACATGTATGGTTTCCATATACTCATTCTGACCTGTGGAATCATAATGCTAGGTCAGTTAACCATATATTTAACATGCTAATAAAAAAATGAATGATGTCATTCAAAAGTACAACTCGTCCCGCAAAAAGCAAGCCTTCATGCGGCTATATGACTGGAAAAATAAAAAAGTTATGGCTCTTGGAAGAAGCGGAGGAAAAAACAAAAACTGAAAATCGCCCTTGGTTAATGGGTTTAAGAGCATAAAAGTCAAAAGTTTGAACATTGCAAAATTTTCACCAGAATTCAGATTTTTTTCACAAATAAATGCAAACAATATCGGCTTAAATGTATCACTTACATAAAGTACAATATCTTGTGAAAAAACAGTCTCAGAACCACTGGGGTACATGGAAGCGTTCCAGAGTTGCTACCACATAAAGTGACACTAGTCAGAATTGTAAAATTTGGCCTGGTCAGGAAGGTGAAAACAGGCTTGGGGGTTAAGGGATTAAGCTTCGTGAGAAAGGATAATTACTAGGGCTAAGTAAGCACTAAAATGCTTGGATGGGCATAACTTAAACCAAGCAATTTATAATGCTCAGATGCTCGTTTCGTCTAACGAGTATAATGGGAGTCGATGGGAAATCCGACCATTATTCCGGAAGACCCTACAAAGAGGCCTGGGGGGCAGTGAAAATGTTGAAATGCATGGAAAAAGTGCTGAATGGAAGGAGAACAGAATGGGGAAGACCCCTGAAAGCATCTCTGACTCCCAGATCTCTGCTGAGAGCTATATCGTCAGACGTCTACTCTACTTTAAAGGGAATCTCTTAGCAGGATTGTGCACAGTAACCTACAGAGAGTGTCAGGTTGGCACCGTTATACTGATTTAAATGATACCTTGGTTGATGAAATCCATCTTGTGGTTGTTTAATCTTTATTTTCATTTTTGATTTAACAATATGCTTTTGCTTCGGGCGGGCCTGGAGGGGGGCTTCATGTGGTGCCCTGATTATGTATTCATAATGCAGACTGCTGACTGGTCACTCATCCCTCAGTGAATTTTCCCTTAGTTTGCATAATAAATATCTGTGCATATTGAAGAAAAAAAAATGCTTCTGCAGGCTTTGCAGTATAATCACGTTTAGTGTCCTACTACCTTGTCAAAAATACCCAATCATCAGGTTCTCGACACTGAGAAAGTGTCATGAAATTGGCCCAGGCCATTGACAGTGTACCCCTGCTTCTGCTGTAACTGGTGTTTGTCTCCCTCGTCTCCTTCTTGGTTGGACAAGGAAGCTCCCTGGCGCTACCATTGTCTGATGGGAATCTTTTCAACATGCACTGCTCAAAAAAATAAAGAGAACACTTAAACCACAGAATATAACTCCAAGTAAATCAAACGTCTGTGAAATCAAACTGTCCACTTAGGAAGCAACACTGTTTGACAATCAATTTCACATGCTGTTGTGCAAATGGAATAGACAACAGATGGAAATTATTGGCAATTATCAAGACACACTCAATAAAGGAGTAGTTCTGCAGGTGGGTACCACAGACCACATCTCGGTACCAATGCTTTCTGGCTGATGTTTTGGTCACTTTTGAATGTTGGTTGTGCTTTCCCACTCGTGGTAGCATGAGACGGACTATACAACCCACACAAGTGGCTCAGGTAGTGCAGCTCATGCAGGATGGCACATCAATGCGAGCTGTGGCAAGAAGGTTTGCTGTGTCTGTCAGCGTAGTGTCCAGAGGCTGGAGGCGCTACCAGGAGACAGGCCAGTACACCAGGAGATGTGGAGGGGGCCGTAGGAGGGCAGCAACCCAGCAGCAGGACTGCTACCTCAGCCTTTTGTGCAAGAAGGAACAGGAGGAGCACTTCCAGAGCCCTGCAAAATGACCTCCAGCAGGCCACAAATGTGCATGTGTCTGCACAAACGGTAAGAAACCGACTCCATGAGAATGGTCTGAGTGCCCAACGTCCACAGATGGGGGTTGTTCTAACAGCCCAATACTGGGCAGGACCGCTTGGCATTTGCCACAGAACACCAGGTTTGGCAAATTCGCAACTGGCGCCCTGTGATCTTCACAGATGAAAGCAGGTTCACACTGAGCACATGTAACAGAGTCTGGAGATGCTGTTTAGCGATCTGCTGCCTGCAACATCCTTTAGCATGACCGGTTTGGCAGTGGGTCAGTAATGGTGTGGGGTGGAATTTCTTTTGAGGGCCGCACAGACTTCCATGTGCTCGCCAGAGGTAGCCTGACTGCCATTAAGTACCGAGATGAGATCCTTTGTGAGACCATATGCTGGTGCGGTTGGCCCTGGGTTCCTCCTAATGCAGGACAATGCCAGACCTCATGTGGCTGAAGTGTGTCAGCAATTCCTGCAATATGAAGGCATTGAAGCTATGGACTGGCCTGCCCATTCCCCAGACCTGAATCCATTTGAACACATCTGGGACATCATGTCTCGCACCATCCACCAACTTCACATTGCACCACAGACTGTCCAGGAGTTTGCGGATGCTTTAGTCCAGGTCTGGAGGAGATCCCTCAGGAGACCATCCGCCGCCTCATCAGGAGCATGCCCAGGTGTTGTAGGGAGGTCATACAGACACATGGAGGCAACACACACAACTGAACATCATTTCTTTGTCTTGAGGCATTTCCACTGAATTTGGATCAGCCTGTAAATTGATTTTCCACGTTGATTTTGAGTATCATTCCAAATCCTGACCTCCATGGGATATTCATTTTGATTTTCATAGATCATTTTTATGTTTTATTGTTCTCCACACATTCCACTATGTAATGAATAAAGATTTTCAACAGAAATATTTCATTCAGGGATATCTAGGATGTGGTATTTTAGTGTTCCCTTTATTTTTTTGAGCAGTGTATTTTCTATTATGGCCTTCTGGTATAGCACCATTTTAGTAGACCTCTCTGCCTCAGAAAGAAGAGATGCAAAATTCTCCTTGTAGCGTGAGTTTAGCAGGGTGAACAACCAGTACTTTTTTTTGCGAAGGTGAATATAATGCGATGGTCTCAGGAAAGGCAGCCATACATAAAGTTGGCTGTTATGATCCGGTGACCTTGGAGCCGCATGAGACTTTCTCAGGAGTAGGTGGAAACTGTACTGACCACAAACCCTAAACTGTCACCGCAACTAGAAGTAGCCGTGGGGTGTACCTAACACATCCTAGACACCTCGACACAGCTGGAGGACTAAATACCCCTATAGATGGAAATGGGAATTCTATCTTGCCTCAGAGCAGAACCCCCCAAGGATAGGCAGCCCCCCACAAATATTGACTGTGAGTATTAGAGGAAAGACACACGCAGGCAGAAATCAGGATTTAGCAAAAGAGGCCACGCTAGCTAAATAGGAAAGGATAGGACAGAATACTAAGCGGTCAGTATTAAAACCCTAAAAATATCCACAGCAGATAATACAAAAATTCCACCATCTAACTAAAGACATGGAATGTATATCTGCATCTCCTGAGAATCCAACTTGATTGAAATATCCAAACACAGTCTAAGCTGGACAAGAAAAAACATTGAATAGTACTGAATTGTAAAGCACACAGCATGTGTGCTGTAGAAACAAAACCAGACACTTATCTTTGCTGATTTGGCAGCAGGGCTGGAGGAACCAGACAGAGATGCAAAACCTCCAAGAACAATGGACAACTGGCAAGGGCTAATGAATCCTGCACACCTAAATATCCCAGTCAGAGCTGCAATCAGCAGGGACACCTGCCCAGGATTGCAACCCAGGGACAACTGCATTACTACCAACAACCACCGGAGGGAACCCAAGAGCAGAATTCACAACAGTTGGCCATGTGTGCCAAGCTCTCAACAGCCAACACTTCCTTGTCTCCACCATGATGTCTACTTGCCATCTCCTCTTCCTCCTCATTCCTTCCTCCTCAGCCCATCCACAAAGAACAGACGGTACGAAGCATGTGTGGGTACTTACCTCTGTTGTGCTAGCAACCAGTTCCTGTTCCTCCACAGCTTCCACCTCCTCATTGTTACCCAATCTGTGCTGAGCAGATGAGATGAGGATGGTCTGGGTAGTATCTCCCTATCTCATATCTTCCTCCTTCTCCGCCTGGTACACATGCAAAGATCAGCTTTAATTGTGATCAGCAACTATTTAAGTAGGCACAGAAGCCGGATCATTACTTTGATTACGCGTCATCTCTGCTCACCATGTTTGTGGAGTCCTCAAAGTCTTGGAGAACCACACAAATGTCAGACATCCATGCCCATTCTTCAGTTGTTATTTGTGGAGGCTGTCCAGAATCCCGAGGGGCATGTTGGAGCTGGTATTCGACAGCTGGCTTCTGCTGCTCACAAAGCCTTGTCAGCATGTGCAGTGTGGAGTTCCAGCACGTGGCGATGTCGCACACCAGTCAGTGACCTGGCACTTGCATATGCTGATGCAGCTCTCCCAGAGCAGCGGCAGCTGTGACAGATTTGCAGAAGTGGTCGCTGATGCAATATACCTTGACCAAAAGCTCTGTCCAAATCTTTGTAGGTTTTCAGAAACAGCTGAACCATCAAAATAAGTACTTGGGCCAAGCATGGCACTTGTGTGACCTTGCCAATCTTCACAGCCGCCACCAGGTTACAGCCATTATCACACACAACCATGCCTAGTTGGAGGTTCAGCAGCGAGAGCCACAGACCTGTTTGCTTTGTTATTTCTTTCTGTAACTCTGCCGCGGTGAGTGCTTTGTCTCCTAGACAAATTAGCTTCAGCAAAGCCAGTTGCCACTTCACTGAGGCAGTGCTGCAGAGCTTCTGGCTGATGTGGACGACGTACTCTGAGACACCAAATCAGAGATAGAGGAGGAGCAGGGGGATGGAGGAACTGCTGTACAAGGTGGAGGAAACCCTGATGGTAGTTGGGCTAGCAATCCTCGGCATCGGTAGCACATGTGCCATGCCAGGGTGGGACTCGCCCCAGCCTCCACAATGTTCACCCAGTTTGTTGTCAGGGAAATATAGCATCCCTAGCCACAAGCACTTGTCCACATGTCTGTCATGAAGTGTATAATCCCAGTATCTGCGTTGGTGAGGGCATGTGTGATGTTCCCGAACACGTGCTGGTACAAGGCAGGGATGCCACATCGGGACAAAAATTGGCGGCTGGGGACCTAGCACCAAGGGATGGCTGTCGCCATGAATCGGTGGAAATTCTCCATGTCTACAAGCCTAAACGGCAACGTTTCCACAGTAATCACCCTGAAAAAGTGCATGTTTAGCCTGTGGGTGGCTGGGAACTTTTTTTTCGTTCCAAGGCCTGTGGTAGGGATAGCTGAACTCATCTGGGCATGGAACAGGTTGCAAATTACCTTTTTTTCTAAGAACTGTTTTTAACCCCTTCATGACCAACATATTTTAGTTTTTACGGTTTCATTTTTTGCTCCCCTTCTTCCCACAGCCATAGCTTTTTTATTTTTTGATCAAAATGGCCATGTTAGGGCTTATTTTTTTGCGGGAAAACTTGTACTTATGATAAAACTAATGGTGTCTATCAAACCATTGTACTGGAAAACAGGAAACAAATTCCAAGTGCGGTGAAATTGCAAAAAAAGTGCAATTCCAGTTGTTTTTTTATTTATTTTTTTGCCATGTTCACTAAATGGTAAACTGACCTGCCATTATGATTATCCAGGTCATTATGAGTTCATAGACACCAAATATGTCTAGTTTATTTTTTAAGTGGTGAAAAAAATAAATAAAAAGCGCCATTTTCCAAGACCTGTAGCATCTCCATTTTTTGTGATCTGGCGCTGGGAGAGGGCTTATTTTTTGCATGAGTGTGGATACGATCTTTTGATCGACCATTATTGCATTTTATTGCAATGTAATGGCGACCCAAAAAAGTAACTCTGATGTTTTGAATTTTTTCTCGTTACGCCGTTTAGTGATCGGGTTAATTCGTTTTTTATAGTGACAGATCAGACTATTCTGAATGCTGCAATACCAAATATGTGTATATTTCATTTTTTATTGTTTTATTTTGAATGGGGCGAAAAGGAATTTGGGCGAATTTGACCTTTTATATTTTTTTAATACTTTTATAAACATTTTTTTTTTTTTACTTTTTGCATTCTTGAATAGACTAGAAGCTGCAGTTGTCCGATCGCCTCCGCTACACACAGGCGATGATCAGATCACCTGTGTGTAGCAGAAATGCTCACTTGCTATGGGTGCCGACCACCAGGAGGTGCTCATATCAATCCAGCTGTGACAACCATAGACATCTGCTGGAGACCTCTGGTTGTCAAGCCAACCCATCGTTCACCTGCGATCACATGATGGGCGGGATTTCCAGCGCACTTCCGGTAAGCACAAGTTAAATGCCGCTGTAAGAGATTGACAGTGGCATTTAACAGGTGAACAGCCTCAGGTTGATCACGATTCCACCCGCGGCTGCTAGAGGCACATGTCAGCTGTTCAAAACATTTGAAGTGCTGGTAAACATGTGGGCTCAGCATCGGAGCCCACATCAAAGGGAGGGATTCCGACTTAGGTGTACTATTACGCCTAACTTCAGAAAGGGATTAGAAAAATTCCCAGACTAGTGAACACTGTTTGACAGAAAATCACTAGTGTCGGGGATCTGCTGAACAGTTGCCCACTTTCTCCCTTAGGCCACCCACTACATCTTCCTGCCTATTTTGGTGCTGCCAATCACTCTCAGCACTGCTGACCTCACTCTGAATGACATCTTCCCAGGTTGGGTCAGTGACTTCGTCATCCACCTCCTCGTCTTCCACCGCCAAATCCTGGTCCTCTTGACTTGGTGACTTAGCAACAACCTGACTTATCAGCCACTGTGTCACATCTTAATCTACCTCCTTAGACAAAATCTACTGTTCCCCACTGTCATCCTCTTGTTGCTGTGGCTACCACTAAACCACATCTCCTTTTGTCCCTCTTTGACCATGCAGGGTGAGAGGCCACAATCAAGAAATGATGTTGTAAATAGCTCCTTGGAGTGTGCTAGTGTGGGATCACTGGTCTCCTGGGACTCAGCATGGTGGAGGAAAACTGTGAGGTTTAAGTGATCCAGACTGTTGGCTGGTGAGACTGGACCATGTGGAAGACTGGGTGGTGCTGGCAATCATGTTGGAAGCATTTTCTGATATCCATCCAACCATCTGTTCTCACTGGTGTGGCTTCAGAAGTAGTGTACCGTGCCTTCCTGCAAAGTGGGATAGAAAGCTATATGTCATGGATGGGTGTGTTTCTTGTGCTCCAGCAATAGGCGTAGTGGCACCTGCCTCACATCCTCATTGTCTACGTGCACCATCATCACCACTTTCACTTCCCTGTCCCTTACATATTTTCTAATTCCTAGGTCTCTGATAACCAAACTTATTATAAGTGTTTTTTGAGAGTTTAATACCACTGTAATGTAGTACAAAGAACAAAATACTCTGGATAACAAATCTAAAAAAAAAATGAATTCTTTTATGGAGTGTTATATACCACCAAAATCTAACAGAAAGCACGTAATATTCTATGGATGACTAATAGAGATGATCGAACCAGCTCTGTGATACTCTGATATCACTGAAGTATCTAGGTGATTTAATGTACTTGTTACTTGACAAACATTGGGTGGTGCTCGATTTAAAACTCGGAATGCACTCCCTACGTTTGGTACATGTTACACAATAAGCATGTGGGGATTGCCTACATGTCACTGTAATGCCGTAGCCGTATTGGTTATGGCAATACTGTGATTGGTTGGCCACGTGGTTATAAAAAGGTGCCGCTCAGCACACTGACGTCATTGCACTGCTATGTGACACTTTGTATTGGAGGAAGAGAGTACTTGTCCAGGCCTGTGTGTACACAGTATAACGAGTCAGAGTCCTGTAGTGGTGATACTGGTGCTGAACCTGAGCCATCGTACTAACAACCCTTCAAAGAGCGAATCATTTGCTTTGCTGTTTGTATCACATACAGTTGTGGCCAAAAGTATTGACACCCCTGCAATTCTGTAAGATAATACTCAGTTTCTTCCTGAAAATGATTGCAAACACAAATTCTTTGGTATCGTTTTCTTCATTTAATTTGTCTTAAATGAAAAAACACAAAAAGAATTGTCCTAAAGCCAAATTGGATATAATTCCACACCAAACATAAAAAAGGGGGTGGACAAAAGTATTGGCACTGTTCGAAAAACCATGTGATGCTTCTCTAATTTGTGTAATTAACAGCACCTGTAACTTACCTGTGGCACCTAACAGGTGTTGGCAATAACTAAATCACACTTGCGGCCAGTTGACATGGATTAAAGTTGACTCAACCTCTGTACTGTGTCCTTGTGTGTACCACATTGAGCATAGAGAAAAGAAAGAAGACCAAAGAACTCTCTGAGGACTTGAGAAACCAAATTGTGAGGAAGCATGAGCAATCCCAAGGCTACAAGTCCATCTTCAAAGACCTGAATGTTCCTGTGTCTACCGTGCGCAGTGTCATCAAGAAGTTTAAAGCCCATGGCACTGTGGCTAACCTCCCTAGATGTGGACGGAAAAGAAAAATTGACGAGATTTCAACGTAAGATTGTGCAGATGTTGGATAAAGAACCTCGACTAACATCCAAACAAGTTCAAGCTGCCCTGCAGTCCGAGGGTACAACAGTGTCAACCCGTACTATGCGTCGGCGTCTGAATGAAAAGGGACTGTATGGTAGGAGACCCAGGAAGACCCTACTTCTTACCCCGAGACATAAAAAAGCCAGGCTGGAGTTTGCCAAAACTTACCTGAAAAAGCCTAAAGCGTTTTGGAAGAATGTTATCTGGTCAGATGAGACAAAAGTAGAGCTTTTTGGGCAAAGGCATCAACATAGAGTTTACAGGAGAAAAAGAGGCATTCAAAGAAAAGAACACGGTCCCTACAGTCAAACATCGAGGAGGTTCCCTGATGTTTTGGGGTTGCTTTGCTGCCTCTGACACTGGACTGCTTGACCGTGTGCATGGCATTATGAAGTCAGAAGACTACCAACAAATTTTGCAGAATAATGTAGGGCCCAGTGTGAGAAAGCTGGGTCTCCCTCAGTGGTCATGGGTCTTCCAGCAGGACAATGACCCAAAATACACTACAAAAAGCACTAGAAAATGGTTTAAGAGAAAGCACTGGAGACTTCTAAGGTGGCCAGCAATGAGTCCTGACCTGAATCCCATAGAACACCTGTGGAGAGATCTAAAAATGGCAGTTTGGAGAAGGCACCCATCAAATATCAGGGACCTGGAGCAGTTTACCAAAGAAGAATAGTCTAAAATTCCAGCAGAGCATTGTAAGAAACTCATTGATGGTTTCCGGAAGCGGTTGGTCGCAGTTATTTTGGCTAAAGGTTGTGCAACCAAGTATTAGGCTGAGGGTGCCAATACTTTTGTCAGGCCCATTTTTGGAGTTTTGTGTGAAATGATCAATGTTTTGCTTTTTTCTTCATTCTCTTCTGTGTTTTTTCATTTAAGACAAATTAAATGAAGGTAATAATACCAAAGAATTTGTGATTGCAATCATTTTCAGGAAGAAACTGAGTATTATCTGACAGTATTGCAGGGGTGTCAATACTTTTGGCCACAACTGTACATTCTGGATTTAGTCTAGGGAAAGAAAGAGAGTTTCAGGAGCAGGGATAGTGGCAGAATACAGTCTGTAGCCAGGGATTAGGGCTGTGCAGTCCCATGCAAAATATATAGCTGTCTTTTGTGTGTGAAAAAATTTAATATATTGTGTGATGCATTGAGCATTACGTGCTTTGTGATACATTTTGGCATTATATAACACTCCAAAAAAGTGTTGATTTTTTTCTTTCTAGATTAAATTACTCACCCATAGAGTATTCCGTGGTCTGGGGTACATTTCTGTGGTATATAACGCTCAAAAAAAGTGATAAAATGTTTGGCTGTATTCAATTAGTCATCCATACAGTGTATCGTGCTTATTGGGTGACAAAGCTGGCATAACCACACGAGACTCCAGAGGAAGTGACCGGAGGAATATTGGAGCCAGATGAAGCTGGCGTAACAGCAGAGGTGGCAGGAGCATGTGTTCCGGATCCACCTATTTCCTGGAATCACTAAGGCCCGAACCCAGGCCGCATCCCTTACTGTTGGGGTTTCTGCGGACTGCAGACAAGAGAGCCAGGAACTAGTGAGAGGACTGTGAGACCTAGGCAGGTTGGAAGAGACAAGGAGGAGAGCCAGGATCATGTCTGGAGGTACCGAGAGTTGTCATACCGGGCGTTTTTCACTTATGACTGTTGTCGGAGAATGGGGTACATTCAAGAGTTTGAAACCTGTCCTCAAATCTTGTTCTACCATCAAGCAGTAGAAAACAAACAATTGCCTCAAAGGCTGCAAGAGCTGATAGCTGGAACCTGGGTCATGTTCCTCAATATGGAGGGCCAACATCCCTGGTATGCAGTGGGTGTGATCCCAGAAGGAAAGAGAGCAGGATGAACCCTTCTTGAGGAATGAACAAGCCTGGAATAGGCTGCTTAAGGTGGCTCCAGACAGGGCTACTAACACCCTAAGAGAGCGTCCTTGGGGTTCACCACCTCCTATGCCAGAGCAGCCAATGCTACAGGTGACACAGAGGGCTGTTGCTCATTTCTATATATATCAGGTACTACGGCACTACTGGAAGTTTAATCACCTACAGCCCAGGCACCTGGGAATTGGGGTCCAGGATGAAGGTGGAGTCAGTCCCCCCAGTCTCCCAAGGAAGGAGACGAAGAAGTAAACACCTGAAGGGGATTACCCTTCTTAAAATGTTTACTGGCTTTTCACTTTCTGCAAAGCCTTTGAGTATAGGATTACAACAACTACACTTTGAAAATACACTGCTCAAAAAAATAAAAGTAACACTTGAACAACAGTATATAACTCCAAATAAATCACACTTCTGTGAAATCAAACTGTCCACTTAGGAAGCAACACTCTTTGGCAATCAATTTCACATGCTGTTGTGCAAATGAAATAGACAACAGATGGAAATTATTGGCACACTCAACAAAGGAGTGGTCCTGCAGGTGGGGACCACAGACCACATCTCAGTACCAATGCTTTCTGGCTGATGTTTTGGTCACTTTTGAATGTTGGTTGTGCTTTCACACTCGTGTTAGCATGAGACGGACTCTACAACCCACACAAGTGGCTCAGGTATTGCAGCTCAACCAGGATGGCACATCAATGCGATTTGTGGCAAGAAGGTTTGCTGTGTCTGTCAGCGTAGTGTCCAGAGGCTGGAGGCGCTACCAGGAGACAGGCCAGTACACCAGGAGATGTGGAGGGGGTCATAGGATGGCAACAACCCAGCAGCAGGACCGCTACCTCAGCCTTTGTGCAAGGAGGAACACGGGGAGCACTGCCAGAGCCCTGAAAAATGACCTCCAGCATGCCACAAATGTGCATGTGTCTGCACAATCGGTTAGAAACCGACTCCATGTGGATGGTCTGAGTGCCCAACATCTACAGATGGGGGTTGTACTTACAGCCCAATACCATGCAGGACGCTTGGCATTTGCCACAGAACACCAGGATTGGCAAATTCGCCACTGGCGCCCTGTGCTCTTCACAGATGAAAGCAGGTTCACACTGCATACATGTGACAGGCGTGACAGAGTCTGGAGACGCCATGGAGAGCGATCTGCTGCCTGAAACATGCTTCAGCATGACTGGCTTGGCAGTGGGTCAGTAATGGTGTGGGGTGGCATTTCTTTGGAGGGCCGCACAGCCCTCCATGTGCTCGCCAGAGGTAGTGTGACTGCCATTAGGTACCGAGATGAGATTCTCAGACCCCTTGTGAGACCATATGCTGGTGCGGTTGGCCCTGGGTTCCTCCTAATGCAGGACAATGCCAGACCTCATGTGGCTGGAGTGTGTCAGAAGTTCCTGCAAGATGAAGGCATTGAACCTATGGACTGGCCCGCCCATTCCCCAGACCTGAATCCGATTGAACACATCTGGGACAGCATGTCTCGCACCATCTACCAATGTCACATTGCACCACAGACTGTCCAGGAGTTGGCCACCTCTTCATCAGGAGCATGCCCAGGCATTGGAGGGAGGTCATACAGGCACGTGGAGGCCACACACACTACTGAGCATCATTTCCTTGTTTTGAGGCATTTCCACTGAAGTTGGATGAGCCTGTAACTTCATTTTCAACTTTGATTTTGAGCGTCATTCCAACTCCAGACCTCCGTGGGATATTAGTTGTGATTTAGGTTGATAATTTTTAGGTTTTATTGTTCTCAACACATTCCTCTATGTAATGAATAAAGATTTACAACTGGAATGTTTCATTCAGTGATATCTAGGATATAGAATTTTAGTGTTCCCTTTATTTTTTTTGTGTATGACTGAGGCCCACCAGTTGTTGCCTTTCTGAGGTGTATGGATGACACTTCTTCAAAGTTTTTTCCTGGCTTTACACTTTCTACAAAGCCTTTATCAGTGTAGAAGTATATAAACTACACTTTCAAAATATTTACGTTCCAAATTTATTACTGGATTCAATTAGTCACCATACAGTTTAACACAGTTATTGGTACATTACGGTGGAACTGTATGTAAAACTCAAAAAAAGTGGTTAAAAATTTGGCTGGGTTAAATTTGTCACCTATACACAAAATGTATGTGATGTCAAACCTAAATAAAAAGTGTAAAAAAATTATCTGGATTCATTTACTCATCCATAGAATATTACGTGTTCTGGGGTACATTTCGGTAGTGTATAAGACTAAAAAAAAATAGATCAAAAAGTATCGAAATTCTATTGCTCACTCATGGAGTATTACATTTTCTTGGGTACATTTCTGTAGTATATAACCCTCAAAAAAGTTGTTCATAAATGTATTGGTATTATATTGCTCATCCATATGTATTACGTCATCTTGGGTATATTTCGGTAGTTTCTAACCGCTCAAAAAAATTGTTAAAGCCTCCCTGGAAGCTATTCTGATAGAAGCATTAACCGATTATATGATTTCAAAAAGCGAGTTCCACTTTATGCTCCCTAAACATCCTGCACTGGCCACTTTCTATTCATTACCTAAGATGCAAAAGGGTTTTAATCCACTAAAAGGTTGCCTAATCGTTTTCAGGCATAGAGGCCCCCAGTCAGAATTTGTGTGTCTATCTTGATAAAATGGGTGTTGGTGATGGCTATGTGAGGGAATTCCTCTTAGGGTCAGACAGAGCTAGCCTACGTGGAGCGGGGGGCGCCATTATATTTTTCCACTAGGTTGCTGACCTCTGTTCTCTAAGATTTTTTTTCCTCAAATAAATATTTAATTTGGATATTTTATATGAATATTGAGCACCTTTGTCTGATTCACTCACAAATGGGTGTGTGTTTTATATACTTGAGTTTTTTTAGAGGTATATACTAAAAGCTGGCGAGCGGGCAGCACTGTGGCTCAGTGGTTAGCACTGCAGCAGAGGCGTAGCTGGGGTTTTGGTTCAGGGGGTCGAAGCTTTTGAGTGGGCCCCTAAGCAGTTAACCTTGATTACAGCTGGGTGATGCGCCCTAATAGTGGAGGAGAACCTAAGCAGATGACCGCGCTATTGCTGAAGATAATCTCTATATAACGACCAACATGGATATTACCACCATATGGTCAGTGGTATATACCAGCCCTACAGAACATAGATTACAGCAAAGGTTACAGATAGTGACTTACCGCTGATGTTCTTTATGATGGAATCGTTCACTTTTCCCATCTGGCCCAGAACGACATGACAGCTTCTCCAGCCAGGACTAGTCTGCAGAGAAAACAACAAAGACACATTTCACTTCTCACATTCCAGCCCCATCATCATCTATTCCCTACCTGCACAAACTCCTCATCCTGCTCATACCCCAATACTGAGCTGCTGCTGCCGTATGTGTCCCTATTACTGCACCTGATACCCCAATACTGAGCCGCTGTCACCGTATGTGTCAATATTACTGCACCTGATACCCCCATACTGAGCCGCTGCTGCCGCATGTGTCCCTATTACTGCCCCTGATACCCCAATACTGAGCCTTTGCTGCCGTATGTGTCCCTATTACTGCCCCTGATACCCCCATACTGAGCCGCTGCTGCCGTATGTGTCCCTATTACTGCCCCTGATACCCCAATACTGAGGCGCTGCTGCCGTATGTGTGCCTATTACTGCACCTGATACCCCAATACTGAGCCGCTGCTGCCTTATGTGTTCCTATTACTGCACCTGCTGTTTGATTCTGTGTGCCCTCTAAATTCTAAAGCACCCCTCTATAATATAGTAATGCCGGGTGCAAGTACCCTAGAAAACAGTGCCCATATTTTGTCCCCTAGAAAGTAATATTGCCATGTGTGCCCCTTTGACAGTCACAGTAACCTGAGTTCCCCTATAACAATAAGTGCCCACTTTACATTTAATAATGTCCCGGGTCTCCCCCCTGTACAGCTCCCCTAGACAAAGTATAATGCTCTCTTATACACAGTATACTGACCCCTTAGTAGCCTCCAAACTGTTTTATGGCTCCAACACTAATCCCCACACTGTAGGATGCACCTCTTTATAGTATAATGCACCAGATAGTCCTCAATATAGTATAATGTACCAGATAGTCCTCAACATAGTATAATGCACTCCCCATAGGCCTACTCTATATTGTATAATGCACTTCCCATAGGCAGACTCTATAGTATAAGGCAGCACCCCATAGGCAGACCCTTAAGTATAAGGTAGCACCCCGCAGGTAGACCCTGTAGTATAAAGCAGCACCCCTATAGGCAGACCCTGTAGTATAAGACAGCACCCCTATAGGCAGACCCTGTAGTATAAGGCAGCACCCCTATAGGAAGACCCTGTATTTTAAGGCAGCACCCCCATAGGCAGACCCTGTGCTATAAGGCAGCACCCCCATAGGCAGACCTGGTACTATAAGGCAACACTCCCATAGGCAGACCCTGTACTGTAAGGCAGAACCCCCATAGGCAGACCCTGTAGTATAAAACAGTACCCCCATAGGAAGATCCTGTAGTATAAGACAGCACCCTCATAGGCAGACCCTGTAGTATTAGGCAGACCCTGTAGTATAAGGCAGACCCCCCACAGGCAGACCCTGTAGTATTAGGCAGACCCCCCATAAGCAGACCAGGTAGTATTAGGCAGACCCTGTAGCATTAGGCAGACCCCCCATAGGCAGACCTTGTAGTATTAGGCAGACTCCCTAGCCAGACCCTGTAGCATTAGGCAGACCCCCCATAGGCAGACCCTGTAGTATTAGGCAGACCCCCATAGGCAGACCCTGTAGTATTAGGCAGACCCTCCCATAGGCAGATCCTGTATTATAAGGCTGCACCCCTTAAAAAAATAAATACTCACCTCTCTTCTTCCTGGTTCCTGAGCTGCTCTGAGCTCCCGCTTGTCTCCTGACAGTGGGCGCCGGGCAGTGACGTCATCGAGCCCCCTGTCAGCGTTGCCGCCATCAGACGCTGACAGGTGGAGGATGGGAAAAGGAGTGCAGCGTAGCGCTCCTTCCCTCATCATTGCGGTCAGGTGTATCGGCTAAATGCCGGTACAGCTGACCTTGCTATGACAGGCGGGGGCCCCACTGCTGGCATCGGGAGATCGATTCTCCCTGCTCTTCCGCAGAAGGTATCTGTATCGGCGCATGCAGCTACAGTAGCGTAGCTCCAGGTGGGCCCCCTCTGAGCACAGGGCCCGGGGCGCCCGCACCCTCTGCCCCCCCCCCGGTAGCTACGCCACTGCACTGCAGCCTTGCAGCGCTGAAGTCCTGGGTTCAAATCCCACCAAGGACAACATCTGCAAGGAGTTTATATGTTCTCCCCATGTTTGCATGGGTTTCCTCTGGGTACTCTGGTTTCCTCCCACGTTCCAAAGACATACTGATAGGGAATTTAGATTGTGAGCCCCATTGGGGACATCGATGATTGTGTGCAAAACTGTAAAGCGCTGCGGAATATGTTAGCGCATTAAAGCTAATTTTTAGGTCTGTTTTTGTTTTGGTTTACATACTGTTACACCAGACCTCATTTATTCATTTTGTTTTTCTCAACATTTCTGTGGTATCTAACCCTCTCCAAAATTGTTACAAAATGTATCGGTATTATATTGCTCATCCATATAATATTACGTCGTCTTAGGCACATTTTTGTGCTATATAACACTCAAAAAAAGTGTTCATAAATGTATTGGTATTATATTGCTCATCCATAGAGTATTATATGTTCTTGGGTACATTTTGGTGGTGTTTAAACCTAAAAAAAAGTTAAAAAAAATGTATTGCTATTATATTAATCATCCAGAGTATTACGTCGTCTTAGGTACATTTTGATGTTATGTAGCCCTCAAAAAAATTGTTAAAGATTTATTGGTATTATATTTCTCATCCGCAGAGTTTTACATCTTCTTGGGTGCATTTCGGTGGTGTCTAACCCTCCAAAGAATTGTTCAAAATTTTTTTTGTTATTATATTGCTCATCCATATAGTATTACATGTGTTTGGGTACATGTCTGTGGTATATATAACGCTACAAACAAGCAGTGGGAAATTTGTCTGGATTCATTTACTCATTCATGCAGTTTTATGTGATTTCTTATACGTTTCGGTGTTCTATAAAATGCCACCCAAAAAGTTGAAAAAATTCTTATTGATTTAATTGCCCATCCATACAGTATAATGTGCTTTCTCTTAAATTTCATTGTTGTGTTAAAATCAAAAAATCCTTGGTAAATGTTTATGGTTTCAATGATTCATCCATACACTATAAAGCGGTCCTTGTTACATTTCACTGGTATATTAAACTCTAAAAAAAAAATAAAACTAAATAACCCTTCCAAAACTTTCTATGGATTCAATCATTCATCCACACATTGTAATGTGGTTCATGTTATTGTACATTTCGCTGTTATATTAAACTTTAAACAACCCTTCCAAAACTTTTTATGGATTCAATGATTCATCCATACACTGTAACGCATTTCTTGTTAAATTTCGCTAGTATATTAAACTCTATTAAAAAAATTTCAAAACTTTTTGTGGATTCAATTATTCATGCATACAGTTTAACATGCTTTGTGTAAAACTACGGTGGGTTAATTTTTTTTAAAACCGCTTGGCTTGGTACAGTTCACAAAATATTTTTGATCAAAAAATTTACTTTTGTCATATATACTGTAAAACCTGATTTGTGTGAAATTTTCTTGGTTTGAAATAAAACAAAATTGGCCTGCCACAGGTGTACACTTTCTTAATATTTTAATAAGGCTGTTCAGTTGATGCCTTTGAGGGTTTTTAGATGACTGCTTGGGATCCAAGAAGTATTGTTTCTCCTTGCTTAGAGTGACATGTTAGGCCTTTTTCACACTTCCATTTTTTACAATCCGTCACAATCTGTCAAAATGTTGAAAAGACGGATCCTGTGCTGATTATAAAAAACGGATGCACTGGAGCAGTTTTTTTGACGGTTCCAGTGCATCCTAGAAGACTATGTGCACACATTGTGTATGCGTCTTCGCCGCGGTTTTTCATTGCGAAAACGCATACACAACACAACCCATGATAAAAATAATTAAAATTTTTAAAAAAATCGTGATATTCTTACCTTCCGGCGTCCTGTGCAGCCTTCCCGATGCTCCGTTCCCAGTGTTGCATAGCGAGACAATGACCTGTGATGATGTAGTGGTCTCGTGAGACCGCTACGTCATCGGGTCATTTCGCTATGTATCACTGGGAACCGGAGCTGCCGGCAGCATCGCGAGGCTGCGGGGGCCACGCGGTACGCCGGAAGGTAAGAATATCACGATTTTTTATTTTTTTTAATTATTTTTAACATTATATCTTTTTGCTATTGATGCTGCATAGGCAACATCAATAGTAAAAAGAGAGCAAGCGAGAATTTAACTGACAGGAAATTCTTCTGCGCATGCTCAGTTTCCTTCGCTGGATTCCTGCTTTTCACAGTCAGCGAGCGATTTTCCGACACAGAAAAAACGTTCTTCTGTGCGTTGTCTCCGCCCGACGAACAGTAATTTTACGACAGATCCAGTGCACGACAGATAAAATGTGTGGCCATCCGTCACAATCCATCGCTAATACAAGTCTATGAGAAAAAACGGATCCAGAAGCACCTTTTGCTGGATCCATTTTTTTCACAAAACGACTTATTGTGACGGAAAAAGAAAGATGGAAGTGTGAAAGAGACCTTTAAGTATGTTGAGATGAGGAGACTTAAAGCCACAATGCTCCTCTGGGAAATATGCAAATTGACTCTTCAGAGAGGAAGAGGACTAGAACTTTAGTGCCACCTATTGGAAGTAGCAATCCTAACAGTCAATGTCGACCCTTTAACGAGCCTTGTGACATGACATAGGATAAAAGCCAAACCAGAATTTCAATTTGCAGACACTGTGTTTCGGGGTACTGCCCCTCGTCAGTGCAAAGTGGAGATCTGGTTTGGCTGACAAGGTTCGTTAAAGGGTCGACATTGACTGTTAGAATTGCTACTTCCAATAGGTGGCACTAAAGTTCTAGTCCTCTTCCTCTTTGAAGAGACAATTTGCATATATGACTGCTTGTAATTTTTGGAAGGCTTTGCACTATGCATAACTTTTAGGAATGTAGGAGTATAACAACTATACTTGGCTCATAATATTTAAATGAGGTACTACAGTTGGTGCTTTCAAGGTTGTATGATGGTTATGTATGGCTAGTATGATGGTTCAGCATCAGTGTCAACACTAGAGGACTCGGATTAAACTGTGCACACACAGGCCTGGATAACTGCTCTCTCAGTCCAATCAGAACTGTGACTGAACTGTGCAATGGTGTCGGTGATCTGAGCATCGCGGCGCCTGTCCTGTATAACCTCTGATGAGGTAATGTGGCCAGCCAATCATAGTAGTACCACTTCCAAGATGGCTATGGCATTACAGTGACTGGCAGGCAATCCTGCATGCTTATTGGCTGTGTAACAGGTGCCAAACATGCGAGGTGAGGATTCGAGCTTCAAATCTGAGCACAGACCGTACTCGTCAAGTGCCAAGGACTGAGATACTCGAGTGATATTTGAGTATCACCGAGCACATTCCCTCATACCTAATAATGACAAATGATTTTTAAATATACAGTATTAGTTTGAAGAAAACAAAATAAGCTTTTTTATGATGATCAAAATTTTGAATGTATTTTTTATTATTATTATTATTATTATTATTAACCATGTTATGTTGAATGCATCCATAAGTAATCAATAGAGTAACCCAAAACAATGGTTTTATTGATATGTTATGCAAGAATCATTAAATAATTTCTAGCTTAAAATCAGGGCACAATAAAAATGAAAGACAAAAAAATGTATTTTCAAACTTATCGTTGAGGATAGCTAAATATTTCAGCCTTATAATCAAAAATATAAATTGTTCTTGGCTTGTGGTAAAATATGCAAAAACAAGATATACGTGTTGTCCGGGCAAAATAAATTGATGAGTTTCATGAGATTATCCATAGGAAAAGCCTATGTATTGTTGTGTTTGTAACTTTGCAGCAAAAGTAACATCTAGACTTTATCACATAGGAATGGTTCAGCAACGTCAGAAGATTTGTTCTGGAAGTTGGATGCTCTACAAGACTTTATCCATGATCTCCACTGGCCAGAAACAGAATTTGCCAACCATCTGGAGCAACGACTGAAACTAATGGCAAGTGATATGATAGAAGCCTGTGTTAAAAGGTTAGCTGTTCCAAAAGTATTCATTTTAATTGTTTTTATTTTAGGCAAATTAAGGAATGAAGCTTGAGCAGTAACAATAAATGGAATCTGTCATCAGGTTTTTGCTACCTAATCTGAGAGCTGACCGCAAAAGGAGAGAACCAAATTGAAAAAGCCCAAAATGAGTGAAAAAATTATAATTTTATTAATTATAGAATAACATTGAAATAAGGTGCAAATGAGATGAAAACGCCAGTAAAAAGGCCGCTAAATATGTAAGACACAGCTGAAGTTAAGAAGTAACAATAAATAACGGCAGAAAATCCAAATAACATATATACGAAATGCCAATTGGAAAGTGCATATGTGCATATTTGATATAAATAAAAATACTGATGGTTAATTGCAAATGTAGATCAACTAATAAGCAATGTGACAGACAACGGCAGGTATATCTAGTGAAAGCATATATTAATAGTTCATTATAGTGTCAGTGCACATAGTGTTAGTACATGTGCGTCATCTTGTCCCGCAAAAAACGAGCTGCCACACAGCGTCATCCGCAAAAAAATAAAAAAGTTATAGCCCTCAGAATAAAGCGATGCAAAAATAATTATTTTTTCTATAAAATAGTTTTTATTGTATAAAAGCGCCAAAACATAAAAAAATGATATAAATGAGGTATCGCTGTAATCGTACTGACCCGAAGAATAAAACTGCTTTATCAATTTTTCCAAACGTGGAAAGGTATAAACGCCCCCCAAAAAGAAATTAACAAATTGCTGTTTTTTTGTTCATTCTGCCTAACAAAAATCGGAATAAAAAGCGATCAAAAAATGTCATGTGCCCTAAAATGGTACGAATAAAAACGTCAACTCGTACCGCAAAAAAAAAAAACCTTACGAGTCCGTGGACCAAAATATGGAAAAATTTGGGCTCTCAGAATGTGGTTACGCAAAAAATATTTTTTGCAATAAAAATCGTCTTTTAGTGTGTGACAGCTGCCAAACATAAAATCCCACTATAAATAGTAAATCAAATCCCCCTTTATCACCGCCTTAGTTAGGGAAAAATAATAAAATGAAAAAAATGTATTTATTTCAATTTTCCCATTAGGGTTGGGGCTAAAGTTAGGTTTGGGTCTAGAGTTGGGGTTTGGGTTCGGATTACGTTTACAGTTGGGTTAGGGGTGTGTCAGGGTTAGGGGTATGGTTAGGGTTGAGATTAGGGTTAGGAGTGTGTTCGGGTTAAGGGTGTGGTTACTGTTGGTATTAGGGCTAGGGGTGCCTTGGGGCTAGGGGTGTCTTGGGGTTAGGGGTGTCTTGGGGTTAGGGTTGGGATTAGGGTTAGGGGTGTGTTGGGGTTAGGGTTGAAGTTAGAATTGGGAGGTTTTCACTGTTTAGGCACACCGGAGGCTCTGCAAACGCAACATGACGTCCGATCTCAATTCCATCCAATTCTACATTGAAAAAGTAAAACGGTGCTCCTTCACTTACAAGCTCTGCCGTGTGGCGCCCAAACAGTGGTTTACCCCCACATATGGGGTATCAGCGTACTCAGGACAAATTGGACAACAACTTTTGGGGTCCAATTTCCCTGTTACCCTTGGGAAAATACATAACTGGGGGCTAAAAAAATCATTTTTCTGGAAATTGTTTTTTATTTTCACGGCTCTGCGTTATAAACTTTAGTGAAACACTTGGGGGTTCAAAGTTCTCACAACACATGTAGATAAGTTCCTTGGGGGGGCCTTGTTTCCAATATGGGGTCACTAGTTGGATGGTTTCTACTGTTTAGGTACATCACGGGCTCTGCAAACGCAACTTGAAGCCCACAGACCATTCCATCAATGTCTGCATTGTAAAACGCCACTTCTTCCCTTCCAAGCTCTGCCATGCGCCCAAACAGTAGTTTTCTCCCACATATGGGGTATCCGCGTACTCAGGACAAATTGCACAACAACTTTTAGGGTTCAATTTCTCCAGATACCTTTGAGAAAATACAAAATTGGGGGCTAAAAGATCATTCTTGTGGAAAAAAAATGATTTTTTAATTTTCACGGCTCTACATTCTAAACTTCTGTGAAGCACTTGGGAGTTCAAAGTGCTCACGACACATCTAGATAAGTTCCTTAGGGGGTCTACTGCTTAGGAACATCAGGGACTCTCCAAACGAGACATGGCTTCCCATCTCAATTCCAGCCAATTTTGCATTGAAAAGTCAAATGGCGCCCCTTCCCTTCCGAGCTCTATCATGCGCCCAAACAGTGGTTTACCCCCACATATGGGGTATCGGCGTACTCAGGTCAAATTGTACAACAACTTTTGGGGTCCATTCTCTCCTGTTACCCTTGGTAAAATAAAACAAATTGGATCTGAAGTAAATTTTTTGTGAAAAAAAGTTAAATGTTCTTTGTTTCTGTGAAACACCTGAAGGGTTAATAATCTTCTTGAATTTGGTTTTGAGCACCTTGAGGGGTGCAGTTTTTAGAATGGTATCACACTTTGGTATTTTCTATCATTTGGACCCCTCAAAGTGACTTCAAATGTGATGTGGTCCCTAAAAAAAAATGGTGGTGTAAAAATGAGTAATTGCTGGTCAACTTTTAACCTTTATAACTCCCTAACAAAAAAAAAATTGGTTTCAAAATTGTGCTGATGTAAAGTAGACATGTGGGAAATGTTAATTATTAAGTATTTTGTGTGACATATCTCTGTGATTTAAAGGAATGAAAATTCAAAGTTGGAAAATTGTGAAATTTTCTAAATGTTTGCCAAATTTCCATTTTTTTCACAAATAAACTCAAGTAATGTCATGGAAATTTTACCACTAACCTTAAGTACAATATGTCACGAGAAAACGTCAGAATCACCAGGATCCATGCAAGCGTTCCAGAGTTATAACCTCATGAAGGGACAGTGGTCAGAATTGTAAAAGTGGGTGCAGCTGTTCTGATACAATCAGAGTTTTTAGATTTAGCAGTGCAGCAGAGCTAAGAAAGCTGATCCTGCCCACACCATGCTCTTGTATATACAATGTCTATAGACAGTGAGCTGCTTATCACAGAAGGGTGCCAGGAGGGTGGTTGGACCAGGAGGCAATGATATGCTCCTGTTGCTAAAACAATCATAGTAAATGAACAATAGGACAGAGTAATAAGAGAGACATTGCTGAAATCTGTGTTTTAACCCCTACACCATGCTGTCTTCAAATTGCATAACAAAAATCTGCTGATAGATTGCCTTTAAAGGGAAGGTGCCGCAATTTTGTTTTTGTATTAAAAATGATTGTTTATATAAACAATTATTTTTAAAACAAAATTATTTTTTTTAACTTTAATATCTTTTTTATTATTAATTATTTTTTGCAGCCACTGGGCGCCGCCATTTTGCATTGCAGGAGTGTAAGAGTCCCAGCATGACACTTACACTCTGCAAATACGGCAGCCCTGGGCATAGGACTCAGCAGTCGGCGTCCGACCCCATACCTATCATTGTGCTGCTCCCTGCTGTGATCTGGCTACGCCCCCTGGGCTGTCTCCACATCACAGCAGAGGCAGGAGGTCGGCGCCATCTTTCTTCAGCCCACAGTGTGTGAGCTCCACTCACTGTGACTTGAGAGCTGCGCTGTTATAGGAGGGACAGCTCCATCTGTCTCCCCTTTCACACTGTCAGCAGTCGGCCGTTCCCTGTCCTCTGCTGCCTTGTGCCCTGGCTCTAATCTCTAGAATCGCTAGAGAGGGTGAAGTGCTGCGGTCTGATGTCCTCTATCAGGAGCTGCAGAGGTAACAGAGGGGGGATGGGGGAGGCTCTCAGTGCTGCTCCGACCCTGCCTCTCTCTGCAGCTCCTCACAGGACATCAGACCATGTATCTATCACTATACTGTGCTGAGCCGTGTATCTAATCCTCTCCTGTATGATATTGTCTGCTGAGCAGTGTATCTAATCCTATCCTGTATGATACTGTCTGCTGTGCCGTGTACCTAATCCTCTCCTGTGTGATACTATGCTGAGCTGTCTATCTAATCCTATACTATGTGATACTGTCTGCTGAGCCATGCATCTAATCCTATACTGTGTGATACTGTCTGCTGAGCTGTGTATCTAATCCTCTCCTGTGTGATACTGACTGCTGAGCCGTGTATCTAATCCTCTCCTGTGAGATACTGTCTGCTGAGCCGTGTATCTAATCCTCTCCTGTGTGATACTATGCTGAGCTGTCTATCTAATCCTATACTGTGTGATACTGTCTGCTGAGCCATGCATCTAATCCTATACTGTGTGATACTGTCTGCTGAGCCGTGTATCTAATCCTCTCCTGTGTGATACTGACTGCTGAGCCGTGTATCTAATCCTCTCCTGTGTGATACTGTCTGCTGAGCCGTGTATCTAATCCTCTTCTGTGTGATACTGACTGCTGATCTGTGTATCTAATCCTCTCCTGTGTGATACTGTCTGCTGAGCCGTGTATCTAATCCTCTCCTGTGTGATACTGTCTGCTGAGCCGTGTATAATAATAATAATCTTTATTTTTATATAGCGCTAACATATTCCGCAGCGCTTTACAATTTGCACACATTATCATTGCTGTCCCCGATGGGGCTCACAATCAAAATCTAATCCTATCCTGTGTGATACTGTCTGCTAGCCATGCATCTAATCCTATACTGTGTGATTCTAACTGAGCTGTGTATCTAATCCTATACTGTGTGATTCTAACTGAGCTGTGTATCTAATCCTCTCCTGTGTGATACTGTCTGCTGAGCTGTGTATCTAATCCTCTCCTGTGTGGTACTGTCTGCTGAGCCGTGTATCTAATCCTCTCCTATGCACTCCTCTCCCCCATGCATATCTTTCCCCGTTGCACACACAACTCAATGCGTGCGATAACAGGAGCTGCATGGGGTCATGCTGTATTATGGCATTATGTGAGATCTATATGACGGTATTATGTGATCTGTATGGTGGTATTATGCTTGATCAGTATTGTGAGAATTATATGGTGGTATTGTGTGTGATCTATATGGCGGTATTATGTGAGAACACTGGCAGCATTATGTGTGATCTATTTGGTGGTATTATGTGAGAACACTGGCGGTATTATGTGTGATCTATATGGTGGTATTATGTGAGAACTGTATGACAGTATTGTGTGATCTATTTGATAGTATTATGTGTGATTTACATGGCGGTATTATGTGTGATCTATATGGCGGTATTATGTGTGATCTGTTTGGCGGTATTATGTGAGAACACTATGGCAGTAATATCTTCAGAAAGGGGACCCATTCTAGGGTGGTTCTGGCTGAGCACCTGCACACAGGTCTGCTGTAATAGAGGGGGCAGCATGACCTCCAGTTAGGTGCAGTCAGGGGAAGGCTAGTGAGGCAGCTGAAGAGAGGGGTCTCATTTTTATCATTACTATATGGCTACATTTCCTTCCTAGCGTCACCCCGGACTGCGCCTGTCGTCTCGCTTTCACACATCGCCAGGACAGGATGGAGAAGACAGGATCTGAGGAGGGGAATGGGGTCTGCATGCAAAGTCTGGATCAGAACAAGCCATCAATCCGCAGAAATGTTTCCTGGATTTCTGTGGAGCAGACGGTCCATCCATGTGTATAAAAGACAGCGGTCTATGTACATACAATCCCTGGCTGCTCCGCGCACCGAACAGGATGCCCCCATAGACCAGCACACTGCTCTCCTGAAATACTCTGTGCTGCTGTCACCCTGCTCCCTCCACCACATATCTCCCAGAATCTTTGATGCCTGCCATCCTCGGTGACTGTCTACTTGTCAGTATAAGGCTGCTTTCACACTAGCGTCAGTATGGGCCCGTCGCAGTGCGTCAGGCCGACGTACCGACGCATGCTGTGAAAGAATTGCCCGACGTGGGCAGCGGAAGCAGTCTTACGTCGCTTCAGCTGCCACATTGCAAGGTCTGTGGAGGAGGGGGCGGAGTTTTCGGCCGCGCATGTGCGGTCGAAAATGGTGGACATGACGCACAAAAAAAGTTACATGTAACTTTTTTTGTGGCGACGGTCCGCCAAAACACGACGCAACCGTCGCACAATGGTTGCGACGTGTGGCAATACGTCGCAATGCATCAGTTATGTTAGTCTATGGGGAAAAAACGCATCCTGCAGACAACTTTGCAGGATGCGTTTTTTCTCCTGAACGACGCATTGCAACGTACAGCCAACAACGCTAGTGTGAAAGTAGCCTAAGGCTGCCGTCACAATAGCTGTATTTGGTCAGTATTTTACCTCAGTATTTGTAAGCCAAAACCAGGAGTGGGTGATAAATGCAGAAGTGGTGCATATGTTTCTATTATATTTATTTATATATATTTTATATCTATTTCTATTATACTGTTCCTCTAATTCTTCCACTAAGGCCCCAAAATAGTAGCGGTGGGATATGGGGTAATGAAGGGTTAATGCCACCTTGCTATTGTAAGGTGACATTAAGCCAGATTAATAATGGAGAGGCGTCAATTATGTCACCTATCCATTATTAATCCAATTGTATGAAAGGGTTAAAACACACACACACACACACACACACACACACACACACACACACATTATTAAAAAGTATTTTAATGAAATAAACACACAGGTTGTTTTAATATTTTATTGCTCTCTCAATCCATCCGGAACACCCTCGCTTGGCAAAATAATAAACCCATTATTAACCCTTCATTACCTCATATCCCACCGCTACAGGGAGTGGGAAGAGAGTGGCCAAGTGCCAGAATAGGCGCATCTTCCAGATGTGCCTTTTCTGGGGTGGCTGGGGGCAGATGTTTGTAGCCAGGGGGGGGCAATAACCATGGACCCTCTCCTGGCTATTAATATCTGCCGTCAGTCACTGGCTTTACCACTCTGGCGGAGAAAATTGTGCGGGAGCCCACGCCAATTTTTTCCGACATTTAACCCTTTATTTTAGCAGCTACAGCGCCCAAATTTTGCACATACACACTACTAACATTAGTAGTGTGGAATATGCAAAAAAAAAGGGGGATATGAGATGGTTTACTGTATGTAAACCATGTCTCATATCCTGTCGGGTTTGGGAAGGAGAAATGAAAAGCCGGCAATTGAATTACCGGCTTTTCACTAACACCGCTGCGTATTTCTCGCAAGTCACACTGCTGGTCCGTGTGGAATCCGTATTTTTCTCGCCCCCATAGACTTTCATTGGTGATTTTTTTGCGCAATACGGTGACAAACGCAGCATGCTGCGATTTTCTACGGCCGTACAAGACCGTATATTGCGGATGCGTAATATACGGCAGATAGGAGCTGGGACATAGGGAATCATTGGGCCGTGTGTAATGCGAATTTTACGGACGCAGTTTATGCGCTCATACGTCCATAAAACTCGCTAGTGTGAGGCCGGCCTAATACTGAGGTAAAATACTGACCAAATACTGAGAGTGTGACGGCAGCTTAACTCTGCAGTCACCAACAAAATGGCTGCTCACTGGGTTCCTGAATATCATCCTCTCTTATCCCTTAGCAAACACCCAGAAGGGGAGGGGAGGAGACATTACACACGTCAGCAGACTCCGCCCATAATTACTGCAGTGCAGTAATGTGAGCTAGTTGTACACCAGGTTTTTCTGAAATTTCAGCAGCTGCTCCCCCTAGTGTTTAAAAGTGGAAATTCAAAAACTTTTCAAATTAATTTTCATATTTTACTAAATTATAAACAAATGATAATATTTTTTTTAAAAATGTAAACATTAATTTTTTACATTTTTACAATTGCTGTAAAAAAAATTTTTGATGGCACCTTCCCTTTAAGTCTCCTACTGGAAAAAACATAAGGAGTTTTTAGTCGTCTTCTGGAGTATATTTAAAAAAACAAAACAAACTGAACTTTAGCCACTCTATCTGGGTCCAGCTCTGAGTCTCTGCGTTCATCAGTGAGCACAGCAGCTACAGCCATCAACTCTGCCCGAACCTCTGAGCTCAGTTACTGATTGCAGTGCTGTCGACCTGGCATCAGCGCTGCAGACAGTAACAGACACTGCATGCAGGGGTGGTGGCTCAGTGCTGGACTCGGATAGGGTGGCTGCAGCCAGTTTCTTTTATTGGTTTTCATTACAAAGATGTAATTAAAAATGTCATGTTTTAAAAATTGTGAACCATAACATATGGTTCAGCCAAAGTCACAACAAACAGTGTAATGCTATGTTTACATATTGCGTTTTTACTGTTTTTTTTATGCAAATTAAAAGCTGCTTCTTGCAGTACCAGCAAAAGCTATGAGATTTCAGAAATCTCATGCACACACATTGTTTTTTTTCCTCACTGCTTTGGAAAATTTCTGCTTTTTTTAAAAGACTGCTGCATGTCACTACTTTCAGCATTTTTTCCCCCATAGAAAACAATGTGTAAGAGCAAAATCTCAGCAAATACGTTGCCATCAGTTTTTGCTGTGTTGTTAGTGAAAAAAGCAAGTACAGCAGGATGTAAAAACCATTTATTTTTGTGATTTCCTCAAGTTTAACCCCTTAGTGATGGAGCCAAATTTTTAAAATCTGACCAGTGTCACTTTATGTATAACAAATATCCTTAATCAAATAATAAAGCCTCAAAAATCATGAAAACCAATACACAATTCCCATTGAATACCAGGGAAAAAAGAAGGCATACAAGAAAAATAAAATGTACAATATTTTATTAGAACAACAGTAAAAGTGGTATGACCACGACAACTACAATAAACAAGGTAAATCTCAAATAAAAACAAAGCAGCTACAGGGCAGTAATAGATGTACACATAATTTTGTGAAACATTCTTTGAAAATGGCCTTATACTCCCATATTATAAATGTATACAATTTTGCCAAGCAAATAAAGTGCAAGAAGTGCCAGAAGGCCACCATTTTTATGAAAATGCAAAAAATACCAGAGGGCATCGACCATCCATGGAACCCATATATAAAATTAACAGAAAAGTGCTAAAGACATACAGCCATATGAAGGCCTGATAGTCACAATACGTAAGATTATATATATATTTATATATGTATATGTATATATATATATATATATATATATATATATATATATATATATATATATATATATACTCCTGGAATCCGTGGCGTAACTAGAAAGTTATGGGCCCCGATTCGAACTTTCAAATGGGCCCCCCCTTCCGCCCAACCATGCAAAAATATTTTCCACCCAAATTCAGATTTTTCCTATTCATTTCGCACACTATAGCTTTATTGTAAAGTTGTATAGTGTGATCTCAGTGGCGTAACAGTGCCTCATCCTGGTATATATATCTGTCCCCCTTACTGCCATTGTTATGTAATTTATAAAAGAAAATAAACCATTATACTCATCAGGGGCTTACATAGAAGTCATGGGGATCCATATAAGAATTATAATGCACCCCATAGTACTCCTTATAATATAATGCAGCCCCATAGTCCTCTATATAATGTACTGCACAGTTCATAGTCATCCATATAGTATAATACTCTCCATAGTCATCTATATAGTATAATACACTCTCCATAGTCCATATATTACAATAGTATAATACACTCCTCATAGTCCTCTATATAGTATTATACACTCCTCAGTCCTCCATATAGTATAATACACTCCTCATAGTCCTCCATATATTAAAATACACTCCTCATAGTTCTCCATATAGTGTAATACACTTCAGTCCTTCATATAGTATAATACACTCCTCCGTCCTCCATATAGTATAATACACTGCTCATAGTGCTCTGTATAGTATAATGCACCCCTCATAGTCCTCCATATAGTATACACTCCTCAGTCCTCCATATAGTATTATACACTCCTCATAGTCCTCCATATATTAAAATACACTGCTCAGTCCTCTATATAGTATAATACACTCCTCATAGTGCTCCATATAGTATAATGCACTGCCATTGTCATCCATGTTGTACAATTCATTTCTCATAGTATAATGCACCCCATAGTTATTCATATAGTATAATGTATTCCCCATAGTCCTCGATACAGTATAATGCAGCCCACATATAGTATAATGCAGCCACCCCACAGAGTATAATGCAGCCACCCCACAAAAGTATAATGCAGCCCCACCATACCATATAATGTAATCCCCATAGAATATAATGCAGCCCCCTCATTGTATAATGCAGCCCCTCCATACAGGTGCAGTGAGAAAGACACGGGCAAATGGTGACTATGGGGCAGGGGAGGACACAAGGGGGCTAGGGGAGACAGGCACAATGGTGACACAGGTGGGCTAGGGAGCAAGGGAGACAGGCACAAGGGGACACATGCGGGCTAGGAGGTGGGAGAAGGGCACAAGGGGACTAGTGGGCAAGGGAGACTGACACAGGGGGCCAAGTGAAACTGACACAAGGGGACACAGGGGGACCAGTAGGCCAGGGAGACTGACAAGGGGACACACGGGGACACGTGGGCCAGGGAGACTGAATAGAGGACACAGAGGGACTAGTGGGCAAGGGAGACTGACACAAGGGGACAAGGGAGACTGACACAAGGGGACACAGGGGGACCAGTAGGCCAGGGAGACTGACAAGGGGACACACGGGGACACGTGGGCCAGGGAGACTGAATAGAGGACACAGGGACTAGTGGGCAAGGGAGACTGACACAAGGGGACAAGGGAGACTGACACAAGGGGACACAGGGGGACCAGAGGGCTAGGGAGACTGACAAGGGGACACACGGAAACTAGTGGGCAAGGGAGATTGACACAAGGGGACTAGTAGGCAAGGGAGACTGACACAAGGGGACAAGAGAGACTGACACAAGGGAACACAGGGACTAGTGGGCAAGGGAGACTGACACAAGGGAGCTAGCGGGCAAGGGAGACAGGCACAAGGGGACACACAGGCACCAGTGGGCAAGGGAGACTGACACAACGGGACACACAGGGACAAGGGATACAAGCACAAGGGGACAAGGGCAACAGGCACAAGGGGACACATGGGGACTAGGAGGAAGGGTAGAAGGGCACAAGGGGGCAAGGGAGACAGGCACAAGAGGAAATAAGGGGACTCCTAGAACAAAGTAGATAGGGACACACGGGGAGACGGAGCTGAAAGGGGACAGGGGAAAACGGGGGGGGAGCCTTGGGAGCAAGGAAGAAGGGGGCACATGGATTATGAGGACAGGGTAGATGAGGAACACACGGTGAGAAAGGGGACAGGGGAGACTTGAGAAGAGGGCAGACAGGTCACACGAGCGGCTGCTAATGACAGGAGGACAAATGCAGATCTGAGGCTTAAGGGACCCTTCGGCAGCAGGAGGAGGAGGACGCAGCAACAGATTGCAGCTTTTTAGGTTTAGGCACTCAACCACTCACTCAAGCAGCACCAGCTCCCTTCGACCAGTCTTTCCCTTTGGTGTGGCTGAAGGACATGTGGACACGCCTCTCTCCAGTCACAAGGTTGGATCACGTGACCGCATTAAATCCATCTTCCCCCATGTAACTGGAGGACCTGCGGTGACGCCTCCCTGCTGTAATGGTTGGGGCCTTCTCCTTCACTATTGCTGGACGGACGGGCCCTTAAGCAGTCCGGGCCCGGTCACAGCTGCAACCGCTATAGTTACGCCCTTGCCTGGAATGCAATCCTGATGTATAATGCTATGTATGTGTCAGTGTCATAAGCTTATGTATACCACCTTAATAAGGCGCAAAGGACAAATGACCAAATTAACACATGAAACTTAGATGAATGCCACAAGACTGTGTACCACGCCTGTGCCGCCACCCCGACAGCGCCATTTCGCCTACCAGGCTTCTTCCATATGGGGGCTAGTGCGCTATGTCTAAATTAAGCTCCTTTTATGTGGTAATAATTAAACCACCCATTCCAATCAGCTGATGTCCGCGTCCTGGATCCTTAACGGCGGTCCTCCGCAGCTGGAACGCAAGCGTAACCTAGTGAGCGGGGCCGGAAGACACAGAGCGACTACAGACCAGGCATGCGCACTAAATCCAAGGAACACCGATGATATCGCCTCAATAGTAGAGCGAAGTTTAGAAGGGGCGTGTTTAAACCGGCCAAGGAAAATACTAAAGAAAATCATAAACAGAAGTCTAAAAGAGTATACACTAAACTAATTAACCCTTGGAGTGATTTACTATAAATGTGTATATATAATAGAAATAACCCAGATGAATCGATAGTGCCTTAAATAACCGAATAAATGACAGTGAGTAAAATAATATCAGTAATTAATAAGGCCATGTGAAAAACCAAAATATACGAAAAAGTAAAGTCGATTTCAATGGCCATATAACTAACAAATGACCATAAAGTAAGGACAACAATTTATATAATAATAATAATGAAAAAAACAATTATATGAATACATAAATAATAAACCCCCCTAGCCGTAGTGAATATATAACATTATTAAAACCACATAAAAACAAAATAAATGAAACACAATAAATACAAAAAAATAATGAATGACAAAAATTACATAAACAGAAAAATAATTTTTTATAGTGTCACTTTATGTGGTAATAACTCTGGAACGCTTCAACAAATCCCAGTGAGTTTGAGAATGTTTTTTCGTGACACATTGTACTTTATGATAATAGTAAATTTAGGTCAATATGTTTTGTGTTTATTTATAAAAAATATCAGAAATTTGTGAAAAATGTTAAAAAATTAGCAATTTTCAAACTTTGAATGATTATCCCTTTAATCCAGATAGTCATATCATAGAAAAACATTAATAAATAGCATTTCCCACATGTCTGCTTTACATCAGCACCAGCTGTAAAATGTTCTTTTTTATTGTTAGCATTTTAGAAGGTTTAAAAATGTAGCAGCAATTTTTCATTTTTTCAAGGAAATGTATTTTTTTAGGGACCTATCCATGTTTGAGGTGCCTTTAGGGGTCTCATATATTGTGAAACCCCCAAAAGTGATACCACATTAAAAACAGCACCCCCTGGCATATTGAAAACTGCAGTCAGGTAGTTTATTAGCCATTCAGGTGATTTTCAGGAAGTATTACAAAGTGGCATGACAGAAATGAAAATGTGTATTTTTACCACCTAAATGCTGCTAACTTCTGAACAGGTTACAACAGCGTCAGACTCTAAGGCCGCGATTTGGCCATAAATTGCCATTGCAAACATCAGGACCACACAATCATGATCTGAGGGCACCAATTGGGATAAAGAGGAAGCGCCCACACCCTGTTAACCATTTATAATGATGTAGTCGCTATTGACAGCAGCATCTAAGGGGTTAAACAGATTTGGATGGTGCAAAAACTGACTAATGCAGCAAGTTGTCAGCTATAGTGTACAGCCGACAGCTGCTGGATTGTCACCTGTATGGGGAGGATATTCTCTTATATCTTAGGTCAGTTAAAAGATGTATTGGCAGTCATTAAGGGGTTAAACCAAAATGTCTTGGTCTACCCACATGAGAATGGCAGTTAGGATTAGTACAGTTTAATTAAATTATTGATGTGTTATAGTAAACATTGGCCGACCAAGATGTGAGGTTGAACAATACCTGACCAACTCAAGGGCCCACATACAAAATGCTCTGTTAACGTCTTAGGTAAACTATTCCAGACCAATTCAACTCTTCCCCCGCTGTTTTTGCAATTGTGTATTTTTTCATTAACTCATTAACTTTTTTGTTCAGGATAATCACTATTTTTTCTGTCATAAAAATCATTTTCCACTAAATAATTTGATCAAATTGCCCTTTTTTCCAAAAATGTTTTATGGTGTCACATACTGTACGTCTTGTATTGATGACCTGACACCTTGCACTGTTCATGCTTGTATGGTGGAAGCATAGCTGATCTTTGGGACACTTATTATGAACAGTATACACACCATTGTTATGTGTCTTAAAAATTCTGACTGAATTATTGAGATTAATTTTCCTTCAGTATATATCACTAAATTTCAAACTAAAATGGATGCATATATTACAAATATTTAGCAGCGTCTTCAAAAGCCTACAATTTATTTTTACATGGGGGTCGGTTGTGTTCGTGCAAAATAATGATTTGAAACAATTAACTAAGAAAATAAAAACCTTTTGGTAACCTCATCAATCGAAACTCATCCAACTCCTCCAACAAATATCAAGAACCTACCTCCACATTTAAATACATAGAAGAAACAAGTATGAATCTGATGTAACCAACAACAATTGCAAAATTGTCAGCTTTTTTCTATTCCTCTGCCGAAAAAAGTTAAATCACTAATTATCTGCAGTCCAAAAAAGTGCTACTTTAGTGATTTGCTAAAATGCAAAAAAAACTGTTTTAAATGCTCAAAATATGCTGGTCTTTATGGGGTTGAGGATGTACAACAGTAGTTCTGAAAAGTATAACTCCTAATTGTTTTCTAATTTGTCACTTGATGATATAGGACACGGACTGCATTTGAGGTTAAACTACAAAGAACAACTAAATCTACTGATCTGCGGATTCCTGCCTCCGTATGCACAATGTTTAATGTCTTGGTGGATGCCAAAAAGCAGTGCTCTAAGCTCTGTGTTCTTGATGGTGGACAAGAGGTGAGTACTTTACCATTGCCCTGATAGAGTTTAGGTTTGCTAGATCGGAAGAGGATAAAGGATCACTCTGAAATGATGTCGCATATGAAGCGGTAAACACCCATTACCATTTGCGCAAATAAATGTTTCATATGCATTTTTATTTTGATCCTACTTTTAGTTTGTGCTCATGTTCAATGTCTAGGAACTTATATTTTTACAACATACAAAATAGGTTTGAAGCAACTTGCTTTGTATTGATCTTACAAAAACATCCTAATTTTTCTTCTTTCTACCTGTAGACAGCATTTGTCTGATTACTTGTACAAGAAACATACACACAAAAAAGCTTTTGTAAATTACGCTCCTTGTCCTGATCCTACATTGCCACTGCGGATTGCACTATATTATAACACACTCTCTGGAAATCTTCCAGCTGCTGAGCTTGAATATCCTGAATTTCTGCCTTGTTTAGGATCTATATAGAGCTGGCTTTGACTTTTTACATTCTAGGCCACATAGTCATTTTTTTCGGCTCAGGAAATTATTCTGATGAAGATCAAAAATCATTCCCATAATGCAGCGTGTTTAATTGGAGGTGTCAGATGACAAGTTTGGTGATAGTTCTAGTACTGGCTTTTATCCTTCTCTCTCTCACCTGGGATATGTCACTTATTTCTGATACTGTACACTCTAGTACAGTTCTGATCAGGTGTAATGTTAAAACAACTGATGAAGTCAAGGCAACTTTTATGAGGTTCAGATTATTATAGCATGATAACCAAATCAAAACCTCATTAATTGGCAGGTCTTGTAGAGTATTAGTATATCGTGGTAAGTAGCTATATGAGGTCAAAGAAAGAAAGTCTCATTGATGTTCCTGGGGAGAACCTCTAGTTCAATCCACAAAAGGAAAGACCTGTAATAAAAAATTTTCAACAAGTAAAAAGTCCACCAAACGCTGTAAAATGGCGAACATAACAAACACAGCAGGTACTCACCTTCCTTGGGTTCAGTGACAGGTGTCCTCCACTCCGCTGGTCTCAGTGATTTAGCTGCAGTGCTGACGATGTGTCCATCGGTGTAGACAATCACTGATCTTGCAGCTCATGTAATTTACTTCTTCATAGCTGCTGAACTCAGTGATTAGCTACAGCGGTGATGCACACATTGGATTGAAAACCACTGCACCGATGAACATCTGTTGCTGGTCTCTGGAAGGGTGAGTACTTGATTTGTTAATTTAGGTACTTTGCAGCATTTTCCTGAAAGAGGATAACAGTGTAAATGTTTACTATACAAAAGGGTGTCCTAACATATGGACCCCAATTCATCAAAGCTTTTCCACCAAATGCTTTGACACATACCACCTACTTAATTATTGTTGTGGACTAATAGGATAGGGTTGGGTAAGAGATCTTGCCGATTGCTGGAGATCCAGGTGCTGGGACTCCCAGTGATTTTGAGATCAAGGTGCTGTAACCTTATATTCATTATGTGTGTAGGAAAGGTGATTCCAGCAGCTGAATAGGAAAGGGTTCTTTACAGTTAGAGTATGTAGATTGTGGAATCCCTACCACAAGAGGTAGTAATTGCTGATCCTAGAACAGGATTTAAATGAGATAAATAATTTTCTCACAACAAATGGCATTGTGAGCTATAAATAATCTAGTTTTAGAGAATGTGTAACTGATGGACAAAGGTTGAACTTGATGGACCTATGTCTTTTCTTCAATTTGTGTAACCCCAAAATTGGGACTTTGAAGCCTCTTTATGAATGGCGTGGAGGAAAGCCTATTCAGCCTCCCCTCCATTTATTGTATGTTGGCTATTTCTGATATTCCTATAGACAATGGATGGAGCTGAGGTCGAGCATGCACATCTCTGCTTTATTCAGGACAGGGCTGCAGGTCTCCTCCCTTGGGATCGTTGCGGCTCCTAGATGATCAGCAATTATTTAGTTAATTTATTTATATAGCAATTATATCCTATCCAATAGATATGGGATAACTTGTGTTTTGGGGAATGACCCTTTATTTTACAGGCTGGGTTTGTACTGTACAATATTAAATATAATAATATTTACATTGATTGCAGTCTTTAAGCTCAGTCATTCTGGTGCTTTTGTTATGCAGCAATCAACACAATTATATCTGACTAAATACATTTTTTAGATGGCATATTTAAGATTTCAGTTATGATGGATAAAATCATTTAGCCATGCAATTATCAATGCTAAATGCCAGCAGTGGATTAGCATAAATTCTGCTCTATTACAGGGCAGCATGTCATAATGACAGGTCCACTGCACTGTTACTCCAAGGTGCACATAACCAAAACTAAGGCCCGGACTCCTAGGTGACTCTAATATTTCTGTCAAATCTTCTCAATCCGTCTGCTCCCATTTTAAGTTAATAAGTAGTGATGAGCGAATGTGCTCAGATAAGGTGTTACCCGAACATGCTCTGGTGCTAGCAGAGTGTCTTCAGCATGCTCGAAAAATATATTTGAGTCCCTGCGGCTCTATGTCTTTCAGCAGTTAGACAGCCGCAACACATGCAGGGATTGCCTGTTTGTTAGGCAATCCCTGCAAATGGAATTACTGAGGACCAAAACCCATAAAAAATAACTTGTAATGATACTATTAAAACTATATAAATATATGACATGCTCTTATACGTATAAAGTTGCAAATATAAACATTGGCCCCACAGAACTTTCATATATCATATAGAAAGAAAAGTGTAGCTAACCAAAGAATTTAGAAAGTAAAAAATAACTTTATTGATAAATAATAAAAAATAAGTACATACACAACTAGCCAAAATTGGTCCACATACAAGAGGTGGTCAATTTGATTCCACACTCCAGTTTTGGTAAATAATTAGGGTATGTTATTTTGGCTAGTTGTGTATGTACTGTACTTATTTTTTATGATTTATCAATAAAGTTAATTTTTACTTTCTAAGTGATGTGGTTATCTACATCCTTTTTTTCTATATGATTTATGTTAATCAAGTGTGACTATATTTATTACGGTCATTGTTGTTAAGTATCATGTTAAACATTCTGTCTTATTGCTACGTATTTAAGGTCACTATACACATGCTGCTGGTCTTCTTTGCATCTACAGAGCTTTCAGCCTACTTGTCTCATAGGTTGGCCAAACAGTCAACACGGCACTCCCGCTTAACGTTGCCAGTGCCTGAAACAAGCGCTGTCAGGTAGGCTGAAAGCTATATAGGGCCAACTAGAGTCTGTTAGCCGTATTATTTGGTATCTCTCATACACCCCTAATGTCTATTTTTTGCAATATTATGTACGAGTGTGTCAAATATTTATATAGTTTTAATAGTATCATTAAAAGTTATTTTTTAGAGGTTTTTGGTTTCGGTAATTAATCTTGTATGTTACCAGATGTTCACTAGTAAGTAAAAGAACTTCAGATCCCCTGCTATCCCCAGGGTTATGCTATAAATTCCTTTTTGTTTCCTTACTACATATGGTTTTACGTAAAATCATTGAAGTCAGTTGGAGATAGAAGAAATGTTATAATTTACACTTGAGCGCTGGTCCTTGGGACTTTGAGAACATTTTTAAGATCTGAAAGCCCCTTTTATTCTGGAAATCAAACTGACCTGTTATTACATATCAGAAGATCATATTGAATGGACTTTTGCTTTGTAATAGCAGAAATGCTTGCTGAGTTTTTATTTGTGTTTATTTTTATTTCCTTCTTTTCCTTTAAGTTTTATTTACCTATTATTTTTTTACTTTTACTCATGACTTGTGTTCTCATAATTAATGCATCCTTTGTGCTCTATTATTTTTTTTACATTTGTCTTATTTATTTTTTTCATAAATTGCTCATTGTTTTTATGTTTGTGTGCTTTACATGTCCTGTTATTGGGCCATTACATTGCAACATCCAGTTTTCTACCCAGTGGGTAAGTGCTTGCTTTTCTACAACATTATGATGCAGTAACCATAATGTACGAATCTAGGGTTTTATTTTTTTCCCATTGGAGGGGATTCCAAAAACAAAATTAATACATTAACTACAGCGAAGCTTAAAAACTTGAATATATTTGTGTGTCTGATTGGAGAAAGCAGAGAGGCTGCTTCAGTGCCTTGTGTATTTCCCTTCTCTGTCTACACAATATTTTGATGTTTTCTAGAGCGGATAGTAATGACGTTAACTATTGTAATGCAGATTTTTTTTTAAAGTGGTTTACTTTGAAGACAAGATATTGCAATATTATCTAATTGAGAACCTTAAGATTTTTTTTTCAAACCATGCGTTTACATACATTGATACTGGCTAGGACAAAAGAAATTCCAATGAATATGCTATTTGTGTATTTTGGTTATTTGTCTTTTTATTTCAATATGTGGATGAAATTTCTATTGCATATTTGCAGAACTATATTGTGAGAAATATAATGCTTCATTTGCTGCTTTCTCAGATACATAAAGAGAAGGCTATTTTAGTCTAAAACACATTTAGGCTAACTTATGAATACAAGTTGTGAGGCAAGCAATGTTGTATTAATTGAATCTTTTTCTAGTCTTTTTGCTTTCCACCAAGACCAACTCTTTAGAAAAATGCACGGCTTTCTTAATTGTAGGAAACACAAAAAGTATCCTTCACATTCCTTCTCTTGAATGAGAATGAGAAATCAATTCATCTAAATAATAACCCCATTAGCTGCTTAACTCTGCATCGAACATGGGAAAATGTACCTCCGAGAATAAAAGCGTGTTGATTGGATGGATCATTTTCAAGGTTCTATTCTGCTGATGTTCCAAATACTACACTAAAAATAGTGAAAATATCATTTGATTCGACCCTTTGTTCTATCTACTGATATAATATTCGATTACTTATACTATTATGTATTTCATTTGCAGCATCAGTATCATTCCAAAATAGATGACTTAATTGAAGAAACTGTTAAAGAAATCATTTCACTTCTAGTTTCTAAGGTATGTATTTCAATATTTCACTTTACCATGTTACAAATGGTATTATGCATTATTGTTTCTGTAAATGTCTAGAGCACATTTTGCTTCAGAAATTTTCAGCACATTTTGCTTTTGTACAGCTCAAACAAAGGTTAACTTGACAACCCCTTGAAAAGAATCCTGTCATGTCCATAAAAGTTATTTGCTGTTAGATGTAGACTTAATCTGCAGGTAAACTTGAAAAGCTGTTACAATGAGAAATTGAATTTATTTCTTCTCTGTAAGCCGTTCACTGTCAGTCACAGGTGCAGGGAACAGTTACAGTAACTGATCACTACATATTGAGCACACCCCCCGACACTTTGACAGCCAGTTCTGCACACACGCTATGCCGCAGCCCCATGTCTACTGTGATGACTATACCACTGTACCATGTCTCCTGTGATGACTGTACTGCAGCCCCATATCTACTCTGATGACTGTACAGCAGCCCCATGTTACCTGTGATGACTATGCCCCATGTCTACTGTGATGAATATACCACAGCACCATGTCTCCTGTGATGACTATACTGCAGCCCCATATCTACTCTGATGACTGTACAGCAGCCCCATGTTGCCTGTGATGACTATAACCCATGTCTACTGTAATGACTATACCACAGCACCATGTCTCCTGTGATTGACTATACAGCTTCCTCATGTCCCCTTTGATTACTAAATCACAGCCCCATGTCTCCTGTAATGAATATACCGCAGCCCCATGTCTCTTTTGATGACTATAGTGCAGCCCCATGTCTCCTGTGATGTCTATATCGCAGTACCATGTCTCCTGTGATGTATATACAACAGCCATGGTGTTTCTTATGTGATGTATATACAGCAGTCTCTGTGTCTCTTGTGATGACTACCGTATTTTTCGGACTATAAGATGCAGCGGACCATAAATCACACCTAGGTTTTAGAGGAGGAAAATAGTATGCATGGTCACCTCATCCCCATCCTGATATGCATGGTCCTTCATGCCCATCCTGGTATGCATGGTCCCCTCATCCCCATCTTGGTATGCATGGCCCCCTCATCCCCATCCTGATATGCATGGTCCCCTCATCCCCATTCTGGTATGCATGGTCCCCTCATCCCCATTCTGGTATGCATGGTCCCTTCATCCCCATCCTGGTATGCATGGTCCCTTCATCCCCATCCTGGTATGCATGGCCCTCTCATCCCCATCCTGGTATGCATGGGCCCCTTCATCCCCATAGTGGTGTGCATGGCCCTCTCATCCCCATCCTGGTATGCATGGCCCCTTCAATCCCCATAGTGGTAGGCATGGCCCTCTCATCTTCATCCTGGTAGGCATGGTCCCCTCATCCCTATCCTGTTAGCCATGGTCCCCTCATCCCTATCCTGATATGCATGGTTCCCTCATCCCTATCCTTGTATGCATGGTCCCCTCGTCCCTGTCCTGGTATGCATAGCAACCTTATCCCTATTCTGGTATACATCAGAAAAACATAAAAAAGTAAACCATTCTACTTACCTTCCCTGCACTCCCTTGCAGCGACCTGTTCTAATGCCATCAGCACAGATTTATGCTTGTAAGCAGCGCATGGCAGTGGCATCATGTGCTGCTTACAAGCAGAAGACAGCTGCCGGTATACTTGCTGCTAGGACTATGGGCGTGTGGAGTAGTGAATTATTTAATAGCAGGCACACTGTTAGCCGCTGCCGGGCGAACATGTGTGCCCACTACTAAAGGGAATGAATATTCACCGCTCGCGACTCCCATCATTGATTCTGTGTGGGGTTACATGAAGAAGCAGACCGATTTGTACAAGAATGCATCCACAGAAGATCTGTGGTTAGTTCTCTAAGATCTTTTCAACAATCTTCTTCCATAGTTTCTTCAAAAACGCTATGCAAATTTGATGCTGTTTTTCAGGCAAATGGTGGTCACACCAAATATTGATTTGACTTAGACTTCTCCTATGCTCATTCACTTTGCATTTTGGTAATGGATAAAAAAAAGCTATTAACACTTCTATTTTTGCAGGCAGCTTTTTTTCCGCACTGGCTTAAAACGTTTGCATAGTACTGTATGTGCAACTTGCCATTTCATAACGTCTTTTCGTTTCTTTATACAATTTTTCTCTAGTTCTATAACATTTTACAAGATATGACTATCCTAACAATTTCTGTGCTATATTCATTAACGGTATAGTAAGAAAAATGGTTACAGCAGAATAGGGGCTTCATGAATATTGTATTCAGTGTGAACCGTATATTTTCATTATATTTAAATCTGCCCCATTTTAAAGGGGTTTCTCTGACTGAAAAGAAAAGACTGCATGCTGTCGATCACGTGCCGACTAGATTCTCATCTGCCTTTATCAATGTTATATTGAGAGAATCGCATTGCACTATAGTCTGCACCTGATCACAACTGTTCAGATCACATGTATGCACTCATGTGATCTCCCACTCCTGCTGCGAGAAGAGGCCATTCATAACAATATGTATACGCACTGCACACTGTAACGGTTCAGGAGTCTGATCAAGTCCAATTTTTCTTTTCCCTTTTAAAATTTTCATATTAAGAGAAGAGATTCAAAATTTACTGCTAAAATACCATTGTCTCATAAATGCAAATATACCGTAGCCAATAATTTTCGTATTCCTGATTTACATTTAATTATATTAATTATTTGTGTTTATGAAGTTTGTTTCAGTGCTAGAAGGCGTTCTTTCAAAGTTGGCAAGGTATGATGAAGGGACATTGTTTTCATCCATCCTTTCTTTCACTGTAAGTATATTTATAACATGGATAATACGGTATATTACAGTATATTGTATTTTTGTGATTTTACATGAGTTCTCCTGTAAGACAAAAAAATCATGTCACATACATGCATTTCCACTACATAGTAAAATACTGGTATACTGTTCAACATAACTATCTCTTGATCTACAACTTGACATTTTGCCTTCATGATTACAACTTATAATCTAGCTGTACATATTGTGGGCAGGGCTCTGATTTCTTATTATACTGTCTTATAAAATGTATACTGGGTGCCTATTCCACGGATTCAAGTTCCAGCATAAAAAATATGGCATTTTTCTACATTCACAGTTTTTACCTACTTATCATTGGTTATGTAGTTGTAAGCAATATGCATCCTACATATTCATGCAGATCAGTGATGACCTCTTAAAGTGTCTGCATGTTCATATTGCTTTGGATACAGTGTTTCTAAACTAAATATGCTGAATACATTCAACTATTAATATAATTACTGCACATAGGTCTTTGTGATTGTTGATGTCAAAGTAACCTAGATAAAGAAGATATTTTGAGAGGTGTTACATAGAGGAAGAATTATGGTCTTTAAGGTCTTGGTCACATAGGTTCAAATCTGTTTTGTTGATGATACTTGTCTAGAGCAGGGGTGGGCAATTAATTTTCCCGATGGGCCACATGAGAGACTGTGAATGTTTTGAATGTCTGAACGAATAGGCTGAAATTAATTCTGCTCAATATTAATATCAATATATTATAATTATTATATTATTGATGATCATATTAATATTAATTGTATCACTTAATATTGAGCAGAATTAAGTATGCTGACATCCCCCTATATATAGTTTGATCCTCAATACAGCCCTTTCTATACATCATATGAGCCCACCACAGCACCTTATATACTGTAAGATCCCCCACACAGCCTCCCTATATACAGTATGAGCCCCACACAGCCTCCCTATATACTGCTTGAGCCCCACATAGCCTCCCTATATAGCGCATGAGCCCCACACAGCCTCTTTATTTACTGCATGAGCCCCACACCGCCTCCCCATGTCCAGCATGAGCCCCACACCGCCTCCCCATGTCCAGCATGAGCCCCACAAAGCCTCCCTATATACTGCATGAGCCCTATAACCTCCCCATGTCCAGAATGAGAGCACCATAGCCCTTCTATGTCCAGCATGAGAACTCCATAGCCTCCCCATGTCCAGCATGAGGCACCCATAGCCTCCCCATGTCTAGGATGAGGCCCCCATAGCCTCCCCATGTCCAGCATGAGACCCCCATGTCCAGCATGAGACCCCTATAGCTTCCCTATGCCAAGCCAAACATCCCATACACATGAAAGGGCACGGTCTCGTTCCCCTGGCGTTCTTCTTCTGTTCCTGTCTCCCTGTCTCAGGTATGCGAACTCTCCGCAATACACAGCTGATGCGATGAAATGGCGTCCGCTGTTTCACATGCTGATTGGTGGTGGAAGTGACTGGAGGCCCCTCCTCCACCAATGAAGTCAATGTAGTTGGAGACAGCAGAGACGGCGAGCAGTCGGGCATGGTGCGGCCTGTGGGCCTCTGTTTTTGCAGCCTCTCCACTGTCTCGGACTGCAGGCCATACTGGGACAGCCAGAGGGCCAGATGTGGCCCACGGGCCACACTTCGCCAAGGTCTGGTCTGGAGGACTCTCAATGCATGCCTCTAATTGAAGACTGCAAACTATAGCCCCCAACTGTGCTCCAACACATTGCTTATCTCTGCATATTGTCGTACTATTGGTCATCTTTCCCATCCACCTGTCCTCATTCATGTGTCTTACTTCTCTTCTACCTCCTCACCTACACGTTTTTGTCTGCTGTTTTCCTGACCACCCTAGCTTCTTTTTACAAATTCCAATCAGGAGGCTGCAATGACCTCAATGGGGCATAGCACTGAAGTCAGCTGGGGAAACATTAAAGGGACTCAGTACAGAATGACTGTTCAAACCAAGTACAGGTGCTCAGTGCACACAGGTGTGACCAATCATTTATTTATTTATTTACCGGTACATCTTCCCACCTGCTTGGTTTCCTTCAATCTTCCCCCCTCTCTTCTTTGATTACGAGCTCTCGCTTCATGAAGCAACAAAAGGCAGAGATAGATGGAAATCAAGCAGGTGAGAAGGTACACTTAAATGATTGGCCGAGTCATGAAGCACTGGGCACCTGTAATTGGTTTGAGCAGTCATTCTGCTCTGATAGTCCCTTTAAAGTGAACAGACTCCATTTATAACGTGACAAGTGTCTCTCAATTAATGGGTTGGAAGAAAAGCCCTGGTGCTGTGTCCTGTAAAACAGTGTGCCCTGATCTCTTAACATAATTTTTTGAAGGCCCAATATGTGATTGCTCTGTTGGGATAGAAGGCACTTTTGCAACTCTTATCTGCACGGTCATCGGGGAAATGCCAGTGATAACTGTCCATTTTTGTACTGTAACATCACTGGAGGTCTCCAAGGTATTCCTTTAATAGGCTTTTTTGACCTCCTATACTTTTTTTTTAACTAGGTGTTATGGGATGGGGTGGCAGCGAGTAGTCTATGAAGCTATTTGATACCTTGTTTGTTTGTCATACTGATGTATACCAGCCAAGGTTCAAAAGGACACCATTTGGGCCTTTATCTGGACAGTACTTATTATTAAACCAGACAGACCTCTGGCAGTGGATAACTATGACTACGTCTATAGTGTGTGTTGGTGTTCTCCTGACTTACACCATGAATGTTGGTGCAAAACATGATGTGGAAAAGTCCTAAGTACTTCCAAAGAAGTTGCTATAACATTTAAGATCAATAATCTATTAATCTTCCCCCGGTAGGGTCTATTCTTTATTCTAATTTGTGTATTAGTAGATATTTTTAAAAAATGTAGGCGAAGGTTGATGATCTTTAATAATGCATTGATTTACAGGCTATTGCTGTAGTTTCTGAAATGCTTGACCTTTCTTCTGCAGCTTCCAATATTGCTGATGTGATATTGAATAAAAGGCACAGTGAATAACTTTAGATTGAATATACCTTATTATGCTTAGGGAGGAACCAATGAAACAGTAAAATATTAATTAATGTCTAAATTGATCGTTTTCTGTCTAATGTGTCTTTCATTTTTTATAAAGACTCGTTTTCCAATTTGTCTCTTAGTAATAGTATTACAAAGAGTGAATGAAAAAATGAAATTGCTTCATCTGGTATAGTGATTTAATTAGAACTGTAGTAAGTAATTAAGTCAGTAAACGCAGTACTGCTCTCAGAACATTAAAAGGTAATTATTTGTATAACTGTTGAGTATTGCATTGCATTTTCAGGTAAAAGCTGCCTCGAAGTATGTGGAAGTACCAGTAAGTGTTAGCATTTTGCATGTCTATTGCGGAGGATCGTTGCCAGGCATGCCGATCATTTTGTCATTAATTGCATGCTTTTTGTGTGTGTGAAACACAACAGATTTTTTAGATAATATTATGCTTCTCCTTTAACAACATTTTTCTCTTAGAGACATGCTCATTTAGTCTGATAACTCAAAAGTGTTTTTATGGTTCCAGTACATGAATTATGGACAAGAAATATTCTTGTCTTGATTAAAACTCCCACCATTTTTGTATACAGCTCCTATGCAAACTTTGTGTCTCTATGGTTACAGAATGCAGCATTCTTTAGGTTTGAAAGAAGCAAGGGGCAGTTGTAATGGAATAACAAACCACATGATTACATTATACACATAGTTTGCTTGTCACCCATTCTTGTGAAGTGTAAATCCAGTATTTTATTCCTGCACCATGTTCAAATTGATCATAGAAGGCAGATCCACTGTACAAATTTATAAGGGGATGCTAGAGTAAGGTTCCAAACCAGTATGTATACATAGAAAGAACTCAAAGGAAGTTCAGCAAGATCATTTATTTATAGGTAAGGCATTGCATAAGGATTTCATTCTAATGTGTAAGTGATTATCACTTTGAATACGCCTGCTGCCGCTAATAACAGGTAGAGCAGACGCGGCTGATGGGAGTATTCATCAGCTCTCACCTGCGTTCTAAATAAATAATTTAAAAAAACGACTTGGGTTCCCCTGTATTTTTGATATCCAGCCAGGCAAAACTGACAGCTGCAGGTTATCAAGAATAGAGGGGTCCCCACGCCATTTTTTTTTTAAATTATTTAAATAAATAATTTAAAAAACAGTGTGGGATCTTCCCCATTTTTGACAACCAGTCAAGCTAAAGCAGACAACTGGAGGCTGGTATTCTCAGGCTGGTTAGGGGCCATGGATATTGCCCCCCTTCCTCCAGAGTAAAAATAGCAGCCCGCAGCCTCCCAGAAAAGATACATTTATTAGATGCACCAATTCTGGTGCTTTGCCTGGCTCTTCCCACTTGCCCTATGGTGGTGGCAAATGGGATTTATATTTGTGGGCTTGGATTGTAAAAGTGACTTCTAGTTGACACACAGCAAGTTGGAAAAGCCATCACATTTCCCAGAAGACTGGAGCAGCGCAGGAAACTGGAGAAGATGACCATCAATAAGTATATTAACACACCTGCACTACATTACGTATACATTTAATCATGTTTAGGCAATAAAAATTATGGGAGTGCTTCTTAAATGCATGTATTTGAGGCTAAAATTCATTTGTTCCAATGGATTTAATTAAAACATTCTGCATGTACAGCTCTTTTGTTTCCCTACACAATTAACATTGATGTGTTCTAACGTCTGTGATCATAATTCCACTGACAAGCGCTCAAAACAATACAGAAAAGACTTGCAAATTCCCTGTCAGACAGTCATAGAGATTTGACTTGTGGATTCTCAGTTATCCCCTTCACGACCGTGGGATTTTCCATTTTGGCATGTTTTGGTTTTTTGCTCCCCTTGTTCCCAGAGTCATAACTTTTTTTTATTTTTTAGTCATTATGGCCAGTGTGAAGGTTTGTTTTTTGTGGGACAAGTTGCACTTTTGAACGACACCATTGATTTTACCATATAGTGTACTGGAAAACGGGGAAAAAAAATCCAAATGCAGTGAAATTGCAAAAAAAAAAAAAGTGCAGTTCCACAATTTTTGGTTCATTCTTTTTTTTTACCATATTCATTAAATGCTAAAACTGTAAAGGCACAGATGATTGGCCTCGGGGAGACCAAAACATCCAACACCGCGGAGACACCATCACGTGTTTCTCAACGCAGTGATCCAGAACACTGCCCCCATCCCTTATGGGAAATATGCAAATGCATGTAGGATAGCTGCGGAGACACCATCACGTGTTTCTCAACGCAAGCAGTGAATAGCCAGGCCTTTCCCCGGGAAGGAACAACCACGGGAAGGGCAGCATCCAATAAAGGAAAACATCCAATACAGGAAAACCACCTATGCCAAGCATGGTATCCATCCACAGACAGCTGTTTCGGGGTGTTTGCCCCTCATCAGTGTGGAGTAGGAATCTGGCTATTAGGAGCAGTGCCTAGTAAAAGGCTGTAAAGGCACAGATGATTGGCCTCGGGGAGACCAAAACATCCAACACCGCGGAGACACCATCACGTGTTTCTCAACGCAGTGATCCAGAACACTGCCCCCATACCTTGGTTTTCCTGTATTGGATGTTTTCCTTTATTGGATGCTGCCCTTCCCGTGGTTGTTCCTTCCCGGGGAAAGGCCTGGCTATTCACTGCTTGCGTTGAGAAATTTTAAAATGCGCGCGTCTCCTGCCTCCCGTGATGTCACGGCTTGTGATTGGTCGCGTCGCCCATGTGACCGCGACGCGACCAATCACAACGCCGGAACGTAATTTTAAAATACTGAATGCCTAGAAGGACCTGAAAATTACGTCACGGCTTGCTGTGATTGGTCGCGTCGCGGCCACATGGGCGGCATGCGACCAATCAGAAGCCGTGACGTCACGGAAGGAAGGAAAAGCGCACATTTTAAGAAAAGAACGCTGCCGGTTCCCTCGGTAAGGTGCAGGCTGCGTCGGAGAGGTGAGTATAGCAATATTTTTTATTTTAATTCTTTCTTTTACACATTAATGTTGTTTCGATACCGATACCCGATACCACAAAAGTATCGGATCTCGGTATCGGAATTCCGATACCCGCAAGTATCGGCCGATACCCGATACTTACGGTATCGGAATGCTCAACACTAGTTACAACGCATAGTGGAGACGGGATTTGATAAAATCCCCTCCACTATGCTGTAACATCTGGACGCTGTGTGTTTGACGCTGGGGCTCTACGCAGCGTCAAGCACGCAGCGTTTCCTGCACGTGGACACATACCCTTAGGCTCCAAGGAGCTGAAACACGTAGGTCTCAGTTAAATTACAACTGCCATTCGCTTTTAAGTCATTTTTCTACAATAAACTTGGATTTTATCATATACACCTGCTGCCGCTCTGGACTTTCATTCCTTTCTTTTTATTTAAGTGATGAAATAAAATTCCAAAATTTGTGTTTGATTTTTTTTTTTGTTACACCGTTTACCTATTGGATTAATTGTTTTTTATATTTTGATAGATCGGTCGTTTCCAAATGCAATGATACCAAACGTGTATTTTTTATTGTTTTATTTTGAATGGGGAAAAGGGGGGTGATTTGAATTTTTTATATTTGTTTAATATTGTTTAAAACTTTTTTTTTTTTACACTTATTAGCTTCAGTAGTCTCCTTGGGATATTTGAAGCTGAGATATTTATTCCAGGGTTGCAGCCATGTTATGTGTAGCAAAAACGATCATCCCCTATGAAGACCGACTATGGGCTGGTCGTCCATTGGAAATCTGCAATGACAGGCATGGGGGTTTTCTGCAGACCCCTGGCTGTCATGCCAATCAATGAGGGCCCTGTGATCATGTGACTCACTTCCGGTAAGCGCAAGTTAATTGCCTTGTCAGAGATTGACAGGTTCATTTAACATGTTAACAGCCGCAAGTGGATCGTGATTCCACCTGCGGCTGTTGGGGGCACATGTCAGTGGATCAAATCAGCTGTCATGTGCCTGAAAAGATGCGGGCTCAGCGCTGGAGCCCACATGAAAGGAAAGGGAGGTGACCTATGATGTACCTATACGTCATGGGCTGTAAAGGGAACCTGTCATCTGTTTTTTCATGTACATACCAATATTGATACTTTCCTCTCAGTCTATTGGTTTCTTCCCACGCTCCAAAGATATACTGATAAGGAATTCAGATTGTGAGCCCCAATGGGGACAGTGATAATGATGTCTGTAAAATGCTGTGGAATTAATGGCGCTATCTAAGTGAGTAAAATAAAATTAAAATAAATAAAATTAGTACATGCATTTAAGTTAAAAAAATAAATTGTTCCCAAATGTGGGCAACCCTTTTTCAAGGATCTCCTCTTCTCCTTTTTATTTTAGTATTCAAAAAGGCACCAGTGGTAGCAAACATGTTTTGAAACCACTTATGGCTTTTCTATCATACAGAGCACACTACTAGTCTGAAGGATCACGTCATCACTCTAACGCTGATAGCCCCAGTCATGGTAGAAAAAAACTAAATATAAAGAAAAATAAATGAAAATAAAAAAATAGAATGTTCTCTATTGTTTTCTTGTTAATACAGTTGAATGCTATCGTACTCGGGCACACAAGAACTATTTTATTGAAATAGGAGGCCATAATTGTTAGGGTTTATTAAAATATTGACCTCACGCAAAGAAGTTTAATGGTAGCAAGAGAAGCTGAGAGCAGTAATTATTTGGAAATATCTTTACGGAAGCGTTCAATTCTGTGTAGCGGTGATCATTTTGTTAGAGTCAATGGCTCGCTTAGGGAATAGTGAAAGCCGCTGCACGGTCCCTTAGAGCCATGTGGCAACATTTGTTTTTCTCAGTGCACTTTTCCAGTTGGGAGAAGCTGCACTGTAGCCTAGTAACTCTCACACACCACAACCCAAATATTTTTGTATTATTGATGTAAACAGTAATCGTAAAGGTGATATGCTTCATTGTGCCAGTTGATTTTGTGTGTTTGTATCAATCTCAAACTAAACAAAGTGCAAAGGACAAACAACACTAAACAAGTATGTAAGGTGCACCTGACTCAATAGAGTATCCTAGCAAAGGGTTACTCTAAAAGAATAGACCGCTATTAAACTATGTACCACACAGCAAACATCCTTCTGTTAGAATAGTAAAGGGTATGCGGAGCGGTTTACTGCCAATCGCCGCAATTTTTTAGACCAATCCCACTATATTGATCTTATACTGTCAGTGCATCCTAAAATAGTCAAAAACACCCACTACAGATATAATCAAGCCAGTATATCTACAACATCATGCCGCCATAGTGGATGCAACCATATCCCAAGACCTTATTGAAAACCAATAGGTTAAGATAATTACCACACAGAACTCATTCCTGAAACCATGTACCCACAGAGATTAATATGTGACAGGTTTTCAGGGGTCAACGGTATCGACTAAATGTCAGTCCCCAGATGGTATCATTAATGGCAGACAGCGCTCATAACTCTCGTGCTATTTTTTGAGACACACATCTTCACTTACTCCGTGAACTTTCGTGGGGCTGACATAATAAACATGATCGACATTTTACGCAAATGGAATGATCTCACCCGCATGGATATTGTGACAAACACGACTTTTAGATCCAAGTATAGCGGTGGACTCCTTATCCCTCACTCCCGACGCGTTTCACCATGCTCATCAGGGGATGTTTTGGGCCAGCGTGATCATGCCAGTTACCAGACACTGTTGTTGCGCGTGGATAGTGTAATGCCATCTGGCCTTATAATCGCGCCTTGCAAACAAACCTCCATGGACTTCCAGTTTCCGTAATGCGCAGAATCCTTCTCTGGAACGCATGAACGGACCGGAAGCACGCTCAGTGAAACGCACACGTGACCATAGATCAACCATGTGCGTCACCGAGCTACATGTGGAACGCAAGCGCCCACCGTTCGCATGCGCATGTACAGGAATTATCCCATCCTCCTCAGTCTGCTTCGCAGCTGAAGCAAAGGAATATAATGCTGCCCACTTTCTACAGAGCATTTCAGGGGACGCTACTGTGGTGGACAATCATGAAAATAAGCCTAACGGACCACCGCCTGGGATCCCTAATAGCACCGCTATATATGTACAGGTTTCACACCAAGGGATAATCAGTACACTCGGTGCTTCAAATAGACAAACAAATCCCCGGAACCAGGGAACCCCTACCCCCCCATAATGAGCCTAGATTTATAACGATAGGAACTATAAGCTACATTTATATACAATACTACCTAAGAACAGCATTTAAGAGAAATAGGGAATGGATTCAGGAATAATAGGAATATATGAATATACTCAGTGGCGACAAAAAATGGAAGTAGTACCAGTTGGCTATACGAGATTACCCAATTTGGAGATGACCGACCTAACTCAGAAGACCAGATATGGCGAAGGAAGAAAGAGGGAAAAAGGCACATGGTGATTGGCTCTATTATCACCCTAGGGTACCCTATACTAACTTGCACCTACCTATCGCAGAGGTTGGCACCCTAGAACCTGTGCTGTGGCGCCCCCTCTCGTCGACGGCTATCCCTCCCTATTGGCCCTAGATATTCCTAACCTATAGTAAGGAAGAAAAGGAGAGTTGATCATTGAGGCCCTTTGGGTGTACTGTCTATAGCCAGAAACTCCATTTGCATTCCTTTTGGAGGATCATCCGGTCCCAATTACCTCTTCTTCGGGTTTCCTTGATGACCCCTATTAACATGGTTCGCTATGGAAGTATCCCTTTTGTTGATAATATCTCGGATATGTTCACCTATCCTCCTGCAAAACTCCCTCTTTTTTTTTACTCATGTACTCTAGGCCGCATTCACACGTGGCTTTATGAACAACCCCCTTAGTGTGACAGTTGATAAATTGTCTGATTTGATAGACTCTGCCTGTGTTATTTTATTTTACAATGCATTTGGCTTTATTAGATTTGTACTTTTATTTAAACAGTTCTAAAAAAAACAATTGGGAGGTCATGTGGTTTGCTCTCTGGGAATAAGACAGTACTGTCTGCTTTCAGTTTGTTTTGTTTTTCTTCTAAAACTTTTTAAGGGGCATTGGAACAGGTAAAATGTGAATATTGACAATCTCCCTTGATTATATTTCTACTTTATAAATATTAGGAAATAAGTAGGGGAAGTATCTGCATAAAATTTGCCTTGGAAATGCTTCCATTCTGTGCTCTTTATACCATATTACTTAAAGCGAACCTGTCACCAGGTTTGGCCGATATAAGATACGGACACCGCCATACTGTAATGCTGTATATAAGCCCCCGATCCAACCTGAAAGATTAAAAAAAAAAAAAAAAAAGTTTTTTTTTTTAATCACCTGCAGGGTGGTCCAGTCCGATGGGTGTCGCAGATCCTGGTCCGACGCCTCCCATCTTCTTGCGATGCTGCCCTCCTGCTTGCTTCATGGCTCCCCAGCATTGTGCTCCTGCGCATGCTTAATTATCTGCCATGTTGAGGGCAGACGAAAGTACTGCAGTGCGCAGGCGTCGGGACAGGTCAGAGAGGCCCAGCGCCTGCGCACTGCAGTACTTTGCCCTCAACAGGGCAGATAAGTACGTCTGCGAAGGAGCACGATGTCAGGGAGACTGTAAAGCAAGCAAGAGGGTGGCATCGCAAAAAGATGGGAGGCGCCAGACCCGAACCTGCGACACCCATCGGGCCGGACCGCCCTTCAGGTGAGTAAAATAAAACATATTTTTGTTATCTTTCAGGTCGGATCGGGGGCTTATCTACAGCATTATAGAATGCTGTATATCAGCCCTGAAAGGCGGTGGCCGTATCTTATATCGGCCAAACCTGGTGACAGGTTCCCTTAAAGTTCAATCTACAATATACCGAAATTCAAAGCTTGGGTTATACTTTTATCTAGCGGAGTAAGGGTACTGTCACACAGTACCATTTTGATCGCTACGACGGTACGATTCGTGACGTTCTAGCGATATCGTTACGATATCGCAGTGTCTGACACGCAGCAGCGATCAGGGATCCTGCTGAGAATCGTACGTCGTAGCAGATCGTGTGGAACTTTCTTTCGTCGCTTGATCACCCGCTGACATCGCTGGATCGTTGTGTGTGACAGCGATCCAGCGATGTGTTCGCTTGTAACCAGGGTAAACATCGGGTAACTAAGCGCAGGGCCGCGCTTAGTAACCCGATGTTTACCGTGGTTACCAGCGTAAACGTAAAAAAACAAACAGTACATACTCACATTCCGGTGTCTGTCCTCCAGCGTCTCAGCTTCTCTCCACTGTGTGAGCGTCTGCCAGCCGGAAAGCGAGCACAGCGGTGACGTCTGACGTCACCGCTGTGCTTGCCGGCTATGGCGCTTACACAGTGGAGAGAAGGAGAACGCCGGGGACAGACACCGGAATGTAAGTATGTACTGTTTGTTTTTTTACGTTTACGCTGGTAACCACGGTAAACATCGGGTTACTAAGCGCGGCCCTGCGCTTAGTTACCCGATGTTTACCCTGGTTACCGGGGACTTCGGCATCGCTCCAGCGCCGTGATTGCAACGTGTGACCGCAGTCTACGACGCTGGAGCGATATTCATACGATCGCTGCGACGTCACGGATCGTGCCGTCGTAGCGATCAAAATGGTACTGTGTGACAGTACCCTAACTCTAAACGAGTACAATTGTTTTGGAAAAACTATTGCCTTTTTTTTGTCTGGTCTCTTGGAAACCTTATTAAAATTCAGGACATTCTGGTATGTGTTAGTCTACTGAAATAAGAAATGACTTCATAGTTTGACCTCTCCAGTGTTGAAGTGTTGACTTATAATTGGTAGAACCTGCACCTGTGGGATTAGGAGTATCAGCAGGAAGTAAGAGCAGTGGCACTATATAATTATTCAGGAATGTAGTGTCTGACGAGCTGCATGTTCTCCATGCCAGGTAACCTGGTGATTAACTTTTGGAAGAACCAACTGTGGTCTACACCCTTAATAAGGCTTGTTCCCTCCCTTTATTCAGTTACTTGTGTAACTAGTGACAGACTAGTCCATGACATTTGTTTGATTTTTTTTAACATGATTATGATTTCATGCCTCACTGACTTATTTTTCTTCTGCATATATATTGAAAGCATTACAAATATCAAGTAGGTCTTAAAAAAATGCAATGAAATATAATAGTCCCCTCCAAAGGGAGGCAACATGTTTGTCATTCACTTACTTTGTGAAAGATAGTTGTGAAGAACAAACTGCTCTGACTACACGCAGAAAAGAAAACTGGCATCTTGCCATACCTCATTGGCAAGTCTCTCTTTCTATTTTCCTTTGCCCAAGATTTAAACAAATGTCTAATGTTGGCATTTATAGAAATCCATGATGTGGGAGTGTGAGGATAAATAATTTTGAGCAACATAATACAATCTTTCATGATTAAAATGCAGCCGGTCTGGCGTTATTGTTATTGCATTTATTAACAGCTTGGGGAGAATTAACTCACCGGATTGCCTTCTACTAGTTAGATGGGAAGCACTAGAAGAATTCTCCCTCCAACACACTGGATTATTGTTTCATCTGGCCTTTACCAGTTTTATTTCTTTGTCCCACAATAATGCAAAGTCACATCATAAATAAACATATTGGCCGTCTGGCCAATTCAAGCAAGTCAAGCAATATCACACTGAGTGGGTCAGATTTATCCACTAAGTCCATATGGCTTCATTGGCACTCTGCACTAGTTTCTGACTTTTTATGAGCTACTGATTCACCAGTCACTTTCACCTGAACTCATTCGAACCCACACATCTGGTACTGGAATAAAAGGGAATAGTGGGCCTTCTTTAACTATTTAGGGCTCGCTCACATGAGCGTATAACATGAATGAGTGCTACCTGATAGCAGTTGGTACAATGTTATACTATGGGGCAGTACAGATCTGTGATTTTTTTCTCATGTCAATTTAGCATGAGAAAACAATTTCCGCATGCTGTGCATGGCTCTGGAAATCGATTCACACGCACCTATACAAGTCAGTGGGTGCATGTGAAACATTGGACTGCACTAGGATGTCATGCAAGTGCAGTCTGAAATCCGTAGACTCACACAATGAATAAGATGGAGAAATTAAGTTCTCCATCTTCTCCTCATTTCTGCTCCTATTTTCTCTTGTGAGAGAATCCGTTCACACTAAGATGACACTCAGAGTTTGATCCGAGTATCATTAGAGAGAATGTACGCATGAGAGAATCTACATTAATCAGTGCAGCCTAACAGGGATTCCTTTAACATTTTGTGCCTCTTGAAGCCAAGACAAATGTAGTATACAGTACAGACCAAAAGTTTGTACACACCTTCTCATTTAAAGATTTTTCATGACTATGAAAATTGTATATTCACGCTGAAGGCATCAAAACTGTGAATTAACACATGTGGAATTATATACTTCAATATATATATATATATATATATGTGTATATATATATATATATATATATATATATAACAAAAAGAAAATATAAAACAAAAAAAAGTGTGAAACAACTGAAAATATGTCTTATATTCTAGGTTCTTCAAAGTAGCTACCTTTTGCTTTGATGACTGCTTTGCACACTCTTGGCATTCTCTTCATGAGCTTCAAGAGGTAGTCAGCGGGAATGGGACCATCAGTTGTGTTGTGCAAAAGTCTGGTGGATACACAGCTGGTAGTCCTACTGAATAGACTGTTAGAATTTGTATTATGGTAAGAAAAAAGCAGCTAAGTAAAGAAAAACGAGTGGCCATCATTACTTTAAGAAATGAAGGTCAGTCAGTCTGAAAAATTGGGCAAACTTTGAAAGTGTCCCCAAGTGCAGTGGCAAAAACCATCAAGCCCTACAAAGAAACTGGCTCACATGAGGACCTCCCCAGGAAAGGAAGACCAAGAGTCACCTCTGCTTCAGAGGATAAGTTTATCCGAGTCACCAGCCTCAGAAATTGCAGGTTAACAGCAGCTCAGATTAGAGACCAGGTCAACGCCACACAGAGTTCTAGCAGCAGACACTTCTCTACAACAACTGTTAAGAGGAGACTTTGTGCAGCAGGCCTTCATGGTAAAATAGCTGCTAGGAAACCACTGCTAAGGACAGGCAACAAACAGGAGAGACTTGTTTGGGCTAAAGAACACAAGGAATGGACATTAGACCAGTGGAAATCTGTGCCCAAATTTGAAATCTTTGGTTCCAACCACCGTGTCTTTGTGCGACGCAGAAAAGATGAACGGATGGACTCTACATGCCTGGATCCCACCATGAAGCATGGAGGAGGAGGTGTGATGGTGTGGGGGTGCTTTGCTGGTGACACTGCTGGGGATTTATTCAAAATTGAAGGCATACTGAACTAGCATGGCTACCACAGCATCTTGCAGTGGCATGCTATTCCATCCGGTTTGCGTTTAGTTAGACGATCATTTATTTTTCAACAGGACAATGACCCCAAACACACCTCCAGGCTGTGTAAGGGCTATTTGACCAAGAAGGAGAGTGATGTGGTGCTACACCAGATGACCTGACCACAGTCACCAGACCTGAACCCAATCGAGATGGTTTGGGGTGAGATGGACCGCAGAGTGAAGGCAAAAGGGCCAACAAGTGCTAAGCATCTCTGGGAACTCCTTCAAGATTGTTGGAAGACCATTCCCAGTGACTACCTCTTGAAGCTCACCAAGAGTGTACAAAGCAGTCATCAAAGCAAAAGGTGGCTACTTTGAAGAACATAAAATATAAGACATAATTTCAGTTGTTTCACACTTTTTGTTAAGTATATAATCCCACATGTGTTAATTCATAGATTTGATGCCTTCAGTGTGAATGTACAATTTTCATAGTCATGAAAATACAGAAAAATCTTTAAATGAGAAGGTCTGTCCAAACTTTTGGTCTGTACTGTATATATTTTTTTCCGTGTATAAATAACACCAAACGTACTAATTAATAATTTGATAGTAACCTGCAGTACCAAAATATTTTCTCAAAGTAGACACCTAACACATTGTCAAAATGCCACTATATACACAGGCATCCTCACACAATCTTTTTATTACCATCTTAAAATATAATTTGAACATGTGCAGAGTCCATACAATACCATCTTGTTTTATGTCTACATTTTATGTATTTTAAAACATCATCAGAACTGGAAAGACTAAAAATCAGGAAAATTCAAATCTAACATGTTTCATTTACATAGCAATTACTTTGGAATGCCTTTTTCACATTGATACTGGGATTTTTTTCATGACACATTGTACTTTATGGTATTAGCAAATTTAAGTCTGTTTTAAATTTGTTAAAAAAAAAACAATGTTTCCAAAAATCTGAAAAATATGCTGTTCAAACATTTAATATATGTTTTTAAACAGCCATTCTCATAAAAATAAGAATTGTCATTTACCATATGTCTGCTCTATGGCTGGTTTCACACTTGCGTTTTGATCTGCAGCGTTTTTACCGAAAAAAACGCATGCGTTTTTTCCCCTATGTTTAACCCCTTTCTGACATCTCACGTACTATCCCGTCGAGGTGGGGTGAGCCCATATGACCACCGACGGGATAGTACGTCATACGCGATCGGCCGCGCTCACGGGGGGAGCGCGGCCGATCGCGGCCGGGTGTCAGCTGCATATTGCAGCTGACATCCGGCACTATGTGCCAGGAGCGGTCACGGACCGCCCCCGGCACATTAACCCCCGGCACACCGCGATCAAACATGATCGCGGTGTACCGGCGGTATAGGAAAGCATCGTGCAGGGAGGGGGCTCCCTGCGGGCTTCACTGAGACCCCCGCAGCAACGCGATGTGATCGCGTTGCTCCGAGGGTCTCCTACCTCCCTCCTCGCCGCAGGTCCCAGATCCAAGATGGCCGCGGCATCTGGGTCCTGCAGGGAGGGAGGTGGCTTACCGAGTGCCTGCTCAGAGCAGGCGCTGGTAAGCCTGCAGCCCTGCACAGCAGATCGCAGATCTGACAGAGTGCTGTGCACACTGTCAGATCAACGATCTGTGATGTCCCCCCCTGGGACAAAGTAAAAATCTAAAAAAAAAAATTTTCCACATGTGTAAAAAAATAAATAAAAAATAAATTCCTAAATAAAGAAAAAAATATATATATTATTCCCATAAATACATTTCTTTATCTAAATAAAAAAAAACAAAACAATAAAAGTACACATATTTAGTATCGCCGCGTCCGTAACAACCCAACCTATAAAACTATATCACTAGTTAACCCCTTCAGTAAACACCGGGAGAAAAAAAAAAAAAACGAGCCAAAAAACGACGCTTTATTACCATACCGCCGAACAAAAAGTGGAATAACACGCGATCAAAAAGACAGATATAAATAACCATGGTACCGCTGAAAACGTCATCTTGTCCCTCAAAAAACGATGCTGTATGGCGGCTCATCAGCAAAAAAATAAAAAAGTTATAGTCCTGAGAATAAAGCGATACCAAAATAATTATTTTTTCTATAAAATAGCTTTTATCGTATAAAAGTGCCAAAACATAAAAAAATGATATAAATGAGATATCGCTGTAATCGTACTGACCCGACGAATAAAACTGCCTTATCAATTTTACCAAACGCGGAACGGTATAAACACCTCCCCCAAAAGAAATTCATGAATAGCTGGTTTTTGGTCATTCTGCCTCACAAAAATCAGAATAAAAAGTGATCAAAAAATGTCATGTGCCCGAAAATGTTACCAATAAAAACGTCAACTCGTCCCGCAAAAAACAAGACCTCACATGACTCTGTGGACTCAAATATGGAAAAATTATAGCTCTCAAAATGTGGTAACGCAAAAAATATTTTTTGCAATAAAAAGCGTCTTTCAGTGTGTGACGGCTGCCAATCATAAAAATCCGCTAAATAACCCGCTATAAAAGTAAATCAAACCCCCCTTCATCACCCCCTTAGTTAGGGAAAAATAAAAAAATAAAAAAAATGTATTTATTTCCATTTTCCCATTAGGGTTAGGGCTAGGGTTATTGCTAGGGTTATTGCTAGGGTTATTGCTAGGGTTAGGGCTAGGGTTAGGGTTATTGCTAGGGTTAGGGCTAGGGTTAGGGCTAGGGTTAAGGCTACAGTTAGGGTTGGGGCTAAAGTTAGGGTTAGGGTTTGCATTACATTTACGGTTGGGAATAGGGTTGGGATTAGGGTTAGGGGTGTGTCAGGGTTAGGGGTGTGGTTAGGGTTACCGTTGGGATTAGGGTAAGGGGTGTGTTTGGATTAGGGTTTCAGTTATAATTGGGGGGTTTCCACTGTTTAGGCACATCAGGGGCTCTCCAAACGGGACATGGCATCCGATCTCAATTCCAAACAATTCTGCGTTGAAAAAGTAAAACAGTGCTCCTTCCCTTCAGAGCTCTCCCGTGTACCCAAACAGGGGTTTACCCCAACATATGGGGTATCAGCGTACTCAGGACAAATTGGACAACATCTTTTGGGGTCCAATTTCTCCTGTTACCCTTGGGAAAATACAAAACTGGGGGCTAAAAAATAAGTTTTGTGGGAAAAAAAAGATTTTTTATTTTCATGGCTCTGCGTTATAAACTGTAGTGAAACACTTGGGGGTTCAAAGTTCTCACAACACATCTAGCTAAGTTCCTTGGGAGGTCTAGTTTCCAATTTGGGGTCACTTGTGGGGGGTTTCTACTGTTTGGGTACATCAGGGGCTCTGCAACTGCAACGTGACGCCTGCAGACCAATCCAAGTCTGCATTCCAAATGGCGCTCCTTCCCTTCCGAGCTCTGCCATGCGCCCAAACAGTGGTTCCCCCCCACATATGGGGTATCAGCGTACTCAGGACAAATTGGACAACAACTTTTGGGGTCCAATTTATTATGTTACCCTTGTAAAAATACAAAGCTGGGGGCTAAAAAATCATCTCTGTGAAAAAAAAGAGGAATTTTTATTTTCACGGCTCTGCGTTATAAACTGTAGTGAAACACTTGGGGGTTCAAAGTTCTCACAACACATCTAGATAAGTTCCTTAGGGGGTCTACTTTCCAAAATGGTGTCACTTGTGGGGGTTTTTAATGTATAGGCACATGAGGGGCTCTCCAAACGCAACATGGCGTCCCATCTTAATTCCAGTCAATTTTGCATTGAAAAGTAAAATAGCGCTCCTTCCCTTCCGAGCTCTGCTATGCGCCCAAACAGTGGTTTACCCATACATATGGGGTATCGTCGTACTCAAGACAAATTGCACAACAACTTTTGTGGTCTAATTTCTTTTCTTACCCTTGGGAAAATAAAAAAATGGGGGCAAAAAGATCATTTTTGTGAAAAAATATGATTTTTTATTTTTACGGCTCTGCATTATAAACTTCTGTGAAGCACTTGTTGGGTCAAAGTGCTCAACACACATCTAGATAAGTTCCTTAGGGGGTCTACTTTCCAAAATGGTGTCACTTGTGGGGGGTTTCAATGTTTAGGCACATCAGGGGCTCTCCAAACGCAACATGGCGTCCCATCTTAATTCCAGTCAATTTTTCATTGAAAAGTCAAATGGCGCTCCTTCCCTTCCGAGCTCTGCCCTGCGCCCAAACAATGGTTTACACCCACATATGGGGTATCGTCGTACTCAGGACAAATTGTACAACAACTTTTGGGGTCCATTTTCTCCTGTTACCCTTGGTAAAATAAAACAAATTGGAGCTAAAATAAATTTTGTGTGAAAAAAAGTTACATGTTCATTTTTATTTAAACATTCCAAAAATTCCTGTGAAACACCTGAAGGGTTAATACATTTCTTGAATGTGGTTTTGAGCACCTTGAGGGGTGCAGTTTTTGGAATGGTGTCACATTTGGGTATTTTCTGTCATATAGACCCCTCAAAATGACTTCAAATGAGATGTGGTCCCTAAAAAAAAAAATGGTGTTGTAAAAATGAGAAATTTCTGGTCAACTTTTAACCCTTATAACTCCCTAACAAAAAAAAAAATTGGTTCCAAAAGTGTGCTAATGTAAAGTAGACATGTGGGAAATGTTACTTATTAAGTATTTTTCGTGACATATGTCTGTGATTTAAGGGCATAAAAATTCAAAGTTGGAAAATTGCGAAATTTTCAAAATTTTCGCCAAATATCCATTTTTTTCACAAATAAACGCAAGCTATATCGAAGAAATTTTACCAATATCATGAAGTACAATATGTCCCGAGAAAACAATGTCAGAATCGCCAAGATCCGTTGAAGCGTTCCAGAGTTATAACCTCATAAAGGGACAGTGGTCTGAATTGTAAAAATTGGCCTGGTCATTAACGTGCAAACCACCCTTGGGGGTGAAGGGGTTAATATTAAAAACGCATGCGGTTTTTTTGTACGCGTTTGGCCGCGTTTAACGACGCATGCGTTTTTTTGCTGCATGCATTCTTTTGCAGAAATGCAACATGTAGTAATTTTCAGAGGCGTTTTTTTGCCGCAAAAAAACGCATGCGTTCATTTGCGTTTGATTTGCTTCAAAAAATACATTGATGTCTATGGAAATGCATGCGTTTTTGCGTACATGCGTTTGCTTGCGTTTTTATAGAAAAAAACAAGAATACACCCTGATAAGCCACCCCCCACCATCAGGGTGATAAAGGGATCCAAACCCTAACCCTAACCCTAGGGATCCAAACCCTAACCTTAATCCTAACCCTAACCCTAACAATATGACAGTTAATACTCTCCGAGTTTATATTTTTAGTACTCTATAGCAATACCTTATATCTTGGGGTGTCCACATTGAACAAAGCTTTTTATTAGAAGAATGTCCTGGTCTCCAGGTCAACATAATAGCTAATCCCTATGGATCCCTAGGATCCCTTGGGTTAGGGTTAGGGTTTGGATCCCTAGGGGTAGGGTTAGGGTTAGGGTTTGGATCCCTAGGGTTAGGGGTAGGGTTAGGGTTAGGGGTAGGGTTAGGGTTTGAATCCCTAGGGTTAGGGTAGGGTTAGGGGTAGGATTAGGGTTTGGATCCCTTTATCACCTTGATGGTGGGAGGTGGCTTATCAGTGACCTGGTGACCAGGACATTCTTCTAATAAAAAGCTAACCCTAACCCTAGGGATCCTAACCCTACCCCTAACACTAACCCTACCCCTAACCCTAACCCTAGCTAATTCTATTAATAGTGGGTTTTCTAGTTGATTTTGATGATTGGCAGCTGTCACACACTTCTCATCATGCATTTCAAAAATGCAAACGCAGGAAAAAAACGCATGTAAACGCGTCAAAACGCCGCGTTTTTTTTTTCTGCATGCAAAAATGCATGCGTCTAAAAACCGCAGCGTTTGCACGCGTTTACATGCGTTTTTTCACCACCTGCGTTTTTTTTTTACAAACGCTGCAGATCAAAACGCAAGTATGAAACCAGCCTATGTTGGCATCATTTTTTATACTTCCATTTATTTTTGAGGGACATTTTCCATTTGTAATGTCACCCATAATCTGGACTATTCAACTGAGAAATAAACTGTAATCTGTTCAGGTACAAAAGAAATAAATAAATAAACTAAAATAATGTAGTTGCATTAATGCACATCTTTTGAATTTGACAGCATTGTCTTTTTTAGGTTCATGGAACATATAGAATTGGCAATCTTTGCCCATTCGTCCTTGCAGTAGCTCTCCAAATCTGTCAGATTGTGAGGCATCTCTTGTGTACAGTCTCAGCATGCTTTTTCAACTCCCTTTGACTATTTGCAACAAAACTTTTGATGGCTATGTAATGACACTCCAATTTCAAGAGTGTGTCATCCCCCGTATGACTTGTAACAATTTTTAACTTTTCAGAGTCAATTAATTCACTTTTTTAGACTGTTGTGCCTGAAGTAAAGAAGCTGCGCCTGATTTGCTTCATCCAATTAGCATTCGAATTTATACAGCTTGCAGTTGGAGAATCTGCATTACAGGTGAGCATTGTCGTCTCCCTTCTTATTCGACAAGCTTATAGCACTTACCAAAGTAGCTGCATCTAGAACCCGGATACCTAGAGCGTTCCCGATGATCAGCTAATCAGCACCTCAGCTGCATGTGTCGCGGCTGTGTGACAGTGACAACACATGCATGGAGAGCTTGTGTGTAGTGACTGTCACAGAGCTGCGACACATGTAGCTGTGGTGCCGAACAGGGATTCATCGGGAGCGCTCCAGGTATCTAGACTTTTGATGCAGCTTCTTCGGTAAGCGCTATAGCTTGCCGAATAAGGAGGGAGCCAACAATGTTCACTCATCTCTAATCTGCATGAAACTTGGTCGAAATACTCATGTATCTAATAAATCTGCACCCAGTGTATAGATATCAAGTGATTTATACTGTAAGATGGCTGTTAGTCCTGGCATCATATGTAACAGAGGGGCCACAAAAGGCTACTATGATTTAGGCTTACAGGATGCTAAAGAATTTGCAAAATAGAGAATGGAAATTTTGGTGCGCTTGGTGTTGACAATGTCAGGGCACTACGGGTCCACCACTGGGCATATCACCATGACAAACCCCCTAGCTCCTAAATATTTGATTTGCGGCACCTCATCCAAAAGTGGTTGCAGCCAGAGTCCTCTACCCCAATTTAGATGGTAAAGCGAGTTGTAATGGACCGATTTGTTCACTTCTTTCCAAACCAGATACATATTGGGTTGCACAGGGAGATCCCCGGAACGTCATTGACTTGATCAAAAGTTATCAGGGGGTTGAAGGATCCTTGAGGCGCCCCACTCCATACTGATGGTCCCATCAGGGGACAGAGGCTAAAGGTGTGTGGCATCTGAAGTCCAAGGGAGCAGCGGAGGCCATGCCATGGGTCTCATCGGGGGATGTAATTTGCTGGAAATGTCATGGCTCAAGTCATATAGTTGCCCACTGTCACTGACCACCAAGCAAATGGTATGCATATTCGGCCTGCAGCGTTTATGGTCCTCCCGGTAAGGGATGTCAAGTTTGCCCTGTAAAAGTGAAAGGTTTGCTAATTACTAGACTCAGGGAGTTTGGTGACCTTCTTCGAGTAAAAGACGAGTTGGACTCACCAACACCAGAGCCTGGCAGGTTTTCCTTCTGTGTAATAGTGGAAGATGAGGAGGTAGTATACCCAAAGGCCGACATTCCTGACATAGGGGTGACTGGAGAAAATTTTGGGTCCACCCAATATAGGGACCTAACTCTGAAAGAAGGTAAATTATATAAATGTCATAGCACAGGAGCCGGGGGCTGATTCCAAGTTTCCCTATTTCATGTTGAGTGGGGACTTATTGTACCCGGTTTAGTTAGGAGATAGTGGAATAATTGTTGGTACCAGGAGTCTATAGACAGAAGGGGTGGACAAAACTCAAGAATGGGTCATGCGAAGGCTTTATTGGCCTGTATGTATCTGGGAAATCCTAAGGTACTGCAAGTCCTGTCCCACCTTCCAGTTAACCGCTTCCACCTCTCGCATCTGAAATTCCATCGTGCTTCTACTTTTCAAGGCATGGCAAAACAGGGATGCCATTGAAACTCCATGTTTGCTTTTTTAGCAAAAAGAGGATTTTGAAGACATCACAATAGCCGAGACACTGTTGAAGGCCCCAAAACAGTATTGTTGGGAATTGCAGCAAAACCGAGACCTGTTCTCAGATTTGCCAGGATGTATCTGTGTCATAGAACACATGGTTCTGACAGAACCTCATGTGCTGGTGAATTCGAAGTCCTACCAAATTTCCAGAGGCCCACCAAGAACTGGTCTCCAAGGAACTGAAGCATATGCTGAATCTCAGACTCATTGAAGAATCTACGAGCGGGTGGTCTAACTCGACTGTCTTTGTTCCAAACCCCGAAGGAGAATGGAAATTTGGTAATTATTATTGACAGCTGAAGGAAGTTTCCAGGTTCGACACTTATCTGATGCTGCATGTCGATGAGGGCCAATCCCCATGTCACAAGAAGCCAAGGAGAAGGCTGCTTTCTCTGCACTAGACTGTTGCTTCCAATATGTCTGGATGCCGTTAGGACTGCAGGGAGTTTCAGCCACCTTCCAGAGGGCCATGGACCAGATCCTCTCACCCCATAAGAATTACACTGGACAATATCGTAATCTTCAGCCTGGATTGGGGAAGTAGTTTGGAAAAGGTCCAGGCAGTGTTTGATGCTCTCAGAAAGGTAGGGTTCTTTGTAATTCCAGAAAAGTGTTCCATAGGGAAAGAGAAGGCCAAATACCTTGGAAATGTAGTAGGTAGAGGCAAAATCAACCCCCAGATCAATAAAGTGGTCTCAATCCGGAGCTGGCCAAAACCACTCTCAAAAAAGCAAGTTAGGACCTTTCTGCGAATCTTGGGGTACTACTACAGGACTACAGGAGGTTCATTCCAAACTTTACCATGGTGGTCACACCCCCGACTTACCTCCTTAAGGGGATAAAATCAGTTATAGACAAATGAATGTTAGCGGTAGAGACGGCCTTTCAAGATCTTAAAGTAGCTCTGTGTAAGCAGTCAGTCCTGATTGCCCCACCTTTTATTAAGGAATTTGTAATCCAAGCAGATGCATCAGAAGTCAGATAAGAAGCTGTCCTCTCTCAGGCGATACAGGGAGAGGAGCATCCTGTTCTGTACCTGGATAGCAAACTGTCGGCATGTGAGAAAAATTGTTCCATTGCAGAAAAGGGTGAGAATTTTAAATTAGAGTCAAATTATGGCCCACTTGGCTGGATGAGAAAGGAAAAGGGGGAAAATGCTTGTGTTACCTGCTGCTTTCTAGCCCTGCAGGACTTCTGCTTCCATGTAGAACATAAAACCGGAAGTTACATGGTAATGCTGAGAATCCAGTGTCTAGTGGTGGAAGGTGCCAAACCATGGCTTTAGGCAAAGGGGGAGGTATGTAAGATGGCTGTTAGACACACAGTTGATGGGAGATAAACCTGGAGCAATGTTTTATTACATATAGGACTAAAAGGGTCTAATCAGCTATGACAGAATGATTATGAGCAGCTGAACTGCAGCTCACCATATCTCCATCGCTGGGTGCGTTTCACTTTGTACAATGAGACCCGATTGTCTCACACGTGTGTATGTTTGGAGGTGTGCAGATCTCCTGGATTGAGTGCCTTTGCTAAAGGAATAAGAATCTGGACTCTAAGCCAGGCAAACTAACCAGCACTATTATATGGACTTTTTGTTTTATGTTATACTTTGTGCTGAACAAAGGCTGTATTTGAGTTTCCTGTGATGTGGTTTATGTGAACTGCATTAAACCAGCTGGAATTTTTAACCCCTTTCTGACCTCGGACTGGATAGTACGTCCGAGGTCAGAAGCCCTGCTTTGATGCGGGCTCCGACGGTGAGCCCGCATCAAAGCCGGGACATGTCAGCTGTTTTGAACAGCTGACATGTGCCCGCAATTGCGGCGGGTGAAATCGCGATTCACCTGCCGCTATTAACTAGTTAAATGCCGCTGTCAAACGTAGACAGCGGCATTTAACCGGCGCTTCCGACTGGGCGGCCGGAAATGAGTGCATTGCCGACCCCGTCACATGATCGGGGGTCAGCGATGCTTCTGCATTGTAACCATAGAGGTCCTTGAGACCTCTATGGTTACTGATCGCCGGTAGCTGTGAGCTCCACCCTGTGGTCGGCGCTCATAGCACACCTACATTTCTGCTGCATAGCAGCGATCTTATGATTACAGAGCCAATCGCTTTATGCCAGCTTCTAGCTTCCCAAGGCTATTGAAGCATAGCAAAAGTAAAAAAAAAAAAATGGGAAAAAAATATAAAAGTTTAAATCACCCCCCTTTCGCCCCAATCAAAATAAATCAATTAAAAAAAAATCAAACCTACACATATTTGGTGTCGCCGCGTTCAGAATCGCCCGATCTATCAATAAAAAAAGGATTACCTGATCGCTAAACGGCGTAGCGAGAAAAAAAATCAAAACGCCAGAATTACGTTTTTTTTTGGTCGCCGCGACATTGCATTGCATTAAAATGCAATAACGGACGACCAAAAGAACGTATCTGCACCGAAATGGTATCATTAAAAACGCCAGCTCGGCACGCAAAAGATAAGCCCTCAACCGACCCCAGATCATGAAAAATGGAGACGCTACAAGTATCGGAAAATGGCGCAATTTTTTTTTTAGCAAAGTTTGGCATTTTTTTTCACCACTTAGATAAAAAATAACCCACTCATGTTAGGTGTCTATGAACTCGTACTGACCTGGAGAATCATAATGGCAGGTCAGGTCACATGGCCAAATTGACGGAAAAATAAAAAAGTTATGGCTCTGGGAAGGAAGGGAGCGAAAAATGAACACGGAAAAATGGAAAATCCCAAGGTCATGAAGGGGTTAAATAGAAAAGGTTCCTGTGATACCTCAGATCCCTCCCAAGTGATTAGCATTGTTAGAATGCCATCAACATTCCTTAAATCAACCAATGTAAATAGTATAGGAGACACCCATTCAATTATAATTAACACAAATCCCTCACACCTAGGTCATAGGGATGAAAGACCAATACAAATTATCATGCCACAATTAATAAAAACCCTTTTTATTTAGAGATTTCTAAACCAGAGATAACATACATATATAAAAAAAAGTAAGATTACCTCAACGATAAACACTGGGTAATAAACCTATTCTTAGGAGACTTGTGAGACCTATATATCATTTGGTAGCAACATGAAATAAACCAAATTAGACCAAATAATATACGAAAGTGATTAATGATGTTGTAGAAAAAATGTTATTCAAACTATGTAAGATATGTTACTCTCCGGATAGACTTTGGTATAGTAACACATAGATGGGGTTTCAAACATTATAAGTTCATGAAATATGGAGAACTTCAGAGTGTATTAGTAATAATATTAATAATACTGCCAGATATGTGTTATCATAGCTTTGAAGATCATGCTAATCCTTATGTATGCCAAAGCAGGTTATTATGAAATTGGTAATATACATCCATATATAGGAACGGCTTCCACATAATATAGCCAACACGTAGAAATACACGAATACATATCCCTATGTGATATTACCAAAATTAGAGTGCCAAGATCTCAATCTGTACATGCCCTTCCTCTGATAGCCTTTTTCCCGAAGTCCACCTCAGTGAAAAGTATGGGAAGTGCTGGGACTCCGTCAACATTTTGTGAAAGCCCAGGGCCTGCCGCAGCCTCACACAGCCGGACAGCCTGGGGCCCGCGGCAGCGCCCCACTCCTGCTGCCATCACAAGTGCTTCCTGCGGGAGGAACCTTGCCACCTGGGACCATGGTCCACCGCCTCTACCTTCGCCCAGCAAGCTGCATTCGGATTATAAGACACCCCTCCATTTCCCCACCAAATTTGGGGGAAAAGTACATTTTATAATCTGAAAAATGCGGTAAATCTCACAAGACTTCTAAAAATAGGTTTAGTGATTATGGACTGAAGGTTAAGCCAATTGTAGTTGATCAGTTTATAGTGTCCAATGTTCTTCTAATCTGACCCTACCACATATAATCTGACCAGCTGAGCATGTCAACTTGGAAGTTTGTAGAATCAGTACATGTGAGGACTTTTTATATCTGTGCATAACAATGAGGACTTTGTTCATTCATAGCACGTTTTACACTACGATTGAGTTAAGATCCTACTTGCCATACAATTATTATCATTACTGCAAATGGATGTACAAAGTGTATTTACTCACAGAAATTGTTCAGCAAGATGTGTACAATTTCTTTTATAACACTTATCAAGGTCTGACATTATGAGGTGATTCCTTCCTATGTACACAACTTCTGTTTAGACATCATGATCATGACAGTTTGGGTAATTTAATTGAAGATTGCAGTGTCAATTAAAAACAGTTGCTACAAGTCAGCTACATACAGCAATTATCACTACGTGGTTAAAAAACACAGAGATATTGTAGCGCATAAATGCGAACCGCATGCTGGTTGTTCAACATGATGAAAGGACATAATCTGATTGTCCAATCATATGCAATGAAAAGGCTTGCTCTCTGCTAAAAAAAAAGTTTAGTTTAATACATTATTGTAGTAATATATGTGAGCAGAACAAACTGCAGTTTGAAGTCAATAGAGCTTGTGCTTAAGAGCCATTGTTGAATTTCTATCATTACTCCAACATTCAGTCGACTGTGCACTATGCTAGCATAGCTGAATTAAGGGTGATGGGATTGGGGTGCAGTAATCTCCAGTTTGAAGCTTACTGGTTCAATACACTAAATGGCCGATCGTAAGTTGTCATTAAAGCGACTGATGGGGACATTTTGAATGACTAGTGGGTGGGCATTTTTGTTGTTTGGAAAGTGGAGGACTATATATAAGAGGTAACAATTCAATTCTGTGTGTTATAAGCAACTAGACAGTAAACCTATTTATACTTGAGAAACTGATTTAAATTTTCAATGGGTGATGCGCTCATTGGTAAAAATGAATACAAATATTTAAAAGTTGTTAGTCCCAGAGTACCAATTCTTTATTTACTACCAATCCTTTAGAGTAATCGTGGACCCACAGATTGTGTGTGCACATACAGCTCTGGCAAAAATTAAGAGACCACCACATCAAAACCCTGTCATGGGCAGCCCAATCTCCAGACCTGAACCCCATTGAAAACCTCTGGAATGTAATCAAGAGGATGATGGATAGTCACAAGCCATCAAACAAAGAACTGCTTACATTTTTGTGCCAGGAGCAGTGTGAAAGACTGGTTGAAAGCATGCCAAGATGCATGAAAGCTGTGATTAACCCCTTCCCGACCTGTGACGCCACATAGGCGTCATGAAATTCGGTGCCAATCCGACCTGTGACGCCTATGTGGCGTCATGGAGTGATCGCGTCCCTGCAGATCGGGTGAAAGGGCTAACTCCAATTTCACCCGATCTGCAGGGACAGGGGGAGTGGTACTTCAGCCCAGGGGGGTGGCTTCACCCCCTCGTGGCTACGATCGCTCTGATTGGCTGTTTCACTTTCAACAGCCAATCAGAGCGATTTGTAATAATTCACCTATGAAAATGGTGAAATATTATAATCCAGCTATGGCCGATGCTGCAATACCATCGGCCATGGCTGGAAACCCTGATCTGCCCCCCCACCGCCACCGATCGCCTCCCCAGTCCTCCGTCCTGTGCTCCGCTCCCCTTCGTCCGCCTGACCGCTCTCCTGTCGTCCTGTCCGCCCCCCCCGTCCTCCGATCCCACCCCCGTGCTCCGATCCCCCACCTCATACTTACCGAGCCTCCCGGTGTCCGTCCGTCTGCTCCATGGGCGCCGCCATCTTCCAAAATGGCGGGTGCATGCGCAGTGCGCCCGCCGAATCTGCCGGCCGGCAGATTTGTTCTAGGTACATTTTGATCACTGTGATAAAACCTATAACAGTGATCAAAATAAAAAAATAGTAAATGAACCCCCCCTTTATCACCCCCATAGGTAGGAACAATAATAAAAATAAAGAAAATAAATTTACTTTTATTTTTACACTAGGGTTATGGTTAGAACTAGGGTTAGGGTTAGAATTACGGTTAGAATTAGGCTATGTGCACACGGTGCGGATTTGGCTGCGGATTCGCGGCGGATTGGCCGCTGCGGATTCGTAGCAGTTTTCCATCAGGTTTACAGTACCATGTAAACCTATGGAAAACCAAATCCGCTGTGCCCATGGTGTGGAAATACCGCGTGGAAACGCTGCATTGTATTTTCCGCAGCATGTCAATTCTTTGTGTGGATTCCGCAGCGTTTTACACCTGTTCCTCAACAGGAATCCGCAGGTGAAATCTGCACAAAAAAAACACTGGAAATCCTTTGTAAATCCGCAGGTAAAATGCAGTGCATTTTACCTGCAGATTTTTCAAAAATGGTACGGAAAAATCTCACACGAATTCGCAACGTGGGCACATAGCCTTAGGGTTAGGGTTGGAATTAGGGCTAGGGTTGGAAATAGGGTTAAGATTAGGCTTGTGGTTAGGGTTATGGTTAGGGGTGTGTTGGGGTTAGGGTTGTGGTTAGGGTTGGAATTAGGGTTAGGGTTGGGATTAGGGTTAGGATTAGGGTTGGGATTAGGGTTAGGTGTGTGTTGGGGTTAGGGTTGTGGTTAGGGGTGTGTTGGGGTTAGGGTTGTGATTACGGTTATGGCTAGAGTTGGGTTAGTGTTGGAGTTAGAATTGAGGGGTTTCCCCTGTTTAGGCACATCAGGGGTCTCCAAACGCAATATGGCGCCACCATTGATTCCAGCCAATCTTGCGTTCAAAAAGTCAAATGGTGCTTCCTCCCTTCCAAGCCCTGATGTGCGCCCAAACAGTGGTTTACCCCACATATGGGGTATCGACGTACTCAGGACAAAAAGGGCAACATATATTGGGGTCCACTTCTCCTGTTACCCTTGTGAAAATAAAAAATTACTTACTAAAACATAATTTCTGAGGAAAGAAAAATGATTTGTTATTTTCACGGCTCTGCATTGTAAACGTCTGTGAAGCACTTGGGGGTTCAAAGTGCTCACCCCATGTCTAGATAAGTTCCTTGGGGGGTCTGGTTTCCAAAATGGGGTCACTTGTGGGGGGTTTCTACTGTTTAGGCACATCAGGGGCTCTGCAAATGCAACGTGATGCCCGCAGACCATTCCATCAAAGTCTGCATTTCAAAACGTCACTACTTCCCTTCTGAGCCCCGACGTGTGCCCAAACAGTGGTTTACCCTCACATATGGGGTACCGGCATACTCAGGACAAACTGGGCAGCAGCTATTGGGGTCTAATTTCTCCTGTTACCCTTGTGAAAATAAAAAATTGCTTGCTGAAACATAATTTTTGAGGAAAGAAAAATGATTTTTTATTTTCACGGCTCTGCGTTATAAACTTCTGTGAAGCACTTGAGGGTTCAAAGTGCTCACCACACATCTAGATAAGTTCCTTGGGGGGTCTAGTTTCCAAAATGGGGTCACTTGTGGGGGTTTCTACTGTTTAGGCACATCAGGGGCTCTGCAAACATAACATGAAGCCCGCAGACCATTCCATCAAAGTCTTCATTCCAAAACATCACTACTTCCCTTCTGAGCCCCGACGTGTGCCCAAACAGTGGTTCCCCCCCATATATGGGGTATCAGCGTACTCAGGAGAAATTGGACCCCAAACGTTGTTGTCCAGTTTGTCCTGTTACTCTTGTGAAAATAAAAAATTGAGGGCTAAAAAATAATTTTTGAGTAAAGAAAAATTATTTTTTATCTTCACGGCTCTGCGTTATAAACTTCTGTGAAGCACTTGGGGGTTTAGAGTAGTCACTGGACATCTAGATTGGTTCCATGGGAGGTCTAGTTTCCAAAATGGGGTCACGTGGAAGAGCTCCAATGTTTAGGCACACAGGGGCTCTCCAAACACGACATGGTGTCCGCTAACGATTGGAGCTAATTTTTCATTCAAAAAGTCAAATGGCGCTCCTTCCCTTCCAAGCCCTGCCGTGTGCCCAAACAGTGGTTTACCCCCACATGTGGGGTATCAGTGTACTCAGGTGAAATTGCCCAATAAATTTTAGAATCCATTTTATCATGTTGCCCATGTGGAAATGAACAAATTGAGGCTAAAATAATTTTTTTGTGAAAAAAAGTACTTTTTCATTTTTACAGATCAATTTGTGAAGCACCTGGGGGTTCAAAGTGCTCACTATGGATCTAGATAAGCTCCTTGGGAGGTCTAGTTTCCAAAATGGGGTCACTTGTGGGGGAGATCCAATCTTTAGGTACACAGGGGCTCTCCAAACGCGACATGGTGTTCGCTAACGATTGGAGCTAATTTTTCATTCAAAAGTCAAATGGCGCTCTTTCCGTTCCGAGCCTTGCCGTGTGCACAAACAGTGGTTTGTGACCACGTATGAGGTATCCGTGTACTCAGGAGAAATTGCCCAACACATTTTAGGATCCATTTTATCCTGTTGCCCATGTGAAAATGAAAAAATTGAGGCTAAAAGAAATTTTTTGTGAAAAAAAAGTACTTTTTCATTTTTACGGATCATTTTGTGAATCACCTGGGGGTTCAAAGTGCTCACTATGCATCTAGATAAGCTCCTTGGGGGGTCTAGTTTCGAAAATGGGGTCACTTGTGGGGGAGCTCCAATGTTTAGGCACACAGGGGCTCTCCAAACGCGACATGGTGTCCGCTGTTATGATCCTGGTGGTAGGATCTCAAACTGACCTGACAAATATACCATGAGTATATAGGACAAGTTCTGGGGATGTGGAAGCTATACTGACTGCAATCCTGATCCTATCCAAACACACTAAAGGCAGCTATGGAACGTTACCTGAAAACCTAGACGTCTCGTCACAGCCTGAGAAACTGACTGCCCCTAGAGAGAAAGCAAAGACCTCACTTACCTCAGAGAAATGTACCCCAAAGTTTTAGATAGCCCCCCACAAATAATAACGGTGAGTCAAGGGGAAAACACAAACGTAGAGATGAAACAGATTTAGCAAATGAGGCCCACTAATACTAGATAGGCAGAAAATAGATAGGTGTCTGTGCGGTCAGTACAAAAACTATCAAAAGTAATCCACGCAGAGAATACAAGAACCCCCACACCGACTCACGATGTGAGGGGCGCACTCTGCACCCCAGAACTGACCAGAAAGCAAAAAAATCACATAAAAGCAAGCTGGGCTGAACTCATTATATAATGAGAAATGTTTTCAAGGAAATAATGAGAAACTGAACAAGCAAACTTAGCTTCTCATAGCAGGAGACTGGTCACAAGGAATATTCAGGAGAGCACGGGATCAGGACTGAATACACCGACAGCAGGCGACATCTAAAGGTCCAGGTGAGTTAAATAGGCCCAGCCTAGCAGGAGATGAAACAGCTGAGCCCAGCCAAGACCAGCCATATCGCTAAAGGCCACCAGAGGGAGCCCAAGAACAAACTCACACAGTACCACTCATGACCACAGGAGGGAGCCCGAGAACGGAATTCACAACAGTACCCCCCCCTTGAGGAGGGGTCACCGAACCCTCAACAGAGCTCCCAGGCCGAACAGGACGAGCCAAATGAAAGGCACGAACCTAATCGGCCGCATGGACATCGGAGGCGACAACCCAGGAATTATCCTCCTGACCATAACCCCTCCATTTCACCAAGTACTGAAGCCTCCGTCTCGAAATACGAGAATCCAAGATCTTCTCCACCACATATTCCAACTCCCCCTCGACCAAGACCGGAGCAGGAGGATCAACAGAAGGGACCACAGGCACCACATATCTCCGCAACAATGACCTATGGAACACATTATGAATGGCAAACGATGTTGGGAGGTCCAAACGAAAAGACACAGGGTTGACCATTCGTCTGAGGATGGAAGGCTGACGAAAAAGACAATTCAATGCCCATCTTGGCACAAAAGGATCGCCAAAATCTGGACACAAACTGGGATCCTCTGTCGGACACAATGTTCTCCGGAATACCATGCAAACGAACCACATTCTGAAAAAACAATGGCACCAAATCGGAGGAGGAAGGCAACTTAGGCAAGGGTACCAAATGGACCATTTTGGAAAAACGATCACAAACCACCCAGATGACAGACATCTTCTGGGAGACAGGAAGATCCGAAATAAAATCCATGGAAATATGCGTCCAAGGCCTCTTCGGGACAGGCAAAGGCAAAAGCAATCCACTGGCACGAGAACACGAAGGCCTGGCCCGAGCACAAATCCCACAGGACTGCACAAAGGAACGCACATCCCGCGACAAGGAAGGCCACCAAAAGGATCTCGCCACCAAATCCCTGGTACCAAAAATCCCAGGATGACCCGCCAACACCGAAGAATGAACCTCGGAAATAACTCTACTGGTCCATCTGTCTGGGACAAACAGTCTCTCCGGTGGACAACGGTCAGGTCTATTGGCCTGAAACTCCTGCAACACCCGTCGCAGATCAGGAGAGATAGCAGACAAAATCACCCCCTCTTTGAGAACACCAGTCGGTTCAGAAACTTCCGGGGAGTCAGGTACAAAACTCCTAGAAAGGGCATCAGCCTTCACGTTTTTCGAACCCGGAAGATATGAAACCACGAAATTGAAACGAGAGAAAAACAGCGACCATCGAGCCTGTCTCGGATTCAACCGTTTGGCAGACTCGAGATAAGTCAAATTCTTGTGATCCGTCAAGACCACCACACGATGCTTGGCTCCCTCAAGCCAATGTCGCCACTCCTCAAATGCCCACTTCATTGCCAACAACTCTCGATTACCAACATCATAATTCCGCTTGGCAGGCGAAAACTTTCTTGAAAAGAAAGCACATGGTCTCATCACAGAGCCATCAGAGCTTCTCTGCGACAAAACAGCCCCTGCTCCAATCTCTGAAGCATCAACCTCGACCTGAAAGGGAAGAGAGACATCGGGCTGGCGCAAGACAGGAGCCGAAGAAAACCGACGTTTCAACTCCTGAAAGGCATCCACGGCCGCAGGAGACCAATTCGTCACATCAGAACCCTTCTTGGTCAAATCCGTCAAAGGCTTCACCACACTAGAAAAATTAGTGATGAAGCGACTGTAAAAATTAGCAAAACCCAAGAACCTCTGAAGACTCTTCACAGATGTAGGTTGAGTCCAGTCATGAATAGCCTGAACCTTGACTGGATCCATCTCGATAGTAGAAGGAGAAATAATAAAGCCCAAAAAGGAAACCTTCTGGACTCCGAAGAGACATTTAGAGCCCTTCACAAACAAGGCATTGGCACGCAGGACCTGAAATACCATCCTGACCTGCTTCACATGAGACTCCCAATCATCAGAAAAGACCAAAATATCATCCAGGTACACAATCATAAATCTATCCAGGTACTCTCGGAAGATATCGTGCATGAAGGACTGAAACACAGAGGGGGCATTAGAAAGCCCAAAAGGCATCACCAAGTGCTCAAAATGGCCTTCGGGCGTATTAAATGCTGTTTTCCATTCATCGCCCTGCTTTATGCGCACAAGATTATACGCTCCACAAAGATCTATCTTGGTGAACCAACTGGCCCCCCTAATCCGGGCAAACAGATCGGACAACAGTGGCAAGGGATACTGAAATTTGACCGTGATGTTATTTAGAAGGCGATAATCTATACAGGGTCTCAGAGAACCATCCTTCTTGGCCACAAAAAAGAACCCCGCACCCAAAGGGGACGAGGACGGGCGAATATGTCCCTTCTCCAAGGACTCCTTTATATAACTCCGCATAGCGGTATGTTCTGGTACAGACAAATTAAAAAGTCGTCCCTTAGGGAACTTACTACCAGGAATCAGATTTATGGCACAATCACAATCCCTATGAGGAGGTAGGGCACTGGATTTGGGCTCATCAAATACATCCTGGTAGTCCGACAAAAATTCAGGGACTTCAGAAGGAGTAGAAGAAGCAATTGACACCAAAGGAGCATCGCCATGAATCCCCTGGCAACCCCAACTTGACACAGACATTGCTTTCCAATCCAGGACTGGATTATGAGCCTGCAGCCATGGCAGACCCAACACGACAACATCATGCAAATTATATAGCACCAGAAAGCGAATTACCTCCTGATGAACAGGAGCCATGCACATGGTCAATTGAGTCCAGTACTGAGGTTTATTCTTGGCCTGCTGTACTGTTATGATCCTGGTGGAAGGATCTCAAACTGACCTGACAAATATACCCTGAGTATATAGGACAAGTTCTGGGGATGTGGAAGCTATACTGACCGCAATCCTGATCCTATCCAAACACACTAAAGGCAGCTGTGGAACGTTACCTGAAAACCTAGACGTCTCGTCACAGCCTGAGAAACTGACTGCCCCTAGAGAGAAAGCAAAGACCTCACTTGCCTCAGAGAAATGTACCCCCAAGTTTTAGATAGCCCCCCACAAATAATAACGGTGAGTCAAGGGGAAAACACAAACGTAGAGATGAAACAGATTTAGCAAATGAGGCCCGCTAATACTAGATAGGCAGAAAATAGATAGGTGTCTGTGCGGTCAGTACAAAAACTTTCAAAAGTAAACCACGAAGAGAATACAAGAACCCCCACACCGACTCACGATGTGAGGGGCGCACTCTGCACCCCAGAACTGACCAGAAAGCAAAAAAATCACATAAAAGCAAGCTGGGCTGAACTCATTATATAATGAGAAATGTTTTCAAGGAAATAATGAGAAACTGAACAAGCAAACTTAGCTTCTCATAGCAGGAGACTGGTCACAAGGAATATTCAGGAGAGCACGGGATCAGGACTGAATACACCGACAGCAGGCGACATCTAAAGGTCCAGGTGAGTTAAATAGGCCCAGCCTAGCAGGAGATGAAACAGCTGAGCCCAGCCAAGACCAGCCATATCGCTAAAGGCCACCAGAGGGAGCCCAAGAACAAACTCACACAGTACCACTCATGACCACAGGAGGGAGCCCGAGAGCGGAATTCACAACAGTCCGCTAAAGATTGGAGCCAATTTTTCATTAAAAAAGTCAAATGGCGCTCCTTACCTTCTGAGCCCTGTTGTGCACCCAAACAGTGGTTCCCCCACCCATATGGGGTATCGGCGTACTCAGGACATATTGTACAATAACTTTTGGGTTCCAGCTTCTCTTTTTACCCTTGGGAAAAAAATTGTTAAAAGCTCATTGTTGTGACTAAAAAGTTAAATGTTCATTTTTCCTTCCATGTTGCTTCTGCTGCTGTGAAGCACCTGAAGGGTTAATAAACTTTTTGAATGTGGTTTTGAGCACCTTGAGGGGTGCAGTTTTTAGAATGGTGTCACTTTTGGGTATTTTCAGCCATATAGACCCCTCAAACTGACTTCAAATGTGAGGTGGTCCCTAAAAAAAATGGTTTTGTAAATTTTGTTGTAAAAATGAGAAATCGCTGGTCAAATTTTAACCCTTATATCTTCCTAGCAAAAAAAAAATTTGTTTCCAAAATTGTTCTGATGTAAAGTAGACATGTGGGTAATGTTATTTATTAACTATTTTGTGTCACTTAACTCTCTCATTTAACAGAATAAAAATTCTAAATTTGAAAATTGTGAAATGTTCAAATTTTTCGCTAAATTTCCATTTTTTTCACAAATAAATGCAAAAATTATTGACCTTAATTTACCACTAACATGAAGCCCAATATGTCACGAAAAAACAGTCTCAGAACCGCTAGGATCCGTTGAAGCGTTCCTGAGTTATTACCTCATAAATGGACACTGGTCAGAATTGCAAAAAACGGCCAGGTCATTAAGGTCAAAATAGGCTGGGTCATGAAGGGGTTAATAATCATGGTTATTCCACAAAATATTGATTTCTGAACTCTTTCTGAGTTAAAACATTAGTGTTATTGTTTCTTAATGATTATGAACTTGTTTTTTTTTGCATTATTTGATGTCTGAAAGCACTGGATTTTTTATTTTTTTATTTTTGACCATTTCTCCTTTTCAGAAAAAAAAATACAAGACCTGTTGTCAGAAGTTTATAGCATAAAAGAAAAATGTATAGTTTACTCAAAAATATACCTATAAAGAGAAAAATAAGACAAACTGAACATTTTGCAGTTGTCTCTTAATTTTTGCCAGAGCTGTATATGTAATTTATGGATTGTTTTTGCATGTTAATTCATAACATTTTATTGTATTTGTTTCTTTTATAACTGAGTACTCTATGATTTTTTGAAAGAAGTTTGTATCTTATATACAATTTCATGTTGATGTAAATGAATGGAAGACAGACATTATGAGACTTTTTTTTATGGATTATCTTTGTGCAGTTTGTTTAATAAAAAGTCTTATTCACCCTCCACGGATCCAGCGCAGAGTCTTAGCTGCTACTCCCTGTGTCTGTTGTGTCTGCAGCCCTGAGGTCACTTTGACAGTGAAGCAGCCAATCCCTTCACTCAGTGGCTGTGAGGCTCATGTCATCTACATCAGAGGTGTCAAACTGCATTCCTCGAGGGCCGCCAACAGGTCATGTTTTCAGGATTTCCTTAGCATTCCACAAGGTGCTGGAATCATTCTGTGCAGGTGATTAAATTATCACCTGTGCAATACAAGGAAATCCTGAAAACATGACCTGTTGGCGGCCCTCGAGGAATGCAGTTTGACACCTCTGATCTACATGGTCAGAGCTGCTGAGTACACTGAGATTGGCTAAAGCGCTGTCAATGTGATGTCAGCACTGGAGACAATAAGACACCAGCAGCAGTAGCAAATACTCAGCGTTAGACCCAGGTAGGGTGAGTAAATTTTATTTAAAAAAAAATACTATGCATGGAAAGTTTTCTGAAAATGTTAACCCACTTGAAGTGACTTGTTCATTTTGTGATTTGGAATACTTGTTTTATTGGTATGGCGAGCTATCCAATTTATTGTGCAAATCATAGCATCTGATCTGCTCATTCCAAAGCAATTCTTTACACATGGCTAAGTCCGCAACCCCTCCATACAAATTGTTTTTTGGAAAAGCTTACTTTTTGATGCATATGGACAGGGTGGAGGCATGTCTTCAAATTGTAGAAAGAGTTTGAAATGTATTTGACATTTGGGAGAGTTTTATGGAACTTTTACCTCACCACATTTGTAAATCCTTGCAAGATAATTGATGGGAGATCCTCCGGTAATGTTACCTTAGTTTTCCACTACAGGTTATGTCTGTGACATGGAGACACTGAGCCACAGACCATGAGGAGGACTTCCTCTATTACTATGTTCTCTGCTACTATTTCCTTTACAATCACTATAATTCTCCTTGAATGAAGAGGAGGAAACATGGGCAATTGTTGTTATTGGCGCTCAGTTAACGTCACTGTTAAAGTTTATTTTGTTGTTTATTAACCTGGTGCACAGTAATTAATATTACTTCATTGATTTGTCATAAATAATTTCTATTTAGTCAAATCAAACATATATTACTCTATTTCCTTTGTTAATATACGTTGTGTTTTTGTAATCTGAAAAACATTCTTTTTTAAAAAAAAGTTGCTTCTCTATAACATGGACAAAATATTAGTCTAAGGCATTAAAAATTCAGTAAAACTCAAAATTCATCTAATTGGTGATAACATTTGGCTTTACAGCCAGACCTTTCATTTCTCTGATAGAATTGATGCTTTGTGTGGGTGTGTGATCAGATGTCTTCTCTATGGTCCTGTTGTCATTAATCACTTTCTTATATGTCTGCATACAGATTAGTAGTTTAAAGATATTCCTGTTTCTGCAAATAAGTTATTCATTGTATAATAAAAAGTTATGCACTATTACATTATAATTTTTCTCATCAACTTTTAATTTTTCAAGAACCCTGCCTCACTTAGAACCTTCAAAGTTTACTTCCCCTGGATAAAACTGACATGTTCCAGTAAAGTGATAGATCACACAGGCTCAGAACTGACTACAGTTACAGTACAATTGCCAGGTCTGTGTCTGTAACAATTCATAGACGATAGCCACACCACTATGCATGGCTGCACAAATAGGATCCTGTTCCGTAGATAAATAGACATATATTCGTCAATCCAGATAGGTGCAATGGTGAAGTTGATTGTAATGAGCAACCCAGAATGGTAATAAACAGAATGGTCAGCAATAGACCTTCTTCGGTTCACTGGAAAATTTACATATATGCAAATCTATTATTACAAGTGATAGTGATACCATGTATAGTGGGGGAAAAAATTATTTGATCCCTTGCTGATTTTATAAGTTTGCCCACTGACAAAGACATGAGCAGTCTATAATTTTAAGGGTAGGTTCATTTTTTACATTGAGAAATATCAAAAATAAAATCCAGAAAATCATATTGTATAAATTATATAAATATATTTCCATTTTGCAGTGAGAAATAAGTATTTGATCCCTCTGGCAAACAAGACTTAATACTTGGTGGCAAAACCCTTGTTGGCAAGCACAGTAGTCAGACTTTTTTGTAGTTGATGAGGTTTGCTCACAAGTAGTGTTGAGCGATACCTTCCGATATCCAGAAGTATTGGTATCAGATTGGATCGGCCAATATCCAAAAAATATCGGATATCCCCGATACCAATGCAAGTCAATGGGACACAAATATCGGAATGTAAATAAGCCCTTTCTGTCCTTCTACATCCTGTTCCGGAGGGGGAAGAGTGTTGACGGTATGTGGGCGGACACTGTGCGTGTCTGTGTGTGCGGGCGGGGTCTGTGCGGACCTGCCGGGGATCTGTACGGGCCTCTCGGGGGTCTGTGCGGGCTGCCAGGGGTCTGTGCGTGCCTGCCGGGGGTCTGTTCGGGCCTGCCGGGGGTCTGTTCGGGCCTGCCGGGGGTCTGTGCGGACCTGCCGGGTTTCTGTGCGGTCCTGCCAGGGGTCTGTGCGGGCCTGCCAGGGCTCTGTGTGGGCTGCCGGGGGTCTGTGCAGGCTGTCGGGGCTCTGTGCGGGCTTCCGGGGGTCTGTGCGTGTGCAGGCATCGTCCGATGGGACTACAAGTCTCATCGGAAGATGCCTGCTACAGTGACAGTGATTGACACATTAGCCAATGATGGGACAATAGTAGTCCTATCATCCGGCTAATGTGTTGAATGTAAAAAAAAAACTACATACATACTACATACATACAACATACATACTACATACAGACAGCATACTACATACAATACATACATACAGTACATATAACAGAGTACATACTCACCATTACTTGTCACTTTGATCCCCGAAGCCAGTGTCATCTTTAAAAAAGATTAAAATAACAAACAACCAATATACTCCCTGATCCGCAGAAATCAACGAGTGTCCCATGACGATCTCCCGTAAAGAACGGCAGCATCAGCTGATGCGACCGCTCTCCAGGCGCTCCAGGAACACAATGATGGGAGGAAGGTATCCTTCCGCATTGTATTCCTCCGCCGCTGTAAAAAAATAGTCCTAGTCTCACTTTTGGCATTGCGGTGTGAGAAATTTTCCCACGCAGCAATTGCCATAAAGTGAGACTCTGAGAGGTTACTATAGTTCAGTGATGCACTGCAGGAGCCATTGTCTCCTGTCAGTGTGTCACTGAAGGTCCTATAGAGCAGTGACATCACCCGATGTCACTGTTCTATAGGGGAGATCGTCGTGGGAACACTCAATATTAATTGGACTACGGCGGACAGGTAGTATACGGTTTATTATTTTACTTTTTTTAAGGCGCTGTAGTATGGTAAGTATTAAGTATGGTTAAATGAAGAATATTAAAATACTTTTTCCTAATGTGTGTGTGTTTTATTTACCCTTTACTAGTATTGGATTAATAATGGATAGGTGTCTTATTGACGCCTCTCCGTTATTAACCCGCCTTAATGTCACCTTACAATAGCAAGGTGACATTAACCCCTTATTACCCCATATCCCACCACTACACGGGAGTGGGAAGAGAGGGGCTAAGTGCCGGAATTACAGATGCGCCATTTCCGGGGCGGCGGCGGACTGGTATTTGTAGCCAGGGGGGCCAATATCCATGGCCCCTCTCTAGGCTATGAATATCAGCCCGCAGCTGTCTGCGTAGCCTTTCTGGCTATAAAATATAAGGGGACCCCACGTCATTTTTTTGGGGGTCCCCCTATATTAATAGCCAGTAAAGGCTAAGCAGACAGCTGCGGGCTGATATTCATAGCAGGCTACAAATATTGGCCGTTGGCTTTCCCCCTCTGGCGCAAAAAATTGCGCAGGAGCCCTCGCTGTTTTTTCCTTTTTTTAAAAAAAATTAAACGCTCATTAAGGCCTCTTTCATACTTGCATCGGTACGGGTCCGTCGCTATGCGTCGGGCCGACGCACGTTGAGAAATGTGTGCACGACGTGGGCAGCAGATGGAGTTTTTCAATGCATCCGCTGCCCATTCTGAAGTCCGGGGAGGAGGGGGCGGAGTTCGTCTGCGCATGCGCGGTAGAAAATGGCAGATGCGATGGACAAAAAAGCTTTTACTTGAACTTTTTTTGTGCCGACGGTCCGCCAAAACACGACAGATCTGTTGCACGACGTACGCGACTTGTGGCCATCCGTCGCGATCCGTCGCTAATACAAGTCTATGGGTAAAAATCGCATCCTGCGAGCACATTTGCAGGACCCATTTTTTTCCGCCGGATCCGTTTTTTTCTAATAGAGTTGTATTAGCTCCGGATTGCGCCTGATGGCCACACGTTTCATCCGTTTTTTTTGCAGGATCCGTCAAAAAAGCTGTTTCCACCAGACGGAAAACATGTACAGAGGAACGTTTTTTCTGTCCGGCAAAAAAAACGCACAGCGACGGATCCGGCAAAAACCTTTTTTTGGCGGTGACGGTCCGACGCAACACAACGCAACCGTCGCACGACGGTTGCAACGTGTGGCACTGCGTCGCTAATAAAAGTCTATGGAGAAAAAACGCATCCTGCAAGCACTTTTGCAGGATGCGTTTTTTCTGCAAAACGACGCATAGCTACATGCAGTGCACGACGCTAGTGTGAAAGTAGCCTAAGCTGCGCCAAAAACTGCATCAAAAACTGCACCAAAAACCTGCATCAAAAACTGCATCAAAGCTGCACCAAAAACTGCATCAAAGCTGCACCAAAAACTGCATCAAAACTGCACCAAAAACTGCATCAAAGCTGCACCAAAGCTGCATCAAAAACCGTACCAAAAACCTACATCAAAAACCACACCAAAAACTGTATCAAAGCTGCACCAAAAACTGCATCAAAAACCTGCATCAAAAACTGCACCAAAAACAGCATCAAAACTGCACCAAAAACTGCATCAAAAACCTGCACCAAAAACTGCATCAAAAACCTGCATCAAAAACTGCATCAAAAACCGCACCAAAAACCTGCATCAAAAACTGCATTATAACTGCACCAAAACTGCATCAAAAACAGCAACAAAAACTGCGTCAATTCTGGCACTTAGCCCCTCTCTTCCCACTCCCTTCTAGTGGTGGGATATGGGGTAATAAGGCGTTAATGTCACCTTGCTATTGTAAGGTGACATTAAGCCGGGTTAATAACGGAGAGGCGTCAATAAGACGCCTATCCATTATTAATCCAATACTAGTAAAAGGTTAATAAAACACACACACATTAGGAAAAAAGTATTTTAATATCCTTCATTTAACCATACTTACCATACTTCAGCGCCTGCAAAAAACGTAAAATAATAAACCGTATAGTACCTGTCCGCCGTAGTCCAATTAATAACGAGTGTCCCACGACGATCTCCCCTATAGAACAGTGACATCGGGTCATGTCACTGCTCTATAGGACCTTCAGTGACACACTGACAGGAGACACTGGCTCCTGCAGTGCATCACTGAACCATGGTAACCTCTCGGAGTCTCACTTTATGACAATTGCTGCGTGTGAAAATTTCTCACACATCAATGCCAAAATTGAGACTAGGGACTATTTTTTTTACAGCGGTGGAGGAATACAATGCGGAAGGATATCTTCCTCCCGTCATTGTGTTCCTGGAGCCCCTGGAGAGCGGTCGCATCAGCTGATGCTGCTGTTCTCCATTGGAGATCGTCGTGGGACACTCGTGGATTTCTGGGGATCAGGGATTATATTGGTTGTTTGTTATTTTAATATTTTTTACAGATGACACTGGCTTCGGGGATCAAAGTGACAAGTAATGGTGAGTATGTACTCTGTTATATGTACTGTATTTCTGTATGTATGTATTGTACGTAATGTATGAATGTATTGTATGTAGTATGTATGTAGTATGTATGTGGTATGTAGTATGTATGTTTGTAGTATGTGTGCAGTATGTATGTAGTATGTATGTATGTAGTATGTATGTAGTATGTTGTATGTATGTAATATGTTGTATGTAGTATGTATGTAGTATGTATGTGGTATGTAGTATGTATGTAGTATGTATGTAGTATGTATGTACGAAGTATGTTGCATTTATGTAGATAGTATGTGTGTATGTAGTATGTTGTATGTATGTAGTATGTTGTATGTATGTAGTATGTTGTATGTACCCTATGTGGTATGTATGTAGTATGTATGTAGTATGTATGTATGTATGTAGTATGTACAGTACAGACCAAAAGTTTGGACACACCTTCTCATTTAAAGATTTTTCTTTATTTTCATGACTATGAAAATTGTACATTCACACTGAAGGCATCAAAACTGTGAATTAACACATGTGGAATTATATACTTAACAAAAAAGTGTGAAACAACTGAAATTATGTCTTATATTCTAGGTTTTTCAAAGTAGCCACCTTTTTCTTTGATGACTGCTTTGCACACTCTTGGCATTCTCTTGATGAGCTTCAAGATGTAGTCACCGGGAATGGTCTTGAACAATCTTGAATGAGTTCCCAGAGATGCTTAGCACTTGTTGACCCTTTTGCCTTCACTGTGCGGTTCAGCTCACCCCAAACTATCTTGATTGGGTTCAAGTCTGGTGACAGTGGAGGCCAGGTTATCCGGCGTAGCACCCCATCACTCTCCTTCTGGGTCAAATAGCCCTTACACAGCCTGGAGGTGTGTTTGGGGTCATTGTCCTGTTGAAAAATAAATTATGATCCAACTAAACGCAGACCAGAGGGAATAGCATGCCGCTGCAAGATTCTGTGGTAGCCATGCTGGTTCAGTATGCCTTCAACTTTGAATAAATCCCCAACAGTGTCACCAGCAAAGCACCCCCACACCTCCTCCTCCTCCATGCTTCACGGTGGCAACCAGACATGTAGAGTCCATCCGTTCACCTTTTCTGTGTCGCACAAAGACACGGTGGTTGGAACCAAAGATTTCAAATTTGGACTTATCAGACCAAAGCAGAGATTTCCACTGGTCTAATGTCCATTCCTTGTGTTCTTTAGCCCAAACAAGTCTCTCCTGCTTGTTGCCTGTCCTTAGTGGTTTCCTAGCAGCTGTTTTACCATGAAGGCCTGCTGCACAAAGTCTGCTCTTAACTGTTGTTGTAGAGATGTGTCTGCTGCTAGAACTCTGTGTGGCATTGACCTGGTCTCTAATCTGAGCTGCTCTTAACCTGTGATTTCTGAGGTTGGTGACTCAGATAAACTTATCCTCAGAAGCAGAGGTGACTCTTGGTCTTCCTTTCCTGGGGCGCTCCTCATGTGAGCCAGTTCCTTTGTAGCACTTGATGGTTTTTGCCACTGCACTTGGGGACACTTTCAAAGTTTTCCCAATTTTTCGGACTGACTGACCTTCATTTCTTAAAGCAATGATGGCCACTCATTTTTCTTTACTTAGCTGCTCTTTTCTTGCCATAATACAAATTCTAACAGTCTATTCAGTAGGACTATCAGCTGTGTATCCACCAGACTTCTGCACAACACAACTGATGGTCCCAACCCCATTTATAAGGCAAGAAATCCCACTTATTAAACCTGACAGGGCACACCTGTGAAGTGAAAACCATTCCCGGTGACTACCTCTTGAAGCTCATCAAGAGAATGCCAAGAGAGTGCAAAGCAGTCATCAAAGCAAAAGGTGGCTACTTTGAAGAACCTAGAATATAAGACATAATTTCAATTGTTTCACACTTTATAGTTAAGTATATAATTCCAAATTTGTTAATTCATAGTTTTGATGCCTTCAGTGTGAATGTACAATTTTCATAGTCATGAAAATATAGAAAAATCTTTAAATGAGAAGGTGTCCAAACTTTTGGTCTGTACTGTATGTATGTAGTATGTATGTAGTATGTATGTATGTTTGTATGTAGTATGTATGTATGTAGTATGTATGCATGTAGTATGTATGTAGTATGTGTGTAGTGTTTTTTTTTTTACAATCAACACATTAGACAGATGATGGGACTACTACTGTCCCATCATTGGCTAATGTGTCAATCACTGTCACTGTAGCAGGCATCTTCCAATGGGACTTGTGGTCCCATCGGACGATGCCTGCACACACGCACAGAGCCCCGGCAACCCGCACAGAGCCCCGGCAGGCCCACACAGACCACCAGCAGCCCTCACAGACCCCTGGCAGCCCGCACAGACCCCCGGCATCCTGCACAGACCCCCGGCATCCTGCACAGACCCCCGGCATCCTGCACAGACCCCCGGCAGGCCCGCACAGACCCCCGGCAGGCCCGCACAGACCCCCAGCAGCCCGCACAGAGCCCTGGCAGCCTGCACAGAGCCCCGGCAGGACCGCACAGAGCTCCGGAAGCCCGCACAGAGCCCCGGCAGGCCCGTACAGACCCCCGGCAGCCTGCACAGAGCTCCGGCAGGCCCGCACAGACCCCGGCAGCACGCACAGAGCCCTGGCAGGTCCGCACAGACCCTCGGCTGGCTCGTACAGACCCCCGGCAGCCCGCACAGAGCCCCGGCAGGCCCGCACAGACCCCTGGCCTCCCACACAGCCCCTGCAGCCCGCACAGAGCCCCGGCAGGCCCGCACAGAGCCCCGGCAGCCCGCACATACCCCCGGCAGCTTGCACAGAGCCCCGGCAGGCCCGCACAGACCCCCGGCAGCTCGCACAGACCCCCGGCAGGCACGCACAGACCCCCGAGAGGCCCGCACAGACCCCCGGCAGGCCTGCTCAGACCCCCGGCAGTCACACACAGACCCCCGAGAGGCCTGTACAGACCCCCGGCAGTTCCGCACAGGCCCCCCACGGTCACGCACAGACCCCGCACACACGCATTCTCCGCCCACACTCCATTATAGTGTCTAATTGCACTATAGGAACTTCCGATTCCAGTATCCGATATCGCAACAGTATCAAAACTCGGTATCGGAATTCCGATACAGCGAATATCGGCCAATACCCGATATTTCCAGTATCGGAATGCTCAACACTACGCACAAGTCAGGAGGAATTTTGGTCCACTCCTCTTTTCCGATCATCTCTAAATCATTAAGATTTTGAGGCTGTCACTTGGCAACTCGGAGATTCAACTCCCTCCATAAGTTTTCTATGGGATTAAGGTCTGGAGACTGGCTAGGCCACTTCATGACCTTAATGTGCTTCTTTTTGAGTCACTCCTTTGTTGCCTTGACTGTATGTTTTGGGTCATTGTCTTGCTGGAAGACCCAGCCATTATCCATTTTTAATGTCCTGGCGGAGGGAAGGAGGTTGTCACTCAGGATTGTACAGTACATGCAGGGCCGGTGTCAGCACCCAGCGCACCCGGGCAAGTGCCGGGGCCCTGGCTAGATGGGGGGGCCCACTCACGCAGTCATAGATTCCAATTTGCGCTGGCACAAGCATCTTCTCAGTCAGTGCCGGGCCAGGCACATTGGGGTTAAGTACACAGCCAGCGTGACATTGTGGGCGGAGAGAGCACGTTCTCCTGCTCTGCTCTCCCGCCCGTGGCTGCGTGCAGTGCTGAACTTATCAGGCACAGGCAGATTCCGGAGGAGCTCCTACCGGCACCTGAGTGAGTGCCATGCTATCGCTGTATATTCTGACAGTCTGGGTGACCTGTGGTGGCAATGGGCTGGGCGGCTGCAGCTGACATATATATATCTACTACAGCAGCCGCCCAGCCCAGGCCCCCAGCACAGCCTGTATAGATACAGTGTATATAATATATATATACAGGACAGGTGCTGGGGGCCTGGGCTGGGCGGCTGTTGAAGTATATACACTGCACAGTACCACTCCCCTGTATATATACACTGCATAGTACCCCTCCTCCTGTATATATACACTGCACAGTACCACTCCCCTGTATATATACACTGCACAGTACCACTCCCCTGTATATATACACTGCACAGTACCTCTCCCCTGTATATATACACTGCACAGTACCACTCCTCCTGTATATATACACTACACAGTACCACTCCCCTGTATATATACACTGCACAGTACCACTCCTACTGTATATATACACTGCACAGTACCTCTCCCCTGTATATATACACCGCACAGTACCACTCCCCTGTATATATACACTGCACAGTACCACTCCCCTGTATATATACACTGCACAGTACCACTCCTCCTGTATATATACACTGCACAGTACCGCTCCTCCTGTATATATACACTGTACAGTACCACTCCTGTATATATACACTGTACAGTACCACTCCCCTGTATATATACACTGTACAGTACCACTCCTCCTGTCCTGTATATATACACTACAGAATTTACAATAGCTACCACTCATGTAAGAAGTGAAATCTGGCATTGTACTATACCTATACTTCTCTGCTGTATCTGGGCATCATGAATCATGGTATGTGTTAAAGGACGGGGGGGGCCCACTGAGACTCTTTCGCCCGGGGCCCTCAAAAACCTGGAGCCGGCCCTGGGTACATGGCTCCATCCATTCTCCCATTGAGGCCTGTTTCACACGTCAGTGGCTCCGGTACGTGTGGTGACAGTTTTCTCACGTACCGGAGATACTGACTCACGTAGACACATTAAAATCAATGTGTCTCTGCACATGTCAGCGTGTTTTCACGGACCGTGTGTCCGTTTGAGAAAACACGGAGACATGTCAGTGTTCGTGGGAGCGCACGGATCACACGGACCCATTAAAGTCAATGGGTCCGTGTAAACACGTACCGCACAGCACACGGATGCTGTCCGTGTGCCGCCCGTGTGCCAACTGAGTACCACACGGATGTTGCAGGACACAGCACTAGAGTTAAGCGCTGTCCCCCCTGCGTGTGGTGCTGAAGTCGCCATTCTTCTCCCCCACAGCGTTCGCTAGAGAGAAGTAATGAAAAATCATGTTTTTTTTTTATTTTTTTGTTTTTAAAATAAAGTTCCCTGTCAGCTCCCGCCTCCCACCCCCTGTGCACCCGCCCGCTGGCATTTAAATACTCACCCAGCTCCCTCGATGCTTCCTCTCAGCGCCGCAGCTTGTCCTGTATGAGCGGTCACGTGGTGCCGCTCATTACAGTGATGAATATGCGGCTCCACTTCCCATAGAGGGGACGGTGTTCTTTGAGTCGTAGGCAGCATTTCTCTTCCTCCAAACACGGCAAGTTAAGTTAATTCCAAAGAGCTCAATTTTTGTCTCCTTTGACCACAGCACCCTGTTCCAATCACTCACAGAATCATCCAGGTGTTCATTGGCAAACTTCAGATGAGCCTGCACATGTGCCTTCTTGAGCAGGAGGACCTTGCGGGGACTGCAGGATTTTTAAACCTTTATGGCTTAATGTGTTACCAATGGTTTTCTTGGTGACTGTGGTCCTAGCTGCCTTGAGATCAAGTTTCCAATGTGTAGTTTTAGGCTGACCTCTCACCTTCCTAATGATCAAGGATACCCCACGAGGTGAGATTTTGCATGGTAACCCCGATCGATGTCATTTTGTATTTCTTCCATTTTCTTACTATTGCACCAACAGTTGTCTCCTTCTCACCCAGCATCTTGCTTATGATTTTGTAGCCCATTCCAGCTTTGTGCAGGTCTATGATCTTGTCCCCGACATCCTGATAATGCTCTTTGGTCTTGCCCATGTTGCAAAGGTTAATGTCTGACTGACTGAGTCTGTGGACAGGAGTCTGTTATAATGGTTAATATGTAAGACAGCGGTCTTTAATGCAGGCAATGAGTTTATTAGGAGCGTCTAACTGGTCTGTAGGAGCCAGAACTCTTAATGGTTGGTAGGGGATCAAATACTTATTTCTCACTGAAAAATGCAAATACATTTATATAATTTATACAATGTGATTTTCTATCTCTCAATGTTGAAATTAACCTACCCTTAAAATTATAGACTGTTCATGTCTTTGTCAGTGGGCAAACTTACAAAATCATAAAGGGATCAAATACTTATTTCCCCCACTGTATATGGAAACGTGACATAATATGCATAAAAAAGAGAATTTTTTTTTTAAAAACTCATAAAACAAATTATGGATATGTTATGTTATAGTAGCATGACATGAGTCCAACATGATTTATACAGTTGCAAGAATCAGATGGGGAGTAGAAAAAAAAAATGTAACTTGCGATCAGGCCTAAAGTGACTGTTTTTTGTTCTTACTAAATTGCTGCTGCTCCCTGACTATTCAATTATTTTTTAATTTATTTATTTTTAATCTGCCACATGGTTCCAGAAATACAGACCTTTTTAGTTAGTGCTACTTTTTATGTTTTTTTACAATCACAGGATTCTTTGGGGGCGTATCTTTATTCTGCTTTGTATTATTACCCTCTTGAGCTACTCCACCTTGTAAAGACCATAAATATTAGCACTAAATAAAAAGTCCCATATCTCTGGAACCGTATAGTGGATTTAAAAACTACAACATGAAATCTCACAAAACCATTAGGAATTGATACTGGTCTTCTTTAAGTGCTCTGGGCTCAACAAAGTGCGTCACGATCCTCTGTTTTCTAAGATGATTTCCCCGCCTAGCATCCACCTCTTTTGCTTGTTTGATAGCTAACTGTCTGATTTATTTGCCTGACACAGACAGTGAGTTATTAATTAAGCTAAGGAGGCTGGGGTTAGGCAGGGAAAGAAACTCTGGAGGCAGAGGTTTAGGAAGTTCTCTGTAATGACCAGCACATAATACCTAATTTGCATATGAATTATATTGCTTATTTCTTAGGAATGCAGCAACAGATAAAATTTATAAAGGTGTGTATATACACTGCTCACAAAAATAAAGGGAACACTTAAACAACAGACCATAACTCCAAGTAAATCAGACTTCTGTGAAATCAAACTGTCCACTTAGGAAGCAACACTATTTTACAATCAGTTTCACATGCTGTTGTGCAAATGGAATGGACAACCGATGGAAATTATTGGCAATTATTACGACACACTCAATAAAGGAGTGGTTCTGCAGGTGGGGACCACAGACCACATCTCAGTACCAATGTTTTCTCGCTGATGTTTTGGTCACTTTTGAATGTTGGTTGTGCTTTCACACTCATGGTAGCATGAGATGGACTCTACAACCCACACAAGTGGCTCAGGTAGTGCAGCTCATCCAGGATGGCACATCAATGCGAGCTGTGGCAAGAAGGTTTGCTGTGCCTGTCAGCGTAGGGTCCAGAGGCTGGAGGTGCTACCAGGAGACAGGCCAGTACACCAGGAGACATGGAGGGGGCCATAGGTGGGCAACAACCCAGCAGCAGGACGGCTACCTCTGCCTTTGTGCAAAGAGGAACAGGAGGAGCACTGCCAGAGCCCTACAAAATGACCTCCAGCAGGGCACAAATGTGCATGTGTCTGCACAAATGGTTAGAAGCCGACTCCATGAGGATGGTCTGAGTGCCTGACGTCCACAGATGGAGGTTGTGCTCACAGCCCAACACCTTGCAGGATGCTTGGTATTTGCCACAGAACACCAGGATTGGCAAATTTTCCACTGGCACCCTGTTCTCGTCACATATGAAAGCAGGTTCACACTGAGCACATGTGACAGACATGACAGAGTCTGGAGACATTGTGGAGAGCGATCTGCTGCCTGCAACATACTTCAGCATGACCGGTCTGGCAGTGGGTCAGTAATGGTGTGGGGTTGCATTTCTTTGGGGGGCTGCACAGCTCTCCATGTGCTCGCCAGAGGTAGCCTGACTGCCATTAGGTACCGAGATGAGATCCTCAGACCCCTTGTGAGACCATATGCTTGTGCGGTTGGCCCTGGGTTCCTCCTAATGCAGGACAATGCCAGACTTCATGTGGCTGGAGTGTGTCAGCAATTCCTGCAAGATGAAGGCATTAAAGTTATGGACTGGCCCGCCTGTTCCCCTGACCTGAATCTGATTGAACACATCTGGGATATCATGTCTCGCGCCATCCACCAACGTCACGTTGCACCACAGACTGTCCAGGAGTTGGCGGATGCTTTTGTCCAGGTCTGTGAGGAGATCCCTCAGGAGACCATCCGCCGCCTCATCAAGAACATGCCCAGGCGTAGGGAGGTCATACAGGCACGTGGAGGCCACAAACACTTCTGAGCATCATTTCCTTGTTTTGAGGCATTTCCACTGAAGTTGGATCAACCTGTAACTTCATTTTCCACTTTGATTTTGAGCATCATTCCAACTCCAGACCTATGTGGGATATTAGTTGTGATTTACATTGATAATTTTTAGGTTTTATTGCTCTTAACACATTCCACTATGCAATGAATAAAGATTTACAACTGGAATATTTTATTCAGTGATATCTAGGATGTGGGATTTTAGTGTTCCCTTTAATTTTTTGAGCAGTGTATTAAGGTTTATGGAGAGAAGAGGAGGGTTGATCTTACTGACAGATTCCCTTTACTACTGGCTTCACACAGAGACAAAATGATATTTGCACACCACCCATTGGAATCACAAATGTTTTATGTAGTTTTTATCTTATTTTTTTCCCATGTTATGCATATATATTACAGGATATTATATCTGTTAGCTTTTATAATAAATTAGTAGATAAGATTAATCTATATACTTTAACATTCCCATCTTAGGCAATCTCCATTTAAAACATTTAGTATGATTTAATACATAATACCGAATAACTTTCAAAACTAATTTGAGTCTCGTTTACAAAAGTAAAGCTAACCAAACAGATATGCTCGGAATGAAACTGACCCTTGTCTGCATAAAAATGTTTGCAAGAAGTGTAGCTGTAATTGACAAATCTCACCAGCTGTTGCTATCGCTTAATGACTTCTGTATTTTAATTATTTTATTATCTAACAGCAGTCTTTTTGTAAATATGTTTGTATGATATCATGTTACCATATGTTGCTATTTCTGGGAATGCAAATTGTTTTAATTTAAGAGAGCCATTAATATTTAATTTAAATTCCGCCAAGTTTTAATTTTACTCAAAATAAAAGTAGTAAATTTATATTATTTGGCTTATAAATTGGCACATTTTAAAGCTTCTAAATGATATGGCAGATGCTACATTTTTCACAATAACTTGAGCATGAATTTGTAAAAGGTAAAAAATTACATTGTATTTAAACTATAACACTGCTTTTGACTCCGTCCGAATAGTAATGCGTATTTAACCCATTAAAGGGTTTCTTTATTTTAACAGATAATTCGTCCAATGACTTAAAATGCTTGAAAACAATAAAATCAGCGTTATTTACCTACTGCTGCTCCAGTGCCTCCTCTCCACAGCAGGGATTATGGCTGCAGCCATTCTCTGTGCTCAGGGGTCAGGCAGAGGTAGTTGATAAGAGACCTCTGAGCCTTCTGATTGGTGTTGCAGTTATCTTGAGATTGAGGGTTGCTTTCCCTACATCACTCTCTTAACTGTTGAAATCTTGCACCATGCATGTACGAGATTTCTTCACTGAGGAAAGTTACGTAACAGAATGCTGCAGTAGTCAATCAAGACCAGGGGGTGGTATTCAGCATTGTTTACAGAGGGGAACCTGAGCACATGCTGGACTCTGGACCATACATTGTGGAACTTGTGACATTTTTTGCATATTCATTACAAGTTGTATTTCTTGCAATTTTGTCATTTCCCAGTGTCACAACTGTAGATTAAAACTTTGGTTTTAGTTCCCTACTTGGATTGGTTTTGGTTTCGATTACAAAATAGAACTGTTTCCCTTTAACCCCTTCACGATATGCGCTGTACTAGTACTGCGCATGTCGTGTCTCCCCCTTTGATGTGGGCTCCGGCGGTGAGCCCGCATCAAAGCCGGGACATGTCAGCTGTTTTGTACAGCTGACATGTGCGTGCAATAGCGGTGGGTGAAATCGCGATTCACCTGCCGCTATTAACCTGTTAAATGCCGCTGTCAAACGCTGACAGCGGAATTTAACTACCGCTTGCGGCCGGAAATAAGCGCATCGCCGACCCCCATCACATGATCGGGGGGGTGGGCGATGCATCAGGATGGTAACCATAGAGGTCCTTGAGACCTCTATGGTTACTGATGGAGGCCTGCTGTGAGCGCCACCCTGTGGTCGGCGCTCATAGCAAGCCTGCAATTCAGCTACATAGCAGCAATCTGATGATCGCTGCTATGTAGCTGAGCCGATCCAGTGGTGCCAGCTTCTAGCCTCCCATGGAGACTATTGAAGCATGGCAAAAGTAAAAAAAAAAAATGTTTTTAAAAATATGAAACAAATAAAAAAAATATAAAAGTTTAAATCACCCCCCCTTCGCCTCATCCAAAATAAAACAATAAAAAAAAATCAAACCTACACATATTTGGTATCGCCGTGTTCAGAATCGCCCAATCTATCAATAAAAAAAGCATTAACCTGATCACTAAACAACGCAGCGAGAAAAAAATTTGAAACGCCAGAATTACCGTTTTTTGGTCGCCGTGACATTGCATTAAAATGCAATAACGGGCGATCAAAAGAACATATCTGCACAAAAGTGGTATCATTAAAAACGTCAGCTCGGCACGCAAATAAGCCCTCAACGGACCCCAGATCATGGAAAATGGAGACGCTACGGGTATCGGAAAATGGCGCTTTTTTTTTTTTTTTTTTTTAAGCAAAGTTTTGAATTTTTTTTCACCACTTACATAAAAAAAAAACCTAGACATGTTAGGTGTCTGTGAACTCGTAATGACCTGGAGACTCATAATGGCAGGTCAGTTTTAGCATTTATTTAACCTAGCAAAAAAGCCAAACAAAAAACAAGTGTGGGACTGCACTTTTTTTGCAATTTTACCACACTTGGAATTTTTTTCCCATTTTCTAGTACAAGACATGGTAAAACCAATGGTGTCGTTTAAAAGAACAACTCGTCCTGCAAAAAATAAGCCCTCACATGGCCATATTAAAGGAAAAATAAAAAAGTTATGGCTCTGGGAAGGTGGGGAGCGAAAAACGAAAACACAAAAACGAAAAAGGTCCGCGTCGGGAAGCGGTTAAGGACCAACTATACTTCTTAAAAAAAATATTAATTTTAGTCAGTTTTTTGCAGTTTATGATGTGATTTTTTTTCTTTTAACTGTGACATTTTGTTTTTCTTCTGGTGATTTTAACCCCTTTTCCACCCGAGACGTTTCCATACATCCCTGCAACCTGGTATTTATTGACCTGGGACCTGAGACATATGGATACATCCTGGAGATTTTGCACGCACAGAGGCTATGCGCTTGCGATTACCACCGGGTGTCAGCTGATTGACAGCTGACACCCGGTACTGAGTGCTAGGAGCAGTCCCACACCACTCTCGGCACTTAAACCCTCGAAGTGCTGCGATCAAACTTGATTACAGCTTTTTGGGAGCAGGCAGAGGGAAGAACCTCTGGCCCTTGGATCAGAGACCTCACGATGTCATTGTGGGATCCCGATCATTGCCATAATGACAAAATGTCATCATGATGATATTCGGGTCACCAGAACTAGCAAAGTTGCTTGATCATGCTCCGAGCATGATCAGCAAGTTTGCCTGACAGTGCAGAGCTGACAGTTTGCATAGCATAGGGATACTCCTGCATCTCTATGCTATACAAGCGATCAGCCTGCATAAAATGATAGTCCCATAGTGGGACAAAGTAAAAAAAAAAAAAAAAAAAAAACAAGTTTAGAAAAAAGTGTTAAAAAACATTTAAAAATATTTTAAAAATTTAAAAAAAATAATAAAAATTCTAAATATACTGTACCCATCAAAAAGTATCTTAATGAAAAAAAATATAAACAATAAAAGTACTCATATTTGGTATCACCACATCCAGAATGGCCCAACCTATAAAACTGTCCCACTAGTTAACCCCTTTAGTAAACGCCATAAAAAAATAAATTAAAAAAGGCAGAAAACAAAGCTTTATCATCATACCACTGAACAAAAAGTGGAATAAAGCACACTACAAAAAAGAATATAAATAAACATGGTACTGCTGAAAATATAATCTTGTCCCACAAAAAGCAAGTCCAAAATACAGCTCCATCAGCGGAAAAATAAAAAAGTTATAGCTCTCAAAATAAACCGATGCAAAAATGATTTTTTTCTATAAAATAATTTTTATTGTGTAAAAGTGCCAAAACATAAAAAAAGGACATAAATAAGTTATCGCTGTAATCGTACTGACCCGAAGAATAAAACTGCTTTACCAATTTTACCACAAGCGGAAAGACATAATAAAACAAAAAACTCCAAATTCTAGAATTGCTGGTTTTTGGTAATTGTGCCTCCCAAAAATTGGAATAGAAAAAAAATGTCAAGTGTCTGAAAATGGTACCAATAAAAATTTCAACTCGTCCCGCAAAAACAAGCCCTCACATGACTCTGTGGGCCGAAATCTGGAAAAATTATAGGTCTCAAAATATTCCGATGCAAAAACTAGTTTTTGCATTGAAAAGTGTTTTTAGTGTGTGACAGAAGCCAAACATGAAAAAAAAATTATATAAATCTGGTAATGCGGTAATCGAACTAACCCGAATAAATAAAATAAAGTCGCCATATCACTTGCACCGCACGAGGAACGGTGTCCAAAAAATAAAAATAATTCTTCACCTGCTGTTCATTTGTTCATTTTGCCTCCCAAAGATCGCATTAAAGCTTGGCGCATATTTTGCGCTTAGGGATTTCCATGTAAATCTCTGAAATATGTTATTCAGACTGAACCCCGTCAGAAGATTCCCTATAGTGAGGCAGATGGGGGTACTGTGGACACCATAGGACACGTGATCCGTTGCCGTTCGTCTTTTCAGGATTGCATAAAAGTGTTGCCGGGTACAGTTTTGTGCACTTCTGAAAAGGACAACGCTGAACAGAGGCCAGACGGAGTCCAGAGTAACTTTGCTGCCTCATTATAGTGAATGGATCACTAGGGGGTTTTGTTGTGAATTTGGATTCTGGGCTCCCCCGGTGGCTACTGGTGGAATTGAACTGGTGTCTTCATCTTCTCTGTTCACCTGTTCCCATCAAGATGTGGGAGTCGCTATATAGCCTTGCTGCTCTGTTAGTTGCTTGCCGGTCAACAATGTTATCAGAAGCCTCTCTGTGCTTGTTCCTGCTCCTAGACAACTACTAGATAAGTTGGACTCTTGTCCATGTTTGTTTTTGCATTTTTGTTCCAGTTCACAGCTGTAGTTTCGTTACTGTGTCTGGAAAGCTCTTGTGAACAGGAATTGCCACTCTGGTGTTATGAGTTAATGCCAGAGTTTTAAAGTAATTTCTGGATGGTGTTTTGAAAGGGTTTTTAGCTGACCATGAAAGTGTCCTTTCTGTCTTCTGCTATGTAGTAAGTGGACCTCAAATTTGCTAAACCTATTTTCATACTACGTTTGTTATTTCATCTTGATTCACCGCCAATACATGTGGGGGGCCTCTGTCTCCTTTCGGGGTATTTCTCTAGAGGTGAGCTAGGACTAATATTTTCCTCTGCTAGCTTTATTTAGTCCTCCGGCTGGTGCTGGGCATCTAGAATCAACGTAGGCATGCTACCCGGCCACTGCTAGTTGTGCGTTAGGTTTAGTTCATGGTCAGCTCAGTTTCCATCTTCCAAGAGCTAGTTCCTATATATGCTGATGCTATGATCTCTTGCCATTGAGATCATGACAGTTTGACCGGCCCACTAAAGGGTTAAAATCCTTGGCTGAGAAAGGAGAGAAATAAGTAGTCTGCTGAAATTTTTTTTTTTTTTTTTTTTTTTTTTCTCTCCTTTGAATGGCTCTGTGTTCACCTGTTTGCAATGGATCTTCAGAGTGTAACTGCAGGTTTGAATAATCTCGCCACGAAGGTACAAAATTTGCAAGATTTTGTTTGTCATGCACCTGTATCTGAGCCGAGAATTCCTTTGCCGGAATTTTTCTCGGGGAATAGATCTGGGTTTCAGAATTTTCGAAATAATTGCAAATTATTTTTGTCCCTGAAATCTCGCTCTGCCGGAGATCCTGCACAGCAGGTCAGGATTGTGATTTCCTTGCTCCGGGGCGACCCTCAAGACTGGGCTTTTTCATTGACACCAGGGGATCCTGCGTTGCTCAATGTGGATGCGTTTTTTCTGGCCTTGGGGTTGCTTTATGACGAACCTCATTTGGAGCTTCAGGCAGAAAAAACTTTGATGTCCCTATCTCAGGGGCAAGATGAAGCGGAAATTTACTGCCAAAGATTCCGTAAATGGTCTGTGCTTACTCAGTGGAATGAGTGCGCCCTGGCGGCGACTTTCAGAGAGGGTCTCTCTGATGCCATTAAGGATGTTATGGTGGGGTTCCCTGTGCCTGCGGGTCTGAATGAGTCCATGACAATGGCTATTCAGATCGATAGGCGTTTGCGGGAGCGCAAACCAGTGCACCATCTGGCGGTGTCCACTGAGAAATCGCCAGAGAGTATGCAGTGTGATAGAATTCTGTCCCGAAGCGAGCGGCAGAATTTTAGACGGAAAAATGGGTTGTGTTTCTATTGTGGTGATTCTACTCATGTTATATCAGCATGCTCTAAGCGCACTAAAAAGCTTGGTAAATCTGTTTCCATTTGCACCTTACCGTCTAAGTTTATTCTATCTGTGACCCTGATTTGCTCTTTGTCATCTATTACCACGGACGCCTATGTCGACTCTGGCGCCGCTTTGAGTCTTATGGATTGGTCCTTTGCCAAACGCTGTGGGTATGATTTAGAGCCTTTGGAGACTCCTATTCCTCTGAAGGGGATTGACTCCACCCCATTGGCTAATAATAAACCACAATACTGGACACAAGTAACTATGCGTATTAATCCGGATCACCAGGAGATTATTCGCTTTCTGGTGCTGTATAATCTACATGATGATTTGGTGCTAGGATTGCCTTGGCTGCAATCTCACAACCCAGTCCTCGACTGGAAAGCTATGTCTGTGTTGAGCTGGGGATGTAAGGGGGCTCATGGGGATGTACCTGTGGTTTCCATTTCATCATCTATTCCCTCTGAAATTCCTGAGTTCCTGTCTGACTATCGTGACGTCTTTGAAGAATCCAAGCTTGGTTCGTTACCTCCGCACCGAGAGTGCGATTGTGCCATAGATTTAATCCCGGGTAGTAAATACCCAAAGGGTCGTTTATTTAATCTGTCTGTGCCTGAACATGCTGCTATGCGTGAATATATAAAGGAGTCCTTGGAAAAGGGACATATTCGTCCATCGTCATCTCCCTTAGGAGCCGGTTTTTTCTTTGTGTCAAAAAAAGACGGCTCTTTGAGACCATGTATTGATTATCGGCTTTTGAATAAAATCACTGTTAAATATCAATACCCATTGCCGTTGCTGACTGATTTGTTTGCTCGCATAAAGGGGGCCAAGTGGTTCTCTAAGATTGACCTTCGTGGGGCGTATAATTTGGTGCGAATCAGGCAGGGGGATGAGTGGAAAACCGCATTTAATACGCCCGAGGGCCACTTTGAGTATTTAGTGATGCCTTTTGGTCTTTCAAATGCTCCGTCAGTTTTCCAGTCCTTTATGCATGATATTTTTCGCGATTATTTGGATAAATTTATGATTGTGTATCTGGATGATATTCTGATTTTTTCGGATGACTGGGACTCTCATGTCCAGCAAGTCAGGAGGGTTTTTCAGGTTTTGCGGTCTAATTCTTTGTGTGTGAAGGGTTCTAAGTGTGTTTTTGGGGTACAGAGGATTTCCTTTTTGGGATATATTTTTTCCCCCTCTTCCATTGAAATGGATCCTGTCAAGGTTCAAGCTATTTGTGATTGGACGCAGCCCTCTTCTCTTAAGAGTCTTCAGAAATTTTTGGGCTTTGCTAACTTTTATCGTCGATTTATTGCTGGTTTTTCGGATATTGCTAAGCCATTGACCGATTTGACTAAGAAGGGTGCTGATGTTGCTGATTGGTCCCCTGATGCTGTGGAGGCCTTTCGGGAGCTTAAGCGCCGTTTTTCCTCTGCCCCTGTGTTGCGTCAGCCTGATGTTGCTCTACCTTTTCAGGTTGAGGTCGACGCTTCTGAGATCGGAGCTGGGGCAGTGTTGTCGCAGAAAAGTTCTGACTGCTCCGTGATGAGGCCTTGTGCCTTCTTTTCCCGTAAATTTTCGCCCGCTGAGCGGAATTATGATGTTGGGAATCGGGAGCTTTTGGCCATGAAGTGGGCTTTTGAGGAGTGGCGCCATTGGCTTGAGGGGGCCAGACATCAGGTGGTGGTATTGACTGACCACAAAAATTTGATTTATCTTGAGACCGCCAGGCGCCTGAATCCTAGACAGGCGCGCTGGTCATTATTTTTCTCTCGGTTTAATTTTGTGGTGTCATACCTACCGGGTTCTAAGAATGTTAAGGCGGATGCCCTTTCTAGGAGTTTTGAGCCTGACTCGCCTGGTAACTCTGAGCCCACAGGTATCCTTAAGGATGGAGTGGTATTGTCAGCCGTTTCTCCAGACCTGCGGCGGGCCTTGCAGGAGTTTCAGGCGGATAGACCTGATCGTTGCCCACCTGATAAACTGTTTGTTCCTGATGATTGGACCAGTAGAGTCATCTCTGAGGTTCATTCTTCTGCGTTGGCAGGTCATCCTGGCATTTTTGGTACCAGGGATTTGGTGGCAAGGTCCTTCTGGTGGCCTTCCCTGTCACGAGATGTGCGAGGCTTTGTGCAGTCTTGTGACGTTTGTGCTCGGGCCAAGCCTTGTTGTTCTCGGGCTAGTGGATTGTTGTTGCCCTTGCCTATTCCTAAGAGGCCTTGGACGCACATCTCGATGGATTTTATTTCAGATCTGCCTGTTTCTCAGAAGATGTCTGTCATCTGGGTGGTGTGTGACCGTTTCTCTAAGATGGTCCATTTGGTTCCTCTGCCCAAGTTGCCTTCTTCTTCCGAGTTGGTTCCTCTGTTTTTTCAAAATGTTGTTCGTTTGCATGGTATTCCTGAGAATATCGTTTCTGACAGAGGGACCCAATTCGTGTCTAGATTTTGGCGGGCATTCTGTGCTAGGATGGGCATAGATTTATCTTTTTTGTCCGCTTTCCATCCTCAGACGAATGGCCAGACTGAGCGGATTAATCAGACCCTGGAGACATATCTGAGGTGTTTTGTGTCTGCTGACCAGGATGATTGGGTTGCTTTTTTGCCATTGGCGGAGTTCGCTCTCAATAATCGGGCCAGCTCTGCCACTTTGGTGTCCCCGTTTTTCTGTAATTCGGGGTTTCATCCTCGATTTTCCTCTGGTCAGGTGGAATCTTCGGATTGTCCTGGAGTGGATGCTGTGGTGGAGAGATTGCATCAGATCTGGGGGCAGGTGGTGGACAATTTGAGGTTGTCCCAGGAGAAGACTCAGCTTTTTGCCAACCGCCACCGTCGTGTTGGTCCTCGGCTTTGTGTTGGGGATTTGGTGTGGTTGTCTTCTCGTTTTGTCCCTATGAGGGTCTCTTCTCCTAAGTTTAAGCCTCGGTTCATCGGCCCATATAAGATATTGGAGATTCTTAACCCTGTTTCCTTCCGTTTGGACCTCCCTGCATCCTTTTCTATTCATAACGTTTTTCATCGGTCATTATTGCGCAGGTATGAGGTACCGGTTGTGCCTTCCGTTGAGCCTCCTGCTCCGGTGTTGGTTGAGGGCGAGTTGGAGTACGTTGTGGAGAAAATCTTAGACTCTCGTGTTTCCAGACGGAGACTCCAGTATCTGGTCAAGTGGAAGGGATACGGCCAGGAGGATAATTCTTGGGTGAATGCATCTGATGTTCATGCCTCTGATCTGGTTCGTACCTTTCATAGGGCCCATCCTGATCGCCCTGGTGGTTCTGGTGAGGGTTCGGTGCCCCCTCCTTGAGGGGGGGGTACTGTTGTGAATTTGGATTCTGGGCTCCCCCGGTGGCTACTGGTGGAATTGAACTGGTGTCTTCATCTTCTCTGTTCACCTGTTCCCATCAAGATGTGGGAGTCGCTATATAGCCTTGCTGCTCTGTTAGTTGCTTGCCGGTCAACAATGTTATCAGAAGCCTCTCTGTGCTTGTTCCTGCTCCTAGACAACTACTAGATAAGTTGGACTCTTGTCCATGTTTGTTTTTGCATTTTTGTTCCAGTTCACAGCTGTAGTTTCGTTACTGTGTCTGGAAAGCTCTTGTGAACAGGAATTGCCACTCTGGTGTTATGAGTTAATGCCAGAGTTTTAAAGTAATTTCTGGATGGTGTTTTGAAAGGGTTTTTAGCTGACCATGAAAGTGTCCTTTCTGTCTTCTGCTATGTAGTAAGTGGACCTCAAATTTGCTAAACCTATTTTCATACTACGTTTGTTATTTCATCTTGATTCACCGCCAATACATGTGGGGGGCCTCTGTCTCCTTTCGGGGTATTTCTCTAGAGGTGAGCTAGGACTAATATTTTCCTCTGCTAGCTTTATTTAGTCCTCCGGCTGGTGCTGGGCATCTAGAATCAACGTAGGCATGCTACCCGGCCACTGCTAGTTGTGCGTTAGGTTTAGTTCATGGTCAGCTCAGTTTCCATCTTCCAAGAGCTAGTTCCTATATATGCTGATGCTATGATCTCTTGCCATTGAGATCATGACAGGGTTTAATCTGAATCAAGCCACTAAAAAATGTAGATGTAAACCCTGATGTAAATGCTCAGTTTATAGCTCTGGATTAACGTGATCCCAAACGTTATGTAAAATGTTCCTGAAATTAAAAGCTTCAACTTAATCCACAAAAAAAGTGATCAATTAGATCTGTCATCTGTTAATGGAAATATTAGGGCTTACACGCTATTGGTAGTACAAAGGCTCTGGAAAAGCAAAATGGCTCTTCGCCCCTTAAAAGAAATTCAGCAAATTCTGTTATCCCAAATCCAAATGCGCCCTCCCTTCTGAGCTTCACAATGGACATAAACCACATATAGTGTCCACATGTCTGGCATTTCTGAAGCGATGAGAGCCCGCTTAGCTTATGAGTGCATGTCTCCTGAAGCATGAGCAGGGCATAATGTACTGGTCACGAATAGGTACTGGTCACTACAACGTACTAGTCACTACAACAGAAGTTTGCAATTTTCACTTGGCAACATTCATTGCAGCTTGCTTCTCGACAACACTCATGGAGTCAAAATCGTCACTACACCTGTAGATAAATTCCCAAAGGGGTATAATTTTGAAAATGTGGTCACTTGAGAGAGGGATTCTGCTCTTCTAGCACTTAGGGGTTTTGTATATGGAGTCTGCAAACTATTCTAGGAGAATCTGCACTCCAGGAGGCAAATAGCGCTCTGTTCCTCCCGAGTCTCTCCGAATGGCTAAGCAGTACTATACAGCCACATATAGGGTTTTGCCAGGTTCAATAGAAATTGTGAAACAAACTCTTATGCCATTTTTACCCACTTGAAAATGTGAAAATGTAAAATCTGGGGCTAAAATAACATTTTAGTTGTAAAAATGTACTTATTTCTTCTTCAATGCCCAATAGTATAAATTTCTGTGACACACCTGTGGTGTCAATATGATCACTGCACCCCTAGATGAATTCATTGAGGTTTAGTTTGTAAAATGGGGTAACTTATGGGAGTATCTGCTGTTCTTGCACCTCAGGGGCTCTCCCAGTGGATCATGGCACCTGCAAACCATAAAAGTAAAATCTGCACTAGTATAGCGCTCCTTCCCTTTTGAGCTTTGCGCTGTGCCTGAAAAATATTTCTTAAGTACATGTAGGTTATTGGAGCACTCAGGAAAAAATGGACTTCAGTTTGTTATAAATAATTTTCCTACTTGCCCTTAGAAAAATAAAAACTGAACTTCAATATGGCGCTTCTTCCCTTCTGAGCTTTGCACTGTGTCTCAAAAGTAGTATTCCCCCTCATATGGGGTATCGGCATACTCAGGAGAAATTGCACAATAAATTGCATGGTATAATATCTCCGGTTAATATCTCCAAGGTCCGCCAAAACACGACGCACGATGGATGCGATGTGTGGCCATACGTCGCAATGCGTCGCTAATGCAAGCCTATGGAGAAAAAACGCATTCTGCGGTCAACTTTGCAGAATGCGTGTTTTCTCCAAAATGACGCATTGCGACGTACAGCAAGCGACGCTAGTGTGAAAGTAGCCTAAGGCACATCCATGATTCCAACAAATGGTGTCGGCTAATTGTTCCAGCAAATTTTGTATTCAAAAAGTCAAATGACTCCTTCCCTTCCGAGCTCTGACGTGCGCCAAACCGTTTTCCCCCACATATGGGGTATCGACATGCTCAGGAGAAATTGAACAACAAAGTTTGGGATCCATTGTTTCCTATTAGTTTTGTGAGAATAAAAAAAATATGGGTCTAAAGTAAAGTTTTTGTGAAAAAAAAGTTAAATGTTCATTTTTTTTCCACATTCCAAAAATTCATGTGAAGCACCTGAAGGGTTAATAAACTTTTTGAATGTGGTTTTAAACACTTTGAGGGGTACAATTTTTAGATTAGTTTCACTTTTGGGTATTTTCTGGTCATATAGATCCCTCAGCCACTTCAAATTTGATGTGGTCCCTAAAAAAAATGGTTTTGTAAATTTTGTTGGAAAAATGAGAAATCGCTGGTCAACTTTTAACCCTTATAACTTCCTAACAAAAAAAAAATGTTTAAAAATTGTGCTGAGGCAAAGTAGACATATAGGAAATGTTACTTATTAACTATTTTGTGTGACATAACTCTCTGATTTAAACTTCCAAATACTTTGAATATCCCACCATCTATATTACATAATATTAAAAGATTCAGAGATTCTGGGACAAGGCCAAAGTTCAATATTTAATACTCATGATATATGGGCCCTTGTACAGCACTGTGCTAAAAACAAGCATGACTTGGTTGTACAAATCACTGCATGAGCTCAGTAATGTCTTTGTGTACACAGCTCTCCAGACAATCCACAAATGCAAGTTATAGGGAACCTGTCACCAGAAAAAAAAACACTATTAATGGGGTTGTTTGGTCTAAATTGATGAGTCTACAGTCACTCTGTGTGGCTGTAGACTTATAAATCCCCCCAGCGCACGCACTGTGTGCTGCTGGGATTCACCAGTTTCTGAGTCAGCAGGGGCGTAACTACCGCGGTCGCAGTTGCGACGGGGCCCAGACTACTTAGGGGCCCCATGGACAGTAGTGAAGCCGGAGAATGAAATGACCCATGATTGCACCATTTGTGAGTGACCCGCGGCAGGGAGCCGTCACCGCTCTCTAATTATACTTACCTACTCCCGGCGCGGTCCCTGGAAGTCCCTGCTTCTTCCAGCGCTGCAGATTCTTCCTGCACTGAGCGGTCACATGGTCCCGCTCATTACAGAAATGAATATGCGGCTCCACCTCCCATAGAGGTGGAGCCTCATATTCATTTCTGTAATGAACGGGACCATGTGACCGCTCAATACAGGAAGAAGATGCAGCGGTGGAAGAAGCAGGGACGCAGCGCCAGGAGCAGCCTGCAGGTGACTGGTGGTGAGTATACAGCGCTGCGCAGCGCTGGGCGATATTTACCTCTCCTCGTTCCGGTGCGGCTCTGTCATCAGCGTCTTCTGGCAGTGACGTTCAGGTCAGAGGGCGCGGTGACGTAGTCAGTGCGCGCCCTCTGCTGAACGTCAGTGCCGAAGACGGAGCCGCACGAGGAGCAGCCAGGTAAATATTGATAGTGCCGGGGCCGGGGGTCCTGAGCGAAGAGCGAGAGGTGAGGTGAGTATGTGATTTATTTTTTTTATGGCAGCAAAAGCAAAAGGGGCAAGTCGCAAGTGGCTATACGGAGCATCTTATGGGGCCATAACACTTGTGCAGCGCCAGCACTATAAGGGGCAGTGGCTGTGCGGAGCATCTTATGGGGCCATAACACTTGTGCAGCACCAGCACTATAAGGGGCAGTGGCTGTGCGGAGCATCTTATGGGGCCATAACACTTGTGCAGCACTATAAGGGGCAGTGGCTGTGCGGAGCATCTTATGGGGCCATAACTCTTGTGCAGTACTATGCAGTGGCTGTGCTCTATATATCCCTGTGCGGGCTGTGCTGTATATACCCCTGTGCGGGCTGCTGTATATATCCCTGTGCGGGCTGTGCTGTATATATCCCTGTGCGGGCTGTGCTGTATATACCCCTGTGCAGGCTGTGCTCTATATACCCCTGTGCGGGCTGTGCTCTATATACCCCTGTGCGGGCTGTGCTCTATATACCCCTGTGCGGGCTGTGCTCTATATACCCCTGTGCGGGCTGTGCTCTATATACCCCTGTGCGGGCTGTGCTCTATATACCCCTGTGCGGGCTGTGCTCTATATACCCCTGTGCGGGCTGTGCTCTATATATCCCTGTGCGGGCTGTGCTGGATATACCACTGTGTTGGCTGTGCTCTATATACCCCTGTGCGGGCTGTGCTCTATATATCCCTGTGCGGGCTGTGCTGGATATACCACTGTGTTGGCTGTGCTCTATATACCCCTGTGCGGGCTGTGCTGGATATACCACTGTGTTGGCTGTGCTCTATATACCCCTGTGCGGGCTGTGCTGGATATACCACTGTGCGGGCTGTGCTGGATATATCCCTGTGCGGGCTGTGCTGGATATATCCCTGTGCGGGCTGTGCTGGATATACCCCTGTGCGGGCTGTGCTGGATATACCCCTGTGCGGGCTGTGCTGGATATACCCCTGTGCGGGCTGTGCTGGATATACCCCTGTGCGGGCTGTGCTGTATATACCCCTGTGCGGGCTGTGCTGTATATATCCCTGTGCTGTATATATCCCTGTGCGGGCTGTGCTCTATATACCCCTGTGCGGGCTGTGCTCTATATATCCCTGTGCGGGCTGTGCTGGATATACCACTGTGCGGGCTGTGCTGGCACCCAACACCATGTTGCAGTGCAGGAGATTCCTGCAACAGTCCGAGGCGTATCTAGGGGAAGGTGGGGGGGGGGCCCATTTGGAAGTTCGCACCGGGGCCCATGACTTTGTAGTTACGCCACTGTGAGTCAGTACCAGCAATACTGTATGTATGCGATTTACATACTGCAGGCCAGAGCCCATACAGTGGACGCCACCTCCTTCATACACCTGTCTAGTGATGCGGCCGTCCAGTTGTAATAGCCTCGCTCAATACAAGTGTATGGAGCAAGGCCATGTCCACTATACGGGCTCTAGCCAGGAGTACACAACCGGTGAATCCTCGCAGCGCACAGTGCGTACGCTGGGGGGATTTATTAGTCTGCAGTCTCAGAGAGTGACTGCACACTTATCAATTTAAACCAGACAACTCCTTTAAATTGCAGATGTGGGTTTAATTTGCAGGTTAGTAGCGTTACTATCCCGCCCCGCACCTGCACGTAGCCAAACGCTGTGGGGAGAAAATGAACTTTATTTCCCCCAGCAGCGTTCCGGTTTCAGTCACACAGGGGTCGGCACCTGCATGGGTTCGGTCACCACTCAATCTATTGTTTAGACTCCTGAGACACAGCAAATGTTAAAACTGGGCAGCACGGTGGCTCAGTGGTTAGCATTGCTGCCTTGCTGTGCTGGAGTCCTGGGTTCAAGTCCCACCAAGGACAACATCTGCAAGGAGTTTGTATGTTCTCCCCGTGTTTGCGTGGGTTTCCTCCAGGTTCTCCGGTTTCCTCCCACACTCCAAAGACATACTGATAGGTAATTTAGATTGTGAGCCCCATTGGGGACAGCGATGATAATGTGTGCTAACTGTAAAGCGCTGCGGAATATGTTAGCGCTATATAAAAAAAAAAATAAAGATTATATTATATTATTTAAAAAACACTTAAAAACATGTATAAGAACATGGCGAATTAACCTCAATGAAAAGCACAAATGCTTTAAATGAGCCAAAGCATAACACACATTCAAATGTGGCATGATCAAAATTAGAAAAAATGTAAACAAGTATCGCTGCGAGCAGCTTCATCAGGGGAAGTTGTCAGAGGTGCAAATGTCAGAAAATAAATAGGTGAAGTAATCAGAAAAAAACACATTACTGGTATGAAGCACTGGTTCAATGGAACAGAAGGAGGTAGCCAGCCATCCTGAAGGAGCAATTATAACAATGAGACTACACAGATGTGATGACACATAGCAGCCGTAAATGAAGCTAAAAGGCAGCAGTGGAAAAGCAAAAATTAAAGCAAAAACACAAAAAGCACGATGCCTCCAAAAGGGGTATAAATCATTTGTGTAGTGTGCCCATGCAGAAGCTAAATGTAAAGATACAAATTCAGTGGCTGTCTGCAAGAGTAAAAGACATAAGACTCATTGCTTAAAGGAGATAGAATATCCTGATGAAGCTGCTCGCAGCAGCGATACGCGTGGGGCTGTCCCCACACCTATTTCTTATTGGGACTTTATGCTTACTTCGGCTCTATACATGAGCCTCTCTTGATCCGAACAGGCAGCCGCAACATCATCAGACAGCCAGCTACATCATCAGACAGCCAGCTACATCATCAGACAGCCAGCTACATCATCAGACAGCCAGCTACATCATCAGACAGCCAGCTACATCATCAGACAGCCAGCTACATCATCAGACAGCCAGCTACATCATCAGACAGCCAGCTACATCATCAGACAGCAAGTTACATCATCAGACAGCCAGCTACATCATCAGACAGCCAGCTACATCATCAGACAGCCAGCTACATCATCAGACAGCCAGCTACATCATCAGACAGCCAGCTACATCATCAGACAGCCAGCTACATCATCAGACAGCCAGCTACATCATCAGACAGCCAGTTACATCATCAGACAGACAGCTACATCATCAGACAGCCAGCTACATCATCAGACAGCCAGCTACATCATCAGACAGCCAGCTACATCATCAGACAGCCAGCTACATCATCAGACAGCCAGCTACATTCATCAGACAGACAGCTACATTCATCAGACAGCCAGCAACATCATCAGACAGCCAGCTACATCATCAGACAGCCAGCTACATCATCAGACAGCCAGCTACATCATCAGACAGCCAGCTACATCATCAGACAGACAGCTACATCATCAGACAGACAGCTACATCATCAGACAGCCAGCAACATCATCAGACAGCCAGCTACATCATCAGACAGACAGCTACATCATCAGACAGACAGCTACATCATCAGACAGACAGCTACATCATCAGACAGCCAGCAACATCATTAGACAGCCAGTTACATCATCAGACAGCCAGCTACATCATCAGACAGCCAGCTACATCATCAGACAGACAGCTACATAATCAGACAGACAGCTACATCATCAGACAGACAGCTACATCATCATACAGCCAGCTACATCATCAGACAGCCAGTTACATCATCAGATAGCCAGCTACATCATCAGACAGCCAGCAACATCATCAGACAGACAGCTACATCATCAGACAGACAGCTACATTCATCATACAGCCAGTTACATCATCAGACAGCCAGTTACATCATCAGACAGCCAGTTACATCATCAGACAGCCGGCTACATCATCAGACAGCCGGCTACATTCATCAGATAGCCGGTTACATCATCAGATAGCCGGTTACATCATCAGATAGCCAGTTACATCATCAGACAGCCAGCTACATCATCAGACAGCCAGTTACATCATCAGACAGACAGCTACATCATCAGACAGACAGCTACATTCATCAGATAGCCGGTTACATCATCAGATAGCCAGTTACATCATCAGACAGCCGGCTACCTTTCCCTTTTGCATTCTTCTGCACCTTCAGATTATACACCACAGGTTGTATACATCATATAGTTTTGGGATTTTTTACCATCTACATCTAACCAGGCTTTCCAGACCTGGAGATAAACACACGCTTTGCGGTCTGGATCCAAATCCACTGTTCACATTACATCTTACAGATGCCCAGAGCATGTGCTGCTATTTCTGGGTTTAATACTATTGGGAGCAGGATGTTTCAGTTTATTCATTCTACTTGTTGTATACATGTTTTCTAATTTTCATCATGCCCCATTTTGTGAATGTGTCTGTTTTGCTTTGCATTTTATACTGTGGATATCTTGCGGCTAATAAATAGCATATGTGCTTTTCATTGCTTGGCCATTTGGTTCATTGTTGATAATGTCCCACAGCATTCCATCTTTAGGGGTGTGGTTTATTCGCTATGTTCTTATACATCTTTTTAAAGTGGTTTTAATGGTTGCTGTGTCTCAAGTGTCTAAATATTAATAAAGATTTCTATTTTTCGCCATTATTATGTGACTGTGCACACCATTTATTAGTTGGTCTTTCTCCTCTCCACTTCCTGGTTCTTATCCATACTAGGTGTTGCACCCCATTATTATATTTGTATCTTTTTCTACCATATATGGTAGTGCGCCCTCTCCCCTTCCTTGTTTACCTCTCTTCCAGAGCGGCAGCTGTAGCCAGACCCCCAGTCATAACTGACACTGGCTCTGCATTGGGGCCGGCTGTCCGTCAGGCCCGGGGTCACGTTTTCAGCTGCCTCTGTGTATTCAGTGCCTGAACCGGCGCCGCCCCCGTGACTGAAACCGAATGCTGCCAGTGGGAACAAATTTAATTTTTTCTCTGCAAGACTGTGTGCAAGCATCGGGCAGGTTAGTAACGCTATTAACCTGCAGATTAACCACATATCATGCAAAACTGAGGCCATATATCAACACCATCCAGACACACTGCTCAATTAAAATGGACTGGGGCTAACTATAAAACTACTCTGTGGTCCGATAAATCAAAAGACGATTTTTTTTTATGAGAACCTCTGACATCACCTCCTGAAGACTCAAGAGAAAAGAAACCATCCGGCTTCTCCGAGCATAACTCCAAAGCCTGCACCTCCAATGGTCTAAGGTTGTAATAGTGCTTATGGCATGGGCAGCTTACAGATTTAGAAAGGCACCATCACTGCTGACTATGATATCGAAGTTTTAGAACAACATGCTTCCATCCTGACAATGTCTATTTCAGGGAAGGCTTTGCATATTACAGCAAGACAATGCTAAGCCACGTTCTGTGTCTATCACAATAATAATCTTTATTTTATATAGCGCTAACATATTCCGCAGCGCGTAAAGCACTGTCCCCAATGGGGCTCACACTCTTTCAGTATGTCTTTGGAAAGTGGGAGGAAACCGGAGTACCCGGAGGAAACCCACGCAAACACGGGGAGAACATACATATTCCTTGCAGTTGTTGTCCTTGGTGGGATTTGAACCCAGGACTCCAGCGCTGCAAGGCTGTAGTGCTAACCACTGAGCCACCGTGCTGCCCGCAACAGTGTGGCTTTGCAGAGGAAGAGTTTGGATGATGAACTGGCCGCCTGCAGTCCTTTCACCAGTAAAAAATATTTGGCACACCACCATGGAGCTAAAACAAAACTGGTAAAGACAACCTAATTCTGTTGAGCAGCTAAAATCCTACATCAGACAAAAATGGGACAACATTCTTCACCCAAGACTCCGGCAATTTGTCTCCTCACTTCCCAGACATTTACAGACTGTTGAAAAAAAGAAGGAATGCTGCACAATAGTAGACGGACATGACCCTGTCCCAACTGTTTTGAGATGTGTTGTGGCCATCAATTTCTAAATTAGTAATTTTTCCAATTTGAAAAAATAAGGAACTCTCAACATTGAATATGTGGTCTATAGACTCAATTCATTAAAGTTTTTACACCAGTATTATGACTTAAAAAGTTTTGAAAAGTTTCTTAATTTTGGTGCAGTTGGCAACTGCGCAAAAATAATCACTCATTTCGTTGCCATTTTTACCCAGATATCACAAAGTGGGTGGAGCTGTGGCAGGATGGAGGTGTGACAACCGCCGCTGGTCAAAATCGCTACAACACAAATCTTACTCCTGCAGTGAGTGGAATAGGATTTATGGCGAGGATGACAAATTGTGTACCCCACTTGTCCAGCGCTTCTAATGCTTGAAGAGTCATACGCTTCTTCATGAATTGGGAGCATCTGACTCCAGCCCATCTCTTCATCAAGACCAGCATGAACTCCGCTGGTTGTGATGTATCAGGCCAAAACTTCTGTTGTGAATAAAATATGGCTATAAGAGATATCCAAATCATTGCATTCTTGTTTTCTTTACATTTTATGCATCAAACCTTTTTTTTCATATAGTTTGGCTATAAATAAATATTAAATCTAATTCTGTTTCATTTTTTTATTTGTCAAGGTATTTTTTTTTTACAGCGAGCCATTGTTTGCTTGGGTTTCCTTTGCGTTCTCAGGTTTTCTCCCACACTCCAAAAACATACTGATAGGAAATTTAGATTATAAGCCCCAATGGGGACAGCGATGAAGATATCTGTAAATCCCTGATAATGTCTGGAATTAATGGTTCTATATAAGCAAGTATAATAAATGTTAATAATTGATCATTTTTTTCCAGAAAAGAATGTTACTCTGTCACTTATTGTTATGAAATCTACATTGACCGATCTGAGATGATTTTATCATTCCAACTATAGATATCGTTACCCAAAATGAATTGTAATTACTTTATGTTGAATATAAGGGTATGTGCACACGTTGCGGATTCGTGTGCGGATTTTTCTGCGCAGATTCTGAAAAATCCGCAGGTAGAACGCCCTGCATTTTACCTGCAGATTTACCGCGGTTTTTGTGCGGATTTCACATGCGTTTTCACATTTGGGGATTCCAATTATGGAACAGGTGTAAAATGCTGCGGAATCCACACAAAGAATTGTCATGCTGCGGAAAAGACACCGCAGCATTTCCGCATGTTTTTTCTGCAGCATGTACACAGCGGATTTGGTTTTCCATAGGTTTACATGGTACTGTAAACCGCATGGGAAAACTGCTACTAATTCGCAGCGTCAAATCCGCTGCGGATCCGCAGCCAAATCCGCACCGTGTGCACAGACCCTAAAGTGGAGTATTTTGTTCCAGAAAACTATCTGATATTTATAAGTTCTGTAAACAGTTTATTAAATTGCATTGTTCGTCTTTTTTTTTCTAAATGCTTTTACCTGTAAAATCATATTTGTTAATATGACCTTCAAAAATGTCTTTTGCTTTGAGAGGCAAAGTAAAATCACAGCACATAAAAATTGGAGGCAATAAGTCTTTAACAACAAAAGTCCATACAAAGCTGGAGTATCACAAACACAAGTGTACATAGAAATAGACTGTTTCAGAACATTGTATTGTAAGGTTTATGTGAAGGATTTGTCTGCTATATGTACTCTGAGTATGTTGCTTAATGATCAAGACAGCTTATATTGTTATTCCGTAGCAATCTTGTCTGGGTTTTAGATTTTGTTTATCAGATAAATTCATTTCTGTTTGAATATTGTGTTTCATTTGTTTGGTGGTTTTGAATACCCTATTCAATAAGTCAGGCCAAAAAAAAAACCAAATATATTTACTGTGTGTGTGTATATAAATTGGTTTGTGTGTGTATGTATAGTGGAATAATATATATATATATTTTTTTTTATTATTTTTTTTTTTTACTTTTAAAACAGCAGTTACATCCCCTTAATTTTTGGGTTTTAAATATGATTTTAATGAATTATTATTTGCTTTTCAGAAACCCGGAATGGACCTTGCAGATACCTACATAACATTTGTGCGGCAAAACCAAGATATCTTGCGGGAAAAAGTCAATGAGGAAATATACATAGAAAAGTTATTTGATGTAAGTAGTTTTTGTTTGTTATGTTATGCAGGGATGTATGACTGCTATTGCGTACAATTTTTATCCTTTTGCACCTATTTATCACCTTGGGTACTCAAATTAAATCTTGAATAATGCTTCAATGTATCTGTTTACATTAAATTAAAAACTACATACTTGTACTCTTAAGGGTCCTATGTTAGCAGCTACTCCAAAATTTTACCTATATATACATTACTGTGTAAATGTTTGAGGAAGATATTGAAAAATACTACACAATGAGGCCCTGAAGAAGTGTGGACGAAACACGCGTCGGGTCTGAGGGACACAGGACAGACCCCTGTACTCTGTAAGTTTATTATACTCATTCTTTGCATCCTATTGCCCCATTGCGGTTTTTTATTGGTCCTTGGCAAAAAAATCATACTAACCATCACCAGCATAGATCAACAATCCTTTGGCACTCTAACATTTTTCTTATACTACTCATGATTACTCATGTGACTTGTCAAGCACTTTTATTGTATGCACTGGCACTTTAGAATACTATACAGTGACTTTACAGTGTACAGTGACTAATCATAATAATTGAGATTCAATAATTATATTTACCATTATATTGAGCGATCATTGCACATAATTTTTTTATGAATTTATCTATGAAATTGTTCCCATTTATTTATTTATGATTGAATGCTTAATATTACTAATGTTATTACAGAGGGGGTTTGTACCATTCAAGTGTCTCTCACACTAGAGGCATCTGTTTTTTAATATTTTGTTTCATGTTTAATTTGATATAATGCAAATTGATATTTTAGTAATTCTTGCCTGTGTTCACATCCTTACTACTCCGTTAAGGCTGAGTCACACATAATGATATCATTAACGATATCGTTGCAACGTCACGCTTTTGGTGACGTAGCAACGATCCCGCTAACGATCTCGTCGTGTGACAGCGACCAACGATCAGGCCCCTGCTGGGAGATCGTTGGTCGTTGGGGAATTATCAGGACCATTTTTTGGTCGCTAATCACCCGCTGTCATCGCTGGATCGGCGTGTGTGACGCCGATCCAGCGATGTGTTCACTTGTAACCAGGGTAAATATTGGGTTACTAAGCACAGGGCCGCGCTTAGTAACCCGATATTTACCCTGGTTACCACTGTAAAAGTTAAAAGAAAAAACAGTACATACTCACATTCTGATGTCTGTCACGTCCCCCGCCGGCGTCCACAGGGTTAAAACTGCTATCGGCAGGAGCGCTGCTAATGCACACGCTGCTGCCGAGAGCTTCCCTGCACTGACTGTGTCAGCGCCGGGTGTAAAGCAGAGCACAGCGGTGACGTCACCGCTGTTACTGCCGGCGCTGACACATTCAATGTAGGAAGCTCTCTGCAGCAGCTTGTGCATTAGCAGCGCTCTTGCCGAAAGCAGTTTTAACCCTGTGGACGCCGGCAGGGGACGTGACAGACATCAGAATGTGAGTATGTAGTGTTTTTTTTTTTTTACTTTTACAATGGTAACCAGGGTAAATATCGGGTTACAAAGCGTGGCCCTGCACTTAGTAACCCGATGTTTACCCTGGTTACCCGGGTGCTGCAGGGGGACTTCGGCATAGTTGAAGACCGTTTCAACGATGCCGAAGTCGTTCCCCTGATCGTTGGTCGCTGGAGAGAGCTGTCTGTGTGACAGCTCCCCAGCGACCACACAACGACTTACCAACGATCACGGCCAGGTCGTATCGCTGGTCGTGATCGTTGGTAAGTCGTTTAGTGTGACTCCAGCTTTACTCCCCTATTGGGGGAACTTAGTATAGCCTGATTTACACAGTGAGAATTCTTTAAAAAAAAAATAGAAGCATTAGTAATGAAGGAGCAAAAGAGAAATCTAAATCAAATCAATATATGGCATGGACACCCACACAGGCTCAATAATAAGATCAGGGCTCTCTGGAAGCCATATCATCACTTCCTTTCCACTTGTTCTTCTATATCCTGAGGATAGTACTTAAAGTAGTTATCCATAGCAAAACAAAAGCCTCTGAGAAATAAAAATGGCCTAGATGACTAAAGGATGAACTATAGTTTGGCCAACAGCCATCTAATGTGTATGAGGAAGCAAGCCCCAGGGACTGTAACATGAATCAGTTAATCGGGTCAGCATCTGACTCGTTGTTCCCCTGCAGCCTATATGGAGCCTGTTGCATACAATTGTCCTTCTGCGAATTCACTGCCAGGGTGCTCACAAACTTCTTTATAGTCCATGAGCCGGGCCAGATATCGGTACCACCCGGAGTGACTAATTTTCTTTGGTATTTTTAGGTAGATGCATGTCTGTAGTTTATTTTTTGATATGATAGCCCTTACATATACGTAGCTTATTAACCCCTTCAGCCCTAGGCCTATTTGTACCCAAGTGCCTAAGCCAATCTGACCTGTGCCACTTCATGGGCTAATAACTTTGGAACGCTTTCACCTATCCAAGCCATTCTGAGATTGTTTTCTCGTGACATATTGTACTTCACGTCAGTGCTAAATGGGAGTCAATATATTTTACCTTTCTATATAAAAAAATGCTAAATATTCGGAAATTTTGGAAAAATCGGCAATTTTTTAACTTTGAAATTCTCTGCTTTTTACAAAAATACTGATACCCCCCATAATAGTTATTAATTTACACTCCCCACATGTTTACTTCATATTGGCATCATTTTGAAAATGAAACCTTATTGTTTTACGACGTAATAGGGCTTATAGTTTTATGCGCAATTTTTCACATTTACAGCAAAACCCACTTTTCAAAGGACCAAGTCACTTCTGAAGTCACTTTAAGGGGCTTACATAACAGAAACCACCCATAAATTACCCCATTTTGCAAACTACACCCCTCAAGCTGTTCAAAACTCATTTTTAAAAACTGTTAACCCTTTAGGTGTTCCACAGGAATTTTAGCAGAATGAAGGCGAAATTTCAAAATTTCATTTTTTTTCCAGATATTACATTGTAATCCAATTTTACCTGCAACCTAGCAAGGGTTAACGGCAAACCCAAACTTGGTTACCCTAATTCTGCAGTTTATAGAAACACCCCACATGTACTCGTAAACTAAAGTATGGGCACACAGCACAGCTCAACACGGAAGGAGCGCTATGTGGTTTTTGGGTGGCGGATTCACTGGAAGAAATCTAGGGGGCCATGTCACATTTGAAGGCTGCCTGAGGTACCCCCACAGTGGAAACCCCAAAAAGTGACCCTATTTTGGAAACTACACCCCCAAGGAATCTTTTAGGGGGTATAGTGACCACTTTGACCCAACCAGTGTTTCACAGTAGTTGGAAACACTTGGTTGAGAAAATGGAAAAAGTGAATTTTTTACATGAAGGTGTCATTTTAGGCTCATTTTTTTATTTTTAAGAGGTGTACCAGCAAAAAATGCACCCCACTATTTGTTCACCAATCTCTCCCGAACACAACAACACCCGATATGTTGTCGTACACTGCAGTATTGGGGAACGGCAGGCCTCGGAAGGGAAGGAGCGCCAAATGACTTTTGGAGTGCAAATTTTACTGGAAGAAATCTAGGGGGCTATGTCACATTTGAAGACACCCTGAGGTGCCCCAACACACGCACACACACTGACACATACACGTTCTGTGCTGAACAGGACTCTCCGGTCTTCTCTGCAGAGCTCCTATCTCCCTCTGTAGAGGCTGACACCTCCCAGGCTTGTGACTGATCACATGGCCGTGACATCACCACAGGTCCTGTAGTCCTGTACTGTGTGCTGCTGCTGGTAAGGAACTTGTGGAGAGAGGGGGAACAGTCACCTAGCACCAGCGCTCCCAGCTCTAAGAACGAGCGCCTCATGAAGGTGGGCCCCTGCCTCCTCCTTCCCTGCGCGGCGGCCTTTCCCCCCGGCGGCTGTATTCGGCGTATAAGACAACCGCCCTCTTGGAGCCATGTTTTTCATGGCTAAAAAGTCGTCTTATACGCCAGGAAATACGGTAAATAAAATTTTAATGTTTTTCTTTGTGTTTGCAGGTGTTTACTGACTATCTAACGGCATGATGGAAGTACCAGCAAGGAAGAAATCACGGATCGACTGTATCATACACTGCTCTAATGATGACAGCGATGATCTGGCGTCCCTTAAGGATTTGGACTCCTGGAAAACATTGCTTAGGGCTGCAGAGATCAGGCAGCATGAATCAGTCCTGGTAGCAGCTAAGGGCCTTGAAGAAGGAGAAATACCACACATACAATATCACCGTAAATGTCGTAGTATCTTTACAATGAAGAAGTCACTGGATTCTATCCTTGGCAAGGGTGTCAATGTCGAAACAGCAAGCAAAATCTCCATGAGGAAGCTACCGAGGGGTGCCCCCAGTGATAGCAGGGTGTATGCCAAAGTATGTATCTTCTGTGAGAAGTCAAGCAAGTACCTAAAAGGAAAACAAACAAGGGAGCCAATTGTCCAGTGTGTTGAGCTACGAGCAGATGAGACGATCCGCAGAGCAGCGATAAGGAAAGGCACACAGAGAATACTTGGTTTACTTAGCAGAGACCTTGTTGCTGCAGAGGGGCACTACCACAAGTCGTGCTACAAACTATTCACAAAAGATGATTCCCAAGTGGCCTGTAGGTCTAGTGCAGCTGAAAATCAGGTCGAAAGCGAGGAAGTACGCTACGAAGAGGCAGAGAAAGAGGCCCTTGAAGAACTCTTCTTGTATATAAGGACTAAATTGTTCCCAAACCCAGAAGTACTGCCTATGATAAACCTCACATCTAGGCTTGAGAGATTAATGATATCCCGTGGTATCATCCAACTGAAACCATCGACAAAGAAACATGTTCGACGAAAACTTGAAACAGAGATTGGGGAATCACTCCGCTTTCTCTCAGATGAGAAAGGTAAGCTTCTAGTCTATCCATGTAGCCTATCAATGGACGACCTTGTCCGGCAAGTACACAGCATGACAAAAGATCTGCAAGAAGCAAGAGCTGCTAACTCTGGAGATATCGTAACCAAAGCAGCAATGCAGCTAAGGAATGAGATCAAGAAGCAAGATGTGAGTCAGCCATGGCCTCCCAATACAGATCAGAATGTCGTTCCTGCATTAGTCACTCAATTCCTGCAAACCCTGCTTACAGGAGATTGTGAGTGCCAAACTACCTGTGAAAGAGCTCAACGTCTTGCCACATCCTTCGGCAGTGACTTGGTTTTTGCTGTTACCAATGGAAAGACAAAGCCACCAAAGCACGTACTGCTATCCTTTGCAGTTAAGTCTTTGACCGGCAATACAGAACTGATTCGAACTCTGAATCGTCTTGGCCACTGTGTGTCATATTCAATGGCTGAGGAGATCGATACAGCCCTTTGTATCCAGAAGTTGGAATGTTCAAAGGATGACATCCCAATGCCAGCAAGTATCTACCCAGGTGTGTTCACAACCCTGGCCTGGGATAACATTGACAGACTTGAGGAGACACTAAGTGGAGCAGGTACATCTCATAGAGTCAATGGCATTGCTGTTCAGTCCAATGTTGCATGCTCTGTGACAAAGAAAGTCCTGCCAGATGTAACCAAGTCGAAGAAAAGAAGCATAACTCTGACAGAATTAATGCTACCGATATACAATGTTGGGCAGCGGGGAGAGCCACCCAGGATTGAGACTTCGAATGTTAACACTACCAAGGAGGTCCAGGATTCAAAAACCAAAAACCATATCTGGCTTCTGGCTAGAATGTCAGACCATGAGGATCAGACCACCAGCAGTTGGACTGGGTTCAACATAAAAATCCGCAGCGACATTGTAGTGGCCCAGGACACTGTAAGCTACCTGCCCACTATCAATGCTCCTGCAACAGCCATGTCCACTGTGAATGAAGTCTTGGAGCAAACACATGCCATCATGCAGACCCTGAAGCTTAACAGAATTGTGTGTGTGTTTGATCAAGCACTCTATGCCAAAGCTGCCGAGGTTATCTGGAAACAGGAGAAGTTCAAGAACATTATAATTAGAATGGGTGTCTTCCACACAATCTGTAATCTCCTCTCTATCATAGGGAACAGATTTCAGGATGCAGGCCTTAGAGATCTGTGTGTTGAATCCGGTGTAATCGCTGAAGGATCAGTGTCTGGAGTGATGGACGGCCGGAGGTACAACAGAGCAGTGAGACTACACAAGCTGGTCTATGAAGCACTTATGAGGCTTGCATGGAAAAACTTCCTTCCATGGCTAGAAGAAAACCATGCAAGGGACCTTCACCATCTGGATGAAACACTGAAGAACATCACAAACTTTCGCATCAGTGTGTCGCAGGGATCCTTCGAAAAGCTCTTGGATAATGAATCTTGCACACTTACCCTGAAGCTCTTTCAAGTTTATCTTGAGACCCTCAGAAATGAACAACTCTCAGCATTCTGGATGTCATACTTGGACATGGTCGAGACCATGCTGGCCCTGGTTCGAGCTTCAAGAGAAGGCAACTGGATGCTTCACCTAGGAGCAATCCGACAGATGATACCATGGTGTTTTGCCTATGACAAGGTCAACTATGCCCGATACCTAACCTATTACTATGCCACAATGTCTCGGCTGCCCATAGAACACCCAGAGGTCCATGAATACTTCATGCAAGGTGGCTTTTCGGTCCAGATCGGTAGCAAGAATCCTTTTGGACGAATTCCTGTGGACCAGACCATTGAAGAGACAATCAACAAAGACACCCAGACACCAGGGGGCACAAAAGGCTTCAGCCTCAAAGTTGGAGCTGTTTCCAGGTTCTACCTGACATCAGAGTACCGCAGTATGTACTTGAGGCAGCTGAGGGCCCTGGTAGGCCAACAATATACTGACTTCAGCCATTCAGACCTACAGGTGTCTAGGATTAGAAGAGATGAAGCCGATGTCCAATCTTTCGTTCAACTGCTGGAGACAGGTTGGGTGAACCCCTTCAACAAAGAGCATAATGGTGAACTTATCAGTTTGTCAACAGCGACTGTAGCACCACCAGATGTAGCCAAAGACCTTCAAGGGGCATACAGTATAGGAGAGGATGCATATCAAACATTCAAGGATGAGCGTTTGGGTACCGATAAGCCAACTACATTGTTTCATGACAAGATGACGAAGAACAAACTTAAAACGTTCTCTAACATCCAAATGAAGACACGCAGACAAGGTCTTGGCAAGGAGGTAATTTTGAAGGCTGACAGAAACCTATTTGGCCAGATGATACTTGTAGCTGAGAACAGAAAGCTACAAATGAGTGATGTCTTGACTCATCCCCTGGGTCCATTGCCATGGGCACTTGCCAATGGTGATGGGTCTATCCGCAAGACCAACAAGGCTGCCCTCGCAAGGGAGTTGGAGAGGAATGCTCGTCCTGCAGAAGTGATCCCCGAGCCCTCTGCAACCATCATTGATGGGATGAGCCTGGTTCAGAAACTGAAGGGAAACAATGCAACATTTGGCCAGCTAGCAGGCACAGCAATGAGTCGCGCTATCCATGAGGGTGCTAAGAGCAAGCGCATTGATATTGTCTTTGACGTCTACAAGGAGACATCCATCAAAGATACAGAAAGAGTCAACAGATATGAAGGCACAGGGATCCATTTCAAGAACATTCAACATGGGCACAACATCCAGCAGTGGAAAAAGCTTCTAAGTAGTTCCTCCAACAAGGCAAGTCTCATAAAGTTTCTGGTAGAAGAATGGAAGGCGAAACACCACAGGGAGAAGCTTGAGGAGAAGGAGCTGTATGTCACATGTGAGCAGCTCTGCTTTAAGATCACCAAAGAACAGTGGGAAGAGGCTGCTGACCTTAAGTCAAATCAAGAAGAAGCAGACACACGCCTCCTTCTCCATGCTCTTCATGCAGCAGAATCTGGTTACAAGTCGGTCATCATCACTTCGGAGGATACTGATGTCATGGTCCTGTGTCTGGGCATGTGCCACAAAATCCCATCCCACCTGTTCCAGAAATGCGGTACACAGAACCGGACAAGATTCCTGGATATCACCACTCTGAGCCGAACATTGGGAGGCAGCGTATGTGATTCATTGATTGGTATGCATGCATTTACAGGCTGTGACACCGTCAGTGCATTCGCTGGCCGTGGGAAGATGACGACACTCAAGCAGTTGAAGATGAACAAGACATACCAGGATGCCTTTCAGGAAGTTGGTCGTTCATGGGAAGTGTCTACCGAACTTTTTGAGAAGTTACAGGAAATCACCTGCCACATGTACCTGCCAACTACCCAAACAACTGAGGTAAACAGGCTCCGTTATCAGCTGTTCTGTGCCAGACGTGGAGTGGTAGAGTCAAGTCAACTCCCTCCTTGCCAGGACTGCCTTTTCATGCATGCACTGCGTGCAAACTACCAGGCTGCGATCTGGAGGAGAAGTCTGCAGAGCCAGCCATGGGTTGCAAACCCAACAGACTGCGGTTGGATGATAGATAACGACGGAAAGCTTGTTGTCAAGTGGATGCAAGGGGCACCAGCACCAGAAGCTATTATACAGCTACTGTCCTGCAAGTGTGTGCGGTCATGTGAACTTCCTCAGTGTACTTGCCTCAGCAATGGCCTGAAGTGCACAGACATGTGCAGATTACAGACATGCCAGAACAAGGGTACTGAAGACGAGCCAGTAGAACAACAGTCAGATTCAGAGTCCGATGTTGAAGATATTATGGAGTAACATATATATATATATATATATATATATATATATATATATATATATATATATATATATATATATATGCACATGACATGTTCAGTGTGTATTTACATAACTTGGATTAAATTTTGTTACAAATACTACATCTAGTCACTCCGGGTGGTACCGATATCGTCATATTTGGTTCTTGGCTCATGCTAAAATTCCTGTGGAACACCTAAAGGGTTAACAGTTTTTAAAAATGAGTTTTGAACAGCTTGAGGGGTGTAGTTTGCAAAATGGGGTAATTTATGGGTGGTTTCTGTTATGTAAGCCCCTTAAAGTGACTTCAGAAGTGACTTGGTCCTTTGAAAAGTGGGTTTTGCTGTAAATGTGAAAAATTGCGCATAAAACTATAAGCCCTATTACGTCGTAAAACAATAAGGTTTCATTTTCAAAATGATGCCAATATGAAGTAAACATGTGGGGAGTGTAAATTAATAACTATTATGGGGGGTATCAGTATTTTTGTAAAAAGCAGAGAATTTCAAAGTTAAAAAATTGCCGATTTTTCCAAAATTTCCGAATATTTTGCATTTTTTTATATAGAAAGGTAAAATATATTGACTCCCATTTAGCACTGACGTGAAGTACAATATGTCACGAGAAAACAATCTCAGAATGGCTTGGATAGGTGAAAGCGTTCCAAAGTTATTAGCCCATGAAGTGGCACAGGTCAGATTGGCTTAGGCACTTGGGTACAAATAGGCCTAGGGCTGAAGGGGTTAATAAGCTACGTATATGTAAGGGCTATCATATCAAAAAATAAACTACAGACATGCATCTACCTAAAAATACCAAAGAGAATTAGTCACTCCGCTTGGTACCGATATCGTCAAATTTGGTTCTTGGCTCATGGACTATTAGCGGTTATGGAAAGAGGCAGACTGCAGAGAATTCAGCGAGTAAAGGGGGCAAAAGGGGCAGCTAAATATAGAGGAGAACAGAGCTGGCTGCAGAGAAGTATGCCAGTGAGCATCACTGACAGTGACATGAGAGGGCTGCAAGGGAGGAGAAGTGCTACTGGGAACAGCACTACAGGGAACAGGCATGTCAGAGTGGTCCATGCTTGTTATTGACAAGTTGAGACTATAATAATTTTCAAGAGGACAGACTGTGAGTACAGTTGGATAGGTCAGAAACCATAAGGCCTCTTTCACACTTCAGTCTTTTTGTTTCAGTCAAAATCCGTCGTTTAGGAAAAAAACGGATCCAGCGAATTTGCCCTCTGGATCCTTCCTTTTCTCATAGACTTGTATTAGTGACGGATTACAACGAATGGCGTCACGTTTCGTCCGTCGTGCGCTGGATCCGTCGGAATTTGTTTATTCGTTGTCTGGAGAGGACGGACAAAGTAACGTTTTTGTCTGCGTCGAAAAGCTGGACAGCGACAGATCCTGCGGCATCCGGCATTGGCTAAAATGGAAGCCTATGGGTGCTGGATCCGTAGCTGTCTGTCAAATGACGGAATCCAGCGACGGATTCTGTTTTTTTACACTGAGCAGGCTCCAAATCTGTATTTAGCAGCCAATTGGCCAGACAGCCCCAAATCTATATAAACCTGCCATGTGGCTTCATTCCTCAATGTGCCAGCAAGAAGCAGACAAGCAAGAAGCCTGCCAGCAACCTGCCAGATGCATAGATGGTCACAATATTTGCTAGAACTCCTTCCATTTCTGCCACTTGCTCTACAACCTCTCAAAGATGGGGTGTTAAAACACTCAATATATAGGTTTTTATTATTTTCCAGTAGCCAATCACGTTTGGGAGCCTCCCATTTGAAGATATGAAAAAATGGAACCGTCGAAAAAACGGATGCAACGGACCAAGGTTTTTCGACGAATCCGCTATACGGATCCGTAAAAAAAACAGATCCGTTGTTTCCATTTTTCACTGTTTTTGACGGATTTTGACTGACGCCAGAAGACTGAAGTGTGAAAGAGGCCTAGCCAACTAGATGCAGTGATAGATACTGAGCATGGAGTTAGGGATGTGTGTGGTACAATGAATCATGGTAAATGTACACCATGTTCCAAATTATTATGCAACTTACATTTTTCTCGGATTTTCCTAAATGGTCAGTGCAAATGACAGTGAGTCTAATAAAAGTCATCACCCGTTAGAGTATACATCGAATTTTATTGAAGAAACCTCCCAATGATAACAGTATAATCTCCAAAATGAATAAAAACTCAAAATGCACTGTTCCAAATTATTAGGCAGAGTGGAATTTCTAAACATTTGATATGTTTTAAATAACTGAAAATGCTCATTTGTGGAATTTGCAGCATTAGGAGGTCACATTCACTGAACAAAAAAGCTATTTGACTCCAAAACATCCTAACAGGCCAAGTTACATGTTAACATAGGAACCCCTCTTTGATATCACCTTCACAATTCTTGCATCCATTGAACTTGTAAGTTTTTGGAGAGTTTCTGCTTGTATTTCTTTGCATGAAGTCAGAATAGCCTCCCAGAGCTGCTGTTTTGATGTGAACTGCCTCCCACCCTCATAGATCTTTTGCTTGATGATACTCCAAAGGTTCCCTATAGGGTTGAGGTCAGGGGAAGATGGTGGCCACCCCATGAGTTTATCTCCTTTTATGCCCCTAGCAGCCCATGACTCAGAGGTATTCTTTGCAGCATGAGATGGTGCGTTGTCATGCATGAAGATGATTTTGCTCCTGAAGGCACATTTCTGCTTTTTATACCATGGAAGAAAGTTGTCAGTCAGAAACTCTCAGAAAAACAAAAATCCAATATTGTCTGTAGGTCATAAGGAATCAAGAGTATAAAACAAGTGACCTAAACTCCTTTTTGATATAGTAGATAAAACATACCTTTATTCAATATCATTAAAACCATGGAAAACAACCACAAAACATACACACATAATAGACAACTGTGCTCTCTAGATATAGCCCTATAACACACCCTATTGATCCCTACCTGACAGCGGAGGTTGGCACCCTACTATATATCGAGACTGGCGCCCCCGCTCACCGTAGGCTTACCCTAAAGCTCCTGTTTTAACCCTAGGTTGGTGTACCATTTGGGCTATCAATTGCTCAACAGGAGGATAGAGATAGGATAAAACCAGTTTTTGGCTATAGCTTACCTACAGAAAGGGCAGTGTCAGGGTGAGAGACACAGTTAGAAAAGTGCAAAAAGTTCAAAAAATTGTGCAAAGTGAACATAAATATCCTGCTAGACTGCTCCCTATTACTCAAATGTCTGCCTAGCTGTGGGGGTTGACGCCCTACTGTGCAGCGGATATGGCGCCCCCACTCACCGACGGCTGTCCCTAGGGGGCCCTATATATAGCTATGCAGGCAAGCTAAATGATACATTGGAGCCCATATCAATGATTAGATATACTATAAATCATTTTAGATAGACCTAGTCCACCAATTAGTATCAATATTGATAAAATATATAGCTGCTAGCAAGGAAGGATACTTATCATTTTATGATGTCATAGACGCCTCTACGCGTTTCACCTTCTCGGATCATCAGGAGGCTATTGATATATGGATGCTTCATGGAGTCATCCACTCTATCCCACATATATAGATTTTCCCACCCTCAGTAGGCGGACTTAATTAGTGGACCTAGAGGATTGGCTTTCAGATCCACATATTGTCTCCACTAAGGAGCCATTATTAGCACATATCAATTATACGTCTCAGGTAGTTCCCCACTAAGTGTGCGCCATATTTCTGTGGCGCTTATAGATCCTTATGCCCTTATTTACTGCCGATAAGAATTACCTCTGGTGCCCTCATTCATTGGCGCTGTTGTTGGCGTGCGTTCCAGCTGGAGCGCATGTTGGCCCACCTGCAGCAATGTACCTGACCGGAACTCAATCCTGCATACCCGGAAATACAAACCCAGCAGTGCACATGCCCGAGATTAGCATAGCGCTCTGTCAGAATTGGGGATTGCGCATGTCCGGACGATCGGTTGCTATGCGACAGATGCCAGAGAACATTTTACTATGCTGCACATCGCGCATGCCCGGAAATCAGGTAGCGTCTGCCACATCTAGGGAATGCACTTGTGCGGACATTCGGTTGCTATGCAACGGGCAGCAAAGAACTAATCTCTGCGCTACATGGCCATGATTACTTATAAAGCTGCATATATCGATATTAGCCCAAGTGCCCTGTTGTTTGCAAACCCAGACATATCATTGCTAAGCGACGGTCAGCCAAAACTGGCACTGCACCAGGAGTCTTTGTGGCACACAATACTTATAGAGTAGCGTCTATCCAAACTAATCACAGTGCCCTGTGATTACCACCTAATAAATGGTAAATAATGCATAACACATTTGGTAGCACATCTTTAAGATTAATCTGGCGTCTATCAATGACAACAAGGATCTCATCACCACTTCTGTCTTTAATACGTATCTATTAATCATCACACCAACTGCTAGACACAGCAAAGCAAAGATGACCCCGCCACTGAGCTCTACTGGCCGCTATATCTAAACACCAGTGCAATTAGTCACTAGGTTATATCATATTATATGATTTCATTTTGTTATTTTCTTATTTTTACTTAATTGCAGGCATAGGTATATTGTGGGGCTCATTCAGTAGTACTAAAGGTGGTATATTCACAACCAATTGAAAATATGCATAAATGTGGGAGGTGGATATACAATAAACAGCGGTTATAGATATAAAGCGAATGTAATGATAATTTCCCAATATTCACAGTAAATACTGTGTTCCCTGTAACACCAGGGTCTGCATTAGTAGCACTGCAAGAACTAATAACCAATAATCAGGTGTACAATCATCTCAAAAACAACGGACAAGAGTGAGAGGAGGCTTACTTTTCTCCGACCTACTAATATTAAAGAGGGAAATAGTAGCTAGGAGGAGATGTAATACAGGGGCTATATATGATTATAAAAAGCATGCATAGGATAAGTTTTCATTGAGTCCCAGCGGTGCAATACAATTGATCCGATGGATCCATGCACATTCTTTTTGCAACAGTACCCTGTCAAAGTCTCCACCTCTCGAATTTGGTGTATAGACTTCTATAGTACTAAATGAGATCTCCTTAGTATTTCCCTGATGCACCTTGTTCATGTGTCTAGCTATAGGGGTATCTCGTGCATGCCTGATATCCCCTATATGCTCTCCTACTCTCCTCCTAAACTCCCTCTTTGTTTTGCCAATGTAGTCCTTGGGACAGCTACATGTGGCAATATAGACCAAGCCAGTAGTTTTACAATTAGAAAAGTCACGCAGAAAAAACTTTTTTCCCAGTAGATGAACTGACTATATATTTACACGGTTTCATGAATTTACAGTTCACGCAGCTCCCACATTTAAAAAAAACACAGGTTTTTCTATCCAGCCATGTGCCCTCTGGGGCCGGTCTTTTAAAATGGCTATGAACCAAGTTGTCCTTTAGGGACCGACCTTTTCTATATGTTATCAAGGGTCTAGGTCCAATCATGTGGGTCAAGTCAGGGTCTGCTGATAGAACGTCCCAGTGCTTAGCTAGAGTCCTGGCAACTCTTTCAGATTGGCAATCATAGGTTCCAATGATCCTCGTTGTCTCTGTATCAGTCCCACGTCCCTTAATCTGAGACTGCAATAGAGTGCCTCTATCTTGTGAGAGGGCATGATTAAATGCTGACTCTATAATACCTCTAGGATACCCTTTTTCCCCAAACCGCCTTTTCATATCACCTGATTGTTTAATGAATGTGTTTACATCAGAGCAATTCCTTCTCAGCCTCAAAAATTGGCCCTTAGGGATGCCCCGCTTAAGGGCTCTCGGATGGTGACTCTCCCATCTAAGTAAACTATTACTACTCGTAGGTTTACGGAAGATCTGCGTTACCAGTGAGCCATCGGCATTTTTTTGGACACTCAAGTCCAAGAATGGTAGCACTTCCTGATTGATTTCAGATGTAAATTTCATACCAATCGTGTTGTCATTTAGTTTGTTTATGAACACATCAAATGACTCCCGTGTGCCCTGCCAGATAACAAAGATGTCATCTATAAATCTGTACCAGACCCCCACATATTCATGCCACCAACTCATTCATCAGCAAAGACAATGGTTTCCTCCCACCAGCCCAGGAACAGATTGGCATACGATGGGGCGCAGGAACTCCCCATCGCTGTGCCCCTGAGCTGGTGGAAGTACTTCCTGTCAAAGATAAAGTAGTTTTTTGTGAGTGTGAAATGTAGGAGGTCTAGTACAAAACGACTATGTGCTGCACATTGGACTGCTCTTGTTTTCAAGAAGTACTGTGCTGCCTTCAGGCCCAGATTGTGCGGGATATTACTATATAGGGCTTCAACGTCTATAGAGGCTAGGAAGGAACCTTCAGCAAGATGAATCCCCTCCAATATGAGGAGCAAATCTGAGGTGTCTCTGATGTATGATGGAAGGGTCAACACAAATGGTCTCAGTATTTCATCTATATAGATACCACAGTTTTGAGTTAGTGATTCAGACCCAGAGTCAGAAACTCTATATTCTTTGCAGAGGTCATTTTCACACCTTCAGGAACCTTAAAGGGCCCTACCAGCTGTTTCCCCATGATTCTGGCCCAAAATCATGACTCCTCCACCTCGCTGACGACGCAGCCTTGTTGGGACATGGTGGCCATCCACCAACCATCCATCTGGACCATCCAGGGTTGCTCGACACTCATTAGTAAACAAGACTGTTTGAAAATTAGTCGCCATGTATGTCTGGGCCCACTGCAACCGTTTCGGCTTGTGAACACTGTTCAGTGGTGGCCGAATAGTAGGTTTATGAACCAAAGCAAGCCTTTGAAGGATCCTACACCTTGAGATTCGAGGGTCTTCAGAGGCACCAGCAGCTTCAAATATCTGTTTGCTGGTTTGTAAATGCTTTTTAGCAACTGCTCTCTTAATCCGATGAGCTTGCCTGGCAGAAACCTTCCTCATTATGCTTTTATCAGCACGAACACGTCTGTGCACAGATTCAGCTACAGATCTCTTAACAGTACGATGATCACGCTTAAGTTTTCGGGAAATATCTCATGTTTTCATCCCTTGACCAAGGCATTGCACTAGTTGATGCTTTTCGGCAGCAGAGAGATCCTTTTTCTTTCCCATGTTACTTAAAAACTATGGCCTGCTTAATAATGTGGAACATAATTTTTAAGTAGTTTTCCTTTAATTATAATCACCTGGAAAACTAATTATCACATATGTTTAACCCCTTCACCCCCAAGGGTGGTTTGCACGTTATGGACCGGGCCAATTTTTACAATTCTGACCACTGTCCCTTTATGAGGTTATAACTCTGGAACGCTTCAACGGATCCTGGTGATTCTGACATTGTTTTCTCGTGACATGTTGTACTTCATGATAGTGGTAAAATTTCTTTGATATTACCTGCGTTTATTTGTGAAAAAAATGGAAATTTGGTGAAAATTTTGAAAATTTCGCAATTTTCCAAATTTGAATTTTTATGCAATTAAATCACAGTGATATGTCACACAAAATACTTAATAAGTAACATTTCCCACATGTCTACTTTACATCAGCATCATTTTGGAACCAAAATTTTTTTTTGTTAGGGAGTTATAAGGGTTAAAAGTAGACCAGCAATTTCTCATTTTTACAACACCATTTTTTTTTAGGGACCACATCTCATTTGAAGTCATTTTGAGGGGTCTATATGATAGAAAATACCCAAGTGTGACACCATTCTAAAAACTGCACCCCTCAAGGTGCTCAAAACCACATTCAAAAAGTTTATTAACCCTTCAGGTGTTTCACAGGAATTTTTGGAATGTTTAAATAAAAATGAACATTTAACTTTTTTTCACACAAAATTTAATTCAGCTCCAATTTGTTTTATTTTACCAAGGGTAACAGGAGAAAATGGACCCCAAAGATGTTATACAATTTGTCCTGAGTACGCCGATACCCAATATGTGGGGGTAAACCACTGTTTGGGCGCATGACAGAGCTCGGAAGCGAAGGAGCGCCATTTGACTTTTCAATGCAAAATTGACTGGAATTGAGATGGGACGCCATGTTGCGTTTGGAGAGCCACTGATGTGCCTAAACATTGAAACCCCCACAAGTGACACCATTTTTTTTATTTTCCCAAGGGTAAGAGAAGAAATTGGACCCCAAAAGTTGTTGTACAATTTGTCCTGAGTACGCTGATACCCCATATGTGGGGGTAAACCACTGTTTGGGCGCATGGGAGAGCTCGGAAGGGAAGGAGCGCCGTTTGACTTTTCACTGCAAAATTGACAGGAATTGAGATGGGACGCCATGTTGCGTTTGGAGAGCCACTGATGTGCCTAAACATTGAAACCCCCCACAAGTGACACCATTTTGGAAAGTAGACCCCCTAAGGAACTTATCTAGATGTGTGGTGAGCACTTTGACCCACCAAGTGCTTCACAGGAGTTTATAATGCAGGACCGTAAAAATAAAAAATCATTTTTTCACAAAAATGATCTTTTTGCCCCCAATTTTTTATTTTCCCAAGGGTAAGAGAAGAAATTGGACCACAAAAGTTGTTGTGCAATTTGTCCTGAGTACGCTGATACCCCATATGTGGGGGTAAACCACTGTTTGGGCGCATGGGAGAGCTCGGAAGGGAAGGAGCGCCGTTTGACTTTTCACTGCAAAATTGACAGGAATTGAGATGGGACGCCATGTTGCGTTTGGAGAGCCACTGATGTGCCTAAACATTGAAACCCCCCCACAAGTGACACCATTTTGGAAAGTAGACCCCCTAAGGAACTTATCTAGAGGTGTGGTGAGCACTTTGACCCACCAAGTGCTTCACAGAAGTTTATAATGCAGAGCCGTAAAAATAAAACAAAACTTTTTTCCCACAAAAATTATATTTTAGCCCCCAGTTTTGTATTTTCCTGAGGGTAACAGGAGAAATTGGACCCCAAAAGTTGTTGTCCAATTTGTCCTGAGTACGCTGATACCCCATATGTGGGGGGGAACCACCGTTTGGGCGCATGGGAGGGCTCGGAAGGGATGGAGCGCCATTTGGAATGCAGACTTAGATGGAATGGTCTGCAGGCGTCACATTGCGTTTGCAGAGCCCCTAATGTACCTAAACAGAAAAAAAAAACACAAGTGACACCATTTTGGAAAGTAGACCCCCTAAGGAACTCATCAAGATGTGTGGTGAGAGATTTGAACCCCTAAGTGTTTCACTACAGTTTATAACGCAGAGCCGTGCAAATAAAAAATATTTTTTTTTCCACAAAAATTATTTTTTAGCCCCCAGTTTTGTATTTTTCCAAGGGTAACAGGAGAAATTAGACCCTATATATTGTTGTCCAATTTGTCCTGAGTACGCTGATACCTGACATCTGGGGGGGAACCACCGTTTGAGCGCATTGCAGAGCTCGGAAGGGAAGGAGCATCATTTGCAATGCAGACTTAGATGGATTGGTCTGCAGGCGTCACATTGCGTTTGCAGAGCCCCTAATGTACCTAAACAGTAGAAACCCCCCACAAGTGACCCAATATTGGAAACTAGACCCCCCAAGGAACTTATCTAGTTGTGTTGTGAGAACTTTGAACCCCCAAGTGTTTCACTACAGTTTATAACGCAGAGCCGTGAAAATAAAAAAATAAAACATTTCCCCCCAAAATTATTTTTTAGCTCCCAGTTTTGTATTTTCCCAATGGTAACAGGAGAAATTGGACCCCAAAAGTTGTTGTCCAATTTGTCTTGAGTACGCTGATACCCCATATGTGGGGGGGAACCACCGTTTGGGCGCATGGGAGGGCTCGGAAGGGAAGGAGCGCCATTTGGAATGCAGACTTAGATGGAATGGTCTGCAGGCGTGACATTGCGTTTGCAGAGCCCCTAATGTACCTAAACAGTAGAAACCCCCCACAAGTGACACCATTTTGGAAAGTAGACCCCCTAAGGAACTCATCTAGATGTGTTGAGAGTTTTGAACCCCCTAGTGTTTCACTACAGTTTATAACGCAGAGCCATGCAAATAAAAAAAATTTTTTTTTTCCACAAAAATTATTTTTTAGCCCCAGTTTTGTATTTTCCGAAGGGTAACAGGAGAAATTGGACCCCAAAAGTTGTTCTCCAATGTGTTCCGAGTACACTGATACCCCATATGTTGGGGTAAACCCCTGTTTGGGCGCACGGGAGAGCTTGGAAGGGAAGGAGCACTGTTTTACTTTTCAACGCAGAATTGGCTGGAATTGAAATGGGACGCCATGTCACGTTTGGAGAGCCCCTGATGTGCCTAAACAGTGGAAACCCCCCAATTATAACTGAAACCCTAATCCACACACACCCCTAACCCTAATCCCAACGGTAACCCTAACCACACCTCTAACCCAGACACACCCCTAACCCTAATCCCAACCCTATTCCCAACCGTAAATGTAATCCAAACCCTAACTTTAGCCCCAACCCTAACCCTAACTTTAGCCCCAACCCTAAATGTAGCCCTAACCTTAGCCCCAACCCTAGCCCTAACCCTAACCCTAGCCCTAACCCTATTGGGAAAATGGAAATAAATACATTTTTTAAATTTTTTTAATTATTCCCTAACTAAGGCTACGTTCACATTAGCGTTCTGCGCCGCAGCGTCGGGCGCCGCAGCGTCGCCGCATGCGTCATGCGCCTCTATATTTAACATGGGGGCGCATGGACATGCGTTGCACTTGCGTTTTGCGACGCATGCATCACTGCGGCGCACGCGTCATGGCGCAGAGGACGCAGCAAGTTGCATTTTTTGTGCGTACAAAATCAAGCAAAAAAAGGACGCATGCGTCGCAAAACGCAGCGTTGTGCATGCGTTGTGCATGCGGTGTTCCTGCGTTGTGCGTTGCGTCACCGACGCTGCGGCGCACAACGCAAATGTGAACGTAGCCTAAACGGGTGATGAAGGGGGGTTTGATTTACTTTTATAGCGGGTTATTTATCGGATTTTTATGATTGGCAGCCGTCACACACTGAAAGACGCTTTTTATTGCAAAAAATATTTTTTGCGTTACCACATTTTGAGAGCTATAATTTTTCCATATTTGAGTCCACAGAGTCATGTGAGGTCTTGTTTTTTGCGGGACGAGTTGACGTTTTTATTGGTAACATGTTCGGGCACGGGAGATTTTTTGATCGCTTTTTATTCCGATTTTTGTGAGGCAGAATGACCAAAAACCAGCTATTCATTAATTTATTTTGGGGGAGGCGTTTATACCGTTCCGCGTTTGGTAAAATTGATAAAGCAGTTTTATTCTTCGGGTCAGTACGATTACAGCGATATCTCATTTACATCATTTTTTTTATGTTTTGGCGCTTTTATACGTTAAAAGCTATTTTATATAAAAAAAATAATTATTTTGGCATCGCTTTATTCTGAGGACTATAACTTTTTTATTTTTTCGCTGATGATGGTGTATGGCGCCTCGTTTTTTGCGGGACAAGATGACGTTTTCAGCGGTACCATGGTTATTTATATCCGTCTTTTTGATCGCGTGTTATTCCACTTTTTGATTGGCGGTATGAGAATAAAGCATTGTTTTTTGCCTCGTTTTTTTTTTTTTTTACGGTGTTCACTGAAGGGGTTAACTAGTTATGTAGTTTTATAGGTGGGGTCGCTACGGACGCGGCGATACTAAATATGTGTACTTTTATTGTTTGATTTTTTTTTATTTAGATAAAGAAATGTATTTATGGGAATAATTTCTTTTTATTATTTATTTATTTAGGAATTTTTTTTTTATTTTTTTTTTTTACACATGTGGACTTTATTTTTTACTTTTTTACTTTGTCCCAGGGGGGGACATCACAGATCGGTGATTTGACAGTGTGCACAGCACTCTGTCAGATCACCGATCTCACTGACAGGGCTGCAGGCTTACCAGCGTCTGCACTGAGCAGACACTCGGTAAGCCACCTCCTTCCCTGCAGGACCCGGATGCCGCGGCCATCTTGGATCCGGGACCTGCAGCGAGGAAGGAGGTAGGAGACCCTCGGAGCAACGCTATCACATCGCGTTGCTCCGGGGGTCTCAGGGAAGCCCGCAGGGAGCCTCCTCCCTGCGCGATGCTTCCCTATACCGCCGGTACACCGCGATCATGTTTGATCGCGGTGTGCCGGGGGTTAATGTGCCGGGGGCGGTCCGTGACCGCTCCTGGCACATAGTGCCGGATGTCAGCTGCGACAGTCAGCTGACACCCGGCCGCGATCGGCCGCGCTCCCCCCGTGAGCGCGGCCGATCGTGCTGGACGTACTATTCCGTCCTTGGGAAGTAGGGCCCACCCCACATGGACGGAATAGTACGTCCAATGACAGAAAGGGGTTAAGATTGATTTAAGAGATCCATTGAGCCCTGACACACAATACCATCCACGAGTTTATTTGAAAAACAAAACAATTAAATCTTTATGACACTTAAATCCAATTTGCAGAATAATTTGGAACACAGTGTAGTCTTGATGGTCTAAAGGACTTCTGTCAGGAAACCCTGAACATAAACATTAACTAACTGCACACATAGCTGCATGAGATTAAAAAGGGTCTCGGAAAGTAAAATGAAGGTCAGAGATGGTGGGTTCAACCCCTTTACCCCCAAGTGTAGTTTGCACGTTAATGACCGGGCCAATTTTTACAATTCTGACCACTGTCCTTTTGTGAGGTAATAACTCCAGGACGCTTCAACGGATCTTGGTGATTCTGACATTGTTTTCTCATGACATATTGTACTTCACGTTAGTGGTAAAATTTCTTAGACATAACTTGCGTTAATTTGTGTAAAAAAACTGAAATTTGGCGAAAATTTAGCAATTTTCAAACTTTTAATTTTTTTTATGCCCTTAAAACTGAGAAATATGTCACACAAAATAGTTATTAAATAACATTCCCCACATCAGCACAAATTTGGAGCACTTTTTTTTTTATATATATTTGGAAGTTATAAGGGATATTAACCAGCGATTTCTAATTTTTACAACAACATATACAAAACCATTTTTTTTAAGTGATCACCTCACATTTGAAGTCACTTTCAGGGGTCTATATAGCAGAAAATACCCAAAAGCGACACCATTATAAAAACTGCACCCCTCAAGCTGATCAAAACCACATTCAAGAAGTTTATTAACCCTTAAGGTGTTTCACAGGAGCAGAAATAACGTGGAAGGAAAAAATGAACATTTAACTTTTTAGCCACAAAAATGATCTTTTAGCAACAATTTTTTTATTTTCACAAAGGTAAAAGGAGAAATTGAACAGATAAAGATGTTGTGCAATATCTCCTGAGTACGCCGACACCCCATACGTGGGGGAAAACCACTGTTTGGGAGCATGGCAGGGCTCGGAAGGGAAGGAGCGCCGTTTGACTTTTTCAAACCCAAATTGGCTGGAATTGAGATCGGACACCATATCACGTTTGGCGAACCCATGATGTGCCAAAACGGTAGAAACCCCCCACAAGTGACCCCATTTTGGAAACTAGACCCACTAAGGAACTTATTTAGATATGCAGTGAGCACTTTGATACCCCAAGTGTTTCACTAACGTTTAGAACGTCTGGGCGTGAAAATAAAAAATCATATTTTTTCCACAAACATGATCATTTAGTCCCCAATTTTTTATTTTCCCAAGAGTAACAGGAGAAATTGGATCCCAAAAGTTGACAAATTTGTCCTGAGTACGTTGATACACCATATGTAGAGGGAATCACTGTTTGGGCGCACGGCAGGGCTCGGAAGGGAAGGAGCGCCATTTGACCTTTTTCAAACCAAAATTGGCTGGAATTGAGATCGGACGCCATGTTGCGTTTGGCAATCCCCTGATGTGCCTAAATGATGCAAACCCCTTACAAGTGACCCCTTTTTGGAAACTATACCACCTAAGGAACTTATCTAGATGTGTGGTGAGCACTTTGAACCCCCAAATGTTTGACTAAAGTTTATAATGCCCAGGCATGAAAAAATAAATAAAATTTTTTCCACAAAAATGATTTATTTAGTCCCCAATTTTTTATTTTCCCAAGGGTAACAGGAGAAATTGCACCCCAAACGTTGTTGTCCAATTTGTCCTGAGTATGCTGGTACCCCATATGTGTGAGAAAACTACTGTTTGGGCACACGTCGGGGCTTGGAAAGGAAGTAGTGATGTTTTGATATGCAGACTTTGATGGAATGGTCGGCGGGTATCATGTTCTGTTTGCAGAGCCCGTGATGTACGTAAACCGTAGAAACCCCCCACAAATGAACCTATTTTGGAAACTGGACCCCCCTAAGGAACTTATCTAGATGTGTGATGAGAACTTTGAACCCCCAAGTGTTTCACTAAAGTTTATAAAGCCCGGGCTGGAAAATAAAAAATCCTATTTTTTGCCCACAAAAATGATCTTTTAGTCCTCAATTTTTTTATTTTCCCAAGGGTAACAGGAGAAATTGGACCCCAAAAGTTGTTGTCCAATTTGTCCTGAGTATGCTGATATCCCATATGTGGGAAAAAACTGTTTGGGCACACATTGGGGCTCGAAAGGGAAGTAGTGACGTTTTGGAATGCAGACTTTGATGGAATGGTCTGCGGGCATCCTGTTTCGTTTGCAGAGCCTCTGAAGTTCCTGAACAGTAAAAAAAAAACAAAAACACAAGTGACATCATTTTGGAAACTCGACTTCCAAGGAACTTATCCAGATGTGCCACGTCTTTGGAACTAATCTACTGTTTCCTGTAAATTTAAGTAAATTAGTAGTGTATGGAGGTGTGGTACAATTTGAAGCAATCTTTCATACACAGGCCAGGTTTATCGGTGCAGGTGTTGCATTGATAAATGGTGTCCTTGCATACTTCCCTTTTGTAATACGCTTGGCACCTTTTTTGCGGCTTACCTTTAACTCCCGTTGGCGGGACCACACCTGGGAAATGCTGACCTAGTACAATCCGAGCACCTTCAGTTCCGGAAGTACTGGGGCCCGTTCCTTCCCGAGTGCCAAATATCAGGGCCTTAACCACTACCTCCTGGAACTGAAGGTAAGACATATCGGTGTGGCATGCATATCGTGACAGCAGGAAAGCATTGCCATTTGTACGTTTGCACGGACAGCTTTTTGTACCACACCTTGACCTTTCTCAAAGCACTGTATGGTTGGAGGAGTTGATCGGAGAGATCAGCGTCCCCCATGTTTTTGTTGTACCCCAGTACACAGTCAGGTTTGCTGACCTGTGTAGAGGTACCTCATAGAGTGCTGAGGGCGCTGCCATCACCGTGTATGGTGGTCAAGAGAAGGACATCCCTCTTGTACTTGACCACCAGCTGTCACCCCTTCTGAGCATCTGCCCAAGTAGTGCTTTCGGGAGGCCTCTCTGATTTTTGTGGACAGTACCGCAGGCTGCGGTACCTCGCGCAGAGAGGAATTTGAATAGTGGGATGCTGGAATAAAATTTCAGTGTAGAGGTGATAACCTTTATCCAGCAATGGGTGCCCCAAATCCCACACAATTTTCCCACTCACTCCCAGGACAGGGGGACACTCAGGGGATTCAATCCTGGTGTCCTTTCCTTCGTATACTCCAAAGCTGTAGGTGTACCCTGAGGTACTCTGACACAGCATATATAGTTTGATTCCGTATCTGGCCATCTTGCTGGGCAGGTACTGACGGAATCTGAGCCTTCTCTTAAAATGAACCAAGGACTCATCCAGGCAGATGTCCCTTTGAGGGAACTTTCACTTATGCCAACTTTTTGCTGAAGTGTTCGATGACTGCCCAAACTTTGAACAGACGGTCAAGGTTCGGGTCATCTCGTGCGGGATGCTGTGCATTATTGGTATAATGCAGGAATTTGTGGATGGCCTCAAAACGCGTCCGAGCCATGACCATTCGGAACACTGGAGTGTTGTATCAACACTCTAATATTGCCGAAGTTCTAGCTTCTTCAGGATCCCCATATGAAGGACCAGGCCCCAAAACTGCATCATTTCAACAGCGTCTACAGAAGACCAGTTAGAAAATGATGAACCGGGGTTTTGCACCAAGAATTGCCGAGCATACAAATTAGTTTGCTCTAACATGAGGTTAATAAAATCCTTAGAGAAAAAACTTTGTAAAAGTCTATTTCTTTGAGGCCGGTAGTGTCAAACTTGATTCCTGATTCTGCCACAAAATCAGGAATCAATGGCTCGTAATTTTCGGGGGGCGAGGTCCATACGGGGTCCGAAGAGGGGTGCGCTGGTTTATCTTCAGGAGTGGGCGCTGCTTCATCTTCTGTCCTGGGACGTCTGTGTGTGAAGAATCCAAAAAGTAAAGAAATGTGGGATCCTGTCCCTCACTATCAGTGTCGGAGGCAAGGAAAGAATATGCCTCCTCCACTGAATAGCGCTGTTGGGAATTTTGTGAATACGGTGCTTTGTGTGTACTGTATTTATAACTGTATGTGGTAGGGGGATAGTGATTGGTGCAAAATTGTCTGAAAAATAAAAAGCTAAAAGAAAAAAAGCAAATAGGGAGAAAAAATACCTGTGAAAAGAAAAGTCTAGAACAGCAGGTCCTAGCTCTGATTAATGAACTGTGTCACTTAGCAAAATTTGGCGACTGCTGGATATGCGCACAGGGGTGTGAAAAAAAATGGATAGCAGCAGGCACAAGTTCAGCGCAGCTGCTGGATGTGCGCACGGGGGTGTGAAAAAAAGGAAAATGGCAGGCATGAGTTCAGTGCAGCTCTGGATGTGCGCACGGGGGGTGAAAAAAAAAGGAAAACAGCAGGCATGAGTTCAGCGTAGCTGCTGGATATGTGCATGGGGGTGTGAAAAAAAACAAGGAAAACGGCAGGCAAAAGTTTGGCGTGACTGCTGGATGTGTGCATGGGGATGTGAAAAAAAAGGAAAACTTCAGGCACAAGCTTTGCAGCTGCTGGATGTGCACGCGGAGGTCTGAAATAAAGGAAAATGGCAGGCACGAGTTCGGCATGGCTGCTGGATGTGTGCAGGGGGTGTGAAAAAAAAGGAAAATGGCAGGCACAAGTTCGGTGTGGCTGCTGGATGTGCGCACGGGCTGTGGAAAAAAAAAAGAAAATGGCAGGCACGAGCTCTGATAAGTGAACTGCGTCATTTAGCAAAGTTCGGCGGCTGCTGCATGTGTGCTCGGAGGGGGGAGAAAAAGAGAAGCGAGCACGAGTGTTGATCAGTGAACTGCATCACCAATCAACGCTCATCGGCTCAAAGGGGGGTTAAAAAGAAAAGCGAGCGCAAGTGTTGATCGGTGAACTGCGTCACCAATCAACGTTCGGCGGCTGCTAAATGTCCTTACAGAGGCAGCGCAAAGGGGGGTGGAGGGGGTAAAAAGAGGGGGGATTGGGGTGGATGAAGAGAGATCGGGCAGGGATTGGGGATCAACACTTACGGTTGTAGTCTCTCTTCTCTCTTATTTGTTCTGTCTTCTTTCTTTCTTCCTTCAGCAGGATTTGTGGTCAGTGTGACCGCTCTGCAGGAATCCTCAGCTAGTGTGAGGGTTCCTGCAGAGTGGTCACAGACAGGTCAGAGACAGGTCACATGGATGGGATGGTACGTCAGATGTCAGAAAGAGGTTAATGGCCTTGGTTGTATGTCTGGGGTCGCTATTCTACTGCAGAATGAATTTAAAGCCAATTTGATGCCTCTCTCATGAATAATAATCTGCCTTTTCTTTCTAAGCATTGAGGACACCAAGAAATGGGCAATGTTGAAAACCATAGATGCAGTGGTCGGGCATGGAAATGTAGTGCAGCAGATGAAAACCACATCATGCTTACTTCCCTTAAAAATAGAATGATAACCAGCAATTGCCATAAGCTCCGAACTATCGGCAAAGCAATGGAACCCAAGTACACCAAGCTATTCATCAGGCAATACCATTAGAGGGCCTTTAATTGGCTCTAAATTTATGCTAGAGAAGAACAATGACCACAAACTTACAACCAATGTCATTGATAACGAACTTAAGAGTAAAGAATAAGAAGGAGTCCAGGAAATTATATTAAGGTTCGAACATAACCCTGATTTAAACATCATTAAGTTAGTCTGGAATTACGTGAAGAGGGAGACGGATTTGCACAAGCCTACATCCATGTAGAACGAACCATAGATCTTCTAAGAATAATTTATGCTGTGTTTTATGCTCTTTTTTTCACTCACTTTGCATTTTACGTGCACAAAATAAACTATCAACACTTCTATTTTTAAAATAATTTTTACTGTGCAGTATTTTGCATTTTTACACAGTACTGTGTGTATAGTTGTTTGTGCTACACTGAGCAGCCTGTGTAGTAATAATAATTGTATTTATATAGCGCCAACATATTCCGCAACACTTTACATTATAGAGGGGACTTGTACAGACAATAGACATTGCAGCATAGCAATGAACACAGATCAAAACAGATACGAAGAGGAATGAGGGCCCTGCTCGCAAGCTGACAAAATATGAGGAAAAAGGGGAGACACGAGAGGTGGATGGTAACAATTGCTTTAATTGTTAAGACCAGCCATAGTTTAAGGCTCGGGTGTTCATGTAATGCTGCATGAACCATTTAACAGCCTAACTATATAACAGTACAGATCCAGAGGGCTATTAAATGCATAAAGCTTATGAGAACATGATGCGAGGAACCTGATTATGGTGTAAGTTTTTTTTTGTTTTTTTTTGTGAATGGGTCACACAGGGATAGTTTGGTTAATGCGTTGAGGCGGTAGGCCAGTCTGAGCAAATGCTTTTTTAGGGCATGCTTAAAACTGTGGGGATTGGGGATTAATCGTATTAACCTGGGTAGTGCATTCCAAAGAATTGGCGCAACACTTGAAAAGTCTTGGAGACGGGAGTGGGAGGTTCTAATTATTGAGGATGTTAACCTCAGGTCATTAGCAGAACGAGAGAGTACGGGTAGGGTCGTAGGCTGAGACCAGGGTGGAGATGTAGGGTGGTGCTGAGCCATGGAGTGCTTTGTGGATGAGGGTAATAAGTTTGTACTGGATTCTGGAGTGGATGGGTAACCAGTGTAATGACTGGCACAAGGTAGAGGCATCAGTATAATGATTGGTGAGGAATATGATCCTGGCTGCAGCATTCATGACAGATTGGAGAGGGAAGAGTTTGGTAAGAGGGAGGACGATTAGTAGAGAGCTACAATAGTCCAGACGAGAATGAAAGAAAGAGTAAGAGTTTTTGCAGTGTCGAAAGTAAGAAAAGGTCGAATTCTAGAAATGTTTTTGAGGTGCAGATAACAAGAGCGAGGCAGGGATCGGATGTGGGGAGTGAATGAAAGCTCGGAATCAAATATGACCTCAAGGCAGCAGGCATGTTGCTTGGGAGTAATTGTGAAACCACACACGGAGATGGCAATGTCAGGCATAGGCACATTAGTAGAAAGAGGAAACACAAGGAGTTCAGTTTCAGATAGAGGGAGGACATGATGGTTAGAGACAGCGGTAAGACACTTACTGGTGTTTTCTAAAAAGGCAGGCGTGATGTCAGGAGAAGTGTATAATTGGGTGTCATCAGCATAGAGATGGTACTGGAAACCAAATCTACTGATTGTTTGTCCAATAGGGGCAGTATACAAAGAGAAGAGGAGGGGGCCTAGGACTGATCCTTGAGGAACCCCAACCGTAAGGGGAAGATGAGAGGAGGAGGAGCAAGCAAAGGATACAGTGAAAGAGCGGTCAGAGAGATAGGAGGAGAACCAGGAGAGAACGGTGTCCCTAAGGCCGATGGAGTGTAGCATAGTGAGGAGGAGCTGATGATCCACAGTGTCAAATGTTGCGGTGATATCCAAGAGAATTAGCATGGAGTAGTGACCGTTAGATTTAGCTGTTGGTAGATTATTAGAGACTTTAGTGAGGGTTGTTTCAGCAGAGTGTAAAGAGCGGAAACCAGATTGAAGATGGTCGAGAAGAGATTTATCTGAGAGATAGCGGATAAGACGGAAGTGGACCAGGTGTTCGAGGAGTTTAGAGATGAAGGGAAGATTAGAGACAGGTCTATAGTTAGCGGCACAGTTTTGGTCGAGGGGTGATTTTTTTAAGTAATGGATGTATGATGGCCTGCTTAAATGAGGGGGGAAAGATACCGGAAGTGAGAGAGAGGTTGAATCTTTTTGTTAGGTAAGAGGTGACAGCTGGGGAAAGGGCCTGGAGGAGATATGATGGAATGGGGTCACTGGCGCAAGTGGATGGGCAAGAAGATGCAAGGAGCCTGATTACTTCTTCTGTGACTGATTCAAAGTCAGAATGTGAGCGAGATGTAGTAGGGGAGGGAGGACTGTGAATTATATGAGCGGATTGGGAGATAATTGCCTGTTGGATATGGTCAGTTTTTTCTTTGAAGTAATTGGCCAGATCGTCAGCGCGGAGATCCTGGTTGGGGCCTGCACTCTTGGGTTGAGTAGGGAATGAAAAGTGTCAAAGAGACGTTTAGGGTTATTGGACAGTGAGGTGATGAGGGTGTTGAAATAGGTTTGTTTGGAGAGGTGAAGGGCAGAGTTGTGTGTTTTACATGGTCTAAATGTGATACCATGGCCTGCAGTATCTCCTGACTTGTCACCCATGGAGCTTCGCTGAGATTTTATTGGTTGGCAATGGGAGCTGCCATCAGTGGATCTTGATGATTTGAATGCCCATGTGCATTCAGCGTAGGACAACATTCCTCAGATAGCCATTAACAACTTCACTGATGCTTACATGGATTGACTTGCTGAGTATTTCTGTGCATTTAGCACACATACTCTGAATAAATTGAGATGTTTTGAAAGTGTAGTTTCCATTTTTCCACCATTACATACAGTTGTGCTCAAAAGTTTACATACCCCGGAAGAATTTTTGCTTACTTGGCCTTTTTCAGAGAATATGAATGATAACACTTTTTCTCCTCTCGTGTTTAGTGGTTGGGTGAAGCCATTTATTGTCAAACTACAGTGTTTTCTATTTTTAAATCATAATGACAACCCAAAACATACAATTGACCCTGATCCTGATCAAAAGTTGAAAAACTATAAAGGTTGCACCATTATTTACCAAGAATGATTACTCTAGAATATTGAAAATGCATTACTGCCATAGAAAATAGGAAAATAGTGCTATATAATGTACACATGAAATATTTATCTGCAAAAATTGCTATGAAAAAATGAAGGTATTTCACGCATAAATTGGCCATTGTATGTGAGCCCAATTGCCATGTCAAGGCGTCCTTCATAATTGGGTCCCTGTCTGTTTTGTCACCTCTCCTGGGTAAAAAAAAAGCCTACAATTTATGGGTCAGGAGTGGACCAGCTAACTACTTAAAACACCTGTGGCTCTTGGGAGTGGGAGTGGGAGTGCACATGTCCAAAAAGGCTTAATACAAATAGGGAACAAGACCAGCACATCCAAGCTAGTGTGAACAGGTGCCAACCAAAAAAACATATAAGTTGAAAAACAATATTCTAGAGTAATCATTCTTGGTAAATAAGGGTGCAACGTTTATCATTTTTCAACTTACCGTATATACTCGAGTATAAGCCGACCGGAGTAGAAGCCGAGACCCCTAATTTTGCCACAATAAAACTGGGAAAACTTAATGACTCGAGTATTAGCCTAGGGTGGAAAATGCAGCAGCTACCAGTAAATGTCAAAAATAAAAATAGATACCAATAAAAGTAAAATTAATTGAGACATCAGTAGGTTAAGTGTTTTTGAATATCCATATTGAATCAGGAGCCCCATATAATGCTCCATACAATTCATGATGGGCTCAATAAGATGCTCCACACAAAATACGCCCCCATATAATGCTCCATACAGTTTATGATGGGCCCTATAAGATGCTCCATATTAAAATATGCCCCGTATAATGCTGCACAAATGTGGATTATGACCCCATAAGATGCTCCATAGAGACATTTGCCCCATAAAATGCTGCACAAATGTTGATTATGGCCCCATAAGATGCTCCATGGACACATTTGCCCCATTTAATGCTCCACAAATGCTGATTATGGCCCCATAAGATGCTCCATAGAGATATTTGGCCCATATAATGCTGCACAAATGCTGATTATGGACCCATAAGATGCCCCATAGAGATATTTGCCCTGTATAATGGTCCACAAATACTGATTATGGCTCCATACAGATATTTGCCCCATATAAGGCTGCACAAATGCTGATTATGGACCCATAAGATGCCCCATAGAGATACAGTGGGGCAAAAAAGTATTTAGTCAGTCAGCAATAGTGCAAGTTCCACCACTTAAAAAGATGAGAGGCGTCTGTAATTTACATCATAGGTAGACCTCAACTATGGGAGACAAACTGAGAAAAAAAAATCCAGAAAATCACATTGTCTGTTTTTTTATCATTTTATTTGCATATTCTGGTGGAAAATAAGTATTTGGTCAGAAACAAACAATCAAGATTTCTGGCTCTCACAGACCTGTAACTTCTTCTTTAAGAGTCTCCTCTTTCCTCCACTCATTACCTGTAGTAATGGCACCTGTTTAAACTTGTTATCAGTATAAAAAGACACCTGTGCACACCCTCAAACAGTCTGACTCCAAACTCCACTATGGTGAAGACCAAAGAGCTGTCAAAGGACACCAGAAACAAAATTGTAGCCCTGCACCAGGCTGGGAAGACTGAATCTGCAATAGCCAACCAGCTTGGAGTGAAGAAATCAACAGTGGGAGCAATAATTAGAAAATGGAAGACATTCAAGACCACTGATAATCTCCCTCGATCTGGGGCTCCACGCAAAATCCCACCCCGTGGGGTCAGAATGATCACAAGAACGGTGAGCAAAAATCCCAGAACCACGCGGGGGGACCTAGTGAATGAACTGCAGAGAGCTGGGACCAATGTAACAAGGCCTACCATAAGTAACACACTACGCCACCATGGACTCAGATCCTGCAGTGCCAGACGTGTCCCACTGCTTAAGCCAGTACATGTCCGGGCCCGTCTGAAGTTTGCTAGAGAGCATTTGGATGATCCAGAGGAGTTTTGGGAGAATGTCCTATGGTCTGATGAAACCAAACTGGAACTGTTTGGTAGAAACACAACTTGTCGTGTTTGGAGGAAAAAGAATACTGAGTTGCATCCATCAAACACCATACCTACTGTAAAGCATGGTGGTGGAAACATCATGCTTTGGGGCTGTTTCTCTGCAAAGGGGCCAGGACGACTGATCCGGGTACATGAAAGAATGAATGGGGCCATGTATCGTGAGATTTTGAGTGCAAACCTCCTTCCATCAGCAAGGGCATTGAAGATGAAACGTGGCTGGGTCTTTCAACATGACAATGATCCAAAGCACACCGCCAGGGCAACGAAGGAGTGGTTTCGTAAGAAGCATTTCAAGGTCCTGGAGTGGCCTAGCCAGTCTCCAGATCTCAACCCTATAGAAAACCTTTGGAGGGAGTTGAAAGTCCATGTTGCCAAGCGAAAAGCCAAAAACATCACTGCTCTAGAGGAGATCTGCATGGAGGAATGGGCCAACATACCAACAACAGTGTGTGGCAACCTTGTGAAGACTTACAGAAAACGTTTGACCTCTGTCATTGCCAACAAAGGATATATTACAAAGTATTGAGATGAAATTTTGTTTCTGACCAAATACTTATTTTCCACCAGAATATGCAAATAAAATGATAAAAAAAACAGACAATGTGATTTTCTGGATTTTTTTTTCTCAGTTTGTCTCCCATAGTTGAGGTCTACCTATGATGTAAATTACAGACGCCTCTCATCTTTTTAAGTGGTGGAACTTGCACTATTGCTGACTGACTAAATACTTTTTTGCCCCACTGTATTTGCCCTGTATAATGGTCCACAAATACTGATTATGGCTCCATACAGACATTTGCCCCATATACACTGTGTTCCAAGTTATTATGCAAATTGGATTTAAGTGTCAAAACAATTTAATTGTTTTGTTTTTCAAATAAACTCATGGATGGCATTGTGTCTCAGGGCTCAATGGATCACTGAAATCAATCTTAAACACATGCGATAATTAGTTTTCCAGGTGATTCTAATTAAAGGAAAACTACTTAAAAATTATGTTCCACATTATTAAGCAGGCCACAGTTTTCAAGTAACATGGGAAAGAAAAAGGATCTCTCTGCTGCCAAAAAGCATCAAATAGTGCAATGCCTTGGTCAAGGGATGAAAACATTAGATATTTCTTGAAAATTTAAGCGTGATCATCTTACTGTTAAGAGATTTGTGGCTGAATCTGAGCACAGTCGTGTTCATGCTGATAAAGGCATAATGAGGAAGGTTTCTGCCAGGCAAGTTAATCGGATAAAGAGAGCAGCTGCTAAAAAGCCATTACAAACCAGCAAACAGATATTTGAAGCCGCTGATGCCTCTGGAGTCCCTCGATCCTCAAGGTGTAGGATCCTTCAAAGGCTTGCTTTGGTTCATAAACCTACTATTCGGCCACCCCTAAACAGTGTTCACAAGCTGAAACGGTTGTAGTGGGCCCAGACATACATGAAGACTAATTTTCAAACAGTCTTATTTACTGATGAGTGTCGAGCAACCCTGGATGGTCCAGATGGATGGAGTAGTGGATGATTGGTGGATGGCCACCATGTCCCAACAAGGCTGCAACGTCAGCAAGAATGTGAAGGAGTCATGTTTTGGGATGGAATCATGGGGAAACAGCTGGTAAGGCCCTTTAAATTTCCTGAAGATGTAAAAATGATCTCTGCAAAGTATATAGAGTTTCTCACTAACAACTTTCTTCCATGGTATAAAAAGCAGAAACGTGCCTTGAGGAGCAAAATCATCTTCATGCATGACAATGCACCATCTCATGCTGCAAAGAATACCTCTGAGTCTTTGGCTGCTATGGGCATAAAAGGAGATAAACTCATGGTGTGGCCACCATCTTCCCCTGTCCTCGACCCTATAGAGAACCTTTGGAGTATCATCAAGCAAAAGATCTTTGAGGGTGGGAGGCAGTTCACATCAAAACAGTAGCTCTGGGAGGCTATTCTGACTTCATGCAAAGAAATACAAGCAGAAACTGTCCAAAAACTCACAAGTTCAATGGATGCAAGAATTGTGAAAGTGATATCAAAGAAAGGTTCTTATGTTAACATGTAACTTAGCCTGTTAGGATGTTTTGGAGTTAAATAGCTTTTTTGTTCAGTGAATGTGACCTCTTAATGCTGCAAATTCCACAAATGAGCATTTTCAGTTCTTTAAAACATATCAAATGTCTAGAAATTCTACTGTGCCTAATAATTTGGAACAGTGCATTTTGAACTTTTATTCATTTTGGAGATTATACTGTTATCATTGGGAGGTTTCTTCAATAAAATTTGATGTATACTCTAAAGGGTGATGACTTTTATTAGACTGACTGTCATTTGGACCGACTATTTAGGAAAATCCGAGAAAAATATCATTTGCATAATGATTTGGAACATAGTGTAATGCTGCACATGGCCCCATAAGATGCTACATAGAAATATTTGCCCCATATAATGCTCCACAAATGCTGATTATGGCCCCATAAGATGCTCCATAGAAATATTTGTACCGTATAATGCTGCACAAATGCAGATTATGGCCCCATAAGATGCTCCATAGACTATTATCCCCTATATGCTGTTGCTGCTATTGAAAAAAAATTGTATCCTCACCTTTCGTCGCTCAGGCCCCCGGCATAGTCACCTGTCCCCCGTTCCACCACCGAGCGCCGCTGTGTCTTCCGCGTCCACTGCACTGACTGTTCAGGCAGAGGTTGGCACGCACACTAATCGCGTCATCGCGCTCTCTGACCTGAGCGTCACTGTAGAGGACGCGGAAGACGGAGCGGTGCCCTACGGTGGAACGGGGGACAAGTGAATATCGTGCACTGCCCCGTCATACTCATCTGCTCCTGGCGCAATCCCTGCACATCCCTGGGTCTCCGGGCGCCGGCAGCTTCTTCCTGTATTGAGCGTTCACATGGTACCACTCATTACAGTAATGAATATGCTGCTCCACCCCTATGGGAGTGGAGTCGGGTCCATATTCATTGCTGTAATGAGCGGTACCATGTGACCCCTCAATACAGGAAGAAGCTGTCAGCGCCCGGAGAATCAGGGACATGCAGGGACCGCGCCAGGAGCAGGTGAGTATGATTAGACAGCTGCTGCTCCCCCTCCCCTGCCGATCTCTGGGAATGACTCGAGTATAAGCAGAGAGGGGCAATTTCAGCCTAAAAAAATTGGCTGAAATTCTCGGCTTCTCGAATATATACGGTATATGTTTTTTTGGTTGGCCCCTGTTCACACTAGCTTGGATGTGCTGGTCTTGGTCTCTATTTGTATTTTTCCTGATCAGCAGTTCACATTCCCTGGTGACCTGTTTTGCCATGTTTGTGAGTCATGGGGAAAGCAAAAGAATTGTCAATGGATCTACGGGAAAAGGTAGTGGAACTGTATAAAACAGGAAAGGGATACAAAAATATATCCAAGGAATTGATAAAGCCAGTCAGCAGCGTTCAAATTGTGATTAACAAATGGTATATCAGGGGCTCTGTAAAAACAAAACCACGATCAGGTAGAACAACAAAAATGTCATCCGAAACTGCCAGGAAAATTGTTCAGGATGCAAAGAAAAACCCACAAATAGCATCAGCTGAAATACAGGACTGTTGTGAATTTGGATTCTGGGCTCCCCCGGTGGCCGCTTGTGGAATTGGACTTGTCATCCTCTTTCCTGTTTCACCTGGTTCCATCAGTAGTGGGTGTCGCTATTTAAGCTCATTTCTCTGGTGGTTTCTTGCCGGTCAACAATGTTATCTGATGCCTCTCAGTGCTTGTTCCTGCTTCTGACAACTACTAGATAAGTTGGACTTTTGTCCATGTTTCGTTTGCCTATTTGTTCCAGTTCACAGCTGAAGTTTTGTTACTGTGTCTGGAAAGCTCTCGTTGATCAGGGATTGCTACTCTGGTGTTATGAGTTAATGCCAGAGTTTAAGGTAATCTCTGGATGGTGTTTTGTTAGTGTTTTTCTGCTGACCATGAAAGTATACTATCTGTCTTCTGCTATCTAGTAAGCGGACCTCAAATTTGCTAAGACTATTTTCCTGCTGCGTTTGTTGTTTCATCTGAACTCACCGTCATTATATGTGGGGGGCTACTGTCTGCTTTTGAAATATTTCTCTAGAGGTGAGCCAGGTCTTATATTTCCCTCTGCTAGCTATTTAGGTCTTAGGCCAGAGCTGGGCATCTAGCAATAAATAGGAAATGCTACCTGGCTATTTCTAGTTGCGCGGCAGGCTTAGTTCATGGTCAGTATAGTTCCATCTTCCGAGAGCTTGTCCCTCTATAGGCTTGCTATGATCTCTGCTTGCAGAGATCATGACAGTTTGACCGGCCAATAAAGTGTTAAAGACCCAGGTTGCGAAAGGAGAGTTATAAGAAGTCTGCTGGTATTTTTTTTTTTTTTTTTTTTTTCCTCCAGTTTGCCTTGCTGCAGTCTTTTTTCTCTCTCTCCTCCTCATCTCTGTATGGCTCTGTGTGCACCTGACAATAATGGATCTTCAGAGTGTAACTGCGGGTTTGAATAATCTCATCACGAAAGTACAAAATTTACAAGATTTTGTGGTACATGCTCCAGTATCTGAGCCGAGAATTCCTTTGCCGGAGTTCTTCACAGGGAATAGAGCTAGCTTCCAGAATTTCCGAAATAATTGTAAGCTTTATTTGTCCCTGAAGTCTCGTTCAGCTGGAGACCCTGCTCAGCAGGTTAGGATTGTGATTTCCTTGCTCAGGGGTGACCCTCAAGATTGGGCCTTCTCATTGCCAGCAGGGGATCCTGCGTTGCGCGATGTGGATGCGTTTTTTCTGGCCTTGGGCTTGCTTTATGAGGAACCTCATTTGGAACTTCAGGCAGAAAAAACTTTGATGGCACTATCTCAGGGGCAAGACGAAGCTGAGGTTTACTGCCAAAAATTCCGTAAATGGTCTGTGCTTACTCAGTGGAATGAGTGCGCCTTGGCGGCAACTTTCAGAGAAGGTCTCTCTGATGCCGTTAAGGATGTTATGGTGGGGTTCCCTGTGCCTGCAGGTCTGAATGAGTCCATGACAATGGCTATTCAGATTGATAGGCGTCTGCGGGAGCGCAAACCGGTGCACCATCTGGCGGTGTCTATGGAAAAGACGCCAGAAAGTATGCAGTGTGATAGAATTCTGTCCAGGAGCGAGCGACAGAATTTTAGACGGAATAATGGATTGTGCTTCTATTGTGGGGATTCTACTCATGTTATATCAGCATGCTCTAGGCGTACAAAGAAGCTTGATAAGTCTGTTTCCATTGGCACCATTCAGTCTAAATTTATTTTGTCTGTAACCCTGATTTGCTCTTTGTCATCCATTGCCACGGACGCCTATGTTGACTCTGGCGCCGCTCTGAGTCTTATGGATTGGTCCTTTGCCAATCGTTGTGGTTTTGATTTAGAGCCTTTGGAGACTCTTATTCCTCTGAAGGGGATTGACTCCACCCCATTGGCTAATAATAAACCACAATACTGGACACAAGTAACCATGCGTATCAATCCGGATCACCAGGAGATTATTCGTTTCCTGGTGCTGTATAATTTACATGACGATTTGGTACTGGGATTGCCATGGTTGCAGTCTCACAATCCAGTCTTGGACTGGAGAGCAATGTCTGTGTTGAGCTGGGGATGTAAGGGTATTCATGGGGACTTACCTTTGGTTTCTATTTCGTCGTCCATTCCCTCTGAAGTCCCTGAGTTCCTCTCAGATTATCAAGACGTCTTTGACGAACCCAAGCTTGGGTCGTTACCTCCGCACCGTGAGTGCGATTGTGCCATAGATTTGATACCGGGTTGCAAATATCCAAAGGGTCGTTTGTTTAATTTGTCCGTGCCGGAACATGCTGCTATGCGGGAATATATAAAGGAGTCTTTGGAAAAGGGACATATTCGTCCATCTTCTTCTCCCTTGGGAGCTGGGTTTTTCTTTGTCTCAAAAAAGGACGGCTCTTTGAGACCATGTATTGATTATCGGCTTCTGAATAAGATCACTGTTAAGTACCAATACCCATTGCCATTGCTTACTGATTTGTTTGCTCGTATAGAGGGTGCTAAGTGGTTCTCTAAAATTGATCTTCGTGGGGCGTATAATTTGGTGCGGATCAGGCAGGGGGATGAGTGGAAGACCGCATTTAATACGCCCGAGGGCCACTTTGAGTATTTGGTCATGCCTTTTGGTCTTTCTAATGCCCCTTCAGTTTTCCAGTCTTTTATGCATGATATTTTCCGCGATTTTCTGGATAAATTTATGATAATATATCTGGATGATATTCTGATTTTTTCTGATGACTGGGACTCTCATGTCCAGCAGGTCAGGAGAGTTTTTCAGGTTCTGCGGTCTAATTCTTTATGTGTGAAGGGGTCTAAGTGCGTTTTTGGGGTCCAGAAAATTTCCTTTTTGGGGTATATTTTTTCTCCCTCTTCCATTGAGATGGATCCCGTCAAGGTGCAAGCTATTTGTGACTGGACTCAGCCCTCCTCTCTTAAGGGTCTTCAGAGATTTTTGGGCTTTGCCAACTTTTACCGCCGATTTATTGCTGGTTTTTCGGATGTCGTTAAACCACTGACTGATTTGACCAGACATGGCGCTGATGTTGCTAATTGGTCCCCTCATGCTGTAGAGGCCTTTCAGGAGCTTAAGCACCGTTTTGCCTCTGCCCCTGTGTTACGTCAGCCTGATGTGAATCTGCCTTTTCAGGTTGAGGTTGACGCTTCGGAGATCGGAGCTGGGGCAGTGTTGTCGCAGAAAGGTTCCGACTGCTCCGTCATTAGACCTTGTGCCTTCTTTTCTCGCAAATTTTCGCCCGCAGAGCGGAATTATGATGTTGGGAATAGGGAGCTTTTGGCCATGAAGTGGGCGTTTGAGGAGTGGCGCCATTGGCTAGAGGGGGCTAAGCATCAGGTGGTGGTATTGACTGACCACAAAAATTTGATTTATCTTGAGACTGCCAGGCGCCTGAATCCTAGACAGGCGCGCTGGTCTTTATTTTTTTCTCGCTTTAATTTTGTGGTGTCATACCTACCGGGTTCTAAGAATGTTAAGGCAGATGCCCTTTCTAGGAGTTTTGACCCGGACTCTCCTGGTAATACTGAACCCACAGGTATCCTTAGGGAGGGAGTAATTTTGTCGGCCGTTTCTCCTGATCTGCGGCGGTCCTTGCAAGAGTTTCAGGCGGATAGACCGGATCGTTGTCCGCCTGATAGACTGTTTGTTCCGGATGATTGGACCAGTAGAGTCATCTCTGAGGTACATTTTTCTGCATTGGCAGGTCATCCCGGAATTTTTGGTACCAGGGATTTGGTGGCAAGATCCTTCTGGTGGCCTTCCCTGTCACGAGATGTGCGAGTCTTTGTGCAGTCATGTGACATTTGTGCTCGGGCCAAGTCTTGTAGTTCTCGGGCTAGCGGACTGCTGTTGCCCTTGCCTATTCCTAAGAGGCCTTGGACACACATCTCGATGGATTTTATTTCAGATCTGCCTGTTTCCCAGAAGATGTCTGTCATCTGGGTGGTCTGTGACCGTTTCTCTAAAATGGTCCATTTGGTTCCTCTGCCCAAGTTGCCTTCTTCTTCTGAGTTGGTTCCTCTGTTTTTTCAGAATGTTGTCCGATTGCACGGTATTCCTGAGAATATTGTTTCTGACAGAGGTACCCAATTTGTGTCTAGATTTTGGCGGGCATTCTGTGCTAGGATGGGCATAGATTTGTCTTTTTCATCTGCTTTTCACCCTCAGACTAATGGCCAGACCGAGCGGACTAATCAGACCCTGGAGACATATCTGAGGTGTTTTGTCTCTGCTGACCAGGATGATTGGGTTGCTTTTTTGCCATTGGCAGAGTTCGCCCTCAATAATCGGGCCAGCTCTTCCACCTTGGTGTCCCCGTTTTTCTGTAATTCGGGGTTTCACCCTCGATTTTCCTCCGGTCAGGTGGAATCCTCGGATTGTCCTGGAGTGGATGCGGTGGTGGAGAGATTGCATCACATCTGGGGGCAGGTTATGGACAATTTGAAGTTGTCCCAGGAGAAGACTCAGCGTTTTGCCAACCGTCATCGTCGTGTTGGTTCTCGGCTTTGTGTTGGAGATTTGGTCTGGTTGTCTTCTCGTTTTGTCCCTATGAGGGTCTCTTCTCCTAAGTTTAAACCTCGGTTCATCGGCCCTTATAGAATATTGGAGATTCTTAATCCTGTTTCTTTCCGTTTGGACCTCCCTGCGTCCTTTTCCATTCATAACGTTTTTCATCGGTCGTTATTGCGCAGGTATGAGGTGCCTGTTGTACCTTCAGTTGAGCCTCCTGCTCCGGTGTTGGTTGAGGGTGAGTTGGAGTACGTTGTGGAGAAAATTTTGGACTCTCGTGTTTCCAGACGGAGACTCCAGTATCTGGTCAACTGGAAGGGTTACGGCCAGGAGGATAATTCTTGGGTCAATGCATCTGATGTTCATGCTTCTGATCTTGTTCGTGCCTTCCATAGGGCTCATCCTGGTCGCCCTGGTGGATCTGGTGAGGGTTCGGTGCCCCCTCCTTGAGGGGGGGGTACTGTTGTGAATTTGGATTCTGGGCTCCCCCGGTGGCCGCTTGTGGAATTGGACTTGTCATCCTCTTTCCTGTTTCACCTGGTTCCATCAGTAGTGGGTGTCGCTATTTAAGCTCATTTCTCTGGTGGTTTCTTGCCGGTCAACAATGTTATCTGATGCCTCTCAGTGCTTGTTCCTGCTTCTGACAACTACTAGATAAGTTGGACTTTTGTCCATGTTTCGTTTGCCTATTTGTTCCAGTTCACAGCTGAAGTTTTGTTACTGTGTCTGGAAAGCTCTCGTTGATCAGGGATTGCTACTCTGGTGTTATGAGTTAATGCCAGAGTTTAAGGTAATCTCTGGATGGTGTTTTGTTAGTGTTTTTCTGCTGACCATGAAAGTATACTATCTGTCTTCTGCTATCTAGTAAGCGGACCTCAAATTTGCTAAGACTATTTTCCTGCTGCGTTTGTTGTTTCATCTGAACTCACCGTCATTATATGTGGGGGGCTACTGTCTGCTTTTGAAATATTTCTCTAGAGGTGAGCCAGGTCTTATATTTCCCTCTGCTAGCTATTTAGGTCTTAGGCCAGAGCTGGGCATCTAGCAATAAATAGGAAATGCTACCTGGCTATTTCTAGTTGCGCGGCAGGCTTAGTTCATGGTCAGTATAGTTCCATCTTCCGAGAGCTTGTCCCTCTATAGGCTTGCTATGATCTCTGCTTGCAGAGATCATGACACAGGACTCTCTGAAAACTAGCGGTGTGGCTGTTTCAAGATGCACAATAAGGAGGCACTTGAAGAAAATTGGGCTGCATGGTCGAGTCGCCAGAAGAAAGCCATTACTTCGCAAATGCCACAAAGTATCTTGCCTATAATACACAAAACAGCACAGAGGCAAGCCTCAAAGCTTCTGGAACAAGGTAATTTGCAGTGATGAGACAAAAATTGAATTTTTTGGCCACAACCCTAAACGTTACATTTGGAGAGAAGTCAACAAGGCCTATGATGAAAGGAACACCATTCCTACTGTAAAGCACAGAGGTGGATCACTGATGTTTTGGGGATGTGTGAGCTACAGAGGCACAGGAAACTTGATCAAAGTTGAAGGAAAGATGAATGCATCAAGTTATCAGCAAATTCTGGAGTCAAATTTGCACTCATCATCCCCGAAGCTGCGCATGGGACATACTTGGATGTTCTAACATGACAATTCAAAACACAAGGCCAAGTCGACCTGTGATTGGCTGCAGCAGAACAAAGTGAAGGTTCTGAAGTGTCCATCTCAGTCTCCTGACCTCAATATCATTGAGCCACTCTGGAGAGATCTCAAGTGAGCAGTTCATGCTACACAGCCCAGGAATTTACAGAAGCTCGAGTCTTTTTGCCAAGAAGAGTGGGCAGCTTTACCATCTGAGAAAATAAAGAGCCTCATGCACAACTACCACAAAAGACTTCAAGCTGTCAATGATGTTAGAGTGGGCAATACACGGTATTAAGAAATGGGGTAGATCAGGGTCATTTGGATGTTTTGGGTTGTCATTATGATTTAAAAAGAGAAAACACAGTAGTTTGACAATAAATGGCTTCAACTAACCACTAACCATGAGTGGAGAAAACGTTTTGGTGTTATTACTCATATTCTCTGATAAAAGGCCAAGAAAGCAAAAATTCTGCCGGATTATGTAAACTTTTGAGCACAACTGTATCTTTAATATGTTTAATGATCCTGAGATTTTTAGAACTGAACGACTTTTTTTACTTTATCTTTCAATTTCACTGTTGAGAAATGTGTAAATAATTTTAGGCAGGTGTGGAAAAATGCTGTTAAGTAGAAATGCTTTCAAAAATAGAAGTGTCAATAGTTTGTTTTTATTTATTAGCAAAATGCAAATTGAATGAACAAAAGAGAAATATAAATCAATATCTGTTGTGACCAACCTTTGCCTTCTTCTTGGCACACTTGCACAAAGTCAAGTGTTTTGTAGGATTATTGTCAGGTGTATGAGTTACCAATTATACCAAACAGGTGAAATTAATCATCATTCTCATATATTAGTTGAAACACAGTCATTAACTGTAAAAGATACTGCTATGAACGAAGAACATAAAACTGGATGAGGAATAGCCACATTTTGCTTCAAAGTTTGTTGCAATTAACAAAATGCCAAGTGAATAAACAAAAGAGAAATCTAAATCAAATCCATATTTGATGTGACCGTCCTTTGCGTTCAAAACTGCATGAAAGCATCAATTCTTTTAAAGGGAACCTGTCTGCAGGGTTGGGCATAGTAACCTACAGACACTAGGTTACATTCCTATAAGTAGATCCACCCTGCAAACAGCAGAAAGTTTGTGCAGTGTGTGTACATTTTGCTAGTACACCTAATTTGCAATTGGCGTTGAATAATTTTGATTTCAACTGTACAGTATATTCCTAATAAATTTAGCAATACCAGTCACAAATAGTTTTATTTTATATTAATATTCAGATTTTTTAAAGTGTGAAAATAATTGTTATGAAAACTTTGATGCCCTGTGGGGTAGAAAAATAGCTTGCCCATCCAGCTGGCACTTTTACAGGATACGTAAAACTATATTAGCAATTTGTGCTTTGATTTGGACCTGCAGCCAATTTATCAGCAAATGTTTCCTGTCTTAATAATGTGTGAACATGAAGTAGGAATGGAGCAAAACACAGATTTACAGGATATGGTGTTTTCCAACTGTGAATTTATCTTGTAGAAGACTGCCTCAAAATAGATAAGTGTTTTATATTGGGACAATTGTGTGGCCATTACTTATCAAATCATAACCAGTTGGTGTATGTTTCTGAATATTCCAGCATAAAAATAAAATCTATAGAATGTGTTAAGTCGATTTCAGTGCCTGGCGGGATTTTTGCAACATGGCGATTTCATGCTTTTACATTTTTTATTTGCCTTCCTCCAAGAGCCACAACATTTTTAATTCTCTGTCGAAATAGCCATAGCCTTGTTTTTTTGGTTTTTTTTTTACAAGACTAGTGACAGCATCCTTTTTATTATGTGATGTACTGGAAAACAGTGAAAAATATTCCAAGTGTGGCAAAATTAAAAAAAAAAAATTTATTTCACTATTGTTTTTTTGATCTTTGTTTTTATACAGTTCATTATACGGCAAAAACCTGGCAGTATAATTCTACAGGTCAGTCCGATTACGGCAATGCCAAACATCAATAGTTTTTCATTTTTTTTTAATGTAAGTGTTGGAAAGAATTCCAAAGTTTGGAATAAACAAAAATGTTAGTGTCACCATTTTTCGAGACCTACATCTACAGTTTTCCATTTTCAGTCGATGCAGCTTAGGGCTTATTTTTTGCTCCTTAATATGACATTTTTATTGATACCCATTGGTGATAAATACGATGTTTGAATCAATTCTTATTACATTTTTTTCTTTGCCTTGTTGTGGTAGCCGAAAAAACGCACTTTTAAACAACGATGCTGTCAGTTTGATTTTTATTTTCTCATTACAGGGTTTACTAAATCGGTTAATTTTATATTTTGATAGAGTGAATATTTACGGAAGTGTAGATACCAAATATGTGTTTGTTTTAATTTCTTTATTTTTAATTGGGAAAAAGGTGGATGATTCAAATATTTTTTTACCATCATTTTTGAAAACTTTTTTTCATTTTTACTGTATTTTGTAGTCATTTGGGAATTTAATATGCACAAATGACAAAGTTCACCAGTTCCCGCAGATTGGGTGAAGGTCCTCAGCCACGGAAAGCAAAAGCCTCTGCTTGGTTTGATTCAGTATTTTTATCTTGATGCAATATTTTAAGCTGTACAATGAATTAGTGAAGTTTTATATGCGAATGTCTAGATACTTTGTTTGCTTTGGGGACTTAAACCTGCGATCTTCTGATCACTTGTACTTTATACCGTACATGAATATCACTGTATTGCTGAATATAGCAAAAATCAGAGTCTCCTATTAACTCCAGCTACGGGCTGGCTTTCATAGGAGTACCATTACCTCTTATTGCATGGACTTAAAAATGTAATTTTAGGGCTTCAATTTTATTTTCAGTTTGTGTTTACAATTCAGGTAATTAGTTTTATAGTTTAGTCCGATTTTTAAAGATGCAGTGAAACCATGTTGTGTGTATTTTTAAAATGTTATTATTTTTAATGGGGGATAAGGATGTGTTTAGAACTTTTATATATTTTCATATTTTAAAACCTTTTTATTTTTATCGTGTTTTTTGTCTCTTTAGGGAATTTATAGGCGATAATCTGATCATTTGTAATATGTATTGCAATACCGCGATATTGCAGTATATTGCAAAAAATCTCAGTCCCCTATGAATGGAAACCAGAGGTCAGTCGTCATTGGGAGTATAATCTTCACAGGCATGGTGGTCTCCAGCAGACCCCTTGTTGTCATGGCAACCCATAAGTGCCCCATGATTGTGTCTCAAGGGAGACGATGGGCAGTTTGAACAGATCACTGCCCAGGCTGCACACTGTAAATGTCACTATAACAAACTGATAGCTACATTTAACGAATTAACAGTCGCACGAAGAGCGCCGCTCCACTTGCAGCTGTTGAAGGGAGATGTTGGCTGTATAATACATCTATTAACTACTGACATGAAAGAACGTGACTTGACGTATGACATTCCTGTACATCATATGTCGGTTAAAGAAGTTAAAAAATATATATCTACAGTATATATTTATTATGTTAAAACATGTGCATTTATGCTTATTCTTCATAGTATGAATTATAAATAGGATCATTTTAGTATGATTCCTACTGTCCTGTCTGTCACTGGCTCCCTTCTCCACCCTCTGATTTGTACTAAGATTTGAAGTTGACCCATATATGTATAGCCCAAACTGAATGGCCCAGAGGTCAGGTATTCTACCTCATCCGTTCACTGTCTATGGGCTTACCAGAGATCGCCACCGAGTCATGTATCTTGGTTGTATGTTATTGGTATGTGATAACTTACAGTTTTGATACAACCCCTTAAAGTTGTACAAACACATTTGAGGAGCTTTGTAGTATAATGCTTCACAGGACATTATGTAGAATTTGCTATTTAGGTTACACTTGTCTCATTACTAGTGCTCTTTAAAGGGATTCTGTCAGCATATAATGACTGTTCTTTACCAAGTACAGCGAATCGGGACTTCCCCGCTGAGGCGATCATTTAACCCCTTAAGCCCCGAGGGTGGTTTGCACGTTAATGAGCCAGCCAATTTTTACAATTCTGACCACTGTCCCTTTATGAGGTTATAACTCTGGAACGCTTCAACGGATCCCGGTGATTCTGACATGGTTTTCTCGAGACATATTGTACTTCATGATAGTGGTAAAATTTCTTTGATATTACCTGCGTTTATTTGTGAAAAAAAAACAAATTTGGCAAAAATGTTGAAAATTTCACAATTTTCCAACTTTGAATTTTTATGCCCTTAAATCACAGAGATATGTCACACAAAATACTTAATAAGTAACATTTCCCACATGTCTACTTTACATCAGCACAATTTTGGAAACAAAATTTTTTTTGTTAGGGAGTTATAAGGGTTAAAATTTGGCCAGCAATTTATCATTTTTACAACACCTTTTTTTTAGGGACCACGTCACATTTTAAGTCATTTTGAGGGGTCTATATGATAGAAAATAACCAAGTGTGACACCATTCTGAAAACTGCACCCCTCAAGGTGCTCAAAACCACACTCAAGAAGTTTATTAACCCTTCAGGTGTTTCACAGGAATTTTTGGAATGTTTGAAAAAGAATGAACATTAAAAAATGTTTTCACAAAAAATTTACTTCAGCTCCAATTTGTTTTATTTTATCAAGGGTAACAGGAGAAAATGGACCCCAAAGGTTGTTGTACAATTTGTCCTGAGTACCCCGATACCCCATATGTGGGGGTAAACCACTGTTTGGGCCCATGGCAGAGCTCGGAAGGGAAGGAGCGCCATTTGACTTTTCAATGCAAAATTGGCTGGAATTGAAATGGGACGCCATGTTGAGTTTGGAGAGCCACTAATGTACCTAAACATTGAAACCCCTCACAAGTGACACCTTGACCCCCCAAGGAACCTAGACCCCCAAGGAACTTATCTAGATGTTTTGTGAGAACTTTGAACCCCCAAGTATTTCACTACAGTTTATAACCCAGAGCCGTGAAAATAAAAAATCATTTTTGTCCCACAAAAATGTTTTAGCCCCCCAAATTTTTATTTTCCCAAGTGTAACAAGAGAAATTGGACCCCAGAAGTTGTTGTCCAATTTGTCCTGAGTACGCTGATACCCCATATGTTGGGGTAAACCCCTGTTTAGGCACACGGGAGAGCTCTGAAAGGAAGGAGCATTGTTTTACTTTTTCAACGCAGAATTGGCTGGAATTGAGATCGGATGCCATATCGCGTTTGGAGAGCCCCTGATGTGGAAAACCCCAATGCTAACTGAAACCCTAACCCAAACACACCCCTAATCCCAACCACACTGTGATGGTGTGATATGCTATGTGGGTATCATTTTTGTGTATATTTATATTTTACTGATTATCATTGTTTTCTCTTGTAGTATGAGTTATTTGCCAATTGATGAATTGCTGTTATTTGCCATCTGATATCAGCCCCCACATTCCTGTACTGTTATCTCTCCACAGGGTCAGTGAATAAACCTGTTTGCTAATATGCTAATGCCATATTTGTCACGGCCACTCCTTCCGCTCATTCTTACTCGCTGTGGCGCGCTCCTCCTGCAGGCGCGCGTCCTCTCCTTCATTCTCTGCTCTCTGGTTCTCGTCGGCTGCGCGTGCGCACCGCCCACTCCAGCACTTCCTCTTTCTGATTTGCAGGTGCTCTGTATCTCCTCTCTGTGATCCTGGAGGACCGTGACCCGGAAGTCCTCCAGCACTCCATGTATATAAGGTGATTCCTTCCTCTGCTCCTTGCCTGTCTGTCATTTGTGCTTCTGTGACTCAGGTCCACCATTGTCTTTGCACTTCCTGTTCTCAGTCTCCGCTCTGTCCAGCCAGTTCAGCTTCTCTGCCTTTCCCAGGCTTCCTTGTCTCCTCGTCCAGTCCTCCCAGTGTCCTCTCCGTACTCTGTAGTCTGGTGTCTCTGTCCTGTCCTGCTTCCTTTGTGTCTTCCCCTTTGCAGTTCTCCTTTGGTCTCGCCGGTTCCCAGCTCTTACCTAACTGTACTTCATCTTGCCTCACTCTGTCCGTCCTGCGCCTAGCTTCTTTATCTTGTACTTCCTACTACCTGTCTCTGGGTTCCAGCTTCTGCGGCAATAGTCTCCCTTGGGTCTGCCCCTAACACTCCCTGTATAGGGGGTGGTCTACCTGGTCAGCTCACCCTTGGGAGGTTCGTTGTCGTGGATCTGCGGGTCCACCCCAGGTATTCCAATAGGACTGCACTCGGATGACATCTGAGTGCAGTCTGATTCTCACAATATTGAACTAGCTTGTTGAAACAATGACCCCCTGTAGTGCCTTAATCCACCAGGCACCTTTGTCAGGTGTGGGAGGCCTGAAAACCACCCCAACCTGTCTGACAACTCCTGGACATAAGGAGAGGACAGGAGCTGGGGGGAATTCAGATCCTGTGTTGGAACCATGATGTGAAGACAGCATGTCAGAGAGAGAAGGGAATATGGACTGTTATCCTCTGTGCTGGAATGTTGGACTTATATTCTGTAACTGAACTGCATTCGTGTTCTGGAATATTTTATCCTTTGTGTGGTGGATCGTATATGGACCTTTCGTACTTTTGCCTAAATGAAGGTCTTGGGATTGTTCACTCTTCGCTGGCTCTGTTGATTGTGTGGTACCGGAGAAGGACCCTGTGACACACACCCCAACCCTAACCATACCCCAACGCTAACCACACCCCTAACTCCAACACACCCCTAATCCCAACCATAACCCTAACCACACCCCTAACCCTGATCCCAACCGTAAATGTAATCCTAACCCTAGCCCCAACCCTAACCCTAGCCCCAACCCTAGCCCTAACCCTAATGGGAAAATGGAAATAAATACATTGTTTTATTTTTCCCTAAGGGGGTGATGAAGGGGGGTTTGATTTACTTTTATAGTGTTTTTTTTAGTGGATTTTTATGATTGGCAGCTGTCACACACTAAAAGACGCTTTTTATTGCAAAAAATATTTTTTTGCGTCACCACATTTTGAGAGCTATAATTTTTCCATATTTTGGTCCACAGAGTCATGTGAGGTCCTGTTTTTTGCGGGACAAGTTGACATTTTTATTGGTAACATTTTCGGGCACGTGACTTTTTTGATCGCTTTGTATTTCGATTTTTGTGAGGCAGTATGACCAAAAACCAGCTATTCATGAATTTCTTTTGGGGGGGGCGTTTATACCTTTCCGCGTTTGGTAAAATTGATAAAGCAGTTTTATTCTTCGGGTCAGTACGATTACAGCGATACCTCATTTATATCTTTTTTTTATGTTTTGGCGCTTTTATACGATAAAAACTATTTTATAGAAAAAAGAATTATTTTTGCATCGCTTTATTGTGAGGACTATAACTTTTTTATTTTTTCGCTGATGATGCTGTATCGTGGCTCGTTTTTTGCCGGACAAGATGATGTTTTCAGCGGTACCATGGTTATTTATATCTGTCTTTTTGATCGTGTGCTATTCCACTTTTTGTTCGGCGGTATGATAATAAAAGGGGATTTTTTTGCCTCGGTTTTTTTTTCGGTGTTCACTGAAGGGGTTAACTAGTGGGACAGTTTTATAGGTCGGGTCGTTACGGACGCGGCGATACTAAATATGTGTACTTATATTGTTTTTTTTTATTACTTAGATAATGGAATGTATTTATGGGAACAATATTTTTTTTTTCTTCATTTAGTATTTTTTTTTTTTTTTAACTTTATAACATTGCCTCAGTGGGAGGCATCCTGTTATAGGGTCAGATCGCTGATTTGCAGAGCACTGTGTCAGATCAGCGATCTGACATGCAGGCTGCAGGCTTACCAGCGCTTGCTCTGAGCAGGCGCTGGTAAGCCACCTTCCTGCAGGACCCGGATGCAGCCCCGTGGCCATTTTGGATCTGGGGCCTGCAGGGAGGAGACGCTCGGTACGAGGTGAGCACATCGCCTTGTACCGAGGGTCTCAGGGAAGCACGCAGGGGCCCCCCTTCCTGTGTGATGCTTCCCTTTGCCCCCGGAACGCTGCGATCATCTTTGATCGCAGTGTGCCGGGGGTTAATGTGCCAGGGGCGGTCCGTGACCACTCCTGGCACATAGTGCCAGATGTGAGCTGCTATAGTCAGCTGACACCTGGCCGCGATTGGCCGCGCTCCCCCCGTCCAATGGCATTAAGGGGTTAAATACACCTTCCCAACTGCTTGGTTATCATCGATCTCCACCCTTCTCTGTCTCTATGAAGCCAGAGCTGTCAATAAAAGAAGAGGGGGGATTGAGGGAAAACAAGCAGGTGGGAAGGTGTATTTAAATGATTGGCTCTGCCATGAAGCACCCAGCAACGGAACCTAGTTTGAACAGTCATTCTATGCTGACAGAGTCCCTTTGACCTCTTCCAATTGTTGAAACGTAATAGTACATCCTACATTTGGTCCCCATATTCATAGATGCCGGCTTTGTTGCTCTACCTTTAAGGCCACGTGCACATGTTCAGTATTTCGTCAGTCTTTAACCTCAGTATTTATAAGCCAAAACCAGAAGCTGGGTGAAAAATACAGAAGTGGTGACGTGTTTGTATTATACTTTTCCTCTGAGCCAGCCTTGATTGAATCTGTTTAACTATTTAAAAACAGCTGTTAACCACTGACAGCAGGACTTATTTTGTTTATTTTACTCGCTTACATAATGCCGTTAATTCCACATCACTTTTACAGACAGCATTTAAAGGGAACTGCCATTTCCCCAATGTGGATGGGCTTCATAGGAGAACACCGTTTTGACTGTATATTGCAATACAATATTATGTCAGTTTATAGAACAAATTATCTCAGTGTCTTGCCCTGTATAGGACTAAAAAATAAAGTAAAAAAGAAAAACTACTTTTTAAGAAACATAAATATTCAAATTACCCCCTTTTCACAGTTTAACCATAAATAAATATTTATTGCTGTATCTGTTAAAGTCTGTTCTATAAAAATGTAAAATTACTTAAACCAACACGATAAATGTCTTAGCGAGAAATAAAATCACAACACCGTAATTGTGAATATTCGGTCGCAACAACACCTATGTAAAAAAAAAAAAAACAGTAAAAAGTAATCAAAACGTTTTGTATATGCCAATGCAGTATAAATAAATATATCAGCTTGTTACGCCAATAAACAAGCCCCTAAACAACTCCATCAACTGAAATAAACTAAAAAAGTTACAGGTCTCAGAATAGCGACAGAAACCAAATTAGTGTCGAGGTTTTAACTTTTAATGGACTTTTAACTTTGTTCAATAAACTTACATTTTTTTTATCCAGTTGGTTGTCCTGAAAACTACCCTCGTTTTTTTCCTGTACAAGTTTAGTATCTCCAAAAAGATGCTGACCTGGAAAATCATGTTGTCAGGTAATTTTTACAGCACAAATTTGGAACCCTAAACAGAGTGGTGGATTTAATTTTTTTTTTACCATTTCACAACACTTTGAGTTTTTTTTCCGTTTTCCAGTATATTGTATGATAAAATGAAACATGTCATTCAAAACTACAGCTTGTCCCAGAAAAAAAGACACTTTTATAATGCAATGTTAACAGAAAAATAAAAAAAAGTTTTTCGAAGGGGAAGAGATAAACTAATAGGCAAAAATGAAAATTGGCTGCGGCGGGATTGTCATCATGAGTATTTATTTTAATAGTTGTATTCAGTATTAGTTTCCCGTTGTCCCTAAACTGAGCATCATTAGGGTTAAAGAGCATGCTGGGGATCCTGTACACCTAACCTGCGTTCATTTTTCTGTAGGATGTAATAGGGTGTTTAGTGAAGGCACATTTTCTAGCGCTGTACTGTAATAAGTGCAGCTTTGAAGCTTGGAATTATGCACTGAAAATCTGCACCAAATTCTCCACATCTACAACCTTAGGGGTTTGACGCTTGAAGACTGGCAATATGTGAACCAACCACATCTATAGAGTATAAGCTCCCAAGACATGCCAGTCAGCAGTCTACATTTATTATATATTCTTAGAGGTCAGGACAGGATCTGAGCCTTACTAAATAATTGTGCTTGATGAGGAAATGAACATGCATTTGCGTAGGGTCACTATAGAAGTTAAAGGGATTTTGCAGGATAAGCTTTTATTTGAGAAATAGCTTGTACAGCTACAAACTAACACACAGCTGCTACTCATCCTCCCCAGGTCCAGCACCAGTTTCCCGATGCTGCTTTGGTCTTTGCATACAAGCTGCAGCAATGATGTCACGACTACCACACACATAACCGCTGCATCCAATCACTGAACTCAGCAGCTTTGCTCGTGTAGATAGCGTAAGCCACTGACAGCACAGTACAGCTGTACTTATTATTTTCTACCTATACAAGCCTTTGCTCAAAAGTTTATCCTGGAAATCCCCTTTAATTTGTTAGTGAGAATTATGTATATGTACATCAGCGCTGGGCCCACTGTGTGTGGAGGACGTTCAGGAGCTGAGCTCCCTCCACATGCCGTTGATATTGGCCATGTTACGTGTTTGAGGATTTTTATATAATTTTTTTTTTTTTTTACTTCAATTTTATTTTTTCGACACATCGCCCGTGTATGAAAGTTTCTACAAGCATCCATTAGGGCCTGAATGTATGCTTTAGCTGGCGTTATGGCAGCGCAGACTTGTCAGCCCTAAACATAAACCTGAGCAATAGTGATAGGAAGGTCCACATAAGTCAACTGAAGGAGCACCCCAAGGCTTATTGATTGAATTAACCACTAGAACACCCCAATGTGACAGAAGGACATTGTCAGTTGACAGCCTTCGATTCTTGTATTCCTGGGGTTCATATGTAAAATGTCTTACTTTTCCATACATTAGAAAATGTGGCATTTAATTTATTGTGCAGGCTTCTGCACACTCAGAGTTTCTAAGGATCACATGCCAAAAAGTTTGTGACATACTGTGTTTGTCTGTAGGGTACCAAGATGTCTCACATTGTCCAGATTTCCTATCTAATTGAGATTCCTGAAATCCAATCTGAGTGCATTTCATTTCCATAACGAAATGCGACAAATCAATATATTGCAGAATATTCGGTGTCCCTGTTCTTTCAAAACATTGGAATAATAACTGAAAAGCATATGCATTTCAGAACAAGTACCTGGAAATGTGATCTCTGTACAGAATTATTATTTGGCTTTGCCCCAGAAATACGCATCTTTGCATGATGCACCTGGCCGTGTGTGGCAGGTCTGGTAGAATCTGCTAATTAAAAATACAGGCTTAAACAGGCACCTCGTCTGGCAGGATAGTTAGTTGCCTGTTGGTGCTCAGCGGGTTTTGGTAGTGCTTCTTATTTTTCTATCCTAATGGTCTACTGCCCACCTAATTTTGCCTTATTGTCAGCCACTATTTACCACAGCTTGAAGCCCTCCCAGGAGGCTAAATTATTATCAAAGGATTAGGGAGATGTAGCCTTACAACTCTGACATTTCTGATTACTTGTCTAAGCCAGAACACTAATTAGCTGTGACTAATCAAGAAAAATGTCCTTGCCATAGAAAACCATTTAAAAGACATGAGAAAAGTAGAACAGCAATTCAAAAGCAAAGTATTGCTCAGATTTGCTGACAGTTGTTCGGTTTCCACCCAAGCTTTTTAGCGCTCCTTTAATTATGCAAAGGACTGTGTGTTCTTCCGACAACTAAGAGCAACTTGAGTTGAAGAACTGATTGTCTTTTCACATGTTTATGTGTTTCCTTCAACCAAAACAACAAACAGTTATTTTTAAGACTTCACAGAAGTTAAGTCTGTTGGCTCATTTTGTGTGCAGAAAAGTCTGAGAAAACCGCGTTGTCATTGATAAAGCTGCGGTTCTAAAATGTATTTAAATAATTGGTAAGTCAGTTATGACAGCAGATTCCGCCTGCAACACAGATTAGTCGCATTGAATAGGGCTAATACATCAAATGTGGATCAGCCTTGGACTTCTGCCATTGATTCTCTGCCAAATTAGCATTGGATTTTTCCAACTTTAACAAGCTCCATATGAACATATTCTAAGGTCAGGTTTACTTTTTCAAAAAATATTCTCCCATTGAAATTAGCATCTAATTGTCAGAATATTTTCTTTATGCTTTTATACACAGAACTATAGCATTCTTTAAATAATTGGCACCTAACAGTTGACTATTTGCAAAGACATTTGTATGCATATGTATGTTAAATAATTTGCCTCAATAAGAAAACCATTTTCCCACTTTCCTGTAGATGATGTTCTCCTACCTCAAACAAGTCACATTACATTGTCTGCAATCTTTCAGGATGACTTTCCCCAGTGATATCAAGTGTCTATGGTGGGAGGTTTTGTTCAGAAACCTATGGGGTTCAGCAGTCTGACTTAACACATACAGGCGCCATAAGATTTGTAGTTTGTACTTCAGTTAATTCAACTCAACTTGGCTGAGCTAAAAATACCAAACAGAGCCCATGTCCAATAGTGGCTTTTGCGCTTTCTGGAAAAAGATCTTGTAACGCTGAGAACGTCCCTATTAAGCAGTTGAAACCATCATTGACTAATTCAGGATAATATGTCATTGGAAAAAAATTTCTGTGATGACAAAATGTTCTTCATATGTTTGACCTAAGACTAGAGCTACATGGTGTCTTTGGCCTTGACAAAGGTTGCATGAGCAAAATTCGGTATTTGCTGATCTTACAGCGCAGTGTAAGGCAGGTGAATGGGTTCATATTGCAACCCACATGACAAGCAAGTCACTAAAAGTTGGAACTAGTTTTAATTTTTCTGATTTGAATGTCATTGTTGCAGCGCTTTCACAGTCACCTGCATTACAATATAGAGTAGCTGCTTCACAGAGTGATCTTTGGCCATGCAACAAGCCGTGTCGCTTCCCAAGTCGCATTGTAACCCCAGACTAAATGTAAATGGTCTAATATGAGAATCTTTAGATAATTGTACTTTTTCCCACTTATCACTCTCAATCATTCAAAATGCATTCTACAAACCTCAGAAACCTTGTGCTAGTTTAATTATAACTTTAAATGCTGTATATAAAAACTAATTTCTATTGTTTGATCTTGCGCATGGCCAAACTGGACCAGTCTGAACCAAATTTGTCAGATAGGTAAATAAGGCACTTTGGAAGGTGATAGACCAGGTTTCAGTTGTTCATGACCTACCGTTCTCAAAATAGTCACCAAAAATAGAACACATAAACAAATGTTAATTTATGGCCAAAAAGATGGACCAATCTGCCCTAAATTTGCCTAATGGGTTAACTTGGCACATAACTCACTTTGGTTTCAAAACCAGTCGCAGATGAACTTTTTAACCACATGCGCAAACAACAAATGACTAAACCAAATAGACCCATGAGAAACCAGGTAATTTTACTAGTTAGAAATATTTGTTGGCAACTTTTTTAATCAACCATCTAATATGTTTCTGCAGGAACGTTCATATACATTGTGTCCTTTCCTTAGTTGCTGGTTGCCCACACACATACATTGCTGAGAAGTAGACAAGTACAACAATCTTCTACATTTATTTCTGATTGTAATAGGATAATCTTTAGACATTCCTTGCCCCATCCATAGCTTAGGCACATAGTTTGTACATGTCTGAGCATATATCGGGTACGTTTGCTAGAGAGGACCAAACCACAAAGTCAACCTGTCATGTAAGATCACAGAGCATCTTCTGTCTATTAAGGAAAAAGACAAGCGAAGCTTTGATGTGTTTATATGCTTTAATACATAACCACTGCCATTAATAATACTAATTTTAAGGGGGTCTTTCATGCTATGCTTATAGAAAGCCACAGTAAAACAGCCCACACAATGTATTGTGTTACTGAATCATTTAATTGTAGTTTGCCGTTTTTTTATTACAGAATATTAACAAAGAATAAATGGAGATTGAGTTTGTAAACTGTCCAGATTTTGATATATATTTATATTATATATATATATTTTATGTATCTAGCTAGCAGTTAAAGTGACCCAGTGAGATAATAATGTCTGGTATTTGACTACAGATATTCTTATAATCTCAACTGGTTAAGTTGCAATAACAGTTTTTTTTTGCTATTTATATGGTAACTTTTGTCATTTTAATCGAATGTTGAGAATTCATGTAAAATGTAAGTTGTAGCTGCCAAAAGATTGTGTTTGTGTTGGTGAGATAATTCATATTATTTGCATTCTTCCGCTTTGTCTGTCCTTTAAGCAATGATTGTTTTGTTTACTTTATATGTTGGCTGTGCATGGAGATGTGCAGTTCTAATACCACTTTAGGGTTGGACGGATTTGCTCTGTGGATTTTGCTTTCTGTAGTTGAGGCGTCGTCCGTCTCCATGCAGATTTGTCGTGCTCTCGACTGCAGATATGTAACAGCTCCTAATCACAGCTTTCTACAAGTGTCTAGTAAAAGCTTTCACAGCTTTCAGAAGTCATATAAACATCAACATGATTGCCATGTGATTTGATGAGGAGTTACAAGCGTGACATTAGAATCCTAATTATTCCTGCGTTCAAACTGCCGAATCCATGCATTTTCACACACAGCAAAGCTAAAGCTCTTCTGCCCAGATAAGTGCTGCATGTAATTGAATTGTTGGAAACATGCCGCCATCCGCCACCAATAACTTGCTGGACATGAAATGCATTTGTCTCGTATATTCAGTAGGCAGTGGAGCAGGGAAATTCCTTAGCTGTGTCTTTTCTAAATGTACAAGGGGGGATAGAAAAAAGCATGGTATGTTGCTAAATCTCTTTTCAGGGGCACTAGAAAGAAACAACTCAAATCCTTGTTAGAAAATTGCAGAGTCTGGTGGTGACAAAGAGCTCATGCTTGTTCTATTGTTAGTTCCCCTGTGTCCTGAGAGTGGAGCCCTTTACAGCTGTGTGGATCCAGCCTGGCTCAGATGTACGACTTTAAGAGAGGAGGCTTGTCAATTTCTGGCCACAATAGACAGAGAGTTTTTCAGTGCCTGTTGCAGTGCTGAGCACAGTTGGGGATCAATGCTAGCCATTCAGACTGCACCCTTTTCCATGGCTTTGATTTGTTAATTCAAGACTAAAGGTCTACCGAGGGGGTTTAGAGTGTTTAAGAAAGCTGATGAACTGTTTAAGAAAGCTGATGAACTGAGAGCGTTCGTAGTCTTGGTGTGGCAATTTCCATAGTTGGTGGCAACTATTGGCTCCGAGGGAGCTGTGTCCTTGTTGACCCATGTGTTATTAAAATGCACAAGCGCTGCGTTTCTCAATATTTCAGCCCTATTTCATTGTCAATACCACCTTCTGAGCCATTCAGCTTGTTGGTTGCTCTAAAGATTCTCTTAGATTGGGTTTGAAAACTTCACCTTAAACACTAGATTAGACTGATGTTCTGTTTTCCGTGCTCCTGTTGATTTGTTGAACCTTTGCAGGGCTGGAAAGCAAGTAGCAGCTTGATGGGGAGACAGGCTGCTAATATGATTTACCAGCCTACAGTCATGCACAATAAGTGTGAATAAATACAAGGGTCTCACAGAATCAACCCTAGCTTTTCCTTTTCTCTTATTTTTGCTTGTCAGGAAAATAATGCATGCCCTTACAGGAGCTTGATGTGCTATGAATGAGATATAAAGCAAAACTATTTTCTTTTTTTTTTTTCCGCTCTCTTCTTTTTGCTGTCAAATACATTGCATGAGGATGAGATGAGTGCTGTTCAGATATTACGGCCGAGATTGTTTAGATTTCTGTATTATATGATTGTAAAATTGCTGCTAAACATTTAACCACTTGCTCACTGAGTAAACAGCAGATGTCTCGTCGGAGAGCCACGACTGCTAAGACTTTTACGTATTTGCTGGTTTTGCTCTCAATTTAAAAAAAAAAAAAAGTGTAATATTTTGTCTTTATCATTAACTACATTTTGCATCTCTCCAGGACTGACAGACGATCTCCGAATTCTAGGAAAGACACTGTTTCTGATCATTTTCTAAAAAATAGCGTTGATTTTTTTTCTTCCCCACTATGCGTGTGTTTGCTCTGAAATTCAGCTTTTTTGCTGTTCTCCTTCACAGCGTAAAGATTGAAAAATGGGCAAAACGGGGGATGATTTCATAAAAAATAATAATAAGGAAACAGATGAGATTGTATTTTTCATTTCTTTGGATGCATTTCTTGTGTGAATGGATATCTAATCTGTTACACTGAATATGATTGTGCAGTGCAACGTTTTGCCGTATTGATCTGCTGGAGAAAACGCAGATATGTACGGTTTACAGAAATGTCCACATACCAGCAATTCTTCCATCTCCTCAATTACATCTGAAGTTGAATATGCACATGTAAAATATTCTGTCTTTTACAGCCTTGCTGTTTAGTTACACAAGGTGATACGGCAAGGATTTTTTGCGCTTCGGTTTTATGCACCTTGCTGTTCATCTTCCGTACGAATACACAATGTTTTTTTTTCCTATTTACACTTCTTGACACATTGATAAGAAGCAGGAAATTACTTTAGGAAAGGACTTAAACCCCTCTCCTGTGGAGAGACTCCCTACGATCAGGGCAGGAACAAGAGATCTCAATAAATGTAATCTCTTACTTCTTAACAGGATCACATCCTTCACTTTTCCCAGTGTAACGAAAAAGCTTTTGTTCAGCGTTTAGAACAAAGTGAACATAGGAGCCTTCTAGAATTCTGGCCTCTCTTTGCTACGTCAGTACATAATATAGAGACCAATTAATACATGTCGAAATACAAAGATATACAGATGGCGACGCAGCTAGCCATATACAATTAGACAGATATTCGAGATTATATAGATGCAGTCATTTTTAATTATTCATTTGTTTACATTGATCAATTACTACTCATCGTTGTACCCTGTGATGTCTTCAGTAATTACATGGTTAACAGCATGAGTCTATCCTATAAATCAATAGAAAATCATGTAAGTACAGGTCATCGTTGTCTCCGACCATATGTATTTTAGTGTTTGTGTTTTCCCTTCGCATAGCTGTAGAAAGCACTTTTAATATCCATCGTTGGCTAATGCTGGCTGCAAAGTGCAAAACAGGTTTTTAATGAATGTTACAGCTTGGAAGCAGAACAGTTAGTGCTAATTCACATAAAGAACAATCCAGGTCAGGTTGCTTGATTTCCTGGCGAAACATACAGTTCTCTTATCAGGAAATTATAGCATTATTGACTTGAAGTGCTGGCCTGTCATCATTTCCGAGTGTTTCATTAGCAGTCATTACCGTTTCTGTTAAATGAATACTGCAGAGTTCTTTGCTTTCTCTTTTTTTTTTTACAGCTATGGTATTGCAGTTCTGTTAAAGTCATATGTGTGTGGCTGGCAGACAGATTAGATCTTCAGCTCCATGTGTATCAGTTAAAAACCATCATCAAGATTGTGAAGGTAAGTAATTCACTGAGCCAATGTGCCAAGCGTCTCCTTTTCTTTCTTCCATTGTGTTTCCGTCCAGCTTATTGCAATGTGTAAGTATTTGTGTGCTCCTTGTAATATGTGTGTAATTAATACCATGAGACAAAAGGGTGCAAATGGCATATGAATACTCCAACCTATGGCAACCAATTAAACATGTAGTTTAGTGTTCATTTATAATAGGCAGCTTTTCAGTCAGCTAGTTTGATATTGATTCGGGCACGATTTACCAAAAGTATCTGAATAGCATTTTACTGTGTGCACAGTAGGAAATGGCCATATAATTACTCGAATTTGACTCTCATAAGCTGCTTAACCAATTCATAGATGAGGACTTTTCAGCTCATTGCGATCAGCTCAATGATTTTTGCTTTTTGAGAATGTGTAGAAATATAGAAGATAACTCAGTGGTCCATTATATACTGTATATCTTCGTTTTCACTTTGCCAACAATTAGTTTTTTTTTACTATTCATAGCAAATTTATCGATCACATTAAAGATCTAATGGGTAGATTTAATTTGTAATAAACGTCTCTTTTTCAGACAGAATAGCACATTTTTTATAGACTAAGAGACACGGAGCATTGAAACAATTGGTAGAATGTTTTATTGCCTAATACAAATTGTCACTTGGTGCTATGAATGAGGCTCGCAGTAATGAAGAGATAGGGAAGAAATTACCAGCCACTCTTATAAGACTCAGATATTTGTCTTTATATGTCTGACTTCTTTAGATTTATTTTAGTATATTTTACCAAATAATTTATCATTTTCATGGTTCCAGGTACATGACTACGAAATGTCTAATGGCGATAAAGACAAAGACTTTTTTTTTAAGAATTGTCTTTTGCTGGTTGTAAAGTATAATAACACACATATATTAGACTGCAGGTTCTATCATTGTGTGATATCCAGTAGAGACGGAGCCCTTATGTTCGAGAAATGTTACTTCCGATCCAAAATTAGCTTGCATTTTTAAATAGCCACAGAACCTGTACTATTTCTGTAGAATATTGAAATGTTCATTTCACAAAGCATTCATGAATTTACTGTGGAATCTGTTTATGGCAGGGAGAAAAACAATCCTTTAATGTAATTTAAAAAAAAAGTAGCATACATTTTAATTAATTTAGCATATGCACTGCTTTTGACAGCTCTTGTGCAATGGATTGGTTCAAAACATGGAATACCTGCCAACAGCAGCCTCAGTATGAAGTATATCAGCTTGTTTCCGCTGGCTTTTGTTTTTGCGCACTCCTTCAAAAAATACGATTTATCATGTATTCAAGACAATATCCATATCTGGTTTGTTGTACTATAAATTATTTTCTCACATTATTTCTTCACTCTCTCATTTTTCATAATGGTAAATTATTAATGTCACATCATTAAAACGACTTCCCATATCTCACTCACTACCAATGACTGGTGTAGCCTCTTTAGAAGTTCTTTTTAAGTTGAAGCAGTTGAACAGTTTTTTATTGTAAGAAACATCTAAAGAAATTAGAATTATTTGTAATCCTAAATTTTGCCATGGAGGGGTTGGATATAGTTGCTAATTTTAATTAAGACTAGTTAAGTCTACCATGAGTGGGATTAAAAGACTATATAACTTGACTTTTTATAAGCAGTCTTTATCACTGATCTGTATAGACGTCCGTTTTTAGGACATCGTAATTGCTGAAATGCAGTGATGAACACACCATTGGTGCAACCATTAAATCACTGCATGGTCTCCTTAATTCTTTCAGTAACCTTTTTCTGTCATCATAGTTAAATCTAGAAAAACTGCTGTGTTCTCTGGGCCAAAGCACATTTAAATTAATGAACTGTGTGCTAACAAGCTGGATGGTCCCTCTCCTCTTGAAGCTGGAGAAAACGACATTTGTGGTCCCCGTAAAGAATTTCAAGTTTTTATTCATCTGACCACAGAACAATGTTCAATTTTTGTCTCAGTTCATTTTAAATGAACCTTGACCCAAAGAAGACGGCAGCGTTTCTGGATTATGTTAATCTACCACTTCTTCTTTCCATGATAGAGCTTTCACTAGTGTTGGTGCATTGTCCAACAAGCTGTGTTTACAGACTATGATTACTGGAAGAATACCTCAGTCGATGCAGTAATTTTCATGACCGAATCATGTCTACTTTTAAGGCGGTGATTCTTGAGGGCCTGTAGATCAAGAGCATTCAATATTGACCATCGGCATTGTCCCTTGTGCACATAGATTTCTACACCATCTCTGAATGTTTTTTTCATTGAATATTTAAAGTTTGCAATTGGGGTCCATTTTTCTGAAATTATGTCCCAATTGTAAATGCAGTTTTTCAGCTTACCATCTTTACTTCTGAGAGACTTTGCCACACTCAGTTGACTTGGTTGAATATTGACCCTCCAGCTATTTTTCATTAATAGCACCTAGTTTTCCAGCCTTATGTTAACCCTGTCCCATCTTATTTGTGATCTGCTGCTGCCATCAATTTCTAAATGATTTAAGTTTTTAAAATTAAATGGAATTTTTTTTTTCACATTAATAAGTGACTCTGCCCTACCTCCAAACTACATATACATATAAGCCATCATTTCACTTAAGACACAGTAATAATAAATTCAATGTAATCTATACTGTCCTACAAATACAATATCATGCTGGTAAAAAAGAATGGCAAAGGAGTATAGTAGCATCCATCCTTTACCCCACGCCATTTTGCATATTGTCACTAAGATTGTGGCTTCCTAAGATGTCTTGGGCCAGTTTCTCTGTATTGGTATTTACTTATTTATTTGCACTGTTGCATTAAATTGCTTTCTTCTTTTTGGACGTGCTTATTTTATTCACTTCTATACCACCATTAATTCCAAATCACTTTACAAACATCATCACTGTCCCCATTAAAGCTCTCAATCTAGCTTACCTTGGTAGATAAGCTGAAGAAAAAATAGTGCAACCTGGTCTTATCCAATAAACATTCAGAATTAAAAATAGCAGATTAAGCTAATATATAATTGTAATGTTATTGAGCTGCTGCAGAGCCACGGGTTGTCCAACCACTTGCAATATAAACCAGGAAGTATTTGTGGACTTGTTCACACTGCTGTTTATTGAAGACGCCAATTTCAGAAAAATAATGAAGCATATAGTTTTAGTCAACATGTTTCGAAATCGAATACATGGTTCCCGAGGAAGAAGTATATTGTACTTCAATTAACATGTCAAATCAAACCATATGCCTAATTCTTTTTCTGAAAGTGGCATCTTCATTAAACAACAGCGCGAACAAGTCCACAAATTCTTCCTGGTTTGTAATCTAAATTCCCTATCATTATGTCTTTGCAGTCTGGGAGAAAACTAGAGTACCTGGAGGAAACCCACACAGACGAGGGGAGGACATACAAATTCCTTGCAAATGTTGTCCTTGGTAGGATTTAAAGGGAACCTGTCACAGCCCCCCCAGGTGTTTTTAACTAAAAGAGCCACCTTGTGCAGCAGTAATGCTGCATTCTGACAAGGTGGCTCTTTTAGTTCTGGGTGCTGTAACTGCCGAAATATTCAGTTTTGTTATTTGTCCTAAATACCTTGTCTTCCGTCAAGGAGGCAGGCCTTTCCCCCTTGCTGCAGACACCACACAGCCGTCACTCACATCTTCTTGGCGCCGGGCGCCGCCTCCTCACCGCTGTTTTGAAATGCTGTGGTGCCTGCGCTCTTTTCCCCTGCCTTGGGAAGGCGCAGTGAGCGCTGGCCGTCTGTCCTCTGTGCGTACGTATGCCTTATGCAGCATCTATAGTAAAAGATAGAATGTTTAAAAATAATTAAAAAAATTAAAAAATGGTTATACTCACCCTCTGCAGACAGCCAATCTCCTCAGCGGCGTCCGTTCCTATAGATACCGGTGTGGTTCAGGACCTTCGATGACGTCGCGGCTTGTGATTGGTCGCGTGAGTCACATGAGCAGTCACGCGACCAATCACAAGACAGCGACGTAATCGCAGGTCCTGAACCACACCATCTTTAGGAACCGAAGCGGCAGCATGCAGCGGTGAGAGGCGGGAACACTCCGGGGGCCATCGAAGGTGAGTATATCACTATTTTTTATTTTAATTCTTTTTTTTTGACCAATTATATGGTGCCCAGTCCGTGGAGGAGAGTCTCCTCTCCTCCACCCTGGGTACCAACCGCACATAATCTGCTTACTTCCCGCATGGTGGGCATAGCCCCGTTCGGGAAGTAAGCAGATCAATGCACTCCTAGGTGTGCGGAATCCCCGCAATTCCGCATTTTTAATGAACATGTTGCTTTTTTTTCCACGATGCGATTTTTTCGCGGAACAAAATGCAACATTTGCACAAAAAATGCGGAATACCCTGTATATAATAGGAGGCATATGTAAGCGTTTTTTTCGTGTTTTTATCACGTTTTTATAGCAAAAAAACGCGAAAAAAACGCGAAAAATCCTGAACGTGTGCACATGGCCTGACAGATCCCCAATGCCCTTCAAACCACCAGCATTTGTATACTCAAACTAGTTGTCCCTCTCACATGTTAAGACACCCCTGTGGGCGTGATAACATGATTTACAAAAGCAGATATAATCATTGTATCTCTGGACTTCAAAAATACTTTTTTTTCTTTTACACATCTGTTAATATGTCATCCAGCGTAAAGGGCTTGTTAAGCAGGGTATTTATAAATGAATATACAAATCCTGGTGGTTTGGAGGCCGTGGGGGTCCCGTCAGGTTCCCATTAATGATAAGAAGCCTGCTGAAAACTCTTCCTGAAAGGACAGGAAATATGAGTCTAAACAAGCCCCCGTGGTCAGTGTGAAAATTTCAAGATTACTTTTTTCCCATGAAGATCATGATGTGGAAAATAAAAACGTTGCTAAAAATGCTTTAAAAATACATGTAACACAAAAATTCCAATTTAAACAATAGGCCATTTTCTGATGACCACTTCCCTTTTTAGTGACTTCCAGAAATGTGATTTGTCAAGAGCCTGTATCCACGAAACACTTTCCAAAATTTTCCAGTTGTAGGTGACACTATTACTCCTTTTTATGTTTTCAGCTACAGAACATCTACTGTAAAAACATGTAGAATATCATGACATAGAAGAAAATGAGCAGAAACTATAATGTCTACGCTTAGATTAACATTTATGCAAATGTGAAAGTTGCTTCTAATGCTTAGGCGAGGTTCACATCTGCTCTGCAAACTCTCTTACTGTCGCCATCATAGTCGATGGGAAAAATAGCAAGGCCCTGCCTGATGTCCAGACGATGGCATTTTGAAAGATAGTTTTTGGTAGCAAGAGCTGGCGTTCCCAAGTCACAAGAGAACGTATTTTCCGTATTTTTTTATGTTTGTATCTCAGGACATTAGGATAAGTGTTTTTAGGTAAATAGTAATTTTTCTAATAACATTTAAAAAAATAATGATGTGAATTCCCAATTTTGTCAGGTGGGTTTATGCACAAGAATCTGTCTGATTTTTTCAGATGTTGCTGTGACTTTGGACACTAAATACAGTAAGAAATGTGATATAAACATGCTATGACATGCGAGTCAAATGTGTGATTCTCTTTTTCTCTCTTATTTCTCACAGAAAACCTACAGAGACTTCAGGCTGCAGGGAGTGCTGGATGGCACATTAAATATCAAGACATATGAGACTATTCACAACCGTTTAACTATGGAGGAGGCTACAATGGCTGTGTCTGATAGGGGAGGACTCCAGGGGATTTCAATGAAGGACAGTGATGATGAAGAAGAGTGACGGCTGAATATGTCCGTTTTCATCTTTTACTTTATTTCTGTCTGTAAATATTTTACCTTATAAATATTTTACTGTATACAAAGACCCAGATGTTTCTTCACTAAATACCTGTCCATTGCTGTATCCAGTTTCACAGTACAATGTAATAGCCAAGGGAATTTAGTAAATACAAAGATATGAAATTACTGGTGTAATGATGAGGGGTTAGTGCCATTCCGAGTATTGTACGTCTTTACTAGAAGGAATGTGCCTCTCTGAAAAAGATGCAAATATGCCATTATAGTTACATGAAGTGTCCGATCCGTCATGCCCAGCACTGTATTTTTGCCATTTTCACAGGAGAATTTGGAAAATCTTAGTATCCTTGTGGTCCATTCTTAGTGATTTTACTGTTGTAAAAATTTTCCGTTCCCATTATGAAACATGTACTTCTATCTCAAGTTTGGTCACTGCATTGGTTTGAATCATTTTGTATCTATATGATATTTAATAAAATTTGATAACCTGTTTATAAATGTGGTTCACAAATTTTATGGAGTTGATTATCATAATTTCAAAGAAACCATACAAAAAAAAAATTAAAATTTGTAAGTATAAATCTATAAAAGGGTTTTTTTGAGCATTTTTATGACATGATGTACATGCACAAAAGTGTGCCACATTGTCTGTTTTTATTTACTAGATAGTACAATGAATAAAGCTTCCTCACAATGACTGAATAAAAATGTTTAGACCTATATCAAATAAATCTACCATTTAATACCATAGATTTTGAATGGAACAACACACACTTGATTAGCTGCATAGTTAGTACAGTTGAAAAAAATAAATTTGTTCATCAAGCTCAACCAAGGGATGAATTTGGCCACATTCATATTCTTGAACATGATTATTGGACCCTCGACATTTATCACCTATTCTGTGGATATCTTCTTTTTTTTAAGCTTCTACTATTTGTTGGCACAAGAATTTTCCTACTTTTGAATGAAATCTCAATTATTACGAGGTATTGTGGTGTCTTAGGCAGATAAAGCCAATGGTGCCCACCTAATGAACCCTCAGCAGGAATGAGTCAGAGACTAAAGGTAACAGGTCCCCTAACACCCCCCTCCTCCTGCTCTGACAACCAATTCCACTAGAATTTTTAACTTTTCTCATTAAAATACTAGCAAAAGCTTAACTATAATGGAGGCTATTTGATTTCAATTAACGTGTCCAGCATTTGGTGGATAACCTAATGGAAACTAAACAGACCCCATTATGGATAAAGGGATAAACCTGATCGGTTTTACATCTGTCATGCGACAAATATAATTTGCAACAAAACTGATGGTGGTTTCTGATGGCTTATTCATGTATGGATAGTTACATATAGTTATTAAGTTGAAGGAAGACTTTAAGTCCATCTAGTTCAACCCATAGCCTAACCTAACATGCCCTAACATGTTGATCCAGAGGAAGGCAAAAAAAAACCATGTGGCAAAGAGTAAGCTCCACATTGAGGAAAAAAATTCCTTCCCGACTCCACATACGGCAATCAGACTAGTTCCCTGGATCAACACCCTATCAAGGAATCTAGTGTATATACCCTGTAACATTATACTTTTCCAGAAAGGTATCCAGTCCCCTCTTAAATTTAAGTAATGAATCACTCATTACAACATCATACGGCAGAGAGTTCCATGGTCTCACTGCTCTTACAGTAAAGAATCTGCGTCTGTTATTATGCTTAAACCTTCTTTCCTCCAGACGTAGAGGATGGTGGTTCTTTTGATGTATTCGTACAGCAATGGTTTTTCTGGTGATGTATTAATCCCTAGAACAATCATCAGTACATGAATACAAAACTAAAATCATCATTGGTACACAAACGGCACCAGAATCACAATTAGTAGATAAATCACCAGAACCATCATCAGTACTTTAATGCATCAAAAGAGCTATAATCAGTACATGAATATATCACGAGAACCACCGTCAGTAAATACTACACCTGTACCATCATCAGTACATGTATACGTCACCAAAACCACCCAGTACATGAATACATCACTAGAATAACCATCAGCACATGAATACATTGCCAGAACCACCATAAGTACTAACTAAATCACCAAGCTTAATTCAGCAACTGTAATGTCAAGTCAGGTCCATATACACTTGTATCTCATGAACCTACAACTGCCAGTATGTCTTTAACAGTAGTAAGGAGATTCTGTAAATTGTTGTCATCAGTCACAGAATGCGGACCATACAGTAATCATAGTACTGATGAGATGTAGTCAGTATCAACAAGTAAACATTTACCGCCAAGTACCTTTTCAAGTGACATTTTCTCTGATTGTCGTTTCTTTCTTTTCATCTTGTCCTGACAACATGAGGACTTATCACATCCACAGCTCTTCTCTGCAAACTTCCCTCTTCTTCATTCTGCTGCAGCAAATGCCAACATGGTGCCCTTAAAAAATAACTGTTATTAAAATGCTCTCTGCAGAAAAATATCTGGCCAAATTATGCCCTAAATAAGCATCCAATGGTATATAACCTCCAGACTGTCTGCCCTAATGATTTATAACCACCACGCTGTCCACCATTATGAGCTTTAACTGCCACATGTCTGTCCTTATGGACCACAACCTGTACCATGACTGTCCCCTCCAGTTTTCCCTTACACGCTCTATATCTCCACACTGTCCCCCGCCATGCTATCATCTCTATACTGTGCCCATATTTCACGCTTCCTCCTCTCTATATCTGTTTTGAGCCCCTTCTTCACACTATGACCTCATATTGCCCACAATGTTGTATTCTGCAAACTGTCCCCCTACATAGTGTGATGGTCACCAGTGCAGCCCAAACAATATAATATCCACAAGAGCCCCAAAAAAACAGTACCCAAATATACACTATGAAGTCCACCGCAGCCCTCTATTATATAGTATGATCACCACAGCTCCTCATATATAGTATAATGTCCACCACAACCCTCTATATAAAGTATAATGTCCCCTCAGTCTCCCATATGTCTCCACATTCAGCCCCCCAATATACCCACAGCCAGCTCCCCCATATTGTCCCCACATTCAGCCCCCAATATCTCCACAGCCAGCTTCCCCATATTGTTCCCACACCCAGCTCCTCAGTCACCCCCTATTGTTACAGCCACCATTTATTGGCAAAGTAAAATAAGAAAAAAAAAAAAGCTTATACTCACCGAATCCAGGCTCTCCTCGCTCCTATCTCCTCTTCCATGAAGTACAGCAGTGGCCCTGGATGGCTGGCGCGATGATGTCACTGTATTGCGCCATCCAACTTCCCATACAGCTTCTCTGCTCCTGTTCTAGATGGCGCTAACATCCATTTTATTTGCATCTGAGAGTTGCAAATATAATTGAGTGGAGGGAGTGCCCGATGGCCAAGGCGCAGGCAAAGAGAGGGGTGAGTGGTGACACTGCTCCTCTGTGTGCCTGCACTCCGGCCATCACTGTGCTGAATGCCTGCGGCCAAAGGAAAGTGCCGGGTGGCCGTAGGTGTTTAGCAGTTACGGGGTTTTTTTCTGAAGTGCGTCCCCATCAGGGAGGCAGGAGGTAGCACCCTAGGCAGGTGCCTACCCCTTCTCCTGGCCCTGAACATACCCCCTCTGAAAACAATAATACATACAGTATATAGTAAATTCCACAACAAACCTTTCTTAGTGCAAAAGAGCAAAACAAGGTCAAGAGTATTTTTAAACAAACATATCAATTTATTAAAGAAATCACAAAATATTGCTATTATCAATTCAGAGTATTGCAAACCAAGCAGGAATATAGGGGAATTCTACCAAGATATAGCACAAAAACAAAATTCCATGGGTTATGCACTAAAAAAATCTTTGAGTAAAGTGGCACCATAAAAATAAGGACCAATTTATATAGACCTATTGTTTATGCTCAGGTTATCCAAAAAGAAAATCATCTGCCAAAGCAAGCGAGCCTTAGTACAATAGATCACTGCAAACATTACTTGAGTGCATGTAGAGTAAATAAGTGATAGTAGTAAGGTGCATGTGCTGTGCTAAAACTTACATAAATATATAATAAGTTATATACAGTGGAGAAAATAAGTATTTCATACACTGATGATTTTACAAGTTTTACCACAAAGAAATGGAGAGGTCTGTAATTTTTATCATAGGTACACTGTAACAGATAGTCTAAATAAAAACCAGAAAATCATATTGTATGACTTTTACATAATTAATTTGCATTTTATTGCATGAAATTAGTATTTGACCTCCTACCAATCTGTAAGAATTCTGGCTTCCACAGACCTATTAGTTTTTCTTTAAGAAGCCCTCCTACTTTGAACTCATTACCTATATTAATTCCACCTGTTTGAACTAGTTACCTATATAAAAGACACCTGCCCACACAATCAATCACACTTCAACCTTTCCAGCATGGCCAAGACCAAAGAGATGTCTAAGGATCCCAGGGACAAAATTGTAGACCTGCACAAGGCTGGGAAGGGTTACAGGACAATAGGCAAGCAGCTTGGAGGGAAGGCAACAACTGTTGGCATAATTATTAGAAAATGGAAGAAACAAAAGATGACTATCATTCTTCCTCATACTGGGACTCTATGCAAGATCTCACCATGTGGGGTAAGGATGATTCTGAGAAAGGCCAGGAATCAGTCCAGAACTACACGGGAGGACCTGACCAATGGCCTGAAGAGAGCTGGGACCACAGTCTCAAACATTACCGTTAGTAACACACTACGCCGTCTTCGATTAAATTCCTGCAAGGCATGCAAACACTCCCTGCTCAGGCCAGCACATGTCCAGGCCCGTTTGAAGCTTGCCAATGATCATCTGGTTGATCCAGAGGAGGCATGGGAGAAGGCCATGTGGCCAAATAAGAACAAAATATAACTTTTTGCTATTAACTTTACTTGCCTGACGTTGCCATCTCCGTGTGCGGTTCCACCATTACTCCAAAGCAACATGCCCACTGCCTTGGGGTCATACTTGATTCCGAGCTTTCGTTCACCCCCCCACATCCGATCACTGGCTCGCTCTTATTATCTGCATCTCAAAAACATTTCTAGAATTCGCCCTTTTCTTACTTTCGACTTTACAAAAACTCTTACTGTTTCACGTATTCATTCTCGTCTGGACTATTGTAACTCTCACTAATCGGCCTCCCTCTTTCCAAACTCTCCACACTCTAATCTGTCCTGAATGCTGCTGCCAGGATCATATTCCTCACCAACCGTTACACCGATGCCTCTACCTTGAGCCAGTCATTAAACTGGCTACCCATCCACTCCAGAATCCAGTACAAAACTACTACCCTCATCCACAAAGCACTCCATGGCTCAGCACCACCCCACATCTCCTCTCTGGTCTCAGTCTACCACCCTACGCATGTCCTCCGCTCCGCTAATGACATCAGGTTAGCGTCCTCAATAATCAGAACCTCCCACTCCCGTCTCCAAGACGTTACATATGCTGCGCCGATTCTTTGGAATGCACTACCCAGGTTAATACGATTAATCCCCAATCCCCACAGTTTTAAGTGTGCCATAAAAACTCATTTGTTCAGATTGGCCTACCGCCTCAACGTATTAACCTAACTATCCCTGTGTGGCCCATTAAAAAAAGAAAACTTAAACGATAATCAGGTTCCTTGCATCATGTTCTCATACACTTTATACAGTTAATAGCCCTCTGTGTCTGTACTGCTATATACTTAGGCAGTTAACTGGTTCAAGCAGCTTTACATGAACACCCGAGCCTTACACTATGGCTGGTCTGAATAACTAAAGCAATTGTTACCATTCACCTCTCGTGTCTCCCCTTTTCCTCATAGTTTGTAAGCTTGCAAGCAGGGCCCTCATTCCTCTTGGTATCTATTTTGAACTGTGATTTCTGTTATGCTGTAATGTCTATTGTCTGTACAAGTCCCCTCTATAATTTGTAAAGCGCTGCGGAATATATTGGCGCTATATAAATAAAATTATTATTATTATTACTTGCCGTGTTTGGAGGAAGCAGGATGAGTACAGCCCCAAGAACACCATCCCAAACATGAAGCATGGTGGAAGATGGGGTCATATATTGAGAAATTTTGACCAACAACCTTCACTCATTAAGTGCATTGAAGATGGGTTATGGCTGGGTCTTCCAGCATGACAATTACTCAAAATACACAGTCAGGGCAACTAAGGAGTGGCTTTGTAAGAAGCATTTCAAGATCCTGGACTGGCCTAGCCAGTGTTCAGACCTGAACCCAATAAAAAAATCTTTGGAGGGAGCTGATGTTGCCCAGTGACAGCCCCGAAACCGAGAAGATCTGTATGAAGAAGTGGGCTAAAATTCAAGCAGAATTAAATTCCTCTCATGTATTCTCTCATCTCTATTCAGGAGACCCACAGCTGGACTTAACATCGCAGGCTAAACTCAGACTACATCAGCATTATAGATATTCATCAATAAATGATCCAACAATCATAATGTGCTACACATAATATCAAATTCCGTCCGTTACACTGTACTATCCTAAAGGAAGTGAAACAGAAATGCACAATTCCAAACCTATCATAAAATTGTATTTTATTAAATTCTTTAAAACACCAAAATAATTGATAAATTACAAGACCACCTTAAACCAAATAACCTCAGATGTGAGGGACACAATGGGCTACAAGCCTCTTTAGACAAACTACTAACAAAATTATCAAAGTTACTGGGAATAGTCTACAAACGCTAATATAGGAGACAAAAAATGTGTCCTGGCAAAAATAGAGGAGTATTTAACTAATAACGATGTGCATGACCTGGTAATATCCATAGTTTCTCATGCTAAAGTATCAAAGTGCTAATAATCCTCATATGCCACTACAAAATTAAAAAATTTCTAAATATAGAAATGTAAACTAAACAATCCCAATTATACTTACAATGTGTGGAGCTGGTGCCGTGTCCCTCCACCGTGTTTCGTCCACACTTCTTCAGCGTGTCGGGGAAGAGGGAGATCCAGTCTTTTAAGCTGCCCTGCTACCAATGGACTGTCTAAGATGGCATCACATGTGTTGTTGCAGTCACCAAGGAGACCCGGCGAGCCGCATCATTCCATCTCCCCACCGGAAGTGACTTGACATCTCCGGCCGATGAGCCGCAAACATCCAGGGAGCCATGGTAACGGCTACCGTGTGTCAGCTGACTCCCAGTTGCCAGAAAATCCCAAGTCTGGGGCTCACAGACCTGAATGGCGCGCGCAACTTCTGGCGCTACATGTCTCTAAGACGCTGCTGTGAGTGATAAAAGTGACTACTGTGCTATCATTAAAATATGTAATAATGTAATAATTAGTGAAAATATATTGTTATGATTAAAACTTATTTTTAAGTTACAATGTGCAGAATCTAAATAAATATATATTCCTAACCTCAAAATTAGTGAATTAAGTTTGATGAATAAAAATTATCATTTACATATCGTAGATTAAAAATGAAACACATTTTTTTTAAGAAAAAATTCTCAAGGGATTTGTCTGATTATGAGTTGAAAAGAATCTTTCGGTGGCAGAATCAGGAAAGGAATGTTAAATCTCTTCCTACACGTAGTGAATCCATGAATTCTCTCTCTTCCAAAGACATACTGATAGGGAATTTAGATTGTGAGCCCCATCGGGGACAGTGATGATAATGTGTGCAAAAACTGTAAAGCGCTGCGGAATATGTTAGCACTATATAAAAATAAAGATTATTATTATTATCTGCGGGAGCATATGGTTCTGAGAGTGACAGAGAAACTCCTTTCAGGCCGGGACCAACTACTAGATTTGCAAATTGCAAAAAGACATTTCAAACATCGAAATACCAAAGGAGAGAGAGGGATCTTGACATGGATAGAAATAAGGTAATTAATCTTTCCTCTAATGTACTTTCTGCATCACAAATTGAAGTATTAGAGAAGGGTTTAAATTCCCCATCCCGCTCCTTAGATCTGTTTCTAACAATCAAAGATATACATTTGTTCGCCCGTAAAATTCTTCTGAAAAAATTTAATTATAACAACACTTCATCCGATGGTTTCAATACTAAAGAGGAGCAGGAGGCTCTTGAGGTGTTGGAGTCCCTGGCTGAGCAAAATGAGGACTCCTCAGGGCTAAGTAGCTTTCCATGCAGACTTTTTAATAAATCAAAAACATTTCCTCCCTTAAGTCCATTGGTAGCAGGGCAGCTTAAAAGACCGGATCTCCCTCTTCCCCGACACGCCCCCTGAAGAAGTGTGGACAAAACGCGCGTCGGGGTGGAGGGGCACGACACCAATATAATTGAGATTGTTTAGTCTACATTTCTATATTTAGAAAATTTTAATTTTGTAGTGGCATATGAGGATTATTAGCACTTTGATACTTTAGTATGAGAAACTATGGATATTGCCAGGTCATGCATTAGTTGTTAAATACTTCTCTATTTTTGCCAGGTCACATTTTTTGATTCCTATATTAGCGTTTATAGACTATTCCCAGTAACTTTGATAGTAGTGTGTCTAAACAGGCTTGTAGCCCATTGTGTCCCTCACATCTGAGGTTGTTTGGTTTAAGGTGTTTTTGTAATTTATCAATTATTTTGGTGTTTTAAAGAATTTAATAAAATACAATTTTATGATAGGTTTGGAATTGTGCATTTCTGTTTCACTTCCTTTTGGATAGTGCAATGTAACGGACAGAATTTGATACATCAGCATTATGAACCATACCCAAGGACTGTTGGTATTGCAGTCTGTTGGAGGGAATTAGAATTTGTACAAATTTTGGCTTAATTACATTTACGGCAGAACTGTCCATGAGATCTGTATGCAAAATAGGACACAACAACATGCCTATAAATTTCCTATGCAACACTTCACAACATTTTTTTTTATAGTCGTAAATGGACCACTGCACCTAAACATTCTACAAACTGGTAATATCTTCCAATTTGGTTGTGGCCTGTAAGTAAAAAAAAAAAAAAATTATCGTAACTTTTTTGACTTGGCCATGTTCCTGACAAACAACCTTGATAGATGGTTGAGTGAACACTGACAGGAACATACTGCTGAATCTGCATTTCCTACTTACGCACCAACTTCTCTTACTGAGGACACCATGCAGATTGGGGAGACTCAGTCACATCAACAACAAAAGGTAAAGTGACTAAAGCTTGATGTCCAGTTTGTCCTTCTGGATAAAGTGGAAATCCAATATCTGCCTGCACAAATAAAACACTATCAGAGAAATGTTAGAACCTAGGAGGGTCCCACCTAGCCACATAGGTGACTCTATATAATTATTGCTCCCTGCATATCTTGCCTAGCAAAATCTGGCTTAAGACCCTTAGTGATCATGGTTCCGCTGCAAATTTTGTTAATGGCAATGTGGCTAAAGAGCTTAGTTTACCCTTGCTAAAATTGTTTTTTTAAGGAAACTCAATGCTATTAATAACAACAACAAAAATCCATCATAATCTCTCTGATATTCTGAAATCTTGGGTGTCATTCTCATTTTGGTTCTTTTTCAGCCTCAAAGATGAATTCTCTGACGAGTAAAAGTCTGTAGATAAATTAAAGTTTATCTGGTCTTAAGTCAGAGTCATTTTGAGGAGGTCACAAGGTTGTCAGACCTCATCAGCTAATAAGAGATGTTCTAGTGTTCCAAACTTTGGATTTGATGACAAAATGTGGCTGTCTACTAAACCAATCAATTTTCCTTTTGCTAAAATGGATCCCAAATGTATTGGTCCATATAAACTAATTGAAGTTACATACTTGAGGGTGCTTAAAATAGATCAGGAAAACCATGTTAATTAGGATGCAAGCAGATAGGCATTAGGTAGCATTCACAATGCAGTTTGGTCCCAATGTGCAGTTTTATTGCTTTCAGAAAACTCCAAGGCATGCCTAACCAGAAACAGCCTCTTCTTGGCTCAGAGGTATAAGGGTATGTTTTCACGTGGCGTATTACATCAGGATTTGCTGTGGATTGGATGCTGCGTACAGCTGCAGCGTCTCGATGTTACGGCATAGTGGAGGGGATTTTATGAAATCTGGTCTCCACTATGATGTGCACACGGCCACATCTGGCAGCCCTGCGTATCCGGACATGCGGCGCATCTTTCTAGACCGCAGCATGTCTAACTTGCGAAGACGCTCCGTCTCTGCAAGATAAATAACCCAGTCTGTGGATAGGATGCGCTGATTCTGCATGTGTTCAATGAACACATGCGGAATCACCGTGCGTACAAAGGGGGGCAGAGCGGGGTATCCGCTGCATCCAAAGCGCAGACATTACGCCCTTGGAAACATAGTAAGGTTGAAGGAAGTCTTTGAGTCCATCTAGTTCAACCCAAAGCCTAACCTAATATGCCCTAACAGAAAATAAAAAGTTCATTCAGCAGGCACATTTATGTCAGTGCGGTGTCATCGGAACAGATTAGAGTCCTTTCTCCCAGTCTCAGTATCACCTTCAGCTTGAGCCCCATCAGCTTTCAGTGCCAACTCCATGCACAGTACACACTGAATAGTCTGCAGCTTCCACATGTTATTCTGCAGCTCCAACACAGACTGCTCAGCTTTTCTAGCTGACCTGTGCAGTCTTCATTCAGAGAGCTACAGCTTACATTTTGGCTGGTCACTCACCAGCTATAACACACTCCACTCTGCTGAACCCCTAGCAGACTGACACAACGTGAACCCATTTTCCTGTTTTTAGTCAAAGCTAGCCAGGTGCATCTAATTAAGACCTGCAGTGCTAGGATTTAACCAGGTCCTAACTGGCTTTACTACATACCCCCTCCTCTACCCAAATCTGGTGGCACACTTTGCCAACACAGCCTACCGGGCTTTCTATAGACCAGAGCGGGAGGCTCATGCTAGGCCATTGCAGAAAATGATTATTGGCTCCTGGCTTATGGGGAACACCATTTAATGCATTTACATTTTTGGAGTACCTTTTACCTTAAAGTCTCTGAGCTGGGCAGTCCCAAAGTTGTCCTGGGACTTTGACAGGTCAGTATTTTTGGCTTCGGGGTATGCTTGCTCATCCACCTCTGTAGCCAGTACAGTGAAAGCAATTTGCTTTTTACATCATGTGACCTTGTCCTCATGGAAGACTACTGGCAACATACCATACTACTGGGTGATACATCTTTAGCCCATAAGTCCCAGCACAAAGGAAAATCTCGACCGATAACAATAGCATGCAACAAGTCCTTGTCCACCCGCCTGCCCATTTCCTAGACCTGAATCCAATAGAGCACACCTGGGACATCGTGTCTCGTTCCATTCACCAACATCACTTTGCACCACAGATTGTCCAGGAGTTGACTGATGCTTTAACCCCTTTCCGACATTGGGCATATATTAACGCTGATGTCAGACTCCCTCCCTTTGATGTGGGATCTGGCGGTGAGCCCACACCTTTCCAGGCACATGTCAGCTGTTTTAAACAGCTGACATGTGCCCGGAACAGCCACAGGTGGAATCGCAATACACAAGCGGCTATTAACCCATTAAATGCCGCTGTCAAACGCTGACAGCAGCATTTAACAAGCGCTTCCAGCAATCGCTCAGGAAATCCACCCAACGGTGACCCCTGTCATGTGATCGCGGGTGACCGATGGGTTGGCATGACAACCGGAGATCTTCTGGAGGCCTCTATGGTTATCACTGCTGGCTTGCTGTGAGCACTGCCCAGTGGTCAGTGCTCATAGCAAGTGAGTAATTCAGCTAAACATAGGCGGTCTGATCATTGCCTATCTGTAGCTGAGCCAATCGGGTTATGGCACCTTCTAGTCTCCCATAGAAACTATTGAAGCATGCCAAAAGTGAAAAAAAAATGTTTTTAACAAAAATCCCCCCCCCCCTTTTGCCCCAGTTAAAAAAAATCAAATATACACATATTTGGTATCGCTGTGTTCAGAATCACCCGATCTATCAATAAATAAAAGGATTAACCTGATTGCTAAATGGTGTAGCGAGAAAAAAAGTAAAAATGCCAGAATTAATTTTTTTTCATCGCCACGACCAATGGGCGATCAAAAGATCTTATCTGCACTAAAATGGTATCATTAAAAATGTCAGCTCATCACGCAAAAAATAAGCCCTCACCCAACCAGAGATCACAAAAAATGGAGATACTACCAAAATGGCTATTTTTTTTTACAAAGTTTGGAATTTTTTTTCACCACTTAGATAAAAAAGAACCTAGACATGTTAAGTGTCTATGAACTTGCAATGACCTGTAGAATCATAATAGCAGGTCAGTTTTAGCATTTGGTGAACCTAGTAAAAAAGACAAATTAAAAAAAAAGTGTGTGATTGCACTTTTTTCCCAATTTCACTGCACTTGGAAATTTTTACCGTTTTCTAGTACACAACACTGGTAAAACCAATGGTGTCGTTCAAAAGTACAACTTGTGCCGCAAACAACAAGCCATCACACGGCTATATTGACAGAAAAAGAAAAAAGTTATGGCTCTGGGAAAAAGGGGAGTGAAAAACAAAAACTCAAAAATGAAAATACCTCCGGGGGTTAAGGGGTTAATTCAGGTCTGGGAGGCAATCCCTCAGGAGAACATGTGCCACCTCATGAAAAGCATGCCCAGCCATTGTAGGGATGTCATACAGGGATGTGGATACCACGCAAACTACAGGGCATCATTTCCTTGTCTTGAGGCATTTCCACTGAAGTTGGATCAGACTGCAACTTGATTTTCCACTTTGATTTTGAGCATCATTCCAATCCAGACCTCCATGGGATTTTGATTTTAATTTGCATTAATTGGCATTGCTTATTTTTAGGTTTTATTGTTCTCAACGCATTCCATTATGTAATGAATAAAGATTTGCAACTGGAATATTTCATTCAGCAATATATAGAATGTGGTATTTTAGTGTCCCCTTTATTTTTAGAAGCAGTGTATATTCAGCAGATGAAATAAGTATTGAACACATCACCAATTTTCTAAGTAAAATATATTTTTAAAGGTGCTGTTGACATGAAATTCTCACCAGATGTTGGTAACAACCTATCCAACCGACACAGTCAAATATATCAAACATTAAATGTTCATAAATTAAGTAGTGTGTCATATTGGGAAATGACAAAGGAAAAAGTATTGAACACATGAAGAAAGAGAGATGCAAAAATCCATGGAAAGTCATGACATCAACTGAAATTTATCAGTAATTTCAAAGCAATCCTGCCACTTAGTGAAAAATATCATCTGGTTCAATCGATGGCTTATAAAAATGTGACCCATTACCAAGGTGCCACACAAGAAACATCTCATGATGGGTAAAAGCAGTGAGCTGTCTCGAGACCTTCACAACCTTATTATTGCAAAACATACTGTTGGTATTGGTTACAGAATAATTTCTAAACTACTATAGGTTCGAGTGAGCACTGTTGAGGACTTAATCCGGCAATGGGAAAAAGCATCATTTCACCATAAAACAGCCATGACCAGCTGTTCTCCACAAGATTTCAGACAGAGGAGTGAATTTAAGTATCAAACAGCTGTCCAAGACCTAAGGACCGCCTATGGAGAGCTATAGATAGACCTGGAGAATATAGTTTGGTCAGATGAGACCAAAATTTTACTTTTTGGGTGCCATAATGCACAACATGTTTGGAGGCCAAAAGGCTCTGCATATCACTCCAAAAACACCATACCAACAGTGAAGTTTGGAGGTGATACCATCATGATGATGTGGGACTGTTTTTCAAAATACTGCACTGACCAACTTCATGTAATTGAAGGAAGGATGAATAGACAAATGTACCAAGACATTTTTGATAAAAATGTGCTGCCATCTACCAGGCTGGTGAAGATGAGATGACAGTCGACCTTTCACAATGAGCACAAAGCCAAGGAAACTCTCAATTGGTTTCAGAGAAAGAAAATAAAGCTACTAGAATGACCCAGACAATTGCCTGACCTGAATCCAATATAAAATATATGGAAGGAACTAAAGCGCAGAGTTCATAGAAGTAGCCCACAAAACCTTCAGGATTTGAAGAGTGTTTGCGTGGAAGAATAGGCCAAAATCTTACCTGAGCAATGCATTCCACTAGTTTCTCCATAGAGTCAGCGTCTTTAAGCTGTCATTGCCAACAAAGGGAGGAGTGCAGGGGGTTAAAACTGTGCTGCTGAACTGATTTGTAGAGTCAGAATACAACCCCTGGCAAAAATTATGGAATCACCGGCCTTGGAGGATGTTCATTCAGTTGTTTAATTTTGTAGAAAAAAAGCAGATCACAGACATGGCGTAAAACTAAAGTAATTTCAAATGGCAACTTTCTGGCTTTAAGAAACACTAAAAGAAATCAAGACCAAAAACTGTGGTAGTCAGTAATGGTTACTTTTTTAACCAAGCATAGGGAAAAAATTATGGAATCACTCAATTCTGAGGAAAAAATTATGGAATCATGAAAACCAAATAAACAAAAAAACACTCCAAAACATCACTAGTATGTTGTTGCACCACCTCTGGCTTTTATAACAGCTTGCAGTCTCTGAGGCATGGACTTAATGAGTGTCAAACAGTACTCATCATCAATCTGGCTCCAACTTTCTCTGATTGCTGTTGCCAGATCAGCTTTGCAGGTTGGAGCCTTGTCATGGACCATTTTCTTCAACTTCCACCAAAGATTTTCAATTGGATTGAGATCCGGACTATTTGCAGGCCATGACATTGACCGTATGTGTCTTTTTTCAAGGAATGTTTTCACAGTTTTTGCTCTATGGCAGGATGCATTATCATCTTGAAAAATGATTTCATCATCCCCAAACATCCTTTCAATTGATGGGATAAGAAAAGTGTCCAAAATATCCACATAAACTTGTGCATTTATTGAAGATGTAATGACAGCTATCTCCCCAGTGCCTTTACCTGACATGCAGCCCCATATCATCAATGACTGTGGACATTTGCATGTTCTCTTCAGGCAGATTTAAAGCCGCAATGCTCCTCTGGGTATTATGCTAATTATGCAAATTGTCTCCAGAGGGGAAGAGAGCTAGAACTCTAGTGCCACCTATTGGAAGGTAGCAATCCTGCAAGTCAATGTTGACCCTTCAACAAGCCTTGTCACATGACTTAGGATAATAGTCAAACCAGAATCTCAATTTGCAGACACTGTGTTTCGGGGTACTGCCCCTCGTCAGTGCAAAGCAGAGATCTGGTTTGGCTGTGTGAGAGGCGTCAGACCATTATCCAAGAAGTATCTTTTCTCCTTGCGGAGATCGACATGCTAACCATGCCGAGATGAGGAGACTTTAAGCCGCAATGCTCCTCTGGGTAATATGCTAATTATGCAAATTGTCTCTTCAGAGAGGAAGAGAGCTTGAACTCTAGTGCCACCTATTGGAAGTAGCAATCCTACAAGTCAATGTTGACCCTTTAACAAGCCTTGTCACATGACTTAGGATAATAGCCAAACCAGAATCTCAATTTGCAGACACTGTGTTTCGGGGTACTGCCCCTTGTCAGTGCAAAGCGGAAATCTGGTTTGGCATTGTGAGAGGTGTCAGACCGTTATCCAAGAAGTATCGTTTCTCCTTGTGGAGATCGACATGCTAACCATGCCAAGATGAGGAGACTTAAAGCCGCAATGCTCCTCTGGTTAATATGCTAATTATGCAAATTGTCTCTTCAGAGAGGAAGAGAGCTAGAACTCTAGTGCCACCTATTGGAAGGTAGCAATCCTACAAGTCAATGTTGACCCTTTAACGAGGCTTGTCACATGACTTAGGATAATAGCCAAACCAGAATCTCAATTTGCAGACACTGTGTTTTGGGGTACTGCCCCTCGTCAGTGCAAAGCGGAGATCTGGTTTGGCTGTGTGAGAGGCGTCAGACCGTTATCCAAGAAGTATAGTTTCTCCTTGCGGAGATCGACATGCTAACCATGCCGAGATGAGGACACTTAAAGCCACAATGCTCCTCTGGGTAATAAGCTAATTATGCAAATTGTCTCTTCAGATAGGAAGAGAGCTAGTACTCTAGTGCCACCTATTGGAAGGTAGCAATCCTGCAAGTCAATGTTGACCCTTTAACGAGGCTTGTCACATGACTTAGGATAATAGCCAAACCAGAATCTCAATTTGCAGACACTGTGTTTCGGGGTACTGCCCCTCGTCAGTGCAAAGCGGAGAACTGGTTTGGCTGTGTGAGAGGCGTCAGACTGTTATCCAAGAAGTACCGTTTCTCCTTGCGGAGATCGACATGCTAACCATGCAAAGATGAGGAGACTTAAAGCGCAATGCTCCTCTGGGTAATATGCTAATTATGCAAATTGTCTCTTCAGAGAGGAAGAGAGCTATAACTAGTGCCACCTATTGGAAGGTAGCAATCCTACAAGTCAATATTGACCCTTAAACGAGCCTTGTCACATGACTTAGGATAATAGCCAAACCAGGATCTCAATTTGCAGACACTGTGTTTCCTGGTACTGCCCCTCGTCAGTGCAAAGCGTTAAAGCTCGTTAAAGTGTCAACATTGATTTGTAGGATTTCTTTTAGTGTTTCTTAAAGCCAGAAAGTTGCCATTTGAAATGACTTTAGTTTTGTGCCATGTCTGTTATCTGCTTTTTTTCTACAAAATTAAACAACTGAATGAACATCCTCCAAGGCTGGTGATTCCATTATTTTTGACAGGGGTTGTACTTGATAAAATTGGTAAGTAGTTTATTTTCAACACGTTTCGAAGTTATACCAAAAGTTCTTCCTCAGGACAACTTACAGATAGCAAGTTGAAGACACATAAAAGTTTAAATAGACAAAGCATTTAAAATTGGTAGTGAAATACTCAGATCCCTGGTGTGTCATATGACACATCAATTGTTAGAACCAAATAAAGTTGTTACAAGGAAAAAAGTTTAATCAAATTCTGTCTCTGGTCATTGTTTTCTAAAAAAAAAAAAGACCTCAGACATACAGAATAACCATAATTCAAATGCGTAGATGTTTCACATTTCATGGAGATCTAGGGGGATAGTTGAGACTGAACACACGGAACTGTTTGCAACACACAGCAGAAAGCACAGAGAAGAACCACCTTGCTCCTCCCTCACCTGTGCAATGCAAGACCTGATCTGAGCAGCAGCAGTCAGTAGACTTCTCTCTGCTCAGCAGCTGCACTTATCAGAGCCTCAGGCTACACAGTTTTTTTTCTCGGCTCTCTATTAAGAGAGGTATGCGTTTACCCCCATTACATTTTCCACAAGGGTTGCCACCTAGTTTATACTGACTCCCAAGTTGGAAAAGCAATGAATCTGAGGGTATGTTCTCATTGTGTTTTAGCCTCCTGTCAGTGGATCTGTCGGGACTTGTGTCTGGAACCATGAAAAAACAGGATTCAGACTTTTGTGCTGATGAGGCCAGTAATTTTTGCAATATCTGCCTATTTGATGCTGGTAACAAGATGCAGTTGACAATTGTTTTGTGACTACCTCAAATTGGCGAATACTGCCAAAAATAACGTCCAATGGTGCTCAATGTGATTTGGTCTGCATAATTAACCCCTTCATGACCAGAGGTATTTTCGTTTTTGCGTTTTCGTTTTTTGCTCCCCTTCTTCCCAGAGCCATAATTTTTTTTATTTTTTGGGTCAAAATGGCCATGTGAGGGCTTGTTTTTTGCGGAATTTGGTGTACTTTTGAACAACACCATTGGTTTTAATATACAGTGTTCTGCAAAACGGTAAAAAAAAATTCCAAGTGCGGTGAAATTGCAAAAAAAAGTGCAATTCCACAGTTGTTGTTGTTTTTTTTACCATATTCACTAAATGCTAAAACTGACCTGCCTTTATGATTCTCCAGGTCATTATGAGTTCATAGACACCAAACACGTCTAGTTTTTTTTTTATTTAAGTGGTAAATGAAAAATCCAAACTTTGGTTAAAAAAATGGCACCATTTTCCGAGATTTGTAAAAATGTAATTCTGTCATTTTAACTTTTTTTCTTGTTACGCCATTTAGCAATTGGGTTAATCCTTTTTTTATCTTGATAGATCGGGCGATTCTTCTGAACTTGGCAATACCAAATATGTGTGTATTTGATTTTTTTATTGTTTTATTTTGAATGGGATGAAAGGGGGTGATTTGAACTTTTTTTTTTTTTTAATGTTTTTAAAAACTTTTTTTTACTTTTTGCATGCTTTAATAATCTCAATGGGAGACTGGAAGCTGCAGTTATCCGATCGGCTCTGCTATATAGAGGCGATGATCAGATCTCCTGTATGTAGCAGAAGTGCTCACTTGCTATGAGCGCAGACCACAGGGCTGCGCTCAAAGCAATCTGGCAATATGACAACCATAGAGGTCTGCTGGAGATCTCTGGCTGTCATGCCAACCCATAGGTGACTTGCAATCACAGGACGAGGTCACTGATGGGCGGCATTTCCGATGCGCTTCCGGAGCTGCATTTAATTAAACAGCCACGGGTGGATCTCGATTCCTGTTAGAGGCACATTAGAGCTGACATGTGCTGGCAAAGATGTGGGCTCAGTGCCGGAGCCCACATCAATGGGAGGGATTCCAACGTGGACGTATTATTACGCCCAATGTCGGAAAGAGGTTAACGTCAACGGCCACTTTAGTGTAAATGTCCTAATCCCATTTTTCAGGGTTTCAGACATAAGCCCAGATGGAACCAATAACACGCAATATGAACATAGCCTTATCATTCATACACACAGCCTTTTGTGCATACACACAAGTACGTAAGGACATAAGGGTGCAGTATGGATGCTACATAATAGGGTGAGTGAATGAGGCTGTGTGAATGAAGATAATGTCAATAATATAAAATTTAATTATTTTTATTTCTTCTGGTGTTTTTTTTTAGCATATAATGCAGGCTGCTCTTTACAATGCACTGACCCTGTCTAGAAATGAGTATTTTTTTTGTGGCCAGTAAAAATGAACAACTGAATTAATTGAACTGATAATATCCATCGTTTTAGAGGTGCCTTTTTTCTTTCTTTCTTCTTTTTTTTTTAAAGTAATTCACGCATTCTCAACTATAAAACCTATAGCCAGACATTACTCCACAGGGATTTTTACAATAATTGAGCCTTTTTCCCAGGCGCAGTGATTCCCTACCTGACATTTCTAATTAGAGGCGACTTCTACTTAGAACCACTATTATTGGAGAAAGGACAAACCATATGCTACGCTTGACCTTGACTTATTTTCACTAACATTTTAATTTTTCGACATGATTATTATAAGCCTGCAGATTAGAAGGAAAAAGTAAACTGCTGTGACAAAAAGAAATGGCAAAAGAATAAAGAAAGCTGGGTCTGAAAATGATTTAGGCTGCACGGTAATAGGAGAAAAGCCAAGTAACGGCAATGATAGTGTGTGCATCGCAATAACACAGATGGGAGACTAACAATCACCATGTTGGGGTGAACTTAACCGTTGATTTATTAAAGGTGTAAACCTGATAGAGGGTTAAAGAAGGCACAGAACAGACAAGCAAGCACATAATTAGCAAGATTTCTGCCTGATCTGCAGCAGATATGGCACAGAATTCAGCAGTCAGTATACGATGTTCTGTGTTTGGTGTTATAGATGTCAAGTATCACCATTAAACTAAGCAAAAATAAAAATATTACATAGTGGACTAGAAATATGGTACAGAAAATAACTGCTGGGGTACAAGTTATGTTGAGCAGTACTATGATTTCTATGAGCAAGAACTGTATACAATTAGAGAAAATTTCCTAAATCTTCTACCCATTTACTGCCTTAATTGAATATGTGTTAGTTGTACCAAGTAAATGGAAAATGTTTATTTTGTACTTTATTTTGTGCTGATGTATCATAGTTTATAACCAGTTTTCTAATAAGAAAGCAGATAACAGCCCTAGGTACGGTTTTTATTATTTTACTCGCTTAGATAGCGCCACTAATTCCGCAGCATTTTACACACCTCATCATCACTGTCCTCATTGGGACTCACAATCTAAATTCCCTATCAGTCTTTGGCGTGTGGATTTGAGGAAACCGGAGTACACTAAGGAGACCCACGTAGTATACAAACCCTTTGGAGATGTTGTCCATGGTGGGATTTTAACCCAGGACCCCAGTGCTGCAAAGCAACAGTGCGAACCACTAAGCCACCTACTGTACACAGGTTCATGAAAACAGTAGTATCCCAACAATTTGTCGTTTAACCCCTTCGCGACATGCGCCGTACATGTACTGCGCATGTCGCATCCCCTGCTTTGATGTGCGCTCCGGCGGTGAGCGCACATCAAAGTCGCGACATGTCAGCTGTTTTGAACAGCTGACATGTGCGCGCAATAGCGGCGGGTGAAATCGCTATTCACCCGCCGCTATTAACCTGTTAAATGCCGCTGTCAATCGCAGACAGCGGCATTTAACTACCGCATCCGGCCGGGCGGCCGGATATGACGTCATCGCCGACCCCCGTCACATGATCGGGGGTCGGCGATGAGTCAGGAAGGTAACCATAGAGGTCCTTGAGACCTCTATGGTTACTGATCCTCGGTAGCTGTGAGTGCCACCCTGTGGTCGGCGCTCACAGCACACCTGCATTTGAGCTACATAACAGCGATCTGATGATCGCTGTTATGTAGCAGAGCCGATCGGGCTGTGCCTGCTTCTAGCCTCCTATGGAGGCTATAGAAGCATGGCAAAAGTGGGAAAAAAAAGTTTTTAAAAATGTGAAAAAAATATTAAAAATATAAAAGTTTAAATCACCCCCCTTTCGCCCCATCCTAAATAAAACAATAAAAAAAACACAAAACCTACACATATTTGGTATAGCCGCGTTCAGAATCGCCCGATCTATCAATTAAAAAAAAGCATTAACCTGATCGCTAAACAGCGTAGCGAGAAAAAAATCCGAAACGCCAGAATTACGTTTTTTTGGTCGCCGCGACATTGCGTTAAAATGCAATAACGGGCGATCAAAAGAACATATCTGCGCCAAAATGGTATCATTAAAAACGCCAGCTCAGCACGCAAAAAATAAGCCCTCACCCGACCCCAGATCACGAAAAATGGAGACGCTACGGGTATTGGAAAATGGCACTTTTTTTTTTTTTTTTTTTTAAGCAAAGTTTGGAATTTTTTTTCACCACTTGGATAAAAAATAACCTGGTCATGTTAGGTGTCTATGAACTCGTAATGACCTAGAGAATCATAATGGCAGGTCAGTTTTAGCATTTAGTGAACCTAGCAAAATAGCCAAGCAAAAAATAAGTGTGGGATTGCACTTTTTTTGCAATTTCACCGCACTTGGAATTTTTTTCCCGTTTTCTAGTACACGACATGCTAAAACCAATGATGTCGTTCAAAAGTACAACTCGTCCCGCAAAAAATAAGCCCTCACATGGCCATATTGACAGAAAAATAAAAAAGTTATGGCTCTGGGAAGGAGGGGAGCGAAAAACGAAAACACAAAAACGAAAAAGGGCCGCGGCATGAAGGGGTTAAGTATGAAAGTATTTTGGAGTCTTGTTTATAGTATGTATAAAGTAGTTTTAAACATTTCATTTGGCACATTTTTTGTAATTCTAACTAGTGGAAATAATAGATTCATTACCAAATGGTCAGCTCACTGGAGAGCTTTTCCCATAAAAGCCACTTATTACTTATCTACAGAATAGGGGATAAATGTCTGAAAGACTGGGATCCCCACCATTTGCAAAAACAATGGTCCTGTGTCCCCCCATTCCTCCATTCTGAGGTCAGGATTTAATGACTTGCCATAATTGCAAATAAAGGACATTGCTCTAATCATACCAACCTATAATTATGTCCACCAAAAATAAATAAGGGCATCCCTGTTGTGAACTATACTTTTTGGCTCCCTCTTGTGATCACTAGTGATTTGGCACTTGGATTGTCTTTTACCAGGTTTGTGCTCACCTGCTTCGTTAGGCCTGGGGTGTTGCTATTTAAACTTCCTGGATTCTCAGTCCAGTGCCTGGCTGCGTTGTAATCAGTTCACTTCTGTTTGCTCCTGTCTTCAGGTCCTGGTTCTTTGCAAGATAAGCTAAGTCCTGCTTTCGTACTCTTGATCATTTGCATTGTTCATATTTTTTTGTCCAGCTTGTACAATATGTGATTCCTGTTATTGCTGGAAGCTCTAGGGGGGCTGATATTCTCCCCCCACACCGTCAGTCGGTTTGGGGGTTCTTGGATATTCAGCGTGGATATTTTGCAGGGTTTTTTGCTGACCATATAAGTCTTCTTACTATATTCTGCTATTAGTCAGTGGGCCTCTCTTTGCTAAATCTAGTTCATTCTTACGTTTGTCTTTTCTTCTTACCTCACCGTTATTATTTGTTGGGGGCTTGCATTACTTTGGGGTCTTTTCTCTGGAGGCAAGAGAGGTCTTATTTTCCCTGATAGGGGTAGTTAGTTCTCCGGCTGGCGCGAGATGTCTAGAATCAACGTAGGCACGTTCCCCGGCTGCTGTTAGTGTTTGCGCTAGGATCAGGTATATGGTCAGCCTAGTTACCACTTCCCTATGAGCTGGTATTTATGTTTTGCAGACTTTGCTGTAATCTTTGAGGTCCCCTGCCATTGGGATCATAACACATCCCCAAATAAATGATATAGAACCAAAACTCCTTTTACAAATAGGAAAAATATAACAAAATAAATATCACCAAAAGAGAGAAAAAAGTGTCACTGCAACTAATTCATAAAGAAGTATATGAAGTTAATTATTAAATAGATTAATGCACAAAATAACATTGTGGTAAATCAGACTAAAAAACTACAACACATACGGAAATAAGATAAGCATCCAACATGTTAAGGGGCAAAAGACTCCCTGTACAGTTTCACATAAGTTCTAAGAGTAGACAGAGAGAACTGAATAAAACAAATGAGTAAAAAATATTAGACTTTTTTATAAGGAGGAAAATGATCCAATATCACATGTCTGTGAGTTTCAAAAGTATGTAAACCTTTAAAATTAGCTGTTAATTTGAATGTAAAATTAGAGTGCAATGTTTTCATACAATGCCATGACAATCAGGTGTGAGTGGACAACTTGTTTTACTTAACCCCTTTACCCCCAAGGGTGGTTTGCACGTTAATGACAGGGCCAATTTTTACAATTCTGACCACTGTCCCTTTATGAGGTTATAATTCTGGAACACTTCAACGGATTATGACATTGTTTTCTCGTGACATATTGTACTTCATGATAGTTGTAAAAATTTATTTGATATTACCTGCGTCTATTTGTGAAAAAAATGGAAATTTGGCAAAAATTTTGAAAATTTTGCAATTTTCCAATTTTGAATTTTTACGCCCTTAAATCACAGAGACATATCACACAAAATACTTAATAAGTAACATTTCCCACATGTCTACTCTACATTAGCACAGTTTTGGAACCCAATTTTTTTTTGTTTTGTCATAAGGGTTAAAATTTGACCAACAATTTCTCATTTTTACAACACCATTTTTTTTTTAGGGACCACATCACATTTGAAGTCACTTTGAGGGGTATATATGATAGAAAATACCCAAGTGTGACTCCATTCTAAAAACTGCACCCCTCAAGGTGCTCAAAACCACATTCAAGAAGTTTATTAACTCTTCAGGTGTTTCACAGGAATTTTTGGAATGTTTAGCAAAAAATGAACATTTAACTTTTCTTCACAAAAAATTTTCTTCAGCTCCAATTTGTTTTATTTTACCAAGGGTAACAGGAGGAATTGGACCCCAAAAGTTGTTGTGCAATTTGTCCTGAATACACTGGTACCCCATATGTGGGGGTAAATCACTGTTTGGGCTCATGGTAGAGCTCGGAAGGGAAGGAGCGCCGTTTGACTTTTCAATGCAAAATTGACTGGAATTGAGATAGGACGCCATGTCGCGTTTGGAGAGCCCCTGATATGCCTAAACATTGAAACCCCCCACAAGTGACACCATTTTGGAAAGTAGACTCCCTACGGAACTTATCTAGATATGTGGTAAGCACTTTGACCCACCAAGTGCTTTACAGAAATTTATAATGTAGAGCCGTAAAAATAAAAAATCATATTTTTTCAGAAAAATAATCTTTTCGCCCCCAATTGTTCATTTTCCCAAGGTTAACAGAAGAAATTGGACCACAAACGTTGTTGTGCAAATTGTTCTGAGTACGCTGATACCCCATATGTGGGGGTAAACCACTGTTTGGACGCATGGCAGAGCTCGGAAGGGAAGGAGCGCCATTTGACTTTTCAATGCAAAATTGGCTGGAAATGAGATCGGACGCCGTGTCGGGTTTGGAGAGCCCCTGATGTGCCTAAACAGTGGAAAGCCCAAATTCTAACTGAAACCCTAACCAAAACACACCCCTAATCCTAATCCCATCCCTAACCATAACCCTAACTAAACCCCTAACCTGATCATGCCCCTAACCCTAATCCCAACCATACCCCTAACTCCAACACACCCCTAACCCTAATCCCAACCATAACAGTAACCACACCCTAACGCTGACACACCCCTAACCCTAATCCCAACCGTAGATGTAATCCAAAACCTAACTTTGACCCCATCCCTAACTTTAGCCCAAACCCTAACCCTAACTTTAGCCCTAACCCTAACTTTAGCCCCAACCCTAACCCTGCCTTTAGCCCCAACCATAACCCTAACTTTAGCCCCAACCCTGACCCTAGCCCTAAAGGGAAAATGGAAATAAATACATTTTTTTTTTTATTATTTTTCCCTAACTAAGGTGGTGACAATGGGGAGTTTACTTTTAGCGGATTTTTATGATTGGCAGCTGTCACACACTAAAAGGCGCTTTTTATTGCAAAAAATTGTTTTTGCATCTCCACATTTTGAGAGCTATAATTTTTAAATATTTTGATCCACAGAGTCATGTGAGGTCTTGTTTTTTGCAGGAAGAGTTGACATTTTTATCGGTACCATTTTTGGGTATGTGTCATTTTTTGATCGCTTTTTATTTCGATTTTTGTGAGGCAGAGTGATCAAAAATCAGCAATTCATGAATTTCTTTTGGGGGGGGTGTTTATACTGTTCTACGTTTGGTAAAATTAATAAAGCAGTTTTATTTTTCTGGTCAGTACGATTACAGCGATACCTCATTTATATCATTTTTTTATGTTTTGGCGCTTTTATACGATAAAAAACTATTTTATATAAACTAATTATTTTTGCATTACTTTATTCTGAGGACTATAACTTTTTTATTTTTTCGCTGATGATGCTGTATGGCGGCTCGTTTTTTGTGGGACAAGATGAAGTTTTCAGCGGTACCATTTTTTTATATCCCTCTTTTTGATCTTTTTGATGTGTTATTCCACATTTTGTTCAGCGGTATGATAATAAAGCGTTGTTTTTTGCCTTTTTTTTCTTTTTACGGTGTTCACTGAAGGGGTTAACTAGTGGGACAGTTGTATAGGTCGGGTCGTTACGGAGGCTGCGATGCTAAATATGTACTTATTGTTTTTTTTTAATTTAGATAAAGAAATATATTTATTGGAACAGTATATATTTTTCTTTATTTAGGATTATTTAATTTTTTTTTACACGTACATTTTTTTTTTTACTTTGTCCCAGTGTGGGACATCACTGTACAGGTCCTTCTCAAAAAATTAGCATATAGTCTTAAATTTAATTATTTACCATAATGTAATGATTACAATTAAACTTTCATATATTATAGATTCATTATCCACCAACTGAAATTTGTCAGGTCTTTTATTGTTTTAATACTGATGATTTTGGCCTACAACTCCTGATAACCCAAAAAACCTGTCTCAATAAATTAGCATATTTCACCCGTCCAATCAAATAAAAGTGTTTTTTAATAACAAACAAAAAAACCATCAAATAATAATGTTCAGTTATGCACTCAATACTTTGTCGGGAATCCTTTGGCAGAAATGACTGCTTCAATGCGGCGTGGCATGGAGGCAATCAGCCTGTGACACTGCTGAGATGTTATGGAGGCCCAGGATGCTTCAATAGCGGCCTTAAGCTCATCCAGAGTGTTGGGTCTTGCATCTCTCAACTTTCTCTTCACAATATCCCACAAATTCTCTATGGGGTTCAGGTCAGGAGAGTTGGCTGGCCAATTGAGCACAGTAATACCATGGTCAGTAAACCATTTACCAGTGGTTTTGGCACTGTGAGCAGGTGCCAGGTCGTGCTGAAAAATGAAATCTTCATCTCCATAAAGCATTTCAGCCGATGGAAGCATGAAGTGCTCCAAAATCTCCTGATAGCTAGCTGCATTGACCCTGCCCTTGATGAAACACAGTGGACCAACACCAGCAGCTGACATGGCACCCCACACCATCACTGACTGTGGGTACTTGACACTGGACTTCAGGCATTTTGGCATTTCCTTCTCCCCAGTCTTCCTCCAGACTCTGGCACCTTGATTTCCGAATGACATGCAAAATTTGCTTTCATCAGAAAAAAGTACTTGGGACCACTTAGCAACAGTCCAGTGCTGCTTCTCTGTAGCCCAGGTCAGGCGCTTCTGCCGCTGTTTATGGTTCAAAAGTGGCTTTACCTGGGGAATGCGGCACCTGTAGCCCATTTCCTGCACACGCCTGTGCACGGTGGCTCTGGATGTTTCCACACCAGACTCAGTCCACTGCTTCCTCAGGTTCCCCAAGGTCTGGAATCGGTCCTTCTCCACAATCTTCCTCAGGGTCCGGTCACCTCTTCTCGTTGTACAGCGTTTTCTGCCACATTGTTTCCTTCCAACAGACTTACCATTGAGGTGCCTTGATACAGCACTCTGGGAACAGCCTATTTGTTGAGAAATTTCTTTCTGGGTCTTACCCTCTTGCTTGAGGGTGTCAATGATGGCCGTCTTGACATCTGTCAGGTCGCTAGTCTTACCCATGATGGGGGTTTTGAGTAATGAACCAGGCAGGGAGTTTTTAAAAGCCTCAGGTATCTTTTGCATGTGTTTAGAGTTAATTAGTTGATTCAGAAGATTAGGGTAATAGGTCATTTAGAGAACCTTTTCTTGATATGCTAATTTATTGAGACAGGTTTTTTGGGTTATCAGGAGTTGTAGGCCAAAATCATCAGTATTAAAACAATAAAAGACCTGACAAATTTCAGTTGGTGGATAATGAATGTATAATATATGAAAGTTTAATTGTAATCATTACATTATGGTAAATAATGAAATTTAACACTATATGCTAATTTTTTGAGAAGGACCTGTATAGTGTCAGATCGCTGACAGACACTGCAGGAGGCTTGCTGGCGCCTGCTCTGAGCAGGCGCTTTCAAGCCTCCTCACTGCAGAACCCGGAAGGAGCCCCGTGGCTATTTTCGATCTGGGGCCTGCAGGGAGGAGGACGGAGGAGACGCACGGAGCAACGTGATCACAATGCGTTGCTCCGAGGGTCTCAGGGAAGCATGCAGAGAGCCCCCTCCCTGCGCGATGCTTCCCTATGCCGCTGGAACATGTTTGAGCTCAGTGTTCCAGGGGTTATTGTGCTAAGAGCGATCCGTGACCGCTCCTGGCACATAGTGCCGGAAGTCAGCTGTGATAGTCTGAGCGTGGCTGATCGGTGATGACGTACTATCCCGTCGGTGGTTATACGGGCCCATACCACATCGACAGGATAGTACGTCAGATGTCAGAAAGGGGTTAAGGGACAGGTACAGTTAGGTCAAGAAATATTTGGACCGTGACAAGTTTTGACATTTTAGCTGTTTACCAAAACATATTCAAGATTCAATAGACAGAGAAATACCCAGATAGTTTTTTAATAACCTGAAGAAGACTCCTGGATGTTTGGAGTCGAAACGCGTTGTTTTATCCTGTAACTCCTAAATAAATGATTCTATTTAATTACCACGAGAATCTTGTGACTGAAGCGCCGACAACTATCTGGGTATTTCTCTCTATTGATTGCTTTCACCACAGTTGTCTGAAGCCTCCCGTAAGCCCAGCTAGTCGAGCTGCAGTCCGCCTCCTCGGGATTCCTGTGGCATCCTGTTTATGCCTCATTTTGCCGGTTTCTAGTGAGTGCAACTATTATAGCGTGCAATGTAGCAACAGTTTTTACTACACTTAGATCGTGCACAGCGTTTGTTCCCCTCTTTTCTCTCCCTGTCTCTTAGGGTCAGTTTGATTCATATAGTCAAGATTCAGTTATAAAATAAATATGGGCTTAAAGTGCAGACTCTCAGCTTTAATTTGAGGGTACTCATATTCTTATTAGAGTAAACGTTTAGCAATTACAGCTCTTTAATATGCAGCTGCCTCATTTTAAAGAGGCCAAAAGTAATTGGACAATTATATCAAAAGCTCTTTAATGGGCTGCATGGGCTATTCCCGCATTACCCCATCATCAATTGAGCAAGTAAATGGTCTGGAGTTGATTCCAGGTGTGGAATTTGTATTTGGAAACTGTTAGGCTGCCGTCACACTAGCAGTATTTGGTCAGTATTTTACATCAGTATTTGTAAGCCAAAACCAGGAGTGGGTGATAAATACAGAAGTGGTGCATATGTTTCTGTTATACTTTTCCTCTATTTGTTCCACTCCTGGTTTTGGCTTAAACCAACCTTGACAAATACTGATGTAAAATACTGACCAAATGCTGCTAGTGTGACCGCAGCCTTACTGTAAACTTACAACATGCGGTCAAAGGAGCTCTCAATGGAGGAAAAACAGACCATTGTTAGGCTGATAAATGATAAAAAGATAAGAAATCCATCAGAGGGAGATCAGAAATGTTAGGAGTAAACAAATCAACAGTTTGGTACATTAAGCAAAAATAAAGCCCACTAGTGAGCTTGGGAACTCAAAAAGGCCTGGACAATCACGGAAGACAACAGTGGTAAATGATTGGAGAATCCTTTCCATGCTTCAAAACATCCACCCACATGAAGAACACCAGTTAGTAGATGTTTCATTATCTAAGTCTGCCATAAAAGGAAAGTCTTCATAAGAGCAAATACAGAGGGGTTCAACATAAGCTGCTAAGCATTAATCAGTCTGAAAAATAGAAAGGTAGAATGGACTTTGCCAAAAACCATATCAGCACGCCAGTCCAGTTCTGGAAAAAAGCATTCTTTGCATAGATTAAACTAAGATCAACCTGTACCTCAATGATGGAAAGAAGACCGTATGGAGAAGGCTTGGAGCGGTTCATGATCCAAAGCACACCACATCTGCTGTAAAACATGGTGGAGGCAATGTGATGGCATGAGCATGTATGGGTTCCAATGACACTGGGTCACTAACGTTTATTGATGATGTGACTGAGGACAGAAGCAGCCGGATGAAGTGTGAATTATACAGGGTTATACTTTTTGCTCAGATTCAACCAAATGCAGCAAAAGTTGATTGGATAGCGCTTCACAGTACAGATGGACAATGACCCAAATCATACTACGAAAGCAACCCAGTAGTTTTATAAGGCAAAAAAGTGGAATATTCTGCAATGACTGAGTCAATCACTAGATTTCAACGCCATCGAGCATGCATTTCACATGTGTTAGGGTTTGCGGAACGCACCAAATATATTTATTGATGTGATTGGTGCGTTCGCAACTCGGGGTCCACCGTGCAGGAAATATCCTGCCGCTAAGTGAATGGCGGCTCAATATGGCGGTATTAACCAGCTCTGTTAGCTTCACAGAGCGGCCGAGAAAGCAAAGCTCTGTGCCCTGTTAACTCTCACAGAGACACAGGCTAACTACCCAGAAGAGAGCAGTCAGTGGTCATGCATGCACACAACACTCCTCGCCGGAGGTGCCAGCATTCTAGGGGCTTATTTCAGCCAGGTCCCTGAACACATTCACGCATATAACCACAGTGGCGCAAAGCATGTAACTTTAGAAGATACTAGCGCATGGCCGTGCGACCATACGAGCCTTAAATAGCAGCAGCATGTACAGGACCTTCCAAAAGAGGACCAATGAGAAACTGCTACAGAGCCTGCATACCTACAGGACCTTCCTAGAAAGACCAATAGATTTGGCTGCAGTACCTGAACATGTGACCCTTGATCTCCAGTGAGAGATCTTACCCTGGGCATGCTCAGTGTGTGCAAAGCAGGACTTAGTCCCAGAAAAGCCTGTTTGCCGTAGATCAGTACAGGGTACAATAGCAGAGCCTGGAGAGGCAGCAATAACCCTTTGCACTGAATCAGACTCAGTGAGACGCTGGGACCAACATCTCCGCTGAGCAGGCTCCACTGCGGCCGATGGAGAATGGGAGACCGCAGCAGAGACGGATCGAGATTCCCCCTGTGCAGCAGAGGAAACTCGACTCCTAACAACATGTTTATGACAAAACGTAAAGGGACTCTGTCACCTGAATTTGGAGGAAGCAATTTTCAGTCATATGGGCGGGGTTTTCAGGTGTTTGATTCACCCTTTCCTTACCCGCTGGCTGCAATATTGGATTGAAGTTCATTCTCTGTCCTCCATAGTACACACCTGCGCAAGGCAAGATTGCCTTGTGCAGGCATGTACTATGGAGGACAGAGAATGAACTTCAATACAATATTGCAGCCAGCGGGTAAGGGAAGGGTGAATCAAACACCCGAAAACCCCGCCCATATGACTGAAAATTGTTCCCTCCAAATTCAGGTGACAGAGTCCCTTTAAGGCAGAAAGACTCACAAAAAGCAACAACTGAAGTCAGCTGCAGTAAAGGATTGGCAAAGCATCACAAGAGAGAAAACTCAGCATTTGGTGATGTCCATGCTCTCAAGACTTCAGGCAATCATTACCTGCAAAGGATTCTCTACAAAGTATTAAAAATGAACATTTTATTATGGTGAAGTTAATTTGTCCAATTACTTTTGCGCCCCTGAAATGAGGAGGAGGCTTTTTAGAGAAATGGTTGTAATTCCTAAACATTTCACAGGATATTTTTGTTCAGCCTCTGTAATTAAACCTGAGAGTCCACACTTCAATTGCACGTCAATTGTTTCCTTTTAAATCCAAAATAGTGACATGTAGAGCCTAAATCTCAAAGATTTAGTCACTGTCTAAATATTTCTGAACATAACTGATTCCATCAAAATCTAATCTTCACATGTTTGTGAAAGTGCATCATGGCACAAACAAAGGAAACTTTTGAAGACTGATGTTTGTCAGGCTGGAAAAGGTTACAAAACCATCTCTAATTAGCTTGGACTCTACCAATCCAGAGTCAAACAGATTGTGGACAAATGCAGGAAATTCAAGACCATTAGTACACTCCTCCATAGTGGTTGACTGACAAAGATCACTGCAAATGCAAGGCATATAATAGGCTGAGACTGAGGTCTAAAAAGAACCCAAGGTAAACTCTAACCAACTAAAGACCTCTTTCACATTAGCTAATGTTTATGATTTTGAGTAGTGATGGGCGAGCATTAAAATGCTCGGGTGCTCGTTGCTCGGGTCGACCAAATTGGAATACTCGGGTACTCGGCCAGAACAACGAGCCTAATGTAAGTCTATGGGAGACCCGAGTATTTTTACCACGATCCCCGGGGGTCCTTTTAAGGTCTAAAAACATCTGAAAATGATGGCAACACTGCTCAAGTGACACAGGAACATCATGGGGATCGCCCCTGGAAGCTTTTCTGACACCTAGGTCACAGCAGTAAGCAATGTTGTCTGAGTTTCGAGCCATTTTTACAGGTGCACCAAAAAACATGCAAAAACAAAAACAAAATGGATTTTGTTGGGAAACATGTTTAGGTGCATCCTTTCCAGGGTAATGACTTGTATATAAGGCCAAATAATTAACCCCAGACATAAATGTTCCTCCACCACTTGGACTATGTTCACACGCAGCGTTTTTGATGCATTTTTCAACTTTAACCCCTTTACCCCCAAGGGTGGTTAGCACGTTAATGACTGGGCCAATTTTTACAATTCTGACCACTGTCCCTTTATGAGGTTATAACTCTGGAACGCTTCAACGGATCCTGATGATTCTGACAGCGTTTTCTCGAGACATATTGTACTTCATGGTAGTGGTAAAATTTATTTGATATTACCTCTGTTTATTTGTGAAAAAAATGGAAATTTGGCAAAAAATTAGAAAATTTCGCAATTTTCCAACTTTTAATTTTTATGCCCTTAAATCACAGAGATATGTCACACAAAATAATTAATAAGTAACATTTCCCACTTGTCTACTTTGCATCAGCACAATTTTGGAACCAAATTTTTTTTTGGTAGGGAGTTATAAGAGTTAAAAGTTGACCAGCAATTTCTCATTTTTACAACACCATTTTTTTTTAGGGACTACATCACATTTGAAGTCAATTTGAGGGGTCTATATGATAGGAAATACCTGTAATAATTATAGGGGATAACTCAGGAGACTCTTTGTGTGGAACAAGACAACTACAGGACACAGTTTTATAAGTGGTAAAGTCTATATTATCACACGGTGATTCAAACAGGTGCAGAGAGAAACTCAAGTCCACAACACTTGGTGTAAATATTAAACGCAGCTTAGCAGTCTATAGGAAACTTCAGAGCAAAATGCAATCAAGCAGAAAGCCTATGAAGCACAGTTATTCTTGAGAATACTTGACACGAATAAATCCTTGCCTTAGTCCAAACACAGATAGATAAGCTTATAAGGCAGTTCAAATCATATCTTAGCTCAACCAGGGAGGCCTGGTTAATAGTCTCAGGCTTTTGCAGAGCAGAAACAGCTTACATGTCCAGAAAATGCAGATGGAAGTAAACACAAGCAGCAGATGAAGGAGGATTACTGAAACTGGTGTATGCAGCAGGAACTCAGAGCAGAGTAGCAGGATCACCACACAGGTTCACAGGAGCAGGTATATAGCCAGGGAATCAGGAGCTGGATGCAAGGCAGAATACTCTAGCACAGACTGACGGCTGGGGTGGAGTTTTATAGCAGGAAGACACAGTGCACATGAGACCAAAGACGCCATCTTGGAAAAGGGCAGTAATGCACAAAAGGTAAAAAATGTTCAGAGTCCTGACAATACCCAAGTGTGACACTATTCTAAAAACTGCACCCCTCAAGGTTCTCAAAACCACATTCAAGAAGACTATTAACCCTTCAGGTGTTCACAGGAATTTTTGAAATGTTTAAAAAAAATGAATATTTAATTTTTTTTCACAAAAAATTTACTTCAGCTCCAATTTGTTTCATTTTACCAAGGGTAACAAGAGAAATTGGACCCCAAAAGTTGTTGTGCAATTTGTCTTGACTACGCTGATGCCCCATATGTGGGGGTAAACCACTGTTTGGGTGCACGGCAGGGCTTGGAAGGGAAGGAGCGCCATTTGACTTTTCAATGCAAAATTTACTGGAATTGAGATGGGACGCCATGTTGCGTTTGGAGAGCCCCTGATGTGCCTAAACATTGAAACCCCCCACAAGTGACACCATTTTGGAAAGTAGACCCCCTAAAGAACTTATCTAGATGTGTGGTAAGCACTTTGACCCACCAAGTGCTTCACAGAAGTTTATAACGAAGAGCCTTGAAAATAAAAATTCTTTTTATTTCGACAAAAAATATTTTTTAGCCCCCAGTTTTGTATTTTCCGAAGGGTAACCGGAGAAATTGGACCGCAAACATTGTTGTTTAATTTGTCCTGAGTACGCTGATACCCCACATGTGGGGGGGAACCACCGTTTGGGTGCATGGCAGAGCTCGGAAGGGAAGGAGCGCCGTTTGGAATGCAGACTTAGGCCTCTTTCACACTTCCGTCCGTACGGGTCCGTCGTAATGCGTCGGGCCAACGTACCAACGGACATTGTGAAAGTTTTGCACGACGTGGGCAGCGGATGCAGTTTTTCGACCCATCTGCTGCCCATTCTGCGGTCCGGGGAGGAGGGGCGGAGTTTCGGCAGCGCATGTGCGGTCGAAAATGGCGAACGCGACGAACAAAAAAAAGGTACATTGAACTTTTTTTTGTGACGACGGTCCTACAAAACACGACGATCCATCGCTAATACAAGTCTATAGGCAAAACCGCATCCTGCGTGCACATTTGCAGGATCCATTTTTTTGCCCGAAACGACGGATTGCGACGGATGCCAAAAGACGGAAGTGTGAAAGAGGCCTTAGATGGATTGGTCTGCAGGCGTCACGTTGCATTTGCAGAGCCCCTGATGTACCTAAACAGTAGAAACTCCCACAAGTGACCCCATAATGGAAACTAGACCCCCCAAGGAACTTATCTAGATGTGTTGAGAGAACTTTGAACCCCCAAATGTTTCACTACAGTTAATAACGCAGAGCTGTGAAAATAAAAAATCTTTTTTTTCCACAAAAATTATATTTTAGCCCCCAGTTTTGTATTTTCCCAAGGGTAACAAGAGAAATTGGACCCCAAAAGTTGTTGTCCAATGTGTCATGAGTACGCTGATACCCCATATGTTGGGGTAAATCCCTGTTTGGGCGCACGGGAGAGCTCGGAAGGGAAGAAGCACTGTTTTACTTTTTCAACGCAGAATTGGCTGGAATTGAGATCGGACACCATGTCGCATTTGGAGAGCCCCTGATGTGCCTAAACAGTGGAAACCCCCCAATTCTAACTGAAACCCTAATCCAAACACACCCCTAACCCTAATCCCAACGATAACCCTAACCACACCCCTAACCCTGACACACCCCTAACCCTAATCGCAACTCTAATCCCAACCGTAAATGTAATCCAAACCCTAAGCCTAACTTTAGCCCCAACCCTAAGCCTAACTTTAGCCCCAACCCTAACCGTAACTTTAGCCCCAACCCTAACCCTAACTTTAGCCCCAACCCTAACTGTAGCCCTAACCCTAGCCCCAACCCTAACTCTAGCCCCAACCCTAACCCTAGCCCCAACCCTAACTTTAGCCCCAACCCTAACCCTAGCCCTAACCCTAGTGGGAAAATGGAAATAAATACATTTTTTACATTTTATTATTTTTCCCTAACTAAGGGGGTGATGAAGGGGGTTTGATTTACTTTTATAGCGAGTTTTTTAGCGGATTTTTATGATTGGCAGCTGTCACACACTAAAAGACGCTTTTTATTGCAAAAAATAGTTTTTGCGCCTCCAAATTGAGAGCTAAAATTTTTCCATATTTTGGTCTACAGAGTCATGAGAGGTCTTGTTTTTTGCGGGACGAGTTGACATTTTTATTGGAACCATTTTCGGGCACGTGATATTTTTTGATCGCTTTTTATTCCGATTTTTGTGAGGCAGAATGACCAAAAACCAGCTATTCATGAATTTCTTTTGGGGGGGCGTCTATACTGTTCCGCGTTTGGTAAAATTGATAAAACAGTTTTATTCTTCGGGTCAGTACAATTATAGTGATACCTCATTTATATATTTTTTTATGTTTTGGCGCTTTTATACGATAAAAACTATTTTATATAAAAATAAAATTATTTTTGCATCGCTTTATTCTGAGGACTATAACTTTTTCATTTTTTCTCTGATGACGCGGTATGGCGGCTCGTTTTTTGTGGGAGAAGATGACATTTTCAGCGGTACCATGGATATTTATATCCTTTTTTTTGATCGCGTGTTATTCCACTTTTTGGGTCGGGTCGTTACGGACGCGGCAATTCTAAATATGTGTACTTTTATTGTTTTTTTTTAAATTTAGATAAAGAAATGTATTTATTGGAACAATATTTTTTTTTCTTTATTTAGGATTTTTTTTTTTTTTTTTTTTACACATGTAAATATTTTTTTTTTACTTTTTTACATTGCCCCAGGGGGGGACATCACAGTATAGTGTCAGATCGCTGATCTGAAACTTTGCACAGCACTGTGTCAGATCAGCGATCTGACAGGCAGGGCTGCAGGCTTACCAGCGCCTGCTCTGAGCAGGCACTTGTAAGCCACCTCCCTGCAGGACCCGGAAGCAGCCCCGTGGCCATTTTGGATCTGGGGCCTGCAGGGAGAAGGAGGTAGGAGACCCTTGGAGCAACGCAATCACATCGCTTTGCTCCGAGGGTCTCAGGGAAGCACGCAGGGAGCCCCTTCCCTGCGCAATGCTTCCCTATGCTGCTGGAACGCTGCGATCATCTTTGATTGCAACTTTCCGGAGGTTATTGTGCCAGAAGCGGTCCATGAGTGCGGCTGATTGCGCTGAACATACTATTTCGTCCATGGGAAGTAGGGCCCACCCCACATGGATGGAATAGTATGTCCAATGGTAGAAAGGGGTTAACATTGCTTTCAACCAATACAAATGCATTCACTGGGAAATGTGTTATGGTTCTCAATGGCAAGAGAACATAGCCCAGCAAACATAAGAACTAGCTCTTGGAAGGATGGAAACTAAACTGACCATGAACTAAACCTGCCGCACAACTAACAGTAGCCGGGTAGCGTTGCCTGCGTTTTATCCCTAGACGCCCAGCGCCGGCCGGAGGACTAACTAATCCTGGCAGAGGAAAATATAGTCCTGGCTCACCTCTAGAGAAATTTCCCCGAAAGGCAGACAGAGGCCCCCACATATATTGGCGGTGATTTTAGATGAAATGACAAACGTAGTATGAAAATAGGTTTAGCAAAATTGAGGTCCGCTTACTAGATAGCAGGAAGACAGAAAGGGCACTTTCATGGTCAGCTGAAAACCCTATCAAAACACCATCCTGAAATTACTTTAAGACTCTAGTATTAACTCATAACATCAGAGTGGCAATTTCAGATCACAAGAGCTTTCCAGACACAGAAACGAAACTACAGCTGTGAACTGGAACAAAATGCAAAAACAAACGAGGACTAAAGTCCAACTTAGCTGGGAGTTGTCTAGCAGCAGGAACATGCACAGAAAGGCTTCTGATTACAATGTTGACCGGCATGGAAGTGACAGAGGAGCAAGGTTAAATAGCGACTCCCACATCCTGATGGGAACAGGTGAACAGAGGGGATGATGCACACAAGTTCAATTCCACCAGTGGCCACCGGGGGAGCCCAAAATCCAATTTCACAACAGTACCCCCCCCTCAAGGAGGGGGCACCGAACCCTCACCAGAACCACCAGGGCGATCAGGATGAGCCCTATGAAAGGCACGGACCAGATCGGAGGCATGAACATCAGAGGCAGTCACCCAAGAATTATCCTCCTGACCGTATCCCTTCCATTTGACCAGATACTGGAGTTTCCGTCTGGAAACACGGGAGTCCAAGATTTTTTCCACAACGTACTCCAACTCGCCCTCAACCAACACCGGAGCAGGAGGCTCAACGGAATGCACAACCGGTACCTCATACCTGCGCAATAATGACCGATGAAAAACATTATGAATAGAAAAAGATGCAGGGAGGTCCAAACGGAAGGACACAGGGTTAAGAATCTCCAATATCTTGTACGGGCCGATGAACCGAGGCTTAAACTTAGGAGAAGAAACCCTCATAGGGACAAAACGAGAAGACAACCACACCAAGTCCCCAACACAAAGCCGAGGACCAACCCGACGCCGGCGGTTGGCAAAAAGCTGAGTCTTCTCCTGGGACAACTTCAAATTGTCCACTACCTGCCCCCAAATCTGATGCAACCTCTCCACCACAGCATCCACTCCAGGACAATCCGAAGATTCCACCTGACCAGAAGAAAATCGAGGATGAAACCCCGAATTACAGAAAAAAGGAGACACCAAGGTGGCAGAGCTGGCCCGATTATTGAGGGCAAACTCCGCTAAAGGCAAAAAAGCAACCCAATCATCTTGATCTGCAGACACAAAACACCTCAAATATGTCTCCAAGGTCTGATTCGTCCGCTCGGTCTGGCCATTAGTCTGAGGATGGAAAGCAGACGAGAAAGACAAATCTATGCCCATCCTAGCACAGAATGCTCGCCAAAATCTAGACACGAATTGGGTTCCTCTGTCAGAAACGATATTCTCCGGAATACCATGCAAACGGACCACATTTTGAAAAAACAGAGGAACCAACTCGGAAGAAGAAGGCAACTTAGGCAGGGGAACCAAATGGACCATCTTAGAGAAACGGTCACACACCACCCAGATGACAGACATCTTCTGAGAAACAGGAAGATCCGAAATAAAATCCATCGAGATGTGCGTCCAGGGCCTCTTCGGGATAGGCAAGGGCAACAACAATCCACTAGCCCGAGAACAACAAGGCTTGGCCCGAGCACAAACGTCACAAGACTGCACGAAGCCTCGCACATCTCGAGACAGGGAAGGCCACCAGAAGGACCTTGCCACCAAATCCCTGGTACCAAAGATTCCAGGATGACCTGCCAACGCAGAAGAATGAACCTCAGAAATGACTTTACTGGTCCAATCATCAGGAACAAACAGTCTACCAGGTGGGCAACGATCAGGTCTATCCGCCTGAAACTCCTGCAAGGCCCGCCGCAGGTCTGGAGAAACGGCAGACAATATCACTCCATCCTTAAGGATACCTGTAGGTTCAGAATTACCAGGGGAGTCAGGCTCAAAACTCCTAGAAAGGGCATCCGCCTTAACATTCTTAGAACCCGGCAGGTAGGACACCACAAAATTAAACCGAGAGAAAAACAACGACCAGCGCGCCTGTCTAGGATTCAGGCGTCTGGCGGACTCAAGATAAATTAGATTTTTGTGGTCAGTCAATACCACCACCTGATGTCTAGCCCCCTCAAGCCAATGACGCCACTCCTCAAAAGCCCACTTCATGGCCAAAAGCTCCCGATTCCCAACATCATAATTCCGCTCGGCGGGTGAAAATTTACGCGAGAAAAAAGCACAAGGTCTCATCACGGAGCAATCGGAACTTCTCTGCGACAAAACCGCCCCAGCTCCGATTTCAGAAGCGTCGACCTCAACCTGAAAAGGAAGAGCAACATCAGGCTGACGCAACACAGGGGCGGAAGAAAAGCGGCGCTTAAGCTCCCGAAAGGCCTCCACAGCAGCAGGGGACCAATCAGCAACATCAGCACCCTTCTTAGTCAAATCAGTCAATGGTTTAACAACATCAGAAAAACCAGCAATAAATCGACGATAAAAGTTAGCAAGGCCAAAAATTTCTGAAGACTCTTAAGAGAAGAGGGTTGCGTCCAATCACAAATAGCCTGAACCTTGACAGGATCCATCTCGATGGAAGAGGGGGAAAAAATATATCCCAAAAAGGAAATCTTCTGAACCCCAAAAACGCACTTAGAACCCTTCACACACAAGGAATTAGACCGCAAAACCTGAAAAACCCTCCTGACCTGCTGGACATGAGAGTCCCAGTCATCCGAAAAAATCAAAATATCATCCAGATACACAATCATAAATTTATCCAAATAATCACGGAAAATGTCATGCATAAAGGACTGAAAGACTGAAGGGGCATTTGAAAGACCAAAAGGCATCACCAAATACTCAAAGTGGCCCTCGGGCGTATTAAATGCGGTTTTCCACTCATCCCCCTGCTTAATTCGCACCAAATTATACGCCCCACGGAGATCTATCTTAGAGAACCACTTGGCCCCCTTTATGCGAGCAAACAAATCAGTCAGCAGTGGCAACGGATATTGATATTTAACCGTGATTTTATTCAAAAGCCGATAATCAATACACGGCCTCAAAGAGCCATCTTTCTTAGCCACAAAGAAAAAACCGGCTCCTAAGGGAGATGACGAAGGACGAATATGTCCCTTTTCCAAGGACTCCTTTATATATTCTCGCATAGCAGCATGTTCAGGCACAGACAGATTAAATAAACGACCCTTAGGGTATTTACTACCCGGAATCAAATCTATGGCACAATCGCACTCCCGGTGCGGAGGTAATGAACCAAGCTTAGGTTCTTCAAAAACGTCACGATATTCAGTCAAGAATTCAGGAATCTCAGAGGGAATAGATGATGAAATGGAAACCACAGGTACGTCCCCATGCGTCCCCTTACATCCCCAGCTTAACACAGACATAGCTTTCCAGTCAAGGACTGGGTTATGAGATTGCAGCCATGGCAATCCAAGCACCAACACATCATGTAGGTTATACAGCACAAGAAAGCGAATAATCTCCTGGTGATCCGGATTAATCCGCATAGTTACTTGTGTCCAGTATTGTGGTTTATTGCTAGCCAATGGGGTGGAGTCAATCCCCTTCAGGGGTATAGGAGTTTCAAGAGGCTCCAAATCATACCCACAGCGTTTGGCAAAGGACCAATCCATAAGACTCAAAGCGGCGCCAGAGTCGACATAGGCATCCGCGGTAATAGATGATAAAGAACAAATCAGGGTCACAGATAGAATAAACTTAGACTGTAAAGTGCCAATTGAAACAGACTTATCAAGCTTCTTAGTACGCTTAGAGCATGCTGATATAACATGAGTTGAATCACCGCAATAGAAGCACAACCCATTTTTTCGTCTAAAATTCTGCCGTTCACTTCTGGACAGAATTCTATCACATTGCATATTCTCTGGCGTCTTCTCAGTAGACACCGCCAAATGGTGCACAGGTTTGCGCTCCCGCAGACGCCTATCGATCTGAATTGCCATTGTCATGGACTCATTCAGACCCGCAGGCACAGGGAACCCCACCATAACATCCTTAATGGCATCAGAGAGACCCTCTCTGAAATTCGCCGCCAGGGCGCACTCATTCCACTGAGTAAGCACAGCCCATTTACGGAATTTCTGGCAGTATATTTCCGCTTCGTCTTGCCCCTGAGATAGGGACATCAAGGCCTTTTCCGCCTGAAGTTCTAACTGAGGTTCCTCATAAAGCAACCCCAAGGCCAGAAAAAACGCATCCACATTGAGCAACGCAGGATCCCCTGGAGCCAATGCAAAAGCCCAATCCTGAGGGTCGCCCCGGAGCAAGGAAATCACAATCCTGACCTGCTGAGCAGGATCTCCAGCAGAGCGAGATTTCAGGGACAAAAACAACTTGCAATTATTTTTGAAATTTTGAAAGCAAGATCTATTCCCCGAGAAAAATTCAGGCAAAGGAATTCTAGGTTCAGATATAGGAACCTGAACAACAAAATCTTGTAAATTTTGAACTTTCGTGGTGAGATTATTCAAACCTGCAGCTAAACTCTGAATATCCATTTTAAACAGGTGAACACAGAGCCATTCCAGGATTAGAAGGAGAGAGAGAGAGAAAGGCTGCAATATAGGCAGACTTGCAAGCGATTCAATTACAAGCACAGTCAGAACTGAAGGGAAAAAAAAAAAAAAAATCTTCAGCAGACTTCTCTTTTCTCTCCTTTCTCTGTCAATTAATTTAACCCTTTGTGGCCGGTCAAACTGTTATGGTTCTCAATGGCAAGAGAACATAGCCCAGCAAACATAAGAACTAGCTCTTGGAAGGATGGAAACTAAACTGACCATGAACTAAACCTGCCGCACAACTAACAGTAGCCGGGTAGCGTTGCCTGCGTTTTATCCCTAGACGCCCAGCGCCGGCCGGAGGACTAACTAATCCTGGCAGAGGAAAATATAGTCCTGGCTCACCTCTAGAGAAATTTCCCCGAAAGGCAGACAGAGGCCCCCACATATATTGGCGGTGATTTTAGATGAAATGACAAACGTAGTATGAAAATAGGTTTAGCAAAATTGAGGTCCGCTTACTAGATAGCAGGAAGACAGAAAGGGCACTTTCATGGTCAGCTGAAAACCCTATCAAAACACCATCCTGAAATTACTTTAAGACTCTAGTATTAACTCATAACATCAGAGTGGCAATTTCAGATCACAAGAGCTTTCCAGACACAGAAACGAAACTACAGCTGTGAACTGGAACAAAATGCAAAAACAAACGAGGACTAAAGTCCAACTTAGCTGGGAGTTGTCTAGCAGCAGGAACATGCACAGAAAGGCTTCTGATTACAATGTTGACCGGCATGGAAGTGACAGAGGAGCAAGGTTAAATAGCGACTCCCACATCCTGATGGGAACAGGTGAACAGAGGGGATGATGCACACAAGTTCAATTCCACCAGTGGCCACCGGGGGAGCCCAAAATCCAATTTCACAACAGAAATGTCATTGTAACACTTAACCCTAGCTGGCCATGTGGTGTGTGACACATAAGGAGACACATCTTCTTTCATTTATGAAGGAGGGACTCTTAAAGCCACAAAGCCTATTTTAGAGGGGCATCAGGCGGAATTAATATTCTTAAAGGGCCATTATTAAACAGTGGGTCTCCTATGCTGTTATTCCCTATGCAGTTAGTGGCTCGGCTGCCAAGAATTACGACGCACCCCAATACCCCTTTCACGAGAGGTGCAGGAGGGCTTCCTGAAAAAATGTTGTATCGAATTCAAGGCCTGCCCTGCTATCAAGTCATATGCACCCCAAGGAACCCAGGTACTGGATGGCCACAGAAAAATCCACTTCACATTATTCATTTTGTAATCCCATACTGTTTTCTTATGTATTGACTGCTAGGCCTGCCCTGTTACCAAGTCATATGCACCCCAATAGCCTTTGCACCAAGGTACTGGATGGCCACAGGAAAACCTACTTTGCATTATTCAGTTGGTCCTGCCATACTGTTTTATTATGTATTAGCAGCAAGGTCTGCCCTGCTACCAAGTCATATGCACCCCAATAAGTGTTTGAACTCCGGTACTGGATGGCCACAGGAAAAGCCACTTCACATTATTCAGTTGGTCCTTCCATACTGTTTTCTTATGTATTAACTGCAAAGCCTGCCCTGCTACCAAGTCATATGCACCCCAATAAGCCTTTGAACCCAGGTACTGAATAGCCACAGGAAAACCCACTTCACATTCTTCAGTTGGTCCTGCCATACTGTTTCCTTATGCACTGAATGCAAGGGCCGCCCTGACCCAAATTTGCACGCAGCCCAATCCTCCTTTGGAAGAAACATGGAGGAGGGCCTCATAAAAAAACTGTCCAATTACAAAGGAGCAGGTCTCCTAGATTCGTAATGCCCATACACTAAGTGCATGGGCTGACAATCATTTCCCCATGGGGGGGTACATTTTTAAAAAATATTTTATGGGGATCATAGACACCCTTGCCAAAAAATAGACTGTAGCAGCTCGGAACATGTTGACCCTGTTGATCTAGTGGCAAAGGATGATGAGACGTGGAGGAAGGCCTCATTAAAAAATAGGGCCAATTTAAAGGAGCGGGTCTCCTAGATTTGTAATGCCCATACACTACGTGCATGGGCTGGCAAACATTTCCCAATGGGGGGTACATTTTAAAAAACTTTTCAAACTTTTCCCGCATATCATGCTTCAAACATAAAGATACCAAATGTAAATTTTTTGGTAAAGAAATAACAACAAGTGGAACACAATTGTGAAGTTAATTGAAATTTATTGGTTATTTAAAATTTTTGTTGAAAATAAAAAACTGAAAAGTGGGGCGTGTAATATTATTCGGCCCCTTTACTTTCAGTGCAGCAAACTCACTCCAAAAGTTCATTGTGGATCTCTGAATGGTCCAATGTTGTCCTTAATGCTTAATGATGATAAATATAATCCACCTGTGTGTAATCAAATCTCCCTATAAATGCACCTGCTCTGTGATAGTCTCAGGATTCTATTTGAAGCACAGAGAGTATCATGAAGACCAAGGAACACAACAGGCAGGTCCATGATACTGTTGTGGAGAAGTTTAAAGCCGGATTTGGATACAAAATGATTTCCAAAACTTTAAACATCCCAAGGAGCACTGTGCAAGCGATCATATTGAAATGGAAGGAGAATTATACCACTGCAAATGTACCAAGACCCTGCCATCCCTCTAAACTTTCATCTCAAACAAGGAGAAGACTAATCAGAGATGCAGCCAAGAGGCCCATGATCACTCTGGATGAACTGCAGAGATCTACAGCTGAGGTGGGACAGTCTGTCCATAGGACAACAATCAGTCGTACACTGCACAAATCTGGCCTTTATGGAAGAGTGGCAAGAAGAAAGCCATTTCTCAAAGCTATCCATAAAAAGTGTTGTTTAAAGTTTGGAACAAGCCACCTGGGAGACACACCAAACATGTGGAAGAAGGTGCTCTCGTCAGATGAAACCAAAATCGATCTTTTTGGCAACAATGCCAAACGATATGTTTAGCGAAAAGGCAACACAGCTCATCACCCTAAACACACCATCCCCACTGTCAAACATGGTGGTGGTAGCATCATGGTTTGGGCCTTCTTTTCTTCAGCAAGGACAGGGAAGATGGTTAAAATTGATGGGAAGATGGATGGAGCCAAATACAGACCATTCTTGAAGAAAATCTGTTGGACTCTGCAAAAGACCTGAGACTGGGACGGAGATTTGTCTTCCAACAAGACAATGATCCCAAACATAAAGCAAAATCTACAATGGAATGGTTCACAAATAAACATATCCTGGTGTTAGAATGGCCAAGTCAAAGTCCAGACCTCAATCCAATTGAGAATCTGTGGAAAGAGCTGAAAACTGCTGTTCAAAAACGATCTCCATCAAACCTCACTGAGCTCGAGCTGTTTGCCAAGGAAGAATGGGAAAGAATTTCAGTCTCTCGATGTACAAAACTGATAGAGACATACCCCAAGCGACTTGTAGCTGTAATTGCAGCAAAAGGTGGCGCAACAAAGTATTAAGTTAAAGGGGCCGAATAATATTGCACGCCCCACTTTTCAGTTTTTGATTTTCCACAAAAATTTTAAATAACCAATAAATTTTGTTCAACTTCACAATTGTGTTCCACTTGTTGTTGATTCTTCTCCAAAAATTTACATTTGGTATCTTTATGTTTGAAGCATGATATGTGGGAAAAGGTTGAAAAGTTCCAAAGGGCCGAATACTTTCGCAAGGCACTGTAAATGCAACAGATAACCGGTTGTTGCAGTGATGTTGTCTTCCTTTCGGGGAGGGTGATGTCATGCTTGGAGGCAAGGGAGATTCTCTCTATCAGGTAAGGCACTCACATTCAACACATCTGAACCTAGGCCAGGAGGGGGAGCTCAGGATCAGTATTCAGGGGTGCTTCCTTACACTTTATGTATCCTGGTCTGGACGAGGATCCAGTCAGTCTTGGAGAGTTGTAGAGGAGTGAGGAGAGTAGAAGGACATCTGGAGCAGACGTAGGGGCCGAGCAGCCACGAGGGAGCTGCTACCCCTGGAAAGAGGGAAAATCTGAAGGAGAGTAGAATAGTGGAGGAGCTTAGAGAGAAGAAGCACAGAGGAGGAAGAGGCTCAGGAGGGGAACAGCGGAAGGTCACCATAGGAGCCAGAGCGCAGAAGCCGGGTATAGGGAGCCCGAGGTCGTGTTGTTTCCAGGATGCACAGCAGAACTGGAGGGCATAGAACTGTATGTCAATTGCCTGCATCAAGTCTGAGGTGAAGCAGTGATCTTAGAGCCCGGGTCATGGTAGAGATCCTATAAACAGGCTCAAACTGCCTATCGTACAGACATCTGTCTTAGGACAGGAGAGAGGTGACTTGCAATAAGCTTCAAGCGGCAAGGACCTAATCAACTGAATAGCGCAAGTAGGAAAGGCTTTCGGACCTCACCTGGGAGAGGGATCTCCTATTGCCTCCAAGCCGGCCGGACCACAGCTACCCTGCACTTGGTACTCTCGACTGAGGACTACTACTAACATCAGTACACCAGGTAAAGACTGCAAACCTGTGTCCTTGTTCTTTGCTATACCATCCACCACACCATCGGTGCCCTACACTTGGGAAGCCCTGGGGGCCCCGCGTTACCTGTGGGAAGCGTCACCATCTTGCTGCATACAATCACCCCAGAGGACCCCTTAAGCAGCATCGGTCTCCACTGACCGAACACCACAGGTGGCGTCACCAACAATAGACTTTATTCACAAATCCCCATAAAGACTTTCCCCTTTAATTGGATGACCAGGGCCACGGACCGGGTCGCAGCCACCATGACATTCCCTTTAAGACCGGACCAGGTACCAACTAGCCCCACGGCCCTGGTGGGCATTCCATAGACACCCTGGCTCAAAAATAGACTGGCTGTAGCAGCATAGATCATGTTCACCCTGGTGTTCTAGTGGTGATGGATGATGAGACGTGGAGGAAGACCTCATTAAGAAATAGTACCAATTTAAAGGAGCGGGTCTCCTAGACTCGTAATTCCCATACACTAAGTGTATAGGCTGACAAACATTTCCCCATGGGGGTGTACATTTTTTAAATTTTTTTTATGGGGATCATAGACACCCTTGCCAAAAAATTGACTGGCTGTAGCAGCACATGACACGTTAACCCTGGTGACCTAGTGGCGGTTGATTATGAGACGTGGAGAAAGGCCTCATTAAAAGATAGTCCCAATTTAAAGGAGCGGGTCTCCTAGACTCGTAATGCCCATACACTAAGTATATGAGCTGACAAACATTTCCCCATGGGGGTACATTTTTTAAAAATATTTGATGGGGATTATAGACACCCTTGCCAAAAAAATTGACTGGCTGTAGCAGCATAGAACACGTTCACCCTGGTGTTCAAGTGGCGGAGAATGATGAGACGTGGAGGAAGGCCTCATTAAAAAATAGGCCCAATTTACAGGAGCGAGTCTCCTATACTTGTAATGCCCAAACACTAAATGTATGGGCTGACAAACATTTTCCCCTGGGGAAGTAAAAACATTTTTTGTTCAAATTAGTAATGGGCATCATATAAACACCCTTGCACAAAAATTTTGTGACTTTTGCATCACGGAATATGTTCACCATGGTGTTCTAGTGGTTGTGGATGTTGAGGATGAGGGTAATGAGGAGGATAACACCAAATAGACCAAATCAGGAAGCGTATACCCATGTGTGGTTGTGACGAGGTGCATGAGAATACACCTCCACAAAAAAGACAATGTATTTGAGGTTATGTTTCACTGTTTTCATTCGGTGGTGTACAGAAGTCTTGCCCAATCCAGCCCTTGTTCATTTTTATAAGAGTCAGCCTGTCAGCATTTTCAGATGACAGGCAGATGCGCTTATCAGTTATAATTCCACCAGTGGCACTAAAAACCCGCTTTGACAGAACACTAGCTGCAGGGCACGCCTGGACCTGCAAGGTGTAGAGAGCCAGTTCATGCCACATGTCCAGCTTGGATACCCAATAATTAAAAGGCACAGAGGAATCCCGGAGGGCGTTTGTACGATTAGCAAGGTACTCCCTCAGCATCTTCCCAAACATTGCAATTCTTGAAACAGCACCCCTTGCCTCTGTGCCGGCATGATGGGAGGGTCTGAGAAAACTGTCCCAGAACTTTGCCATTGTTCCCCTGCCTGTGCTGTATTGTACTTCTGTCTCTCTCGCTTGGATTCCTTTGTTTGTACAACAAACTCTGACGTCTGCTGCCAGCATTCTCAGATGGGAATTGTTTTTAATAATTCCGCTACAAGGGCCCTCTGGTACTGCACCATTTTAGTACACCTGTCTGCCTCTGGAAGAAGAGATTGAAAGTTCTCCTTGTAGCATGGGTCTAGAAGTGTCACCAACCAGTAATGAGTGTCACCGAAAATTTTAATAATGCGAGGGTCACAGGAAACTCAGTGCAACATAAAGTCAGCCATGCGTGCAAGACTGCTAACAGGCAAGACTTCCTGTCAGGACTCTGAACATTTTTTACCTTTTGTGCATTACTGCCCTTTTCCAAGATGGCATCTTTGGTCTCATGTGCACTTGTCTTCCTGCTATAAAACTCCACCCCAGCCTTCAGTCTGTGCTAGATTATTCTTCCTTGCATCCAGCTCCTGACCTCTGATTACTCCATAGCTATACACCTGCTCCTGTGAACCTGTGTGGTGATCCTGCTACTCTGCTCTGAGTTCCTGCTGCATACACGAGTCTCCAGTAATCCTCCTTCATCTGCTGCTCGTGTTTACTTGATCTGCATTTGGTGGACATGTAAGTGTCACGGGGAGACTAGGTGAGCGAGAGCTAATAACCCGGGCCCCTGCAATTTTCCTCAGACTAGGGAAATCCTGACTGACCCTCTACCTGAAGTTTACACTGATGGTGTGCATGTCCAGGCCTCGAACCTCACCCTGTCTCCTGTTTCAACCCTAGGCTGAAACCTTCGCCCACCACCCAGTGTTGGTAATACACCAATACCCACAGTTAGCACAAACAAGGATAAAGGAAAATATACACCACGCCGCAGTCACTCAGAAATACACTATAAATGTGCAGGGCAAAATAAATACAAATATAGGAAGGAGTAAATAAGACACAGGAAAATACACCACCAGCAACGAATCTCCAACAACCAGCTCTCCACTCCAGACCGAGATAACAACGCACAAGACAGAAGCTATAATCGGCGACGCCCAATGATCAGGAGAACTATTTAAAGGCAATGGGCATGGTCCAGCTTCCAATCCAAGGATCAGGGTAAATTAACCCCGGAACAGCTAGATAAAATCTAGCCGACGCCAATGAGCAAATAGTGGTCAAAAGCAGAATTACCGCTCTCTGTCGAACGACCTTGTCTGACATGATAGTACCCCGCCTTCTACGAGGGACCCCAGGGCCCTCACGGCTTATAGGACCCGGCTTGTCTGGATGGCAATGATGAAAAAACCTGACCAGCCCATCCGCATGAATATCCGAGGCTGGTACCCAGGACCTCTCCTCAGGCCCATAACCACGCCAGTGTACCAAGTACTGTAAAGTGCGACGCACTACACGAGAGTCAACCACCTTGGAGACTTCAAACTCCAAACTGCCATCCACCAAGACTGGAGGTGGCATAGGCGCCGCGTCCACAGAACCCACCACCTTCTTTAGCAGAGACCTGTGGAACACGTTGTGTATCTTATACACCGTAGGGAGCTCCAATCGGTACGCTACTGGGTTAATGACGTCGGTGACCCTAAATGGACCAATAAAACGTGGACCCAATTTAAGGGACGGTATTTTGAGTCTTATGTTTTTTGTGGATAACCACACCCAGTCATCCACACTCAGGTCCGGACCTGGCACACGCCTACTGTCAGCCACATGTTTGTACCTAGCACCCACACTCAACAGGCGCTGTTTAACTCTCCTCCAGACTGATGACAATTGTGCTCCTAACTGATCCTCCTCCGGAACGCCGGAAGAGCACCTCTGACTCAAGGTACAAAATTGAGGATGTAGCCCGTAAACACAAAAAAAACGGAGACTCCCCAGACGACTCCTGGCGGTGATTATTGATGGCAAACTCAGCCAAAGGAGGAAAGGTAGACCATTCCTCCTGGTTATCAGTGACAAAGCAGCGTAGGTAATGTTCCAAATTTTGGTTCATACGCTCAGTCTGACCATTTGACTGAGGATGGAACGCCGAAGAATGAGACAACTTGATCCCCAGCCATGAGCAAAATGCTTTCCAAAATTTTGCCACAAACTGAGACCCCCTATCAGAAACGATGTCAGACGGAACCCCATGAAGTCTGACCACCTCCTGCACAAATACCTGAGCCAGAGTCTTAGCGTTAGGCAACGAAGGCAAAGACACAAAGTGCGACATTTTAGAAAACCAATCAACAATCACCAAGATGACCGTGTTCCCAGCTGAGGAGGGCAAATCAGTGATGAAATCCATGGAGATTTCCGTCCATGGCTTACTAGGTACTTCAAGAGGAAGTAGTGTGCCAACAGGACGGGAGCGGGGCGTCTTAGCCCTAGCGCACGTGGTACAAGCTGACACGTATAAGACCACGTCCTGTCGGATCTTGGGCCACCAAAACCGACGTGACACCAACTCCAAGGTACCTCTAACCCCTAGGTGGCCAGCCAGGACAGCATTATGATGCTCCGCCAAAACCTTTAAGCGGAGATGAAGCGCTACAAAAGATTTGTTGATGGGAAGCTCAGATGGTACCTCCTCCTGAGCCTCGGCAATCTCAGCCTCAACCTCGGTAGTGAGAGCCGAAACCACAACACCCTTTTGGAGGATGGGTACTGGATCTTCCCGAGGTTCACCCCCCGGAAAACACCTGGACAGAGCATCCGCCTTAGGGTATGTCTCAACGGTCCGGAGGGGCGGCGGTATCGCCGCAGCGGCGAAGCCGCTCGGCACTAAGCCCCGCCCCCTTCCTGGGACACGATCATGCCGGATGTGTTAACTCTTCACATCCGGGATGATCGCTCTGTCCCATAGGGCCCTGTGATATGCCTTGCGGGGACGCTGCGTCCCCGCAAGGTGTACGGACATGCTGCGATCTGAAAAGACGCGCAGCATGTCCGGAGTCGCAGGGCCGCCGCGTGCGGGTTTCCACGCAGAGTGGAGACGGGATTTCATACAATCCCCTCCACTATGCTGGAACATCTGGACGCTGCTTTTTTGACGCTGCAGCTCTGCGCAGCGTAAAAAAAGCAGCGTTTCCTGACCGTGGAAACATACCCTTAGTGTTTTTAGACCCCGGTCTGTAAGTGACAACAAAATTGAACCGCGTGAAAAACAATGCCCAGAGAGCCTGCCTGGGGGACAGACGCTTGGCTGACTCCAAATACAGCAGATTCTTATGATCGGTAATAACAGTAACCTGATGTACCGACCCCTCCAAGAAGTGTCGCCATTCCTCAAAGGCCAACTTGATTGCCAACAACTCCTTGTTGACGATATCGTAGTTACGTTCGGCGGACGACAGTTTCTTGGAGAAATAGGCAAACGGACGCAAACCACTCAAAGATGAGCCTTGAGATAGTACCGCCCCCACACCAACCTCAGACGCATCGACTTCCACAACAAAGGGTTGTGATACGTCTGGCTGCACAAGAATGGGGGCTGAAGCAAAACTGTTCTTAAGAAATTCAAATACGCGCACAGCAGCCTCAGGCCAAACGGAGAAATTGGTACCCTTCTTAGTCATGTCAGTTAGCGGTTTAGCAATGATGGAAAAATCCTTGATAAATTTCCTATAGTAGTTAGAAAACTCAAGGAACCGCTGAAGTGCTTTCAGGTTATCAGGACGTTCCCAATGCAGCACCGCTTGCACCTTAGCGGCGTCCATTTTAAAACCAGAAGCAGACACAATATAACCCAAGAAAGGCAACTCTTGAACAGAAAATACACATTTCTCAAGTTTAGCATACAGCTTATTCTCTCTGAGAAGCTGTAACACCTGCCTGACATGATTTAAATGAGCATCACGGTCGCAAGAATATATGAGGATGTCATCTAGGTACACGATAACGAATTTCCCCAAAACATGCGAGAACACATCATTGATGAAATGTTGGAACACTGCAGGTGCGTTAGTCAATCCAAAAGGCATCACCAAATTTTCAAAATGACCCTCAGGGGTATTAAAAGCCGTCTTCCACTCATCACCTTGACGGACTCTTATGAGGTTGTACGCCCCCCTGAGGTCAAGCTTGGTAAACCACTTAGCACCTGCCACCTGGTTGAACAAATCTGGTATCAGTGGCATAGGGTATGGATCACGAACCGTAATCTGGTTCAACTCCCTGAAATCAAAACACGGGCGTAATCCGCCATCTTTCTTCTTCACGAAGAAGAACCCTGCTGCCACCGGCGAGGATGACGGCCTGATGTGCTCTTTGCTCAAGCTTTCAGCAATGTAATCTTTTAACACCTTACATGTAACCCGCTCGGAATGTAGAACTCCAATGTGGAGTTTCACCTCAGCCACAAATTCAGTAATCTCCCCCTGAGAGAGAGGAGCAGCATTGATGGTGACCACGCGGATAGGATGCGACAGTTTTTGAATCCTAAAACCTGGTGTGCGCGCAAACTCCTCATCAATGAGATTTGTGGCTGAACCACTATCCACAAAAACAGTAATTGGCCGCTCACTGCCAGCGATTATAACCTTAGCAGGGAGCATGCATTGAGAAACCACCATGGAGGATATACATAAGCTCAGATTGGTCTCCTCCACACCCTCTGAGCTTAGAAGTTTTCCGCCGTTGCGTTTTTCTTAGACAGCAGAGGACAGATGTTAATAAAATGACCAGTTTTACCACAGTAAAAACAGGCTCCCTGCTTCCTGAGCTCAGGGGCTCGATGCTTCACATGTGACACCCCTGCGATTTGCATAGACTCCGTGGGCTCACCTGCAGCAACCTCACGTGAACCTAAACCCTCTCCCATAGGCGGTGTCTCATGCTCCCAAAGACGCAAACGGCGATCAATGCGGACAACCAGACTCATAACGGAATCTAGAGAAGTAGGAGTCTCGTACATCAGAAGGGCTTTTTTAACCCTTCCAGAAATCCCATGTATAAACTGACTCCACAATGCTGGATCATTCCATTGTGTATCGATCGCCCAGCGACGAAATTCAGAACAGTAATCCTCTGCAACTCGCTCCCCCTGGCGAATAGTGCGTATCTTAGATTCTGCTAGAGCCATTCTGTCAGAGTCAAATGCAGCAGAATCAGATGGCAAAGAAAACGCCCATGCTTGGGGATCCCCGCTTAATAATGACAACACCAGGCCCACACGCTGAGCCTCATTACCCGAGGAGAACGGGCGCATGCGGAAATATAGTTTGCAAGCTTCTCGAAAAGAAACAAATTTACTGCGTTCCCCAGCAAATTTTTCAGGCAAAGGAAATTTAGGCTCAGCAACTCTTCCTGTCGCTCCAGCTTGCACATTAGATACTGCTAGTCCCTGTTGCTGTACTGCCCCCCCTCAACTCAGTGACCTGTAGGAACAGCACCCTCAACTGGTGGGTTATGGAAGTCATGGGATCCATGACAAAACAAAAAAAAAAGAAACCCTTTTTTTTTTTTTTGTTGTTGTTGGGCCGATTATAATGTCACTGGGAGACTAGGTGGGCAAGAGCTAATAACCTGGGCCCCTGCAATTTCCCTCAGACTAGGGAAATCCTGACTGACCCTCTACCTGAAGTTTACACTGATGGTGTGCATGTCCAGGCCTCGAACCTCACCCTGTCTCCTGTTTCAACCCTAGGCTGAAACCTCCGCCCACCACCCAGTGTTGGTCATACACCAATACCCACAGTTAGCACAGACAAGGATAAAGGAAAATATACACCACGCCGCAGTCACTCAGGAATACACTATAAATGTGCAGGGCAAAATAAATACAAATATAGGAAGGAGTAAATAAGACAAAGGAAAATACACCACCAGCAACGAATCTCCAACAACCAGCTCTCCACTCCAGACCGAGATAACAACGCACAAGACAGAAGCTATAATTTACACCCAATGATCAGGAGAACTATTTAAAGGCAATGGGCATGGCCCAGCTTCCAATCCGAGGATCAGGTAAATTAACCCCGGAACAGCTAGATAAAATCTAGCCGACGCCAATGAGCAAATAGTGGTCAAAAGCGGAATTACCGCTGTCTGTCGAACGACCTGGTCTGAACAGCGTCCGACATGACAGTAAGCTGCTGCTGCTGCTGCAATAACCTGAGACTATTAACCGGACCTCCCTGGTTGAGCTAAGATATGATTTGAACTGCCTTATAAGCATATCTATCTGTGTCTGGACTAAGTCAAGGATTTATTCGTGTCAAGTATCCTCAAGTATAACTGTACTTCATAGACTTTCTGCTTGATTGCTTGTTTCTCTGAAGTCTCCTTTAGACTGCTAAGCTGCGTTTATTATTTGCACCAAGTGTTGTGGACTTGAGTCTCTCTCTGCACCTGTTTGAATCACTGTGTGATAATATAGACTTTCTCCTGAGTTATCCCCTATAATTATTACAGGATAATCTAGCCTAAAAAAAAAAAAGGAGACTGCTGGAACAATGACTGCAGAAAGCAAATTAGAGCAGGTGTTTTCCATAATTAGATCACTGCAGAAAGATGTGGAAGGTCTGCAAAAGAAGTTTGGAAGCTTTGAACTCAATCAACAGGTGTTTGGACAAACTTTGCAGGACTTGAGCAACCGCATGGCAGCCCAGGAAAACAAACTTGCTGGCATAGAGTCCCAGTATGGACGGGCTTTTCAGGATGTAAGCACGCAAATAGCTGCACAAGTGACTTTACCCTCTGGGCAACCACCACCAGCTAGCCCAGCTAAGTTGCCCCCATTAAGATTTAATGGTGATCGCGACAAATTTCGTGGCTTTGTGAATCAATGTATGCTATATTTTGATGTGCATGCTGACCGTTTTCCTACTGATAGATCCAAAGTATTGTGTGTAATAATGCTACTGACCTCACGAGCGCTCGCCTGGGCGAATCCGATGATTGAGTCTCGTGACCCACGGTTAAATGACTTGGATGATTTCTGGCCACTAAGGCATTAATGTTTGATGACCCTAATCGCCGTGCAACCGCTGAATCTGCTTTGTTGTCTTTACACCAGGCTAAACGTTCTGTTATTGAGTATGCCCCTGAATTCAGGAGATTGGCGGTAGATACCAATTGGGACACTTATGCACAATTGCCTCTTTTTAGAAGGGGTCTGTCTAGTATTGTAAAAGATGAACTAGCCTGCTCTGAGTCACCACAAGAGCTAGACATTTATACAGCATTGTGTGCGCATAGACTTTCGCCTTACTGAGCGTAGGCAGGAGAAATTTGCTGCATATAACCGTGTTTCTAACTTTTCCCTTCCTTCCAAAGAGCCTGCAGGTAAAACCTCTCGGGAGGTGGAGGAGGTGCCCATGCAAATTGATTCCATTCAGAGGTGCGAGATCAATGAGCGCCGGGAGCATCGCCTTCATGAAATTCTATGTTTCTACTGCGGCCAGTCTGACCACTTCTTGATCAATTGTCCTAAGTGTCCTAGACGGCCTAACAAGGTGCTAGCAGCAATAGGGGAGTATGACAACTGTGATGATGAATCTGACATCTCTGAATATAGCCTGCCTTTAAACGCTGTATTCCATTCACTTTCTATGACTTCACCCCCCAAGGAGCTGAAGGAAAAGAACTCTCACTGTTCTCTCCCTATTAAGATCCTGTGTTCAGGACAGTGGATTTCCAGTTCAGCTATGATTAACTCTGGTGCAGGTGGCAATTTCATGGATATCGCATTTGCCAAGGAACATGGTATTAAAATTCAGCAAAGAGCCTCTCCAATTACCATGGAAACAGTGGATGGGTCACCTTTAATCTCTGGGCCTGTGGATCAGGAGACCGTACCCCTTGAAATTTTGTTGGAGCCTAATCATCAGGAGCAACTTTCTTTCTTGCTAATTTCTTCTCCTCATTTTCCTGTGATTTTAGGCATTCCTTGGTTGCGTTCTCAAAACCCAATTACCAACTGGGCGACCAAGGAGATTATCTTCCCAACAAGGAGCAACTCAGCGTTAACAGAAGCTTTCCCTGAGTCCACGGCTACGGAACCACATGTACAGGTATTTTCTTTACCTCCAGCTTATAAAGAGTTCTCTGACATCAGTGACAAGAAGAATGCAGATCAGCTTCCTCCACACAGGCATTATGACTGTCCCATTGAGCTGCTGCCCGGGGCAGCCATTCCTTTTGGTAACGTATACCCTTTGGCGGCACCTGAGCTTCAAGCATTAAAAGAATATATTGATGAAAATCTGGCCAAAGGCTTCATATGTCCTTCTTCCTCACCAGCAGGGGCGCCTATCTTTTTTGTAAAGAAGAAGGATGGGACCCTGAGACCCTGTGTTGACTATCGAGAACTCAATAAGGTAACCGTACGAAACCGTTACCCTTTGCCTCTGATTCCCGAATTACTGGAAAGAGTCCGCCATGCTAAGGTGTTCTCTAAACTGGATCTTCGTGGGGCTTATAATTTGGTGCATATTGGTCCAGGGGATGAGTGGAAGACAGCATTCAGATGCCGGTATGGACATTTTGAATCTCTTGTGATGCCCTTCGGGCTTTGTAACGGCCCTGCAACATTTCAACACCTTGCTAATGACATTTTCAGAGATTTGTTGGACCAGTTTGTAGTGATCTATTTGGACGATATGCTAATCTTTTCTGACTCTCTACAGGAACATGAAGAACATGTCAAAACTTTTTTAAGACGTCTGAAAGAGAACCATCTGTATATTAAGCCAGAGAAATGCGAGTTCCATCATTCTGAGATACAGTTCTTAGGGTATATCATCTCTCCCCAGGGGCTGAACAAGGAATCTGGTAAGATTCAGGCTATCCTTGACTGGCCGGTACCCAAGAACGTTAAGGAGGTCCAACGTTTTATTGTTTTTACAAATTTCTACAGACGCTTCATTCGAAATTTTTCTGATATTGTCCGTCCCATTACTTCCTTGACAAAGAAGGAAAAGCCCTTTAAGTGGTCATCACAGGCTCAAGAAGCTTTTGATCGGCTGAAGATCTGTTTCACATCAGCACCGCTGTTGATACACCCAGATCCAACACTTCCTTTCATTGTGGAGGTGGACGCTTCTGATAATTCTTTGGGGGCTATTCTCTCCAAAAGAACTGGAGAGAAGGGTCTGCTACATCCTTGTGCTTTCTTTTCCCGTAGACTAACCTCAGCAGAGAAGAATTACGTCGTGGGAGACAAGGAATTGCTGGCTATTATTGTGTCTTTCAAAGAATGGAGGCATCATCTGCAAGGAGCTGCACAATAGATCATAGTGCTAACTGACCATCGCAATCTAGAGTTCCTTAGATCCGCTAGATGTCTTTCTCCTCGTCAGGCTCGTTGGAACTTATTTTTAAATCAATTTAACTTTGTTATCTCGTACTGTCCAGGTTCTCGTAATGGGAAGGCTAATGCTTTCTCCCGAATCCATGCTGCCGATTCCGTACCTGGAGATCCAAGACCATTCTATCTGATTAGGGTTGAGCGACTTTCATTTTTTAAAGATCGAGTCGGGTTTTGTGAAACCCGACTTTGTCCAGAGTCGAGTCGAGTGCAGTCGGCCGATTATCGCTAAAAGTCGGAGATCGACCGAAACACGAAACCCAATGCAAGTCAATGGGGAAGCATAGTCGGCAGTGAGTGGAGGCCAGGAAAACACCTACAGTGCCCATTTTAATGCCAAAAACATCCATTCTTGTTTCTGAAGCTTGTCAATCTTAATTAACTTTATAATAATAGTTGTTCAATGGAACTTGGGGGTCATTTGGCAAAAGTTGTGGGGGGTAGGGCTGGTTCAAGGTTTTAGTGGGCCCAGGAATCGTGGACTACGTCACGGCGGTGGAGCAGGGAGAGGTAAGTATTTCAACGTTGCAAGTGCTGTGATCCTGAGCAAGCAGGGGGGCACACTTGTTCGCATTGGCACTGGCACAGGGCCCCTCAAAGTACAGCGGTGTGTTTGCACGGCGGGGGTGCCTCCCACCAGCAGCGACACTTTTGCGTACTCTGAGGGGCCCTGTGCCAGTGACGTCGCCAACGAGTATGCCCCCCCACCTGATGAAGGAACCTGCACTTTCATCTGCACCTTCCTCTTTGTCCCTGTGTAAGGTGCTACAACATGCGGGAAGGGGAACCTTACTTTCAGCAGGGTCAGATTCTGGCTGTGTAGAGTGCAAGGGGAATGTAGTGGTCTAGGTCAATGTACCGGCAGACTCATCTAGCAGTGACTGGGCAATGGGCAGGATGAGGAGGAAACAGATATAGGGCCAAAGAATAAAGTAGGCTAAATGCAGTTCAAAATTGGTAACAGGACTAAACAGGCGGCATTGCTTTGTTCAGTGGAGTAGCAAACCCAGGAGCAGCAGACACTGTTTTAAGGGCCCAAACACACTAATAGGCCAAATGCAGTTTAATATCTGATACTATAGGCCGAAAGCCAGAAGGTGGAAGCTCAGCTTTATTCAGTTGAGGGCAAACACCAGGGAGGGGCAGACACCGTTAGTAGGCCCTAACCACCACCAATTTTTAAAAACACAGCACTTAACGAGAGCCAGAAGGTTGAAGCTCAGCTTTATTCAGTTGAGGACAAACACCAGGCAGGGGCAGACACCGTTAGTAGGCCGTAACCAAAGTTGAAGGCCAAATGCAGTTTAATATCTGATACTATAGGCCGAAAGCCAGAAGGTGGAAGCTCAGCTTTATTCAGTTGAGGGCAAACACCAGGGAGGGGCAGACACCGTTAGTAGGCCCTAACCACCACCAATTTCTAAAAACACAGCACTTAATGAGAGCCAGAAGGTTGAAGCTCAGCTTTATTCAGTTGAGGACAAACACCAGGGAGGGGCAGACACCGTTAGTAGGCCGTAACCAAAGTTGAAGGCCAAATGCAGTTTAATATCTGATACTATAGGCCGAAAGCCAGAAGGTGGAAGCTCAGCTTTATTCAGTTGAGGGCAAACACCAGGGAGGGGCAGACACCGTTAGTAGGCCCTAACCACCACCAATTTTTAAAAACACAACACTTAATGAGAGCCAGAAGGTTGAAGCTCAGCTTTATTCAGTTGAGGACAAACACCAGGCAGGGGCAGACACCGTTAGTAGGCCGTAACCAAAGTTGAAGGCCAAATGCAGTTTAATATCTGATACTATAGGCCGAAAGCCAGAAGGTGGAAGCTCAGCTTTATTCAGTTGAGGGCAAACACCAGGGAGGGGCAGACACCGTTAGTAGGCCCTAACCACCACCAATTTCTAAAAACACAGCACTTAATGAGAGCCAGAAGGTTGAAGCTCAGCTTTATTCAGTTGAGGACAAACACCAGGGAGGGGCAGACACCGTTAGTAGGCCGTAACCAAAGTTGAAGGCCAAATGCAGTTTAATATCTGATACTATAGGCCGAAAGCCAGAAGGTGGAAGCTCAGCTTTATTCAGTTGAGGGCAAACACCAGGGAGGGGCAGACACCGTTAGTAGGCCCTAACCACCACCAATTTTTAAAAACACAGCACTTAACGAGAGCCAGAAGGTTGAAGCTCAGCTTTATTCAGTTGAGGACAAACACCAGGCAGGGGCAGACACCGTTAGTAGGCCGTAACCAAAGTTGAAGGCCAAATGCAGTTTAATTTCTGATACTATAGGCCGAAAGCCAGAAGGTGGAAGCTCCGATTTAGACAGTGGAGGACAATTTGAATTAGGGACTGCAGACAGACTTAGTAGGCTGTCCCCTGTGGACCATGCATCCACCACATTAACCCATTGCGCCTTAATGGACACGTAATCTTCCGTGGCCATGCCTACAGGTCCATGCGTCTGTTGTCAGGTGCACCTTTGTACTCACAGATTGCCAGAGTGCATGGACAATGCGGTATTTTACATGCTGGTGGAGGGTTGGGATGGCTTTTCTCGCAAAAGAAGTGTCGACTGGTTAGCTTGTAGCGTGGTACAGCGTAGTCCATCATGGCCTTATTAATAGTAAATAAAATATATAACTAGGCTCTATGAACTTTTAAATAGGTTCCAGGGGTACACGGGCAGCATTGGTGTGGTCAGTGGAGGAGTATTGCAAGTAGGGGCCGCAGACAGGCTAACAAAGGCCTAAAATAACAAACAATAGGCAGGCATGGCAGTTTTAAATCGGTTACATGGATACACAGGCAGGCACTCCAGGCAGCATTGTGGTCAGTGGAGGAGTATTGCAAGTAGGGGCCGCAGACAGGCTATCAAAGGCCTAAAATAACAAACAATAGGCAGGCATGGCAGTTTAAAATCGGTTACATGGATACACAGGCAGGCAGCATTGTGGTCAGTGGAGGAGTATTGCAAGTAGGGGCCGCAGGCAGGCTATCAAAGGCCTAAAATAGCAAACAATAGGCAGGCATGGCAGTTTAAAATCGGTTACATGGATACACAGGCAGGCACTCCAGGCAGCATTGTGGTCAGTGGAGGAGTATTGCAAGTAGGGGCCGCAGACAGGCTATCAAAGGCCTAAAATAACAAACAATAGGCAGGCATGGCAGTTTAAAATCGGTTACATGGATACACAGGCAGGCAGCATTGTGGTCAGTGGAGGAGTATTGCAAGTAGGGTCCGCAGGCAGGCTATCAAAGGCCTAAAATAACAAACAATAGGCAGGCATGGCAGTTTAAAATCGGTTACATGGATACACAGGCAGGCAGCATTGTGGTCAGTGGAGGAGTATTGCAAGTAGGGGCCGTAGACAGGCTATCAAAGGCCTAAAATAACAAACAATAGGCAGGCATGGCAGTTTTAAATCGGTTACATGGATACACAGGCAGGCAGCATTGTGGTCAGTGGAGGAGTATTGCAAGAAGTGTCTGACACAGTTAGTACTCCCAAAAAATAAATAGATGTTAATGTCTCGCAAAACAACTATAAATAAAAAAAAGGGTGGCATGCTTAGGTACAGGGGTGGGCTCATCTGCAGAGTTTATGACAAAGTAATTTGGCAGTAAATTAGTATTTACTGGTGTCAATATTGGACACTGACCCAGACTACTGTAACTATCATCATAGATGTCAACAAATAGGTATTGATTGTCAGTGCCAGGCATTGAATGATGTCAGCGCATAGACTAAACATTGGTGGAGCTGTGCGAGATAATTTGGCACATGGTAGAGCACAGTTTGAGCTGGGGGGGGAACTCTCTTGTGGCCGGCGGTACCGCCCCAGGGCCCCTCATGTTACAACGGTGTGTCTGACGTTGGGTGCGCACCACCACCGCCAGAGACACTACATTGTACTATGAGGGACCCAGTGGCAGTGCCGTCGACCAAAAGCGAGCACACCCACCTCTTCTGACAAACAGCACTGTAACTAACGGGTGCTTGCGCCAAGTGTCGAGAGTGAGACAACGGCCCCGTGGGGGCAGTTTTCCCATGGGGGGATGTGTAAACATGTCGTATGCTGGTCAAACAGCTGCTGCAAATTAAGAGATTTTAACACCCAGTAAGACCAGTCCACAAGCAAGACCTTTTTATAGGAAAGCTAGGTGTCAGCCGGGAAAGGTGGGGCAAAATAATTTGAAATCCAGGAGTGGTTCATTTTAATGAAGGTGAGATCATCCACATTTTGGGTAGCCAGACGAGTCCTTTTTTCGGTTAATATTGAACCAGCAGCACTGAATACTCTTTCTGATAGCACACTAGCTGCTGGGCAAGCAAGCTCCTGCAACGCATATTCTGCCAATTCAGGCCAGGTGTCTAATTTGGATGCCTAGTAATCAAATGGGAATGACGGTTGAGGGAGAACATCAATAAGGGCTGAAAAATAGTTAGTAACCATACTGGACAAATGTTGTCTCCTGTCACTTTGAATAGATGCTGCAGTACCTGTCCTGTCTGCGGTCATTGCGAAATCACTCCACAACCTGGTCAGAAAACCCCTCTGTCCAACGCCACTTCTGATCTGTGCACCTCTAACACCTCTGCCCTGTAGCCCCCTGCAGCTCGTGTGAGAACCATCACCGGCGCTGTGTGCTGGGAAGGCCTGAATCAAACGGTCTACAAGAGTAGCTTGTTTGGTTGCTAATATTTGTTCGAGGTTCTCATGTGGCATAATATTTTGCAATTTGCCTTTATAGCGAGGGTCAAGGATGCAGGCCAACCAGTAATCGTCATCGCTCATCATTTTAATAATGTGTGGGTCCTTTTTGAGGATACGTAAGGCATAATCCGCCATGTGGGCCAAAGTTCCAGTTGGCAAATCTGCGGTTGTGCTGGTTTGAGGGGCAGTTACAGGCAAATCTACGTCACTTGTCTCCCTTACAAAAACAGAACCCGGCCTTGCAACGCCACTAATTTCTGTTGGCCCAGGAGAAGCTTCCTCATTAAAAAAGTACTCATCCCCATCATCCTCCTCGTCCTCCTCCTCCTCTTTGCCCGCTACCGCGTCCTCTACACGGCCCTGACCAGACAATGGCTGACTGTCATCAAGGCTTTCCTCTTCCTCGGCTGCAGACGCCTGCTCCTTTATGTGCGTCAAACTTTGCATCAGCAGACGCATTAGGGGGATGCTCATGCTTATTATTGCGTTGTCTGCACTAACCAGCCGTGTGCATTCCTCAAAACACTGAAGGACTTGACACAGGTCTTGTAGCTTCGACCACTGCACACCTGACAACTCCATGTCTGCCATCCAACTGCCTGCCCGTGTATCCTCCCACAAATACATAACAGCACGCCTCTGTTCGCACACTCTCTGAAGCATGTGCAGTGTGGAGTTCCACCTTGTTGCAACGTCGATGATTAGGCGATGCTGAGGAAGGTTCAAAGAACGCTGATAGTTCTGCATACGGCTGGAGTGTACAGGCGAATGGCGGATATGCGAGCAAAGTCTGCGCACTTTGAGGAGCAGGTCGGGTAACCCCGGATAACTTTTCAGGAAGCACTGCACCACCAGGTTTAAGGTGTGAGCCAGGCAAGGAATGTGTTTCAGTTGGGAAAGGGCTATGGCAGCCATAAAATTCCTTCCGTTATCACTCACTACCTTGCCTGCCTCAAGATGTACAGTGCCCAGCCATGACTGAGTTTCTTTCTGCAAGAACTCGGACAGAACTTCCGCGGTGTGTCTGTTCTTGCCCAAACACTTCATTTCCAATACAGCCTGATGACGCTTGCCACTAGCTGTCCCATAATGGCACACCTGGTGTGCAACAGTGGCAGCTGCGGATGGAGTGGATGTGCGACTGCGGTCTGTCGACGAGCTCTCGCTTCTGCAGGAGGAGGAGGAAGAGGAGGAGGGGGGGCGAACGCCTACAGCCAACTCTTTCCTTGACCGTGGGCTAGGCAGAACTGTCCCAATATTGCTGTCCCCTGTGGAGCCTGCATCCACCACATTCACCCAGTGTGCCGTGATGGACACGTAACGTCCCTGGCCATGCCTACTGGTCCATGCATCTGTTGTCAGGTGCACCTTTGTAGTCACAGACTGCCTGAGTGCATGGACGATGCGGTCTTTAACATGCTGTTGGAGGGCTGGGATGGCTTTTCTAGAAAAGAAGTGCCGACTGGGTAGCTCGTAGCGTGGTACAGCGTAGTCCATCAGCGCTTTGAAAGCTTAGCTTTCAACTAACCGGTAGGGCATCATCTCTAATGAGATTAGTCTAGCAATGTGGGCGTTCAAACCCTGTGTACGCGGATGCGAGGATGAGTACTTCCTTTTCCTAACAAGAGTCTCATGTAGGGTGAGCTGGACTGGAGAGCTGGAGATCGTGGAACTAGCGGTGGTGCCGGTGGACATGGGTGAGTGAGAGAGGGTTGGAGATGGTATTCTTGCCGGTGCCCTACATGCAGTGTTTCCTACTACTAACCTGGTGATTCCCTGACTGCTTTGGCCTGGCGACGAAAGCTGCACAGATACTGCAGGTGGTGTGGGAAATGGTCGGCTTACAGGGAGGGAAGGGATGTAGCATTGCTGACTAGCTTCATTGGCCGAGGGTGCTGCAACCTTTAGGGACGTTTGGTAGTTAGTCCAGGCTTGCAACTGCATGGTGGATAAATGTCTATGCATGCAACTTGTATTTAGACTTTTAAGATTCTGACCTCTGCTTAAGGTAGTTGAACATTTTTGACAGATGACTTTGCGCTGATCATTTGGATGTTGTTTAAAAAAATGCCAGACTGCACTCTTTCTACTATTGGATACCTTTTCAGGCATTGCAGACTGAGCTTCTTTAACCGGATGGCCACGCTGTCCTCCAACTGGTTTTGGTTTTGCCACGCGTTTTTGGCCAGAGACGGGCCCGGTAGATGGAACCTGTTGTGATGTTGATGCCTGCTGCGGCTCCTCCTCCTCCGCTTCAGAACTACTGCCGCCTGCACCCTGTTCCCCCAATGGCTGCCAATCGGGGTCCACAACTGGGTCATCTATGACCTCCTCTTCTATGTTGTGTGCAACTTCGTCTGTGTCACCGTGTAAGCCGGTGGTATTGCGTTCGTGACGGAGCACCATAGTCTCCGCTGGTTTTGATTCTACCTCAGTACACTGCGAGGGCAATGTTCTGGTCTGAGTCAAAGGAACAGCATAGTAATCTGGCTGTGGCTGTGCATCTGTGCACTCCATGTCCGATTCAACTTCTAATGGGCATAGCCTGTTAACTGTTTCACTGTGTAACCCAGGAACGGTATGTGTAAAGAGCTCCATGGAGTAACCTGTTGTGTCGACTGACGCATCCTTCACTGTTGTTTTTAGTGAAGGACACAAGGAAGCGACTTGTTCCTGACCGGGAGCATCCACTGACGATGCACTGCTCTGACATTTGGCACTTTCCGAGGAGGAGGCGAAAGAGTTAGAGGCAGATTCAGCAATGAAAGCCAATACTTGTTCCTCCTGCTCCGGCTTCAAAAGTGGTTTTCCTACTCCCAGAAAAGAGAGCGTTCGAGGCCTTGTGTAGCCAGACAACGAACCTGGCTCAACAACTCGAGACTTAGGTGCTGTACTGCTTTTACCACGACCACCTGATGCTCCACCACCACTACCATCATTACCAGCTGACAATGACCGCCCACGGCCACGACCTCTTCCACTAGACTTCCTCATTGTTTGCAAAACATAACCAAAGTAACGCTATTTGTTACTGTAAAACAACTTATCAGGTGAACTCAAACTTCTGTAGGATTTATATATACCTTTATAGGTGCCTGACACTGAAAGGAAAATCAGGTCCAATGTTACACACTAGGTTTTCTGTGCCCCAATAATTTGAGACAGATGGCACACACAGGACCAGCACTCAAGCAGAAATGCCAATCTTAATCTCCCACTATTTTTTTTTTTTTTCTGGGAGAATTTACCCTAAAAAAAAAAAAAATGGCCAAGTATTACACAGTGTTTTCGGTGCCACACAATGACAGACAGATGCCACACACAGCAATGGCACGGAGGCAGACTTGCCAATATTTATCTCCCACTAATTTTTCTTTTGGAAAAGGGAGAATTTAGCAAAAAAAAAAAGGGCCAAGTATTACACAGTGTTTTCGGTGGCACACAATGAGAGACAGATACCACACACAGCAATGGCACGGAGGCAGACTTGCCAATATTTATCTCCCACTAATTTTTTTTGGGGAAAAGGGAGAATGTACCCCAAAAAAAAAAAAAATGGCCAAGTATTACACAGTGTTTTTGGTGCCACACAATGAGAGACAGATGCCACACACAGCAATGGCACGGAGGCAGACTTGCCAATATTTATCTCCCACTCATTTTTTTTTTGGAAAAGGGAGAATGTACCCCCCCAAAAAAAAAAAATGGCCAAGTATTACACAGTGTTTTCGGTGCCACACAATGAGAGACAGATGCCACACACAGCAATGGCACGGAGGCAGACTTGCCAATATTTATCTCCCACTATTTTTTTTTTTGGGAAAAGGGAGAATGTACCCCCCCCCAAAAAAAAAGGGCCAAGTATTACACAGTGTTTTCGGTGCCACACAATGAGAGACAGATGCCACACACAGCAATGGTGGGGGCAGACTTGCCAATATTTATCTCCCACTAATTTTTTTTTTGGAAAAGGGAGAATGTACCAAAAAAAAAAAAAAATGGCCAAGTATTACACAGTGTTTTCGGTGCCACACAATGAGAGACAGATGCCACACACAGCAATGGCACGGAGGCAGACTTGCCAATATTTATCTCCCACTAATTTTTTTTTTTGGAAAAGGGAGAATTTAGCAAAAAAAAAAAGGCCAAGTATTACACAGTGTTTTCGGTGGCACACAATGAGAGACAGATACCACGCACAGCAATGGCACGGAGGCAGACTTGCCAATATTTATCTCCCACTAATGTTTTGGGGGGAAAAGGGAGAATTTAGCAAAAAAAAAAAAAAATGGCCCAAGTATTACACAGTGTTTTCGGTGGCACACAATGAGAGACAGATACCACACACAGCAATGGCACGGAGGCAGACTTGCCAATATTTATCTCCCACTAATTTTTTTTTTTGGAAAAGGGAGAATGTACCCCCCCCCAAAAAAAAAGGCCAAGTATTACACAGTGTTTTCGGTGCCACACAATGAGAGACAGATGCCACACACAGCAATGGCACGGAGGCAGACTTGCCAATATTTATCTCCCACTAATTTTTTTTTGGGAAAAGGGAGAATGTACCCCCCCCAAAAAAAAAATGGCCAAGTATTACACAGTGTTTTTGGTGCCACACAATGAGAGACAGATGCCACACACAGCAATGGCACGGAGGCAGACTTGCCAATATTTATCTCCCACTAATTTTTTTTTTGGAAAAGGGAGAATTTAGCAAAAAAAAAAAGGGCCAAGTATTACACAGTGTTTTCGGTGGCACACAATGAGAGACAGATACCACACACAGCAATGGCACGGAGGCAGACTTGCCAATATTTATCTCCCACTAATTTTTTTTTTTGGAAAAGGGAGAATGTACCCCCCCCCAAAAAAAGGGCCAAGTATTACACAGTGTTTTCGGTGCCACACAATGAGAGACAGATGCCACACACAGCAATGGCACGGAGGCAGACTTGCCAATATTTATCTCCCTGCAGTTATCTCAGAAAAGTATGGCAGGCAGCTATAAAAAGGACTGCTGCACACAAAAGTGTGGACAAACACACAAGATAGCTGTGCAGAAAGGAAGGAAAAACAGTATTTGTGCTTTGAAAAAAGCAGTTGGTTTGCACAGCGGCGTACACACAGGCACAGCAACGCAGCTATCAGGGTCAGGGAGCCTTCTAGTGCAGCCCAATGAGCTACAGCGCTGAGGAAAAAAAAATGTAGCTTCCACTGTCCCTGCAATCAAAAGGTGGTGTTGGACAGTGGAAATCGCTACAGCACAAGCGGTTTGTAGCTTTATGTACCCTGCCTATCACTATCCCTGCTTCCGAAGAAGCTGCAGCAACCTCTCCCTACGCTCAGATCAGCAGCAGTAAGATGGCGGTCGGCGGGAACGCCCCTTTGTAGCCCCTGTGACGCCGCAGAAAGCAAGCCAATCACTGCAATGCCCTTCTCTAAGATGGTGGGGACTGAGATCTATGTCATCACGCTGCCCACACTCTGCGTCCACCTTCATTGGCTGAGAAATGGCGCTTTTAGCATCATTGAAACGCGACTTTGGCGCAAAAGTCGCGTACCGCATGGCAGACCCCACACAGGGATCGGCTCGGTTTCATGAGACGCCGACTTTGCCAAAAGTCGGTGACTTATGAAAATGAACGATCCGTTTCTCTCAACCCTATATCTGATGCCAATTTCATCGGAGTTATCCACGATCAGGACTTGTGGAAGGAGTGCAGGGAGGCCTATGAAGGTGATGTATTTCTGGCCAACCCACCTGTGGATATTAATCTTGTCTTTAAGGGTGGCATGTGGTTCAGAGATCGACGTATCTACGTCCCGGAGGTCATCCGTCTGCAGATCCTCAAGTTGGTACATGACTCCAAGTTGGCTGGTCACAGGGGGGTACAGAAGACACAAGAGTTCCTGAGCCGATTCTTCTGGTGGCCAACTTGCCTGAAGGATACCAAGGACTATGTTCTCTCTAGCGAGGTATGTGCCCGTTACAAGACTCCTCATGTGGCACCTACGGGTCTTCTACAACCATTACCTGTTAGGTCCCGCCCTTGGGGGTCTATATCAATGGACTTTATTGTGGAGCTGCCTACATCGGGGGGCATGAATTCCATCATGGTGGTAGTTGATCGCCTGACTAAAGCTGCTCATTTTGTTCCGTGCACCGGCCTCCCCTCCGCTAAAGATACAGTGAACTTGGTTATACAGAATGTCTTTCGGTTGCATGGGGTGCCGGATGAGATCATCTCTGACCGTGGAGTACAATTCACTTAAAGATTCTGGAAGGGGTTTTGCTCTGCACTCAATATTAATGTCTGTCTCTCTTCTGCTTACCATCCCCAGACAAATGGTCAGACTGAGCGTACCAACCAGACGCTGGAACAATATCTAAGATGGTATGTCAGCCATCTCCAGGATGATTGGTTGGAGTTGTTGCCGTTAGCTGAATTTTCATACAATAATTCTCAGAGCGCCTCCACTAAATTTACACCTTTCTTTGCCAATCTGGGTTATCATCCGTGTATTTTACCTAGGTCTCCAATTAATTCTATGGTTCCAGCAGTGGAGGAAAGGCTGACTGTGATGAGACAAAATCTGGAGGTTCTGAAGGAATCCCTGACCACAGCTCAAGAACGTTATAAGAGATCTGCTGATAGATTCCGTAAACCTGCACCCATGTTCAAGGTAGGAGATTCCGTGTGGTTAACTAAGAATCTGAAGTTAAACGTTCCTTCACAAAAACTTGGACAGAAATTCATTGGCCCTTTCAAGATCAACGGTATTGTGAGCTCTGTGGCCTGCCGGCTGAAGCTACCTAGGACAATGAAGGTACACCCAGTTTTTCATGTATCTTTACTAAAGCCTGTATCTCCTAATACCTTCCAGGGACGTGTTATGCCACCTCCGCAGCCTGTGGTGATTGATGGGCAAGAACAATTTGTGGTGGAGGAAATTATTGATTCCAGGATTCGCAGGAATCGGCTCCAATATCTGATAAGATGGCAGGGATATCCCCCTGAGGAAGACTCTTGGGAACCTGTGGAAAACATCAATGCCCAACAGAAGATTTCTCGTTTTCATCAGAGATTCCCTGAGAAACCAGGTCCAGGATCGTCCTGAGGCCGCTTCTAAGGATGGAGTAATGTCAGGACTCTGAACATTTTTTACCTTTTGTGCATTACTGCCCTTTTCCAAGATGGCATCTTTGGTCTCATGTGCACTTATCTTCCTGCTATAAAACTCCACCCCAGCCTTCAGTCTGTGCTAGATTATTCTGCCTTGCTTCCAGTTCCTGACCTCTGATTACTCCATGGCTATACACCTGCTCCTGTGAACCTGTGTGGTGATCCTGCTACTCTGCTCTGAGTTCCTGGTGCATACACAAGTCTCCAGTAATCCTCCTTCATCTGCTGCTTGTGTTTACTTGATCTGCATTTGCTGGACATGTTAGCTGCTGCTGCAATAACCTGAGACTATTAACCAGGCCTCCCTGGTTGAGCTAAGATATGATTTGAACTGCCTTATAAGCATATCTATCTGTGTCTGTACTAAGTCAAGGATTTATTCGTGTCAAGTATCCTCAAGTATAACTGTACTTCATAGACTTTCTGCTTGATTGCTTTTTTCTCTGAAGTCTCCTTTAGACTGCTAAGCTGCGTTTATTATTTGCACCAAGTGTTGTGGACTTGAGTCTCTCTCTGCACCTGTTTGAATCACTGTGTGATAATATAGACTTTCTCCTGAGTTATCCCCTATAATTATTACAGGATAATCTAGCCTAAAAAAAAAAAAGGAGACTGCTGGAACAATGACTGCAGAAAGCAAATTAGAGCAGGTGTTTTCCGTAATTAGATCACTGCAGAAAGATGTGGAAGGTCTGCAAAAGAAGTTTGGAAGCTTTGAACTCAATCAACAGGTGTTTGGACAAACTTTGCAGGACTTGAGCAACCGCATGGCAGCCCAGGAAAACAAACTTGCTGGCATAGAGTCCCAGTATGGACGGGCTTTTCAGGACGTAAGCACGCAAATAGCTGCACAAGTGACTTTACCCTCTGGACAACCACCACCAGCTAGCCCAGCTAAGTTGCCCCCATTAAGATTTAATGGTGATGATCGCGACAAATTTCGTGGCTTTGTGAATCAATGTATGCTATATTTTGATGTGCATGCTGACCGTTTTCCTACTGATAGATCCAAAGTATTGTGTGTAATAATGCTACTGACCTCACGAGCGCTCGCCTGGGCGAATCCGATGATTGAGTCTCGTGACCCACAGTTAAATGACTTGGATGATTTCTGGCCACTATGGCATTAATGTTTGATGACCCTAATCGCCGTGCAACCGCTGAATCTGCTTTGTTGTCTTTACGCCAGGCTAAACGTTCTGTTATTGAGTATGCCCCTGAATTCAGGAGATTGGCGGTAGATACCAATTGGGACAGTTATGCACAATTGCCTCTTTTTAAAAGGGGTCTGTCTAGTATTGTAAAAGATGAACTAGCCCGCTCTGAGTCACCACAAGATCTAGAGACATTTATACAGCATTGTGTGCGCATAGACTTTCGCCTTACTGAGCGTAGGCAGGAGAAATTTGCTGCATATAACCGTGTTTCTAACTTTTCCCTTCCTTCCAAAGAGCCTGCAGGTAAAACCTCTCGGGAGGTGGAGGAGGTGCCCATGCAAATTGATTCCGTTCAGAGGTGCGAGATCAATGAGCGCCGGGAGCATCGCCTTCGTGAAATTCTATGTTTCTACTGCGGCCAGTCTGACCACTTCTTGATCAATTGTCCTAAGTGTCCTAGACGGCCTAACAAGGTGCTAGCAGCAATAGGGGAGTATGACAACTGTGATGATGAATCTGACATCTCTGAATATAGCCTGCCTTTAAACGCTGTATTCCATTCACTTTCTATGACTTCACCCTCCAAGGAGCTGAAGGAAAAGAACTCTCACTGTTCTCTCCCTATTAAGATCCTGTGTTCAGGACAGTGGATTTCCAGTTCAGCTATGATTAACTCTGGTGCAGGTGGCAATTTCATGGATATCGCATTTGCCAAGGAACATGGTATTAAAATTCAGCAAAGAGCCTCTCCAATTACCATGGAAACAGTGGATGGGTCACCTTTAATCTCTGGGCCTGTGGATCAGGAGACCGTACCCCTTGAAATTTTGTTGGAGCCTAATCATCAGGAGCAACTTTCTTTCTTGCTAGTTTCTTCTCCTCATTTTCCTGTGATTTTAGGCATTCCTTGGTTGCGTTCTCAAAACCCAATTACCAACTGGGCGACCAAGGAGATTATCTTCCCAACAAGGAGCAACTCAGCGTTAACAGAAGCTTTCCCTGAGTCCACGGCTACGGAACCACATGTACAGGTATTTTCTTTACCTCCAGCTTATAAAGAGTTCTCTGACATCTGTGACAAGAAGAATGCAGATCAGCTTCCTCCACACAGGCATTATGACTGTCCCATTGAGCTGCTGCCCGGGGCAGCCATTCCTTTTGGTAACGTATACCCTTTGGCGGCACCTGAGCTTCAAGCATTAAAAGAATATATTGATGAAAATCTGGCCAAAGGCTTCATATGTCCTTCTTCCTCACCAGCAGGGGCGCCTATCTTTTTTGTAAAGAAGAAGGATGGGACCCTGAGACTCTGTGTTGACTATCGAGAACTCAATAAGGTAACCGTACGAAACAGTTACCCTTTGCCTCTGATTCCCGAATTACTGGAAAGAGTCCGCCATGCTAAGGTGTTCTCTAAACTGGATCTTCGTGGGGCTTATAATTTGGTGCATATTGGTCCAGGGGATGAGTGGAAGACAGCATTCAGATGCCGGTATGGACATTTTGAATCTCTTGTGATGCCCTTCGGGCTTTGTAACGGCCCTGCAACATTTCAACACCTTGCTAATGACATTTTCAGAGATTTGTTGGACCAGTTTGTAGTGATCTATTTGGACGATATGCTAATCTTTTCTGACTCTCTACAGGAACATGAAGAACATGTCAAAACTTTTTTAAGATGTCTGAAAGAGAACCATCTGTATATTAAGCCAGAGAAATGTGAGTTCCATCGTTCTGAGATACAGTTCTTAGGGTATATCATCTCTCCCCAGGGGCTGAACAAGGAATCTGGTAAGATTCAGGCTATCCTTGACTGGCCGGTACCCAAGAACGTTAAGGAGGTCCAACGTTTTATTGGTTTTACAAATTTCTACAGACGCTTCATTCGAAATTTTTCTGATATTGTCCGTCCCATTACTTCCTTGACAAAGAAGGAAAAGCCCTTTAAGTGGTCATCACAGGCTCAAGAAGCTTTTGATTGGCTGAAGATCTGTTTCACATCAGCACCGCTGTTGATACACCCAGATCCAACACTTCCTTTCATTGTGGAGGTGGACGCTTCTGATAATTCTTTGGGGGCTATTCTCTCCCAAAGAACTGGAGAGAAGGGTCTGCTACATCCTTGTGCTTTCTTTTCCCGTAGACTAACCTCAGCAGAGAAGAATTACGATGTGGGAGACAAGGAATTGCTGGCTATTATTGTGTCTTTCAAAGAATGGAGGCATCATCTGCAAGGAGCTGCACAATAGATCATAGTGCTAACTGACCGTCGCAATCTAGAGTTCCTTAGATCCGCTAGATGTCTTTCTCCTCATCAGGCTGGTTGGAACTTATTTTTAAATCAATTTAACTTTGTTATCTCGTACTGTCCAGGTTCTCGTAATGGGAAGGCTAATGCTTTCTCCCGAATCCATGCTGCCGATTCCGTACCTGGAGCCCCATCCAAGACCATTCTATCTGATGCCAATTTCATCGGAGTTATCCACGATCAGGACTTGTGGAAGGAGTGCAGGGAGGCCTATGAAGGTGATGTATTTCTGGCCAACCCACCTGTGGATATTAATCTTGTCTTTAAGGGTGGCATGTGGTTCAGAGATTGACGTATCTACGTCCCGGAGGTCGTCCGTCTGCAGATCCTCAAGTTGGTACATGACTCCAAGTTGGCTGGTCACAGGGGGGTACAGAAGACACAAGAGTTCCTGAGCCGATTCTTCTGGTGGCCAACTTGCCTGAAGGATACCAAGGACTATGTTCTCTCTTGCGAGGTATGTGCCCGTTACAAGACTCCTCATGTGGCACCTACGGGTCTTCTACAACCATTACCTGTTAGGTCCCGCCCCTGGGGGTCTATATCAATGGACTTTATTGTGGAGCTGCCTACATCGGGGGGCATGAATTCCATCATGGTGGTAGTTGATCGCCTGACTAAAGCTGCTCATTTTGTTCCGTGCACCGGCCTCCCCTCAGCTAAAGATACAGTGAACTTGGTTATACAGAATGTCTTTCGGTTGCATGGGGTGCCGGATGAGATCATCTCTGACCGTGGAGTACAGTTCACTTAAAGATTCTGGAAGGGGTTTTGCTCTGCACTCAATATTAATGTCTGTCTCTCTTCTGCTTACCATCCCCAGACAAATGGTCAGACTGAGCGTACCAACCAGACGCTGGAACAATATCTAAGATGGTATGTCAGCCATCTCCAGGATGATTGGTTGGAGTTGTTGCCATTAGCTGAATTTTCATACAATAATTCTCAGAGCGCTTCCACTAAATTTACACCTTTCTTTGCCAATCTGGGTTATCATCCGTGTATTTTACCTAGGTCTCCAATTAATTCTATGGTTCCAGCAGTGGAGGAAAGGCTAACTGTGATGAGACAAAATCTGGAGGTTCTGAAGGAATCCCTGACCACAGCTCAAGAACGTTATAAGAGATCTGCTGATAGATTCCGTAAACCTGCACCCATGTTCAAGGTAGGAGATTCCAGGTGGTTAACTAAGAATCTGAAGTTAAACGTTCCTTCACAAAAACTTGGACAGAAATTCATTGGCCCTTTCAAGATCAACGGTATTGTGAGCTCTGTGGCCTGCCGGCTGAAGCTACCTAGGACAATGAAGGTACACCCAGTTTTTCATGTATCTTTACTAAAGCCTGTATCTCCTAATACCTTCCAGGGACGTGTTATGCCACCTCCGCAGCCTGTGGTGATTGATGGGCAAGAACAATTTGTGGTGGAGGAAATTATTGATTCCAGGATTCGCAGGAATCGGCTCCAATATCTGATAAGATGGCAGGGATATCCCCCTGAGGAAGACTCTTGGGAACCTGTGGAAAACATTAATGCCCAACAGAAGATTTCTCGTTTTCATCAGAGATTCCCTGAGAAACCAGGTCCAGGATCGTCCTGAGGCCGCTTCTAAGGATGGAGTAATGTCAGGACTCTGAACATTTTTTACCTTTTGTGCATTACTGCCCTTTTCCAAGATGGCATCTTTGGTCTCATGTGCACTTATCTTCCTGCTATAAAACTCCACCCCAGCCTTCAGTCTGTGCTAGATTATTCTGCCTTGCTTCCAGTTCCTGACCTCTGATTACTCCATGGCTATACACCTGCTCCTGTGAACCTGTGTGGTGATCCTGCTACTCTGCTCTGAGTTCCTGGTGTATACACAAGTCTCCAGTAATCCTCCTTCATCTGCTGCTCGTGTTTACTTGATCTGCATTTGCTGGACATGTTAGCTGCTGCTGCAATAACCTGAGACTATTAACCAGGCCTCCCTGGTTGAGCTAAGATATGATTTGAACTGCCTTATAAGCATATCTATCTGTGTCTGGACTAAGTCAAGGATTTATTCGTGTCAAGTATCCTCAAGTATAACTGTACTTCATAGACTTTCTGCTTGATTGCTTGTTTTGTCTGAAGTTTCCTTTAGACTGCTAAGCTGCGTTTATTATTTGCACCAAGAGTTCTGGACTTGAGTCTCTCTCTGCACCTGTTTGAATCACCGTGTGAAAATATAGACTTTACCACTTATAAAACTGTGTCTTTAGTTGTCTTGTTCCACGCAAAGAGTCTCCTGAGTTATCCCCTATAATTATTACACTTCCTTGTCCTCACCAACAGGATGACTGACCATGCTGTCCTCCTCCTCTTCATCCTCCTCCTCCTCCTTCCTGTCCTCAGGCCACCCATGCTGAACAGACGGTATGACAGCTGTGCTTGTAGTACATCTATAGTGCATTAAACTAGCTCCTGTTCTTCCTCCTCCTTCTCATTGTCTACCAATCTACATTGGGACGACATGAGGCTGGGCTGAGTGTAATCACCCTGTATGGTTCCTTGCTCCATGTCCTCGTGCTCCACCTGCAATGCATCTTCTTTAATTGTGAGCAGAGAGGTTTTCAGAATGCGAAGAAATGGGACGGTGATGCTAATTACGGCATCATCACCGCTCATCATCTTGGTGCAGTCCTCAAAGTTTTTGAGGACGGTACATATGTCTGACATCCATGTCCACTCCTGAGGTCTTATGTGTTGAGTCTGAATTGAATAACGATGGCCTTGTTGATGCTGGTAGTCAACAACTGCTCTCTTCTGCTTACAAATCCTTTCCAACATATGCAGTGTAGAGTTGCAGGAGCTGTAGACTGTGGGGGCAACCCTGATTGACATAGAGCCCGCCATCCTCGGCGTCGGGAGGATGTGTTCCATCCCAAGGTCTGACTGGGTCCCGGTGTGATAGAAATATATATATCATGTAGATCTCACTTGCATGTATACTCCTCTATAATCAAATATATACTTATATGCTCACAACTAATATATACATTATAATCAATGGTTTAAAATGGCTGACACAAACTGAACTGATATAAGCCTGATATAACCCAGACAGATCATATGGTGTTTTTCCATCTTAAAAACAGGAAATCGGGTCAGATGTCTGAGATAATGCCTAGAATCTAGCTGAATCTTGCTGAAACGGCAGACCAACAGTGTCAGGTGTCTCCACTTTGTCCTAGACAGAGAACTCGAGTTTAGTTGCTTGATCAGCAGTCATATGAGCATTAATCACAATATTCCATATATGTTTAGATAACCAATGACAGAGGAGCTAGACAATATGGTAATTAACTAACCACCCCTGACAACCCCTAACCACTCCTTTCTATGTGAAAATATAAAACTATGTATGTACAATAAAGTATCAGTATTGATGGAATGTTGTTCTGTCACAGTTGTGTACAGTCCATTCTTGATGAGCGCTCAAAATACTCAGTCTAATTGGGAGCGGCCACAGCACACACAGGGATATATTTATCCAACCCTAATATTTCCATAACAGAATGGCGCCCAACGGCTCGGATGAAACGCACGGGATCCTTCTAACCGGAGATACGGAAGCTGTAGCGTGGCCTGGCACAGGGGCAGGAGACTGCGCAGCTCCATAAGTAAGGTAAGAAAATGTTATCATCTTACCTGAAAGTCCCCTGTGCCCAGTCCTTGTCTATGCCTCTTGCCGGTGAGATGTGGTCATCAATTCCCAGGTAGTGTAAAAAATCCGTAGCCACGAATCCACCCTGGGAGGTGTCTGCTGTGGACCGTGTATGTGTTTTGTGTAAAATCCGAGAGAGGAAGGAAAAGTGACTTTTGTTTGTGATTGCTGAGAAACAGACCGCAGGAGGTCAAATCGCTCGATAAGTTATTGCAGGATTCCCGTGCATAGGAGGAACACGCAGAGTTCCGGGGCAGGTAGTCCCATGTTCCAGGCACGGGTAGTGATAACTTAAGAGGGCTACTGCAGATTCCCGTAGTGCCGGCGATACAGTCAGGACGTCCGGACCGGGGTGGTAGATTTCCCGCTTGTTGTGCTTCTCAAGCACTCAGGTGGCCCGGGCGCAGGTGCGTCCAGTGCGATTGGCAGTAGTCTGTTCCCAGCGCAACCTGCATGTGTCACAGAATTTAAAAGGGCATCTCTCGGATTGTCTATCTGTCTGTTTGTGTCATGTACTATTGCCGCTTTAAGAAGCAGAAATAGTTCTCTTGTCCGAACTTCCTCTTTCTCTGTGCTGTTTAGCAGAGAGATATGCATTGTAAATCAAACTGTCACATTTTTTTTTTATTTTTTTTCCGGACTGTTTTCAGCTGCAGTGCTGGGTATGTGTAGTTTTTTTGTGAAGAAGTGAAATTTAAGTTGTATCTATCATTTTTTGATGTGACCTAAAGAGATTCTAAAGGAAAAAAAAAAAAAAAAAAGAGAAAAGCCGTTTTCATTTTTAATTTTTTTTACTCTCTTAAAGGGTCTTTCTTTTTGCGGCATTTTAAAGTTTTCAATTAAGTTTTCCTCAATCTTCAATCTCTTTACCTTTTTATTTTTTTTTTTATTTATTTTATTTTTGAAAAAAAAATTTTTTCCTCTTGTATCAAAGTTTTGAGTTTTTGGTTGTGAACTAAGTTTTTGAAGGTTTTTCTTATCGTTTTGAGTTTTACTTAGTGTTTTATATACTCATTTTTAGAAGTTTTTTTTAGTACTGTTTTCTTTTCTCATTTTTGTGTGTTTTTCATTTTCATTTTTTGCTTTTGCCATGGGGAATAGAGTGGCCGAGCAACAGGAAAGTCAGTAGATAGTGACAGAATACGAAGGTGTTAAGTATGTGAAGATTTTTGGAAGGTATAAAGTACGTGAAATTCATTAGAATGGCAGACTTCAAGCTGCGGAGTGGCATGACGTAGAAAGGAAAATAAGGGAAGTTACAGTAGCTGATGTTAGATTGCTGAATACTAATACATGGTATGAAGTGGCAGCAGAGCTTACATCGTTTAGATGGTACAGAAAGTTATATGAGCAAACCAGGAAGTGATTTTTGTGGGTATGAGACGGGAGAATCTGCGCAGTCTGCTTTTAGCAGAATCCATGGTATAGGTAGTTATTTTTGCACAGTATGTGGTGCGCCCCGTCTCTCCCTACAGGGAGAAGGCATAATTGCTCCTCTCTATTATTCTTGTTGTTCTCCTCTATCCTCTTTCTTTTTTCTCTGTCAGTCTTTTCTCTCCGCATTCTCTCTCCTTTCTCTCTCCTCTCTCTCCATATTCTCTCTCTCTCTTCCCCTCTCTATCTCTCTCCTCCATACACTCCCTCTTCTCCTCACCCTCCCCTCCTACTATTCCTTTGTCTCACTCATCACCCCCTCCTCCTTCTTCTTCCTTTTTTTTCCTCCGTGTTGCCGGCTGGGCCAACGCCCAATTCAAACAATATGGTGCTTACAGCACAAGGTGTCCCTGGCACAGTCTAGCCATTGCCATTTGTGATATCGGGGAAGGAAGGTGAAAGCCCCCCCTACAGTGGGCAGCCCCAGACATATCAGGCAGCAGTCAGCTCAGCCCTGGGTGCAGAGGGGGGAGGAGTGATATCAGAACGAGCTCACTGACAGATTCTCCGTTACCTCATTTCACAGTCAACAATATTGTAACCCTTAAGGTTTTACATGAACTTTGATATCACCATGTATTGATAATGTACAGCTTCAGCACCGGTCAGAGCTGCCTACATCCACATTCACACCAACATGAAACTATAATCCTAATCCATCATAGCTTCAGCAAGGGGGGAGACATCCTCACATAAAAAAGCAACTTCTAAGTTCAAAATCAGTCAGTGTACGACCCCAGTACAAGCTATCACAACTATTCCTCTGATGAAGATGAAGAGGGAACATCATACATGCTGTCTAGTACTAGAAAAGAAACCCACAGGCACCAAGAATGCAGGGGCAGATAGAGGCACCACCATTACACTATGTGCACTGCACTTCAAGTCAGATGACAATCTTCCAGACCCAGGGATGCATCCCATGCCATTTTACCGAAGAATGTAGCAGAAGCAGTAAACATATGCAGCCAGCTGGAATGATCTCTGGGCCATGAATGAAAATAGAAGCAGGTGATGCACTCTGGCCAATCATGAAGGAACAATTCAAACTTCCAGCAGAATCAGACATACACGCTTGGAAGTCAGGGCCACAGCTAATTGAACAGCTCAGAGAGTGAGCCATGACATGAGCCAAGAAAAGACAGAGTCTGTAAAGAAGTTTCATTGCAGAGTAATGCAAGTATTCCAAGACTTGGGCTTCACCATTCATGGCCAGATACACAGGCCTTTGGGCATGGACTGAGACAGCCAATCAGGAAACCACTGATAGTGGCTAGGCCTGAGAACAGGTCAATAGCAGTGGGCTGACCCAGAAAAAATGTTTTATGTGCGCCTAGGAGACTGTTTACTGCCGATTGTCACCAAAACTGCCGCCATTATAGCACCACAAAGAGCGCGAAGAAGGAAACGGGTGCCGTGCTGCTGAGAACGCTGGAAGGGGAGCCAGAGGTGAAGACGCTGCAAAGTGCCGACCAACACACCAGAAGAACCGCTGCAGACTCCAGAGAGGAGACACCGACCTCAATAAGGTTAGCAAAGGGGAGAAGCTATGTCGGAGCAGGGGGAAGAAGTGATGGCAGATGCAGCCACAGCCCCTGTAACGCCCCAAGACCTTGGGTTGGATGCAGCCGCCGGTCTCATGGCACCCCGGGCCTCGCCACGAATGCACCTGCAGGCCCCGTCTTACCACCGCAGCTTCAATCAGCAGGCCGGACCCCGCTGCCGCTACAGTACCCATCATGCCGTTGTCCACAGTAGCCAAAAGGATTGAGTCTCAACCAGGGGTGCAGAAGACAGCCCCTCTCATGGTGACCACTGACCTGGAAGAGCAACCACCCTACAAAGACAGAAGAAGTGTCAAGGGTTACATCTGTGGCAAGTTTGGCCATTACCAGAACCAGTGCAAAAGCACCCACGCCCCCGAAGAGACTGGACCCATGCAACCCAAGAGTTGGTCCAGAGAAACAGGTCAAGGAGGAAGTGCAGAAAGCAGTGAAGTACCCCATCCATAGGACAGAGGCAAGCAAGCCAGGTCCGCAAGACACTATGCTCCTGACATGTAAAACTTCATCTGCAAGACCACTACCTCAAATTACCTTTAAAATGGATGGCGTTGTCAGATCCAAAGTGGTGCAGCCAGAAGTGTGATGACACCGGTGGAACTCACTGATCCCACCTGCCTATCAGAATCCTCTGTGTCTCGCATGGGCATTGATGGTCAAGTCAGACATTCTCAGCTTACAAAGCCACTGAGCGTGTGCACTCAGCCAGGACACTCTATCCTGTCCCAGTTTGTGGTGTCAAGGAACTTCCACTCAACCTGCTGGGAGCGAACCTACTGCAGAAGCTGAAGGCAACCACAGTGTTCCATGAAGATGGGACAGTGACACTTTCTTCATCCCTGACCCAAGAAGAGTCATGCTGGCGGCCCTACAAGAACATTAACCAACCAATGAGGCCTACCCAAGGAGGTACTGGACGTAGTACCAGAAAGTCTATGGTCTAAGGGACCCCAGCACATGAGAAAACCTCAAGTTGCCCCAGTACGGGTGTCACTCAAGCCATGTACCCCGTACCCTCGTAAGGCCCAGGCCAGGCCTAGAGTCAAGCTGCCTCTGACCAACTGAAGGTCTACCTGGAAATAGGAATCATTGTTCCTCGCACATCGCCTTGCAATACCCCGCTTTTCCCCATCAAGAAAAAGACTGTAAAAGGAGAGCCAGCCAAGTTCAGAATGGTATATAACCTGAGAGCTGTGAATGACGCCACAGTGTTTGAAACTGCAATTATGCCGAATCCGCACACTCTGCTCTCAAATGTGCCTGCCACAGCAAAAGTGTTCACAGTGACCGACCTGACTAAGGTTTTCTCCAGTGTTCCCCCTTCACCCGGAAGACCAGTTCCTGTTTGCCTTAATGCACCAGGGGGGACACCACACATGGACAGTGATGCCACAGTGGGCCCAGAACAGCCCTTCACAGTTCACCAAAGCAATGTCCACAGTTCTCACCAACTGAGTCACAGAACAAGCAGAAGTAACCCTGCTACAATACATGGACAATCTACTCCTTTGTGCAGTTGACTTTGATACGTGTAAAGCCCATTCCTTGTATCTCCTACTCTACCTGGCGGAGCAGCACTGCAAGATCTCAAAGAACAAAGTCCAGTGGTGTCTGAAGCAAGTTACGTTCCAGAGACACTGTATTGCTCACCAGGCAAAACACCTGACAGATGACCGGAAGACCACAGTGGAGAAGATGGTCCCTCCGACAACTCCAAAGGTGCTACAGGCCTTCCTTGGTCTAGTTTCATATTGCAGAGCCTGGATCCCTGATGCTTCCGTCCTAATGCAGCCTCTGTGTGAATACGTCAGTGTGACCCCGTTCCTCCAGACAGATGTGGCCTTCAGTTCGTTCAAGAAGTTAAAAGGCTCTGTAGTCTCAGCGCCAGCACTAGGCCTATCTGACTACAAGAAGCCATTCCGTCTCTACTTGATGAGAAGAGAAGGCCTTGCTACTGGAGTCCTGACACAGCTTCAGGGGGGAAAGCAGAGACTTTCGGACTACTTTTCAGCTTGCCTGGATCCAGTTGCAAGGGAAGCCTCTTCCTCCCGCATGAGAGCAGCAGTTGCAGCACACGCCCTCCTGGACAGGACTACTGACATCAGTGGAAAAACCATGGGAAATCCTGGTTCTGCATGACATCTCAGCAATCCTCAACCAAACCCAGCTAAAACATCTCTCCACCGCCAGGCATCTTCGCCTCCAGTGCTCTCTACTCCTGCCCGACAATGTCACCATCTCCAGATGCACAGTCCTCAACCCGTCCACTCTACTCCCACTCCCAAGGGGGGATACAGATACGGATCCTCAGATAAAAAGTCTGATCAAAATCTGCATGATACCTTCTGCAGGGATCTGAATTTGCTCCGGACGGATGACCATGATTGCTTCAGCATCATGTAACAGGAAACAGCAGGACTACCCAAGGTGGCAGAAGAGCCACTGACCAACCCAGAGTTGATCCTCTATGTGGATGGCTCCAGATTTGCAGATGATGAAGGAAGATTCCACACGGGAGGTGCAGCGACCAGCAATCAAGAGATCCTGTGGTCCAGAAGTCTGCCGCCCAGTCTGTCAGCCCAGGAAGCAGAACTGATAGCGCTGATGAAGGCCTACCAGATGGCAGAAGACAAGACTGAGAAAATGTATACCGATTCAAGGTACTTGCATGGCATAGCACACGACTTCGGACCCATCTGGGCTGCAAGGGACTTCATAACAGCCAGCGGAACAACCGTGAAGCATCAATGGAGCCATTAAGGACCTGCTGAACACACTTCAACTTCCAAAAGTGGTGACAATGCTAAAAGTCAAAGCGCATGGAAAACTGAACACAGTAGGGGCACGAGGCAACAACATGGCGGATATGGCAGCCAAAGAAACAGTCAAGGGAAGACAATATGGACAAGTGGAAGAGGTCGTAGAGCCGGACGGCTACTACAGGACGGCTGAAGACAGGAAATCTGACAAGATGACATCCTGGGATCTGCTCAAAAAAGTTGCAAGAGCAAGCCCCAAAGGACAAGAAGGAATGCTGGGTGCAGAAGTGAGCAACACATGAAGAAGGAAGGGTATACTAAATGGACTACAAACCCTGTTTACCCCGAAGCATGTACCCTATGGTGGTCCAGTGGGCACATGGGCCCACACACAGATTAAAGACACAGATGAATGATCCGATTGGTGCTTACTGGTTCGCTCCAGAAATCTCCACCCTAACAGCCAAGTTCATAAACAGCTGTCTGACCTGTGGCAAATGCAACCCTGGAAGAATGAAGAAAGTTCCCACACATCGTCTTGCCAGACCACTGTACCCCCTTCCAGAGGATCCAGATAGACCACATCCAGACGCCGCCAAGTGGAGGATTCGAATATGCCCTTGTGGTCGCGGACGTGTTCTCAGGATGGCCAGAAGCTTTCCCAGTGAGGAACCAGTCAGCAAAGACTACTGCAAAGAAGCTACTCTCAGAGACGAGATATGCAGCTATGGGGTCCCAGAAGTGATAGAGAGTGACCAGGGACCTGCATTCACAGCAAACCTCACATGAGAGATCTAGTCAGCAGTAGGGTCAGACTTAGGCCTACACACTCCCAATCACACTACTCAGTGTTAGGCACACTCCCAGAGGCCCAGGAAAGCTGTCACCATATGAAATTTTGTTTGTGTCTAGTCCCAGGTTAGGGGTATCCTTTCCCTTAGCAGCTGATTATGTAATATGATACTTTGTCTGCTTATGTAATTGAAATCACCAAGAAACTTGCTAACATCCATTCTCGAGTTTTTTCTTCATTGCCAGATCCAGATTCAGTGTCCGGTATGCACTCCTAGAAGCCAGGAGACTGGGTGTTGGTGAAAAAGCTTGTAAGGAGAACACCACTCGATCCCAGATTTGATGGTCCTGCTCAAGTGCTGCTGATGACACCAAACTCTGTGAAACTGGAGGGAAGACTCGCTTGGATCCACTCATCGCATGGCAAGAAAGCTCCCCTACCAGAAGATGACACCCAAGCCAGAATGATGTCGTGGATGCCCTGCCTGACCGAAGAGATGACCTACCTGATAAAGACTGCACATCGCTCACTACACATGCTATTGACTAAGAGACTGATTGCAACGAACCCCCGTTAGGGACAGATCTCCTGACCGCCCATTTGCGAAAAGTCTGTATGGAGTGGGGCACAGGCGTTAGGCTTGTGTCAGTTCGCCAACAGCACAAAAGAGTTGCAGCGCTTTGGGACAGGAGGCTAGGATTAGGGCAAGTGATATCTAAGGGGGGCTTGTGATAGAAATATATATATCATGTAGATCTCACTTGCATGTATACTCCTCTATAATCAAATATATACTTATATGCTCACAACTAATATATACATTATAATCAATGGTTTAAAATGGCTGACACAAACTGAACTGATATAAGCCTGATATAACCCAGACAGATCATATGGTGTTTTTCCATCTTAAAAACAGGAAATCGGGTCAGATGTCTGAGATAATGCCTAGAATCTAGCTGAATCTTGCTGAAACGGCAGACCAACAGTGTCAGGTGTCTCCACTTTGTCCTAGACAGAGAACTCGAGTTTAGTTGCTTGATCAGCAGTCATATGAGCATTAATCACAATATTCCATATATGTTTAGATAACCAATGACAGAGGAGCTAGACAATATGGTAATTAACTAACCACCCCTGACAACCCCTAACCACTCCTTTCTATGTGAAAATATAAAACTATGTATGTACAATAAAGTATCAGTATTGATGGAATGTTGTTCTGTCACAGTTGTGTACAGTCCATTCTTGATGAGCGCTCAAAATACTCAGTCTAATTGGGAGCGGCCACAGCACACACAGGGATATATTTATCCAAGCCTAATATTTCCATAACACCGGCTTCCACTATGTTAACCCAGTGTGCTGTCAGTGAGATGTACCATCCCTGCCCACACGCACTTGTCCACGTGTCTGTGGTTAGGTGGACTTACCAATTAACATCATTGTTGAGGGCACAGATAATGTTGTGGGACACATGCTGTGGTAATGCCGGTACAGCACACCATGAAAAATATTGGCAACTGGGGACCGAGTATCTTGGCATGGCTGCTGCCATCAGGTTGTGGAAAGCTTCCATCTCAACGAGCCTAAAAGGCAACATTTCAAGCGCAAGCAGACGAGAAACGTGAGAATTTAGTACTGTGGCCTTTGGGAGTTGGCTGCATATTTCCGTTTGCGTTCCAATGACTGTGGTATAGACAACTGAAGGCTGCACTGGGACAAGAACGTGAACAGGCTTGATAATGGTGCTGGCTGACTGTGGGGAACAACAGGTGCAGGGCACGAGGCATCTTCGCATGCACCGTGGACTGGGGTTTGGCTTCTACGCAAAACAGTGGAAGAAGCAGTGGTATCACCTGCAGACAGTGTTCCTGGAGCCTGGGGTTCGGCCCACAAAGTCAGGTGCTTTGCTGCCATGTGCCTGATCATGCTGATGGTGGTCAGGCTGGTAGTTTTGCTAACCCTGCTGATGTGGGCATGGCAGGTGCTGGAAATGGCCTGTTTGAGGTTATCGGCAGAGTCTTTAAAAAATAACCAGACTCGGGAAGATCTAACAGTTGGAATGGCAACGTCCCTCATGTTGGTGTTACGGGGAATGGATGCATGCCTTCTGTCTGCGGCCACCACACTGCTTCTTACTGCCTGCTGGGGTACTATGCCTCCTTCCCCATATGTGCTGCTGTCCTAACTCTGCATGTCCTCCTGCCAGGTTGGGTCAGTTACTATGTCATCCATCACCTCGTCTTCCACATCCGAACCCTGCTCCTCCTCCTGGCTTTCTAGCAATTGTGTCTCATCATCGTCCACCTTTTGTGACGCTTTCCCACCATCGCCTTCGTGTGACCGTGGTTGCTCAAATCTTTGGGCGATCTCATCTTGCCCCACTTCAAGTTGACCGGCCGAGAGTCTAAATCTTTAAAGGGAAAACTGAAGAGCTCTTCGGAGTGTCCAAGTGTGGGATCAATTGTAACAGGGCACTCGGCATGGTGGGAGGAAGGAGGATCAGGGTGAGTAATATGCGGTCCACACTCACGGCTATTCAGACTTGACCGTGTGAAAGACGTGGTGGCTTAGTAACTGAAAGTATTATCCACTATCCAACCAACAATCATTTCACACTGCTCTGGCTTCAATAGTTGTGTGCTGCGGTCCCCTAGAAACTGGGACAGGAAGGTCGAGCAAGAAGATGTGGGTCTTTGTTGTGGCCCACTTTCAGCTTAGACATGGCCTTGTCCTCTGCATGCACCATCAGCATCACATGCACTTCCCCATCCCTTGCTCCTTGCCCATTTTAAATGGACTACTGAAATATTTTAAAAGTTCAATACAAATGGATTAATTTTGAGAAAACTTATATGTGATTAGTGTGCTGAAAAAATACACTTTTGATTCAATGGAATGTTGGTAATTTTTTTATTTTGTTTTTAACAAATGTTATTAATAACTAGGGTAAGACACCCCAAAACCAGCTCAAAAGAGCGCTTAAATGCAACAATTTTTAACCGACAGATAGAGGAGGCATCTGACAGAGAAACCACAATGTTCAATATGTGGCCTTTTTTTATTTTTTGAAAAGATAATTACTGTCACAAAGTAGGCTAACACAAGGCCAAAACGTGGAATGTGTGCCTGAAAAGCAAGTATTTGTAGAGCACAGGTAGACCAGGCGTCGGACAGAGATAACAGACTGTTTCAATATGTGGCCTGGAGTTTTTTAAACAAATTTTACCCCAAAATACTGTATAGGCCAAGGGTAGCAGACAGACAAAACAGTGGAATGTATGTCTGAAAAGCAAGTATTTGTAGACCACAGATAGATCAGGCATCTGACTGAGATAACAGACTGTTTCAATATGTGGCCTGTATTTTTTTTTTTTTAAATTTAACCACAAAATGCTGTATAGACCAAGGGTAGCAGACAAAAAACTGGAATGTATGCCTGAAAAGCAAGGATTTGGACACCACAGATAGACCAGGCGTCTGACTGAGATAACAGACTGTTTCAATATGTGGCCTGGATTTTTTAAATTTTTTTTGAACCACAAAATACTGTGTAGACCAAGGGTAGCAGACAAAAAACTGGAATGTATGCCTGAAAAGCAAGGATTTGAACATGACAGATAGACCGGGCGTCTGACTGAGATAACAGACTGTTTCAATATGTGACCTGGATTTTTTTTATATTTTTTTAACAACAAAATACTGTATAGAAGAAGGGAAGCAGACAGACAAAACAGTGGAATGTATGCCTGAAAAGCAAGTATTTGTAGACCATAGATAGACCAGGCGTCTGACTGAGATAACAGACTGTTTCAATATGTGGCCTGGATTTTTTAAATTTTTTTGAACCACAAATTACTGTATAGACCAAGGGTAGCAGGCAAAAAACTGAAATGTATGCCTGAAAAGCAAGGATTTGAACATGACAGATAGACCGGGCGTCTGACTGAGATAACAGACTGTTTCAATATGTGACCTGGATTTTTTTAAATTTTTTTAACAACAAAATACTGTATAGAACAAGGGTAGCAGACAGACAAAAAGCTGGAATGTATGCCTGAAAAGCAAGGATTTGGACACCACAGATAGACCGGGCGCAGGGCCGGCTCCAGGTTTTTGAGGGCCCCGGGCGAAAGAGTCTCACTGGGCCCCCCCTTTAACACATACCACAATTCATGAATCACAGATACAGCAGAGAAATATAGGTATGGTACAATGCCAGAATTCACTTCTTACATGAGTGATAGCTATTGTAAATTCTACAATACCATACAGCAGAGGGGCTTTATATAAGTCAACCCCTTATATGCCAATTTTTGTGGAAAATTTTTTAGGCTATGTGCACATGTTGCAGAATTGCTGTGGAAATTTCCATGGCAATTCCGTAACTCCTGCTGCGGGTATATCGCATGCGGAATTGGCATGCGTTTTCACGCTAAACACTAGCATTTTACAAGCGTAATTAGCTTGCGGAATGCTAGCGTTTTCCAAGCGATCTGTAGCATCGCTTGGTAAACTGATTGACAGGTTGGTCACACTTGTCAAACATTGTTTGACAAGTGTGACCAACTTTTTACTATTGATGCTGCCTATGCTGCCTATCCCCGGAAGTCTTCCCACTCCTCGCGATGCTCCGGTCCCAATAATGCATTGCGACAATGACCCCAGATGAAGTAGCAGTCTCGCGAGACCGACGTCATCACAGGTCATTTTCGCAATGCATTATTGGGAACGGGAGCATTGCGAGGAGCGGGAAGGCTGTCGGGGACGCCGGAAGGTGAGAATATCATGATTTTTTATTTTAATTCTTTTTTTTCTAACAATTATATGGTTCCCAGGGCCTGGAGGAAAGTCTCCTCTCCTCCACCCTGGGTACCAACCGCACATGATCCGCTTACTTCCCGCATGGTGGGCATAGCCACATGCGGAAAGTAAGCGGATCAATGCTTTCCTATGTGTGCGGAATCCCTGCGATTCCGCACAAAGAATGAACATACTGCGTTTTTTTCCAGAATGCAATTCCGCCGCGGAAAAAAACCGCAGCATGTGCACAAAAATTGCAGATTGCATTCTAATAATAGGATGCTTAATGTATGCATTTTTTTGTGTTTTTATAGAGAAAAAACGCGGGAAAAAAAGCAAAAAATCCTGAATGTGTGCACACAGCCTTAAAGTAAACATTAGAAAGTATTAACGTAGAACATTTGTAAAAGGGCAAAATGGGTTGCAGGCTGCAGCATCACAACACATCAGTATTCGTTGTCCCATTGTTTTGAATTCACTGTCGATTTGTAGTGCTGATGACTGACCCAATAAGTGACATGTGCAAAAATGTATACATACAGTACATGTACATGGCACACACGTACATGACACACACACGTACATGGCACACACATACATACAGTACATATACACAGCGCACACACATACATACAGTACATGTACATATCGCACACACGTACATGGTACACACATATACATGGTACATACATACAGTACATGTACATGGCACACACACGTACATGGTACACACATACATACAGTACATGTACATGACACATACATACAGTACATGTACATGGCACACACGTACATACAGTACATGGAACATACGTATATGGAACACACATGTACATGGCACACACATACATACACGGCATACACATACATACATGGCACACACATACATACATGGCACACACGACACATACATACATGGCACACATACATACATGGCACACACACATACATACATGGCAGACACATGCTGCACAACAAATGCTCATTTGATACATGTGATTCATATAAACACACACACATAGCTCACAGACAGCACACACTACACATACCACACACTATACACACATCAATTACACACACCTCACATACAATGCTTTATGCTGTAGGGAATGAGATGTTCCAATCCACAGTATCAGATGCAGCCCTCCTGCTCCCAGCAGCACTATCCCAGCAGACACCTCCCTGCCCTCTCCTCTGCTGGGACTGCCGACAAGAGCAGGAGGAGCTGACAGGAGCCATCATCACAGGAGCAGCACACACAAAGGGTGCTGCACGACTTATGGTACCTCACATCACAGCTCAGGTTGGTAAGTAGGTGCCGGCCCAGGTCTTAGCTCTCCCTCCCCTCAAAAGCTCCGTGCAGGATGACAGGAGGATGGTGCACTGGCCTATGAATACATGGCCTGTGGTGACATCACGGTCACATGGCAGGTCACATGATCGTGATGTCACTACAGGTCCTCAACCAGTCTCTACATCGGAAGCTTCACTGATTATGATTATCAGTGGAGCTTCTGCTGTAGTGGCTGGGGGGCCCCTAACGCTGGCTCTGGCTGTATCCCAGACAGCATGAGTGGGCCCCCTGTCTCGCCAGGGCCCCGGCACTTGCCCAGGTGCGCCAGGTGCTGACGCCGGCCCTGACCGGGCGACTGACTGAGATAACAGACTGTTTCAACATGTGGCCTGGATTTTTTTTTTTAATTTTTAACAACAAAATACTGTATAGATCAAGAGTAGCAGACACAAAAATTGAATGTATGCCTGAAAAGCAAGGATTTCGACACCACAGATAGGCCAGGTGTCTGACTGAGATAACAGACTGTTTCAATACATGGCCTGGATTTCTTTAAATTTTTTTAACCACAAAATACTGTATAGGCCAAGGGTTGCAGACAGAAAACTGTAATGTATGCCTGAAAAGCAAGGATTTGTGCACCACAGATAGACTGGTGTCTGACTAAGATAACAGACTGTTTCAATATGTGGCCTGGATTTTTTTTTTTTAAATGTATCCACAAAATACTGTATAGACCACGGGTAGCAGGCAAAAAACTGGAATGTATGCCGGAAAAGAAAGGATTTGGACACCACAGATAGACTGGGCATCTAACTGAGATAACAGACTTTTTCAATTTGTGGCCTGAATTGTTTCAATTTTTAACCAGAAAATACTGTATAGAACAAGGGTAGCAAACAAACAACTGGAATGTATTCCCGAAAAGCAAGTATTTGGAGACCACAGATAGACCGGGCATCTGACTGAGATAACAGGCTGTTTCAATATGTGGCCTGGATTTTTTTCAAATTTTTGAACCACAAAATCCTGTATAGACCAAGGGTAGCAGTCAAAAATCTGGAATGTAGGCCTGAAAAGCAAGGATTTGGCACCACAGACCAGACATCTGACTGAGATAACAGACTGTTTCAATACGTGGCCTGGATTTTTAAAAAAAAATTTGAACCACAAAATCTTGTATAGACCAAGGGTAGCAGTTAAAAATCTGGAATGTAGGCCTGAAAAGCAAGGATTTGGAACCACAGATAGACCGGGCATCTGACTGAGATAACAGGCTGTTTCAATATGTGGCCTGGATTTTTTTTCAAATTTTTGAACCACAAAATCCTGTATAGACCAAGGGTAGCAGTCAAAAATCTGGAATGTAGGCCTGAAAAGCAAGGATTTGGCACCACAGACCAGACATCTGACTGAGATAACAGACTGTTTCAATACGTGGCCTGGATTTTTTAAAAAAAATTTGAACCACAAAATCCTGTATAGACCAAGGGTAGCAGTTAAAAATCTGGAATGTAGGCCTGAAAAGCAAGGATTTGGCACCACAGATAGACCAGGCATCTGACTGAGTTAACAGACTGTTTCAATATGTGGCCTGAGTTTTTTATTTTTTTAACCACAAATTACTATATAGAGCAAGGGTAGCAGACAGGCAAAAAAATTGAATGTATGCCTGAAAAGCAAGGATTTGGACACCACAGGTAGACTGGGCGTCTAACTGAGATAACAAACTGTTTCAATATGTGTCCTGGAATTTTTTTAAAAAAATTTAACAACAAAATACTGTATAGACCAAGAGTAGCAGACAAAAAAATGGAATGTATGCCTGAAAAGCAAGGATTTTGACACCACAGATAGACCGGGCTTCTAACTGAGATAACAGACTGTTTCAATATGTGTCCTGGATTTTTTTTAAATATTTTGAACCACAAAATATTGTATAGACCAAGGGTAGAAGACAAAAAATTGGAATGTATTCCTGAAAAGCAAGCATTTGGCACCACAGATAGACCAGGATTCTGACTGAGATAACAGACTGTTTCAATATGTGGCCTGGATTTTTTAAACATTTTTAAACCACAAATTACTGTATAGAACAATGTTAGCAGACAGACAAAAAACTGGAATGCATGCCTGAAAAGTAAGTATTTGGAGACCACAGATAGACCAGGTTTTGGACGGAGATAACAGACTGATCAAAATGTGGCCTAGATTTTTTTTGGCCCACCAAAATTGTGTCAATAAGTACTAAAATTGTCAAATATTTAGCGCAGAGATATGCGATGCGTGTGGCGTACAAATCACAGTGATAAATATAAGAACTGTAGCTAAATATTTTTGGGCCAGCTACAGATTTTTTGGTCAGCAAAATGAAAAGGAGGAGACCCGAGCTCCCGCCGAATAATCCCGAAAATGCTCAGTGCTCGCCGAGTACACCGAGCACAGTAATACTCGGGCGAGTACCGAGTAGTGGCGAGCACGTTCGCTCATCACTAATTGTGAGTTCACTATCAGTAGGATACTGAGCAACAACTACACTCCATCAAGAACACTGTTGGACTTCTGCTTCTTGTTAAAGCTCATGTGAACAAGCCAGAAGACTATTAGAACAATGTTTTATGGATAGATGAGAACAAAATAGAGCTTTGTAATTTCATTTGAAAGTGTTCTGTTTGGAGAAAGAAAAACACTTTATTATTGGATACAGGGTAGTGGTAGTATCATGGTTTGGGCCAGGATGGCTTCCCTTAATTGATGGAACAACAACTTCTGAATTATACCAGGAAATATTCAAACTAAATTTGCTAAATAAAAAAAAGGTAAAATGACATTCCACCAAGAAGATCCTGGGATATCTCCTAGAACATTTCTGAATTATTGTAATGCATCTTGTAAAAGTAGAATAGTCTAAAATAGAAAATACCAGTGAAGGAGGTTTTTTAAGCCACCTATTTATTATATGCACATCTAGTTTGACTGCCAAATGATAAATTGTCAGATGGGATAACAGTAAGAACTATATTACATGCAATTTTCTTTTAGTCTTGATTTTATAAAAGAGAACACATAGATAGAAAATTATGCTAATACCTTTTAAAAAAGGAAATCAAATCAAATCTTACCAATGGCTGAAATTCAACAGATACATCAGATGCACAAGCTGCCGTCACTATACATGGATTAAAGTGCTTTTTAATAAACCTCCTTAAACTATTACTGAAATGGTAAAGTGTTTAGCAGTAGATATTATTAGAAACTGTAATAAGCTTGTAAATTTTAAGTTAATTTTATAGGTAGACTAGCTGAAGAGCCCTACGTTGCCCGGGCATAGTAACTAACTGTGGTTAGTTATAGCACCTCACTCCTCTCATTTTCCCCCTCACACCTCTCATTTCCCCCTCAGTATATACCTGTATGTCATCTCCCCTGTATATAGTATATACCTGTATGTAATCTCCTGTATATAGTAACATAGTAACATAGTTAGTAAGGCCGAAAAAAGACATCTGTCCATCCAGTTCAGCCTATATTCCATCATAATAAATCCCCAGATCTACGTCCTTCTACAGAACCTAATAATTGTATGATACAATATTGTTCTGCTCCAGGAAGACATCCAGACCTCTCTTGAACCCCTCGACTGAGTTCGCCATCACCACCTCCTCAGGCAAGCAATTCCAGATTCTCACTGCCCTAACAGTAAAGAATCCTCTTCTATGTTGGTGGAAAAACCTTCTCTCCTCCAGACGCAAAGAAATAGTAACATAGTATATATCTGTATGTCATCTCCCATGTATATAGTATATACCTGTATGTCAACTCCTCCTGTATATAGTATATATCTGTATGTCATCTCCAATATATATAGTATATACCTGTATGTCATCTTCTCCTGTATTTAGTATATACCTGTATGTCATCTCCTCCTGTATATAGTATATAGCTGTATTTAATCTCCTCCTGTATATAGTATATAGCTGTATTTCATCTCCTCCTGTATATATTATATATCTGTATGTCATCTCCTCTTTATATAGTATATACCTGTATGTCATCTCCTCCTGTATATAGTATATACCTGTATGTCATCTCCCCTGTATATAGTATATACCTGTCTGTCATCTTCTCCTGTATTTAGTATATGACTGTATGTTATCTCCTCCTGTATATAGTATATACCTGTATCATATCCCCCTGTATATATTATGTCCTGCTCTGTGGTTTGTGTCGCGTCTCGTAGGTTTACCAGCGACATTTTGTTGAAGCAAAAGGGTTTTTAACACAATATTAACCCCTTAACAGCTGCTGATATGACTTTTAATGGCGGCAGTTAAGAGCCCTTATTCCTCCTGCACCTCATCCTCCTCCTTTATACACAGCCTCCTCCTGCACCTCACACTCCTCCTTTATGCACAGCATTTTTCTGCAGCACAACTTTTTTCCTTTATAGTCACCTCCTCCATATACAATTGGAAACACTTGATCCCGAGAGAAATTGTAATAAAGCGTATCGCATACACAGCCTACTTCTTCTACAGCACCACACTTTTCTCCTTTAGACCTTGTTCACATGTTATATGGTCAGTATTTTTACCTCAGTATTTGTAAGCTAAAACTTGGAGTAAAATAATCAGAGGAAAAGAATATAAGAAACATGTCACCACTTCTGTGTCTTTCTCCCACACGTGGTTTTGGCTTATAAGTTCTGAGGTAAAATACTGACCAAATACTGAACGTGTGAATGTGGCCTTATACACAGCCTCCACCTGCAGCACCTCACTCTTCTTCTCTGTACACAGCCTCATACTGCAGCAGCACCTCACTTCTCTCATTTTGCCCCTCACATCTCTATCCATGAGGCTCCTCCCTTTCCCTTGTTGTCATAGCTCACAGGAGCAACTCCATTCTAGACACGACGGAGCTAGATGTGGCCTGTGCCTGCTATGTAGAGTGGGCATAGCTTGATGCATACACACACACACACACACACACACACACATACATACACTCACTCAACTATATATATACTAGATGGTGGCCCGATTCTAACGCATTGGGTATTCTAGAATATGTATGACAGAACTTGTTCAGTAAACGTAAACGTAGCATATAACAGCCCACATAGCATATAGCACAGCCCATGTAGCATATAGCACAGCCATTTAGCATATAACACAGCCCAAGTAGCATATAGCACAGCCACGTAGTATATAACAAAGCCACATAGCATATAGCACAGCCACGCAGCATATAGCAGCCCACATAGTATATAGCACAGCCACGTAGTATATAACACAGCCACATAGCATATAGCACAGCCACGTAGCATATAACAGCCCACATAGTATATAGCACAGCCACGTAGTATATAACACAGCCATGTAGTATATAGCACAGCCACATAGCATATAACACAGCCCACATAGTATATAGCACCGCTACATAGTATATAACACAGCCACATAGTATATAGGACAGCCATGTAGCATATAACACAGCCACATAGTATATAGCACAGCCATGAAGTATATAGCACAGCCACAAAGCATATAGCACAGCCACGTAGTATATAGCACAACCCACGTAGCATATAACAGCCCACATAGTATATAGCACAGCCACATAGCATATAGCACAGCCACATAGCATTTGACAGCCCACATAGTATATAGTACAGTCCACATAGTATATAGCACAATCCACGTAGTATATAGTATAGTCAACGTAGTATATAGTATAGTCCACATAGTATATAACACAGCCACGTAGTATATAACACAGCCATGTAGTATATAGCACAGCCACATAGCATATAACACAGCCATGTAGTATATAGCACAGCCACATAGCATATAACACAGCCCACATAGTATATAGCACCGCCACGTAGTATATAACACAGCCACATAGTATATAGAACAGCCATGTAGCATATAACACAGCCACATAGTATATAGCACAGCCATGAAGTATATAGCACAGCCACAAAGCATATAGCACAGCCACGTAGTATATAGCACAACCCACGTAGCATATAACAGCCCACATAGTATATAGCACAGCCACATAGCATATAGCACAGCCACATAGCATTTGACAGCCCACATAGTATATAGTACAGTCCACATAGTATATAGCACAATCCACGTAGTATATAGTATAGTCAACGTAGTATATAGTATAGTCCACATAGTATATAACACAGCCACGTAGTATATAACACAGCCACATAGTATATAGCACAGTCCACGTAGTATATAGCACAATCCACGTAGTATATAGTACAGTCCATGAAGTATATAACAGAGCCCATGTAGTATATAGCACAGTGCACGTAGTATATAGCACAATCCACATAGTATATAGCACAGCCATGTAGTATATAGCACAGCCCATGTAGTGTATAGCACAGCCATGTAGTATATAACACAGCCCACATAGTATATAGCACAGTCCATGTAGTGTATAGCACAGTCCACGTAGTATATAACATAGCCCACGTAGTATATAGCACAGTCCACCTAGTATATAGCACAATCCATGTAGTATATAGCACAGTGCACGTAGTATATAGCACAGCCATGTAGTATATACTACGTGGCTATGCTATATACTACATGGCTATATACTACAGCCATGTAGTATATAGCATAGCCATGTAGTATGTAGCACAGGCACAGCCCACGTAGTGTATAGCACAGCCACGTAGCATATAGCAGCCACTTACTATATAGCACAGCCATGGAGCATATAACACAACCCACGTAGTATATAGCACAGCCCACGTAGTATATAGCAGTGTGGGCACCATATCCCTGCTAAAAAAATAATGAAAATAAAAAATAAAATAGTTATATACTCACCTTCTGGCGCCCCCCGGATCCAGCCCAGGAGTTAGCAATGCTCTCGCCAGGTCCGTTCCCAGTGATGCTTTGCGGCAATAACCCGTGATCACGTAGCAGTCTTGCGTGATCCTACGTCATCTGGGGTCATTTCGCAAAGCATTACTGGGAACGGAGCTGCCGAGAGCATCGCGAGGATGGGGAAGGCTTCGGGGGCCGCCGGAAGGGGAGAATAGCACGATTTTGTATTATTATTTTTAACATTATATCTTTTTACTATTGATGCTGCAAAGGAAGCATCAATAGTAAAGCCTGTCGCTGAATGGTCGCGGCCGGCCGGGCGCGACCAATCAGCGACGCGGGATTTCCATTACAGACAGATAGAAATGGACCTTAGACAATTATATATATAGATATATATTGCAAAAATTCAATTCTTTATTGTGCAACTGGCAATAAAATAAACTCAGATTTAAATCCTCGATTTGTACAACATGAAATATAAATACAGGGTGGGCCATGTATATGAATAGACCTAAATAAAATGGGAATGGTTGGTGATATCAACTTCCTGGTTGTGGCACATTAGTATATGGGAGGGGGAAAACTTTTCAAGATGGGTGGTGACCATGGCGGCCATTTTGAAGTCGGCCATTTTGATACAACTTTATTTTTTCCAATGGAAAAATGGTCATGTGACAAATCAAATTTATTGAGAATTTCACAAGAAAAACAATGGTGTGCTTGGTTTTAACATAACTTTATTCTTGCATGAGTTATTTACAAGTTTCTCTTTGTTTACAGCCATTGACATGTCACAGAGGTTAACATGTGAGGAACGGATAGAAATTGTGTTGATGTCTGCTGCACTCAGTGCCCGGGTCATCGCAGCAGATTTCAATGCAAGACACCCTATGCAAGAAAACTGTCACCATTCCCATGTTATTTAGGTGTATCCATATAAATGGCCCACCCATAAAAGTTTGCCTCAACACTGAACATAATGTTCTGTGTAAACTGAGGGTCATGTTCCAATTTTTGTTTTGCCCATTCTGCAAATCCTCCTCGAGATGCTGCAGCAGCTGGATTTTGTAAGGGTGCCTTTTTTGAGTAACTAATATCCACCAAATGGATATTCAACTGATGCTAGATCGGCGCGCTGAATTTGTCAATCTAACACGAAGATACTGACTTTTTGGGATCCCCCTCCTCAAGTTAAGAGGATGATGGCTATTCCAGTGTAGGAGGTTATTTGTGGTGGTGGGTTTTCAGAATATCTCCGTAGTTATCTGTCCGGTGTCATCCCGCCCGATTTTTACATCCAGAAAATTATTGGACTCATATTTTATTTCAAAGGTCAATTTTAAACCCATAGAGTTGTCATTTAACTCCCCAACAAAACTGGAGAAAAGTTCAGGACTACCAGACCACAGGATCAGGACATCATCCAAATAACGCACCCAAAAAAGTATTCTGGGGCCCCACCATGAGGGCTCATCCTCCCCAAACACAATGGTGTCCTCCCACCAGCCCAGGAACAAATTAGAATAAGTGGGAGCACAAGGGCTCCCAATTTCTGTGCCCCTGAGCTGGTGGAAGAACTTACCACTAGTGATGAGTGAGTGTACTCATTGCTCGGGTGACCTCCGAGTATTTATGAGTGATTGGAGATTTAGTTTTCATTGTGGATGCTGAATGATTTACAGCTAGTAGCCAGCCTAAGTACATGTGGGGGTTGCCTGGTTGCTAGAGAATCCCCACATGTAATCAAGCAGGCTAGTAGCTGTAAATCATTCAGCTGCCGGGATGAAATCTAAATCTCCGAGCAGTCATAAATACTCGGAGGTCACCCGAGCGTGCTCGGGAAAACCCGAGCAATGAGTATACTCGCTCATCACTACTTACCACTAAAGGTGAAAAAGTTGTGTTCGAGTATGAACCCCATAATTCCAAGTACAAATTGATTGTGTGCCGAACACCATAATCCCCTAGACCTATGGAAACACTTCACTGCCCTCAGCCCCACATTGTGTGGGATGTTACTTTATAGGGCTTCTACATCGATTGATGCCAGATAGACATTTTCACCCACAGTCACACCCTCCAACTTAAGGAGGAGATCTGATGTGTCCCTAAAGGTACCGTCACACTAGGCGATATCGCCAGCGATCCGTGACGTTGCAGCGACCTGGATAGCGATATCGCTGTATTTGACACGCAGCAGCGATCTGGATCCCGCTGTGAAATTGCTGGTCGCTGCTAGAAGGTCTGCACTTTATTTGGTCGCTAGGTCGCCGTGTATCGCCGTGTTTGACAGCAAAAGCAAGGATACCAGCGATATTTTACACTGGTAACCAGGGTAAACATCGGGTTACTAAGCGCAGGGCCGCGCTTAGTTACCCGATGTTTACCCTGGTTACCAGCGTAAAAGTTAAAAAAACAAACAGCACATACTCACCAGCGCGTCCCCCAGCCTCTGCTTCCTGACACTGACTGAGCGCCGGCCCTAAACTGAAAGTGAAAGCACAGCGGTGACGTCACCGCTGTGCTGTTAGGGCCGGAGCTCAGTCAGTGTCAGGAAGCAGAGGCTGAGGGACGCGCAGGTGAGTATGTGCTGTTTGTTTTTTTAACTTTTATGCTGGTAACCAGGGTAAACATCGGGTAACTAAGCGCGGCCCTGCGCTTAGCAACCCGATGCTTACCCTGGTTACCCGGGGACCTCGGCATCGTTGGTCGCTGGAGAGCGGTCTGTGTGACAGCTCTCCAGCGACCAAACAGCGACGCTGCAGCGATCGGCATCGATGTCGCTATCGCTGCAGCGTCGCTTAATGTGACGGTACCTTAACATAGGACGGTAGGGATACTACAAATGGCCTAAGTATGTTATCTACATATAGACCAGACTTTTGTGTAATTGATCCAATTCCAGCCACAATAGGGCGGCCTTTAAGGGGATTAAGGCCCTTATGCACCTTTGGTAAGGCATAAAAGACAGCCAGTGCATTGCATAAGAAAGGAAGGAGGGCATTCACCGATCTGAAGCTTGTCTTTACTTTATTAAATGTTCATTAAAACATCATGGCCGGGAGAGTAAACAAGGAGCTCCTGTGAGCAGTGTGAAGACGATGGCCGTTTCGCGCTCTCACTGCACTTCCACGGGTCTGTCCACCCGGTAGCTTGTGGTGGAATTTGGACTGCTTTTCTGTATGAAAGCACTTGATGTGCACAGAGGCTGAAGGTCTCCAAGTGGAAAGTAGTGCCGTCCCTCTTTTTTCTTTTTCTTTTGTCAAAGATAAAAGACAGCCAGGACCGGAAACCTAGGGTACATAAATCCACATTCAGTTTTTGATATGATATTTTGGGATAGAGCCTCAGACAACAACCCTTCCAACTTTTTTGTAAAAATCTTTGTTGGATCCTCCTTTAAGATTTGATATGTCTCCTCATCCTTCAATATCCTATTGCACATCTGTAAATAATTACCATGATTTAACACCACAAGGTTACCCCCCTTATCCGAGGGTTTAAAAATTAAATTCTTGTCTGCAAGCCCATCCAATGTTTCCCTTTCCAATCTAGACATATTTGAATAATTATGTGTAAGAGCTCGAGTTTAGTTCTTTGGTAACCAATTTAACAATTATATCAATATTATTATACTCCATACACGGGGGCATCTTAGTACTCTTCACCCTAAGGTCAGTAAACGGTCCCAGTCCCGGCTCTCTTTCAGCCTCACACATTAATCCAGCAAGTGTCCTTACATTCGGAAGATCTTCCTCTGCAATTCCCAGGGACTCACACTCAGCACGGTCATGTCTTAAAAATCTTTTTCCATTTTAATTTTCAGGCAAAAAGATTAATATCCTTTACCCATACAAATTCATCAAAGTGGTTTGTAGGCACAAAGGATAATCCCTTTGATAATACTGACTCCTCCAAGGGGGATAATGAGTAGTTAGAAATATTAATAATCTTGTTCTCATCTACTTTTTTCCGGCAGGATGATCCCCCGTTTTTTCCCCAAAAGGGGCTGCTCCCACATCTCTCCCTTTCTCCAAAAAAGATAATGAAGATGAGGAAGATGTTGTAGAGGGTCCTGCTGGGGAGGGGTCTCTCCGATAATTGCTTCTCATGTGCATATACGTTCTCCACTCCTGTCTTTCCCAATTTTGTTCTAAAATTTCTTCTCCTAGTTCCACCTCTACCACCCCTCCCTCCTGAGGAAAAGTTGGCTCCTCGATCTGTATCAGAGAAGTCAATATCCGATGAAGAGATATCTACTGTGCTTTCCACTCTTTTTTCCTCCTGGAGAAAGGAGTAAACTTTTTTCTACTTGAACTCCAATAAATCCTTAGTAGATTGTTTGTGTTTCCTACTTTTTACTGTTTGTAGAGATGCTTCCCTCCTAGAGAAGTCTACGTGTGCCTTATATTTTAGAATGTCCTCCATTAATTAGGCTAATTTTTTACTAGTCTTTTCCACCGTGCCGGATGATAGTCTTCCAGCACGACCGCCAATTTCAGCCATTGCGGCCACCAAGATGCTTCGCAGAGCCGCCTCCAGAATCTCTTTCTTACCTGCGGCCTCTCGTCGGGTTGTTACTGGTTCACCATCTTCCTCATAGTCCTCGGCCTTCGCGGGTAGTAGAGGCGGATGTCAAGATGAAGAGTGCTCTTCCAATACTTCTGTCCACCAGGCCTCATACTGCAGGCCTGCCTTCACCCGGACCTTGGATCGCCTCCAGTCTTGGCCACCCATACCGCCACGGTGTGACATGTTGTGTCTCTCTCCGTCAGCAGATAATGGCACATCGTCCAATGCCAGATAGTCTGTCTTTTCGGAATTCCACCCATTCGTGGAGTCACTTCCTGTGGCTCCACCCATTTCTCTAAGTACAACTGTGGGGGCGGGAGCTCTATCTTCGTCTGCACCCATTTTGGGCGGGCCTCTATCACAACGGGGTGCGGTCTTCTTTCTTCTGGCTCCAAATTTCCTGCATGACACCCACGAAAGGCGGCACCCTCTCCAATTTTCGCGCCAACGGCCGCCATCTTCTCCATAGCTGTTTGCGCCATTTGCAAATCAGTAACATCCGTCTGTAATACTGTAATGGTGAGCAACAAAGCACAAGTATCTATCTCAAAATCGCAAATTTCAGAGTCGCTGTCAGCTGGCATCTCCATGTCTTCCAATTCAGGCAGCTCCTCACATAGCTCAGCATTATTTCTTACAGTGCTTCCTCGCTGCATGGTTTCATCATCCAGCCGCCCTACGCCAAATGTAAGGGGCTAGACCAGGGCAGTAGTCATGGCCGAACACTCTGATATATCAGTGCCCTGGTCTCCCAATACATGAAAACATTGTCCATTACTTTGTATACCTGTGGCTCTATTCTATGCACCGTCGGGGTCACCTCTGTCTCCCTGTGGATTTCCATCAGTCGGTGCAATAAAGATTGAGACACAGTCCTTCTCAATTTTCAAATAAACAACTTTACTGGAAGCTATACCCAGCACATCCATATTCTTCAAAGCATTTACAACAGAATTCGCATAATACATCTCCTCTATTTTCCTTGTACCTTCCTTCCTTTCACACAACACATACCATGGTCGGACCGTGCCGCATGGTTCCTCAGTGTCCTCCCAATTCAGCTCTGCTACGGTTAAGCTCTCCTCAGTCTGTCTCGCCCCAGACAAAGAGTTTTCATATCCTCCTGGCGAGTAATCTGCCCTTCAGCAATGTATATTGTGGTGACCCAACGTCCTCCGGTTTCAGGCTCGCTGCTTCTGGAAGCTCCCCCAGCAACCATTTTGCCCTGGTGCTGAGAGCATCCGACCAATCTATAACCTGCCACATCTTAGGGCTACCTGTGCAACCCGTACTGTCTTTTCTTTCTCCTTTCCTGCTGCTTTACTGGACTCCGCTCTTCTGGCCTGATGCTGTGGATGGCTGGGCTATCTTCCTTTAATCAATCAACGTTGCGTGGTAGCTGCTAATGTCCTGGGCACTTAAGCCCATGTGGACTGTCTGGGCGCTTGGGCCCTTCTAACTAGATACAGGAAACACTCCTTCCCTTAGTTGCAACTGACCCCTCCTACAGTAACTAGTTCCCAGCTATGTGAAACTCCTATGTAGTATTATGTACACTATTCTAAGGTACTCCATTTTGTGGGCAAACTTTAGTACTACGCTTTCCCTATTTAACAGATACACGAAATAGCAAATATATACATTGCATTATATATAGTGAACAAGACACGGTAATACACCTGATTGTGTAGCAATAATATTATATACGAGGTGATAGTACACTTAAATCACGTAGCAATATCAACATATGTTAACCTGTACACATATACTAATAATATACGGCACCGGGATAAGGGAAAAGGGCAAAGACATAAGCTCATTTTACCATACCCCCTACACTTATATGTCAAGCCTACAACCTGCAGTAACCACCGATCGACCAAACCGCTGCATGACCAGCTCTATCCTCACCTACTGTATCCTCACCCATCCCTTGTAGATTGTGAGCCTTCACGGGCAGGGTCCTCTCTCCTACTGTACCAGTTATGACTTGTATTGTTCAAGATTATTGTACTTGTTTTTATTATGTATACCCCTCCTCACTTGTAAAGCGCCATGGAATAAATGGCGCTATAACAATAAATAATAATAATAATAATAATAATAATAATAATAAAAGTGCAGCCTTTTAACTAGTCTGCTGCATGTGAGACATTAAGAGATTCCTGTCTGTCTCTGATAGCACTATCTACATCGGAAGCAGGGAAGAAAAGGAAAGTACTTGAGCACACAGTACCATCCCCATTGTACAATATCTTTATTACTGACACTATTGTGATATATTTTACAGTACAAGTCAATGGCCATATGTAAGAAGATGAACAAGACCGGGAGTACCTTTCTAGCACCGGGTCCGGAACTGTCAGGACTGTCACCATTGTTGTCTGGGGGAAAGCTTAGGGACCCAGACTGACCTTTGCACTGGACAGCAGGGAGCATAGCTAGGATAAAAAGGGGAGAGCAAGCGAAAAGGAGGAGAGACTAGATGGAAGCACGCAGCGAGCAGCAGGGGAAGTTTGGTGCTCCGTCCTCTGAGCACAGTGGCCGCGCAGGCCCATGCTATATTATCCCTGTTGCCACTTGCAGAGACTGTGACCGGAGAACTGTATTTTGCCGGTCGGCTCCCACTACTCTAGGTACCCGACGCTACGGGACAGTAAATTATGTGCGCATGCCGCCTAAGAAACCCCGGGTGAGTTACCGAGTAATGTTCCCTTTCTCACCTGCCTATTTCTGCCGAGCTTCGCTAAGCCCTGGCAGTGTTGGAGACCACTATTCACTCTCAACCCACATCATGAACCCAGAACCCCATGCAAGACGTCAAGGACCCATAGCCATTGCCAAGAGCCGGATCATCAAAGCCGAATTCATCACGTGCCGTCCGTGTGGGCACCACCGTTAGAACCTAAGACTCTGAAGTCAGGAAGCCGTCAGACTGATAAGTTTTACCCTTGATGAACAGTTGTTATATTTTTTGCCTTCATTACCTCTCCCAGCACACCTATTGTGCTCCTATCACCTGCCCTACCCCTGCCTCTACTTTCCCCTCCCTGCATGGAGTATACCCCTGTATCAGTAAAGTTAACTCAACCCTTGCTGTGCCTCCTGTCCGTTAATGAATCTCGCAACCTCCTCACACATACAACTGCATTGGTTTTCCTGCCGTCCTCATAGCAATCACTGATACCATCTCAATATGATCAATAATAAATATTATATTACATGGTAGATATATTTTCCTTACATTTGTTTTGTTAAACATAAACTGTTTTCATTGTGTGTTTTATTACCACAAGCATAATGATTAATAATTGCTCATTACTAGTCTTAACAAAAAAATCCTTGCAGCTGGAAACCAAGTTTGATTACACAATTCTATTGTAAGGATAGATACCACTATCTATAAAGTGCACATGATACTTCTTTAGTCTCAGGAATAAGAATTAAAAGCAATGTCCTGCAGCTAAAAGGCTCATCATTAATAATTGCTTTGGTATGTGTAGGCGCTAGCCACTTGTTGGAGATAGGACCAAATCTCTATGTGCTGGTGCTGTGAAAAGATCTCAATAGAACACAGTAGTAGATAGATAGATAGATAGATAGATAGATAGATAGATAGATAGATAGATAGATAGATAGATAATTATTGAAAGATACTGTAGTTAGATGTAGATAGATATAAATACTGTAGATAGATGAATAATGGACAGATACACAAATAGATTCTTCAGACAGACATAAATTGCTATTGTAGATAGGTCGATAGATACACATATTGATAATTGTACATAGATAGGATAGATTGATTGATTAAATAGATAATTCTAAAGGTAACTAGAGGGATAATAGAACAATAAGCTAAATTCAAATGCAAAGCGGACTTATATAGCAAATGTAGTCATAGGTTACAAACATCTATATATATAAGAGGCATAGTGATTACTCGCTAATCCCGCCCCCTGCACAGTAGCTCCGCCCCCCACCACATCACCACACATAATCCCGCCCCCCCCATTACCACACACAATCCCCCCCACCACATTACCACACGCAATCCGCACATCACCACACACAATCCCACCCCCTCCACCACATCACCACACATAATCCCGCCCCCCACCCCATTACCACACATAATCCCACCCCCCCACCACATCACCACACACAATCCCGCCCCCATCACATCACCACACATAATCCCGCCCCCACCACATCACCACACATAATCCTGCCCCCCACCACATCATCACACATAATCCCGCACGCCCACCACATCACCACACATAATCCCGCCCCCCACCACATCACCACACATAATCCCACCCCACAACACATTACTACACACAATCCGCACCACTTCACCACACATAATCCCGCCCCCCACCCCATTACCACACATAATCCCACCCCCCCACCACATCACTACACATAATCCCGCCCCCCACCCCATTACCACAAATAATCCCGCCCCCCACCACATTACCACACATAATCCCACCCCCCACACATTACCACACATAATCCCGCCCCCCACCACATTATTACACATAATCCCGCCCCCCACCACATTACCACACATAATCCCGCCCCCACCCCATTGCCACACACAATCCCGCACCCACCACATTGCCACACACAATCCCGCCCCCCACCACATTACCACACACACAATCCCTCCCCCTACCACATTACCACACACAATCCGCACCACATCACCACACACAATCCCGCCCCCCACCACATCACCACACATAATCCCACCCCCAACACATCACCACACATAATCCCGCCCCAACATCATCACACATAATCTCGCCCCCCCACCACATCACATTCGCTAATCCCGCCCCCTGCACAGTAGCTCTGCCCCCACCACATCACCACACATAATCCCACCTCCCACCCCATTACCACACACAATCCCGCACCCACTAGATTACAACACACAATCCTGCCCCCCACCACATTACCACACACAATCCGCACCACATCACCACACACAATCCCGCCCCCACCACATCACCACACATAATCCCGCCCCCAACACATCTCCACACATAATCCCGCCCCCACCACATCACCAAAAAAATTAACCCCCCCACCACATTACCACAGATAATCCCGCCCCCAACACATTACCACACACAACCCCGCCCCCGCCATATTACCACACAAAATTCCACCCCCCACCACATCACCACACATAATACCGCCCCCCACCACATTACCACAGATAATCCCGCCCCCCACCAGATTACCACACATAATCCCGCCCCCCACCACATTAATCCACATAATCCCGCCCCCCCAACACATTACCACACATAATCCCGCCCCCCACCACATTACCACACATAATCCCACCCCCCACCACATTACCACACATAATCCTGCCCCCCACCACATTACCACACATAACCCTGCCCCCCACCACATTACCACACACAATCCCGCCCCCACCACATCACCACACATAATCCCGCTCCCACCACATCACCACACATAATCCTGCCCCCCACCACATCACCACACATAATCCCGCCCGCCCACCACAACACCACACATAATCCCGCCCCCACCACATCACCACACATAATCCCACCCCCCAACACATTACTACACACAATCCGCACCACATCACCACACATAATCCCGCCCCCTACCCCATTACCACACATAATCCCGCCCCCCCACCACATCACTACACATAATCCCGCCCCCCACCCAATTAACACAAATAATCCCGCCCCCCACCACATTACCACACATAATCCTGCCCCCCACCACATTATTACACATAATCCCACCCCCCACATTACCACACATAATCCCGCCCCCACCACATTATTACACATAATCCCGCCTCCCACCACATTACCACACATAATCCCGCCCCCCACCCCATTACCACACACAATTCCGCACCCAACACATTACCACACACAATCCCGCCCCCACCACATTACCACACACACAATCCCACCCCCCACCACATTACCACACACACAATCCCGCCCCCACCACTCCACCACACATAATCCCACCCCAACACATCACCACACATAATCCCGCCCCCACCACATGATCACACATAATCTTGCCCCCCCACCACATCACATTCGCTAATCCCGCCCCCTACACAGTAGCTCTGCCCCCACCACATCACCACACATAATACCGCCCCCCACCCCATTACCACACACAATCCCGCACCCACTAGATTACCACACACAATCCTGCCCCCCACCACATTACCACACACAATCCGCACCACATCACAACACACAATCCCGCCCCCACCACATCACCACACATAATCCCGCCCCCAACACATCACCACACATAATCCCGCCCCCCCCCCCACATTACCACACACAATCCCGCCCCCCGCCATATTACCACACATAATTCCACCCCCACCACATCACCACACATAATCCCGCCCCCACCACATTACCACAGATAATCCCGCCCCCCACCACATTACCACACATAATCCCACCCCCCACCACATTAACCCACATAATCCCGCCCCCCCCAACACATTACCACACATAATCCCGCCACCCACCACATTACCACACATAATCCCACCCCCCACCACATTACCACACATAATCCTGCCACCCACCATATTACCACACATAATCCCGCCCCCCACCACATCACCACACATAATCCCTGCCCCCACCACATTACCACACATAATCCTGCCCCCCCACCACATTACCACAGATAATCCCACCCCCCACCACATTACCACAGATAATCCTGCCCCCCACCACATTACCACAGATTATACCACCCCCCACCACATTGCCACACATATTCCCGCCCCCACCACATCACCATACATAATCCCGCCCCCCATAACATTACCAGATATTACCGCCCCCACACCACATTACCACACATAATCCCACTCCCCACCACATTACCACACATAATCCCGCCCCCCGCTACATTACCACACATAATCCCGCCCCCCACCACATCACCACACAAAATCCCGCCCCACCACATCACCACACATAATCCCGCCCCCCACCACATTACCACACATAATCCCACCCACCCCCACATTACCACACATAATCCCGCCCCCCACCACATTATTACACATAATCCCACCCCCCCCACATTACCACATATAATCCCGCCCCCACCACATTATTACACATAATCCTGCCCCCCACCACATTACCACACATAATCCCGCCCCCCACCCCATTACCACACACAATCCCGCCCCCCACCCCATTACCACACACAATCCCGCCCCCCACCCCATTACCACACACAATCCCGCACCCACATTACCACACACAATCCCGCCCCCCACCACATTACCACACACACAATCCTGCCCCCCACCACATTACCACACACAATCCGCACCACATCACCACACACAATCCCACCCCCACCACATCACCACACATATTCCCACCCCCATCACATCATCACACATAATCTCGCCCCCCCACCACATCACATTCGCTAATCCCGCCCTCTGCACATTAGCTCTGCCCCCACCACATCACCACACATAATCCCGCCCCCCACCCCATTACCACACACAATCCGCACCACATCACCACACACAATCCCGCCCCCACCACATCACCACACATAATCCCGCCCCCAACACATCACCACACATAATCCCGCCCCCACCACATCACCAAAAAAATTAACCCCCCCCACCACATCACCACACATAATCACGCCCCCCACCACATTACCACACACAATCCCGCCCCCTCCACATTACAACACATAATCCCGCCCCCCACCACATTACCACACACAATCCGCACCACATCACCACACACAATCCCGCCCCCACCACATCACCACACATAATCCCGCCCCCAACACATCACCACACATAATCCCGCCCCCACCACATCACCAATAAAATTAACCCCCCCACCACATCACCACACATAATCCCACCCCCCACCACATTACCACAGATAATCCCGCCCCCCACCACATTACCACACATAATCCCACCCCCCACCACATTAACCCACATAATCCCGCCCCCCCAACACATTACCACACATAATCCCGCCCCCCACCACATTACCACACATAATCCCACCCCCCCACCACATTACAACACATAATCACGCCCCCCACCACATTACCACACATAATCCTGCCCCCCACCACATCACCACACATAATTCCGCCCCCCACATTACCACACATAATCCTGCCCCCCACCACATCACCACACATAATCCCACCCCCCACCACATTACCACAGATAATCCCCCCCACCACATTACCACACATAATCCCACCCCCACCACATCACCACACATAATTCCGCCCCCCACCACATTACCAGATATTCCCGCCCCCACACCACATTACCACACATAATCCTGCCCCCCCGCTACATTACCACACATAATCCCGCCCCCCACCACATTACCACACATAATCCCGCCCCCCCACCACATCACCACACATAATCCCGCCCCCCACCACATCACCACACAAAATCCCGCCCCCACCACATCACCACACATAATCCCGCCCCCCACCACATCACCACACATAATCCCACCCCTCCACATTACCACACATAATCGCGCCCCACCACCACATTACCACACATAATCCCGCCCCCCACCACATTACCACACATAATCGCGCCCCACCACCACATTACCACACATAATCCCGCCCCACCACCACATCACCACACATAATCCCGCCCCCCACCACATCACCACACATAATCCCGCCCTCCCACCACATTACCACACATAATCCCGCCCCCCCACATTACCACAGATAATCCCGCCCCACCACATTGCCACACATAATCCTACCCCCCACCACATTACCACACATAATCCCGCTCCCCACCACATTACCAAACATAATCCCGCCCCCCACCACATCACCACTCATAATCCCATCCCCCATCACATTACCACAGATAATCCTGCCTCCCCACCACATTACCACACATTATCCCGCCCCCACCACATTACCACACATTATCCCGCCCCCCACCACATTACCACACATAATCCTACCCTCCCACCACATTACCACACATAATCCCGCCCCCCACCTCATTGTCACACATAATTCCGCCCCCCCACCACATCACCACACATAATCCCGCCTCCCCACCACATCACCACACATAATCCCGCCCCACCACATTACCACAGATAATCCCCTCACCACATTACCACACATAATCCCGCCCCCCACCACATTACCACACATCATCCTGCCCCCCACCACATTACCACAGATAATCCCGCCCCCACCACATCATCACACATAATCCCGCCCCACCACCACATTACCACAGATAATCCCCCCACCACATTACCACACATAATCGCGCCCCACCACCACATTACCGCACATTATCCCGCCCCCCAACCACATTACCACACATAATCCCGCCCCCCCACCACATTACCACAGATAATCCCGCCCCCACCACATTACCACACATAATCCCACCCCCCACCACATTACCACACATAATCCCGCTCCCCACCACATTACCAAACATAATCCCGCCCCCCACCACATCACCACACATAATCCCGTCCCCCATCACATTACCACAGATAATCCTGCCCCCCACCACATTACCACACATAATCCCGCCCCCCACCACATTACCACACATAATCCTGCCCTCCCACCACATTACCACACATAATCCCACCCCCCACCACATTACCACACATAATCCCGCTCCCCACCACATTACCAAACATAATCCCGCCCCCCACCACATCACCACAAATAATCCTGTCCCCCATCACATTACCACAGATAATCCTGCCCCCCACCACATCACCACACATAATCCCGCCCCACCACATTACCACAGATAATCCCCTCACCACATTACAACACATAATCCCGCCCCCCACCACATTACAACACATCATCCTGCCCCCACCACATTACCACAGATAATCCCGCCCCCACCACATCACCACACATAATCCCGCCCCACCACCACATTACCACAGATAATCCCCCCACCACATTACCACACATAATCGCGCCCCACCACCACATTACCACACATAATCCCGTCTCCCATCACATTACCACAGATAATCCTGCCCCCCACCACATTACCACACATAATCCCGCCCCCACCACATTACCACACATAATCCTGCCCTCCCACCACATTACCACACATAATCCCACCCCCCACCACATTACCACACATAATCCCGCTCCCCACCAGATTACCAAACATAATCCCGCCCCCCACCACATCACCACAAATAATCCTGTCCCCCATCACATTACCACAGATAATCCTGCCCCCCACCACATTACCACACATAATCCCGCCCCCCACCACATTACCACACATAATCCTGCCCTCCCACCACATTACCACACATAATCCCGCCCCCCACCACATTGTCACACATAATTCCGCCCCCCCACCACATCACCACACATAATCCCGCCTCCCCACCACATCACCACACATAATCCCGCCTCCCCACCACATCACCACACATAATCCCGCCCCACCACATTACCACAGATAATCCCCTCACCACATTACCACACATAATCCCGCCCCCCACCACATTACCACACATCATCCTGCCCCCCACCACATTACCACAGATAATCCCGCCCCCACCACATCACCACACATAATCCCGCCCCACCACCACATTACCACAGATAATCCCCCCACCACATTACCACACATAATCGCGCCCCACCACCACATTACCACACATAATCCCACCCCACCACCACATCACCACACATAATCCCGCCCCCCACCACATCACCACACATAATCCCGCCCCACCACATCACCACACATAATCCCGCCCCACCACCACATCACCACACATAATCCCGGCCCCACATTACCACACATAATCCCACCCCCCACCACATTACCACACATAATCCCACTCCCCACCACATTACCAAACATAATCCCGCCCCCCACCACATCACCACACATAATCCCGTCCCCCATCAGATTACCACAGATAATCCTGCCCCCCACCACATTACCAAACATAATCCCTCCCCCCACCACATTACCACACATAATCCCGCCCCCCACCACATTACCACACATAATCCTGCCCCCCACCACATTACCACAGATAATCCTGCCCCCACCACCTCACCACACATAATCCCGCCCCACCACCACATTACCACAGATAATCTTACCCCCACCACATTACCACACATAATCCCGCCCCCACCACATTACCACACATAATCCCGCCCCCCCACCACATCACCACACATAATCCCGCCCCCCCCACCACATCACCACACATAATCCCGCCCCCCACCACATTACCACACATAATCCCGCCCCCCCACATCACCACACATAATCCCTCCCCCCACCACATTACCACAGATAATCCCGCCCCCACCACATCACCACACATAATCCAAGCGCTATTGAATGTTGTCATTATTTACTTTAGTTTAATCACCAGCACTGTTAATTAGATAGCAATGAGCGTGCCGAGCGTTAGCTGGCTGGAAAAGCTAGTACTATATATATAATGTATATATTTGGTGAAATAATTATGCTCAATGTACTATCAGTGCTCTTGCTGCTCGATCTGAACACCCGGCAGGCCCCCACGTGTGTATGTAACATTTATGCCCTTGTATAAGATTCGGACACTAAAATTCATATGTAATAATATAGCAGAAGAATAAAGTAAATGAAGGTGGACACATGGCAGCCATACTGAGACAATACAGAGAGAATACAGGAAGAATACAGAGAGAATGAAGGGAGAATAAAGGGAATAAAGAAGGAATACAGAGAGAATAAATGGAGAATAAAGGGAGAATACAGAGAGAATAAATGAAGAATACAGAGAGGCTACAGGGAGAATACAGAGAGGCTACAGGGAGAATACAGAGAGAATACAGGGAGGCTACAGACAGGATACAGGGAGAATGCAGAGAGAATACAGAGAAAATAGAGGGAGAATACAGAGAGAACAAAGACAGAATACAGAGAAAATAGAGGGAGAGTACAGAGAGAATAAAGACAGAATACAGAAAAAATAGAGGGAGAATACAGCGAGAATACAGGGAGAATACAGAGAGAATACAGGGAAAATACAGAGGGAATACAGGAAGCAAACAGAGAGAATACAGAGAGAATAAAGGGAGAATACAGAAAGAATAAAGGAAGAATACAGAGAGGCTACAGGGAGAATACAGAGAAGCTACAGGGAGAATACAGAGAGAATACAGGGAGGCTACAGACAGGATACAGGGAGAATACAGAGAGAATACAGGGAGAATACAGAGAGAATACAGATAGAATACAGGGAGAATACAGGGAGAATACAGAGAGAATACAAGAATAATACAGAGATAATACAGGGAGGCTACAGAGAGTACAGAGAGAATACAGGGAGAATACAGAGAGAATACAGGGAGAATACAGAGCGAATACAGAGAGAATACAGAGGGAATACAGGAAGCAAACAGAGAGAATACAGAGAGAATAAAGGGAGAATACAGAGAGAATAAAGGAAGAATACAGAGAGGCTACAGGGAGAATACAGAGAGAATACAGGGAGGCTACAGACAGGATACAGGGAGAATACAGAGGGAACACAGGGAGAATACAGAGAGAATACAGATAGAATACAGGGAGAATACAGGGAGAATACAGAGAGAATACAAGAATAATACAGAGATAATACTGGGAGGCTACAGAGAGTACAGAGAGAATACAGGGAGAATACAGAGAGAATACAGAGAGAATACAGGGAGAATACAGAGAGGATAAAGGGAGAATACAGAGCGAATACAGAGAGAATACAGGGAGAATACCAAGAGAATAAAGGGAGAATACAGAGAGAATACAAAGAGAATATAGAGAGAATACAGGGAGAATACAGAGAGAATACAAGGAGAATACAGAGAGACTACAGAGCGAAAACAGAGATAATGCAAGGAGAATACAGAGATATTACAGAGAGAATACAGAGAGAATAAAGAGGATACAGAGAGAATAAAGGGAATACAGAGAGAATAAAGGGAGAATACAGAGGGAATACAGGGAGAATACAGATAGAATAAAGGAAATACAGAGAGAATACATGGAGAGAATACCGAAAAAATATAGAAAGAATACAGGGAGAATGCAGGGAGAATACAAAGAGAATAAAGGTAAAATACAGAGAGACTACAGACAGAATACAAGGAGAATACAGAGAGAATACATGGAGAATGCAGAGAGAATACAGAGAAAATAAAAGGAGAATACAAAGAGAATACAAGAAGAATACAAGAAGAATACAGAGAGAATGCAGAGATAATACAGGGAGGCTACAGAAAGAATACAGAGAGAATACACGGAGAATACAGAGAGAATAAAGAGAGAATACAGAGAGAATAAAGGGAGAATACAAGGAGAATACAGAGAGTATACAGGGAGAATACAGAGAGACTGCAGAGCGAATACAGAGAAAATGAAAAGAGAATACAGAGATAATACAGAGAGAAAACAGGGAGAATACAGAGAGAAAACAGGGAGAATACAGAGAGAATACAGAGAGATTACAGAGCGAATACAGAGAGAATATAAGGAGAATGCAGAGAAAATAGAGAGAGATTACAGAGAGAATACAGAGGGAATACAGAGAGAATAAAGAGAATACAGAGAATACAGAGAGAATAAAGGGAGAATACAGGGAGAATACAGAGAGAATAAAGAGAATACAGAGAGAATACATAGAGAATACTGAAAAAATATAGAAAGAATACAGGGAGAATGCAGGGAGAATGCAGAGAGAATAGAGGGAAATACAGAGAGAATACAAGTAGAATACCGAAAGATTACAGAGAGAAGAAAGGGAAAATACAGAGAGACTGACTACAGACAGAATTCAAGAAGAATACAGAGAGAATACAGGGAGAATGCAGAGAGATTACAGAGAAGACAAAAGGAGAACACAGAGAGAATACAGAGAGATTACAGAGAGAATACAGGGAGAATACAGAGGGAATACAGGTAGACTATAGGGAGAATACAGATGGAATAAAGGGAGAATACAGAGAGAATACAGGGAGAATACAGAGCGAATACAGAGAGAATAAAGTGAGAATACAGAGAGAATACAGGGAGAATGCAGAGAGAAGAAAGGGAGAATACAGAGAAGCTACAGGGAGAATACAGAGAGAATACACGGAGAATACAGAGAGAATACAGGGAGAATACAGAGAGAATACATGGAAAATACAAAGAGAAAATACAGGGAGAAAACAGGGAGAATACAGAGCGAATACAGAGAGAATAAAGTGAGAATACAGAGAGAATACAGGGAGAATGCAGAGAGAAGAAAGGGAGAATACAGAGAAGCTACAGGGAGAATACAGAGAGAATACACGGAGAATACAGAGAGAATACACAGAGAATACAGAGAGAATACAAGAAGAATACAGAGAGAATACAGAAAAAATACAGGGAGGCTACAGAGAGAATACACAGAGAATACAGAGAGAATACAGGCAGAATACAAGGAGAATACAGAAAGAATAAAGGGAGAATACAGAGAATACAGAGAGAATACAAGGAGAATACAGAGAGAATACAGAAAGAATTCAGGGAGAATACAGAGAGAATAAAGGGAGAATACAGAGAGAATACATGGAGAATACAGGGAGAATAGAGAGAGATTACAGAGAGAATACAGAGAGAATACAGAGAGAATAAAGAGAATACAGAGAGAATACAGAGAGAATAAAGGGAGACTACAGAGGGAATACAGGGAGAATACGGAGATAATAAAGAGAATACAGAGAGAATACATGGAGAATACCGAAAAAAATAGAAAGAATACAGGGAGATTGCAGGGAGAATACAGAGAGAATAGAGGGAAAATACAGAGAGAATACAAGTAGAATACCGAGAGATTACAGAGAGAATAAAGGGAGAATACAGAGAGGCTACAGGGAGAATACACGGAGAATACAGGGAGAATACAGAGAGAATACAGGGAAAATACAGAGAGAATAAAGGGAGAATACAGGGAAAATACAGAGACAATACAGAGACAATACAGAGAGAATACAAGGAGAATACTGAGAGAATACAGAGAGAATACAGAAAGAATACAGGGAGAATACAGAGAGAATACAAGGAGAATACAGGGAGAATAAAGAGAGATTACTGAGAGAATACAGGGAGAATACAGAGAGACTAAAGAGAATACAGAGAGAATACAGAGGGATTAAAGGGAGAATACAGAGATTCCCTCTGTATTCTCCCTTTATTACAGGGAGAATACGGAGAGAATAAAGAGAATCCAGAGAGAATACATGGAGAATACCGAAGAAAAATAGAAAGAATACAGGGAGATTGCATGGAGAATACAGAGAGAATAGAGGGAAAATACAGAGAGAATACAAGTAGAATACTGAGAGAATACAGAGAGAAGAAATGGAAAATACAGAGAGACTACAGACAGAATTCAAGGAGAATACAGAGAGAATAGATGGAGAAAGCAGAGAGAATACATAGAAAATAAAAGGAGAATACAGAGAGAATAAAGAGAATACAGAGAAAAAGGAGGGAGAATACAAAGAGAATAAAGACAGAATACAGGGAGAATACAGAAGGAATGCAGGGAGAATACAGGGAGAATACAGAGAGAAAACAGAGAGAATACAGAGAGAATACAGGGAGAATACAGAGAGACTACAGAGAGAATACAGGGAGAATACCGAGAGAATACAGAGATAATAAAGTGAGAATACAGAGAGAATACAGGGAGAATACAGAGAGAACACAGGGAGAATACAGAGAGAATAAAGGGAGAATACAGAGAGAATAAAGGGAGAATACAGAGAGAATAAAGGGAGAATACAGAGAGGCTACAGGGAGAATACAGAGAGAATACAAGAAGAATACAGAGAGACTACAGAGAGAATACAAGGATAATACAGAGAGAATACAGGGAAAATACAGAGAGACTACAGGGAGAATACAGAGAGACTACAAGGAGAATAGAGAGAGAATACAGGGAAAATACAGAGAGAATACGGAGAGGTTACAGAGAGAATACAGGGAGAATACAGGTAGAACACAGAGAGAATACAAGGAGAATATAGAGAGAATGCAGGGAGAATACAGAGGAAATAAAAGGAGAATACAGTGAGAATAAAGACAGGATACAAAGGAAATAGAGGGAGAATACAGAGAGATTACAGAGAGAATACGGGGAGAATAAAGGTAGAATACAGAGGGAATACAGGGAGAATACAGGGAGAATACAGAGAGAATACAGGTAGAATACAGAGAGAATACAGAGAGAATAAAGGGAGAATACAAGGACAATACATAGAGAATACAGTGAGAATACAGCGA